>NC_140595.1:537456126-538072555 GCF_964204655.1 Triturus cristatus
ATCCAATCATTTAACCACTATCCTTGCACTCATCCATTCTTTCAGGCACTAAACAATATACTCTTCCCTTCTCTCAAGCACTACCCATGTATTCCTACAATTAACCAGGCACTGAGCATGCATGCATGCAAACACCCAGGTACTAGTCATGCACTCATCCAATCACCCAGGCACTACTATTACACTCAACCATTCACTCAGTCACTAAACATGCACTCATCCAATCACCCAGACACTACTATTAAACTCAACCATTCTCTCAGGCACTACCCATGCACTCTTTCAATCAACCAGATTCTACACTCGCACTCATTCAATCACTCAGGCACTACCCTCTCACTCAACCATTCACTCAGGTACTACCCTTGCACACATTAAAGTACCCAGGCACAACCCTTCCACACACCCATTCACTCCGGCACTACCTATGCACTCATTTAATCAACTTGGCAATATGTTTGCACTCATGCATTCACTGAGGCACTACCCATACACTCATCCAATCATACAAGCACTATCCTTGCACTTATCTATTGTGTCAGGTACTACACGTACACTCTCTCAATCTCTCAGGCACTACCCATGTACACATCCAATCACTGAGGCACTACCCTTGTACTCAAGCAATTACTCAGGCACTACCTATGCATTCAACAATTATCTGAGGCACTACCATGAACACATCCAATGACCCAGGTACTACCCTTGCTTGGATCCATTCCCTCAGGCACCACCCATGCACTCATTGAATCACCCAGGTACTACCTTTGAACTCATGCATTGTTATGTTATGTTAATTATTTTATAAAGCGCAACGGTTACCCTGGGGTGTCCTGGCGCTGGTTACCAATTCCTATTAGCCAATTACCAAGGAATCAGACTGTCGTTGAGCAGCATTACGGAATAAACAACCAGGTTTTTAATGCCCTTCTAAAGGACAGCAGATCTGGCATATTTCTGAGCTGAGCCGGGAGATCATTCCGCGCCTTAGCTGCCCCCCAAAAAACTCTACGGCCTCCCCAAGAGACCATTTTTATCTTCGGGGACAATTACCATTTTAGCACCTAACGAACGTAGATTTCTTGTAGGTATATACCACTTTAACTGCTTCTGCAGATAATCAGGCCCGGTCCCATGAAGTGCTTTAAAAACCGTACTCAACGTTTTAAAAAGTATCCTCTTCCTGACTGGGAGCCAGTGTAGCTTCTGAATTTCCTTGGAGATCGCCGCAAATGTAGGGGTCCCGGTGAGCAATCTGGCGGCTGCATTTTGTAGCCTTTGTAATTTGTTCAGTAAACGTTCCTGAATGTTTAAATAGAGGCTGTTGCAGTAGTCGAGCTTTGACATCACCAAGGCAGAGACCACTGTTTTCTGACTCCCTGATGGCAGGAAAGGCAGAATTTTTTTAACTGTCTGCAAAACAAAAGTCGTAGAGGAGGAAACTGAGTTAATTTGGACCCCCAAATTCAGCTTGTCATCCACAATTACTCCCAATTTTTTTACTTTTTGCACTGGGACTGGGTGATTCTCCATAGTGACCGGCCACCACTTTGCATTCCAAAAATTAGGAGCGTTACCAAAAATTATAACCTCTGTTTTATTAGAGTTCAGCTTCAGGCAGTTTTCTGCCATCCAATGAGTACAATGAGGCACTACACATGCACTCATCCAATCACCCAGACACTACCATTACTCTCACCCATTAACTCAGCCACACTACCCTTGCACTCAACCATTCACTCAAGTGCTACACATACAGTCATCCATTCTCTCAGCCACTAGCCTTGCACTCATCCAATCACCCATGCACTACCCATGCACTCTTCCAATCAGTCAGACACTACACTTGCACTCAACTATTAACTCAGACACTACATATATATTAATCCATTCTCTCAGTCACTAGCCTTGCACTCATCCAGTAACCCAGGCATGATTCTTGCACTCAACCATTCACTTAGACACTAGTCAAACACTACCCAGGCACTCATCCAATCACCCAGGCACTACCCATGCACTCTTCCAATCACAAAGACACTACCCTTGCACTCAACCATCCACTCAGGTGCTACGCATACAGTCATCCATTCTCTCAACCATTAACCTTGCATTCATCCAGTCACCCAGGCTCTACCCATCCACTCATCCAATGACCCAGACACTACCCATGCATTCATCCATTCACTCAGACACTACCAATGCACTCATCCAGTCACCCAGGCACTACCCATGCACTCATCCAATCATTCTAGCACTATCTTTGTACTCGACCAATAACTCAGGCACTACCCCTGCACTCTTCCATTGTCTCAGGCACTACCCATGCACTCCTCCAATGACCCAGGCATTACCCTTGCACTCATCCATTTACTCAGGCACTGACCCAGTCACTACCCTTGCACTCATTCAATCACCCAGGTACTACCCATGCACTCTTCCAATCACTAACACTACCCATGCACTCAAGCATTCACGCAGGCACTGCACATACAGTCATCCAATGACCCATCCACTACCATTTTACCCATCCATTCATTCAGGGACTACCCATGCAAACATTCAATCAAGCAGACACTACCCATGCACTCATCCACTCTCTGAGACACTACTCATGCACTCATCCAATGACCCAGAGACTACTCTAGCACTCATCCATTCACTAAGACACTACCCATCAACTCATTCAATTATCCAGGTACTTCCATTAAACTCATACATTCACTGAGGCACCACCCATGTACTCATCCAATCATTCAATCACTATCCTTGTACTCAACCATTCTTTCAGCCACTAAACTCTTACATTCTCTCAGGCACTACCCATGCACTCTTGCAATCACCCAGGCACTAGTCATGCACTCATCCAATCACTCAGGCACTTCCAATGCACTCTTCCATTCACTCAGACACTACCCTTGCACTCAACTATTCACTCAGGTACTATGCATACAGTAATCAATTTTCTTAGCCACTAGCCTTGCACTCATCTATTTGCCAAGGTACTACCCTTACATTCTTCCAATCACTCAGGCACTACCCTCACACTCAACCATTTACTCAGGCACTACTCATGCACTCATCCACTCTCTGAGACACTACTTATACACTCATCCAATGACCCAGAGACTACTATCACACTCATTCATTCACTAAGACATTACCCATCAACTCATTCATTTAGCCAGGTACTCCCATTGAACTCATGCATTCACTGAGGCACCACCCATGCACTCATCAATCATTCAATCACTATCCTTGTACTCAACCATTCTTTCAGCCACTAAACATATGCTCTTACATTCTCTTAGGCACTACCCATGCATTCATGCAATCACCCAGGCACCAGTCATGCACTCATCCAATCACCCAGGCACTACCCATGCACTCTTCCATTCATTCAGACACTACCCTTGCACTCAACCATTCACTCAGGTGCTAGGCATACAGTCATCCATTCTCTCAGCCACTAGCCTTGCACTCATGCAGTAACCCAGGCACTACTCAACCTTTCACCTAGGTACTAGTCAGGCACTATCCATAAACTCATCCAATCAGCCAGGTACCACCCATACACTCTTCTAATCACTTAGACACTACCCTTGCACTTGCACTCATCCATTCACATAGGTGGCTAGGCATACAGTCATCCATTCTCTCAACCATTAGCCTTGCACTCATCCAGTCACCCAGGCACTACCCATGCACTCATCCAATGACACAGCCACTACCCATGCACTCATCCATTTACTCAGGTACTACCCATGCACTCATCCAATCATTCAGGCACTACCCTTGCAATCAACCAGTCACTCTTGCACTACCCATGCACTCATCTATTCTCTCAGGCACTACTCATGTACTCATCCAATCAACCAGGCAGTATGCATGCACTCATGCAAACACCCAGACACTAGTTATGTACTCATCCACTCACCCAGGCAATACTATTACACTCAACCATTTACTTAGGCACTACACATACACCCATTTAATCACTAAAGCACTACACGTGCACTCATCCAATCACCCAGGCACTACTATTATACTCAAAGATTCACTCAGGCAATATACATGCACTCATTCAATCATTAAGGCACTAGCCGTGCACACATCCAATCATTTAAGCACTATCCTTGCACTTACATATTCTGTCAGGCACTACATGTAAAACTCTTGCTTTCTCTCATGCACTACCCATGCACTTATACAATACACCAGGTACTAGTCATTCACTCATCCAGTCACCAAGGCTCTAATTTTACTCTCAGCCATTCACTCAGGTACTACCCATACACTCATCCAATCACCCAGGCACTACCCATGCTCTCTTCCAATAACTCAGACACTACCCTTGCACTCATCCATTCACTCAGGCACTACCCATGCACACATCCAATCACTCCGGCACTACCCTTGCATGCGACCAATCACTCAGGCACTACCCATGCACTCTTCCATTGTCTCAGGCACTACACATACAGTCAACCATTCTCTCAGCCCTTACCTTGCACTCATCCATTCACTCAGGCACTACTCGTGCATGCATCCAATGACCAAACCACTAACCATGCACTCATCCAATCACTCAGGCACTACCACTGCACTCAACCATTCACTCAGGAACTACCCATGCACTCTTCCATTGTCTCAGGCACTACACATACAGTCAACCATTCTCTCAGCCCTTACCTTGCACTCATCCATTCACTCAGGCACTACTCGTGCATGCATCCAATGACCAAACCACTAACCATGCACTCATCCAATCACTCAGGCACTACCCTTGCACTCAGCCATTTGCTCAGGCACTACCCATTCACTCAGCCATTCTCTCAGGCACTACCAATGCCCTCATCCAATGACCCAGGCATTACCCTTGCACTCATCCTTTCACCCAGGCACTACCTTTGCACTGAAGCATTCACGGAGGCACGACCCATGACCTCATCCAATCATTTAAGCACTATCCTTTCCCTCATCTATTCTTTCAGGCACTACACATTCACTCTTCCATTCCCTCAGCTACTAGCCTTTCACTCACCCAGACACCCAGGTACTACTCTTGCACTCAACCATGCAATTAGGCACTAGTCAGGTAATATGCATGACTCTTTCAGTCACCCAGGCACTACCCACCCACTCTTCCAATAACTCAGACACCACCTATGCCCTCAACCATTCACTCAGGTGCTACACATACAATCATCCATTCTCTCAGCCTCTAGCCTTGCACTCTTTCAATCACCCAGGCACTACCTTTCCATTCATCGATTCACTGAGGCACAACCCATGCACTCATCCAATCATTTAAGCGCTATCCTTGCACTCATCCATTCTTTGAGGCACTAAACAATACACTCTTCCATTCTCTCAAGCACTACCCATGTACTCCTACAATCAACCAGGCACTGAGCATGCATGCATGCAAACAACCAGGCACTAGTCATGCACTCATCCAATCACCTAGCCAATACTATTACACTCAACCATTCACTCAGTCACTAAACATGCACTCATCCAATCACCCAGACACTACTATCAAACTCAACCATTCTCTCAGGCACTACCCATGCACTCTTTCAATCAATCAGATTCTACACTCACCCTCATTTAATCACTCAAGTACTACCCTCTCACTCAACCATTCACTCAGGCACTACCCTTGCACACATTAAAGTACCCAGGCACTACCCTTCCACGCACCCATTCACTCAGGCACTACCTATGCACTCATTTAATCAAACAGCCACTATGTTTGCACTCATGAATTCACTGAGGCACTACCCATGCACTCATCCAATCAGCCAGGTACTACTCAATCTTTCTCCTAGGTACTAGTCAGGCACTACCCATGAACTAATCCAATCAGCCAGGTACTACCCATGCACTCTTCTAATCACTTAGACACTACCCTTGCACTTGCACTCATCCATTCACAAAGGTGCCAATGCATACAGTCATCCATTCTCTCAACCATTAGCCTTGCACTCATTCAGTCACCCAGGCACTACTCATGCACTCATCCAATGACACAGCCACTACCCATGCACTCATCCATTCACTCAGGTACTACCCATGCACTCATCCAATCATTCAGGCACTACCCTTGCAATCAACCAGTCACTCATGCACTACCCATGTACTCATTAAATTACCCAGGTACTACCTTTGCACTCATATATTCACTGAGACACTACCCATGCACTCATTCAATCATGCAAGCACTATACTTGCACTCATTCATTCTTTCAGGCACTACACATATACTCTTCCATTGTCTCAGGCACTACTCGTGTACTCATCCAATCAACCAGGCAGTATGCATGCACTCATGCAAACACCCAGACACTAGTTATGTACTCATCCACACTCCCAGGCAATACTATTACAATCAACCATTTACTTAGGCACTACACATACACCCATTTAATCACGAAAGCACTACACATGCACTCATCCAATCACCCAGGCACTACTATTATACTCAAAGATTCACTCAGGCAATATACATGCACTCATTCAATCATTAAGGCACTAGCCATGCACTCATCCAATCATTTAAGCACTATCCTTGTACTTACATATTCTGTCAGGCACTACATGTAAAACTCTTGCTTTCTATCATGCACTACCCATGCACTTATACAATACACCAGATACTAGTCTTTCACTCATCCAGTCACCAAGGCTCTAATTTTACTCTCAGCCATTCACTCAGGTACTACCCATACACTTATCCAATCACTCAGGCACTTCCCATGCACACATCCAATCACTCCAGCACTACCCTTGCATGTGACCAATCACTCAGGCACTACTCATGCACTCTTCCATTGTCTCAGGCACTACACATACAGTCAACCATTCTCTCAGCCCTTACCTTGCACTCATCCATTCACTCAGGCACTACTCGTGCATGCATCCAATGACCAAACCACTAACCATGCACTCATCCAATCACTCAGGCACTACCCTTGAACTCAGCCATTTGCTCAGGCACTACCCATTCACTCATCCATTCTCTCAGGCACTACCAATGCCCTCACCCAATGACCCAGGCATTACCCTTGCACTCATCCTTTCACTCAGGCACTACCTTTGCACTGAAGCATTCACGGAGGCACGACCCATGACCTCATCCAATCATTTAAGCACTATCCTTTCCCTCATCTATTCTTTCAGGCACTACACATTCACTCATCCATTTCCCTCAGCTACTAGCCTTGCACTCACCCAGACACCCAGGTACTACTCTTGCACTCAACCATGCAATTAGGCACTAGTCAGGTAATATGCATGACTCTTTCAGTCACCCAGGCACTACCCACCCACTCTTCCAATAACTCAGACACTACCTATGCCCTCAACCATTCACTCAGGTGCTACACATACAATCATCCATTCTCTCAGCCTCTAGCCTTGCACTCTTTCAATCACCCAGGCACTACCTTTGCATTCATCGATTCACTGAGGCACAACCCATGCACTCATCCAATCATTTAAGCGCTATCCTTGCACTCATCCATTCTTTCAGGCACTAAACAATACACTCTTCCATTCTCTCAAGCACTACCCATGTACTCCTACAATCAACCAGGCACTGAGCATGCATGCATGCAAACAACCAGGCACTAGTCATGCACTCATCCAATCACCCAGCCAATACTATTACACTCAACCATTCACTCAGTCACTAAACATGCACTCATCCAATCACCCAGACACTACTATCAAACTCAACCATTCTCTCAGGCACTACCCATGCACTCTTTCAATCAATCAGATTCTACACTCACCCTCATTTAATCACTCAAGTACTACCCTCTCACTCAACCATTCACTCAGGCACTGCCCTTGCACACATTAAAGTACCCAGGCACTACCCTTCCACGCACCCATTCACTCAGGCACTACCTATGCACTCATTTAATCAAACAGGCACTATGTTTGCACTCATGAATTCACTGAGGCACTACCCATGCACTCACCCAATCAGCCAGGTACTACTCAATCTTTCTCCTAGGTACTAGTCAGGCACTACCCATGAACTAATCCAATCAGCCAGGTACTACCCATGCACACTTCTAATAACTTAGACACTACCCTTGCACTCATCCATTCACAAAGGTGCCAATGCATACAGTCATCCATTCTCTCAACCATTAGCCTTGCACTCATTCAGTCACCCAGGCACTACTCATGCACTCATCCAATGACACAGCCACTACCCATGCACTCATCCATTCACTCAGGTACTACCCATGCACTCATCCAATCATTCAGGCACTACCCTTGCAATCAACCAGTCACTCATGCACTACCCATGTACTCATTAAACTACCCAGGTACTACCTTTGCACTCATGCATTCACTGAGACACTACCCATGCACTCATTCAATCATGCAAGCACTATACTTGCACTCATCCATTCTTTCAGGCACTACACATATACTCTTCCATTTTCTCAGGCACTACTCATGTACTCATCCAATCAACCAGGCAGTATGCATGCACTCATGCAAACACCCAGACACTAGTTATGTACTCATCCACACTCCCAGGCAATACTATTACACTCAACCATTTACTTAGGCACTACACATACACCCATTTAATCACGAAAGCACTACACATGCACTCATCCAATCACCCAGGCACTACTATTATACTCAAAGATTCACTGAGGCAATATACATGCACTCATTCAATCATTAAGGCACTAGCCATGCACTCATCCAATCATTTAAGCACTATCCTTGCACTTAGATATTCTGTCAGGCACTACATGTAAAACTCTTGCTTTCTCTCATGCACTACCCATACACTTATACAATACACCAGGCACTAGTCATGCACTCATCCAGTCACCCAGGCACTAATTTTACTCTCAGCCATTCACTCAGGCACTACCCATCCACTCATCCAATCACCCAGGCACTACCCATGCACTCTTCCAATCACCCAGCCACTACCCTTGCACTCATCCATTTACTCAGGCACTACCCACGCACACATCCAATAACTCTGGCACTACCCTTGCACTCAACCAATCACTCAGGCACTACCCATGCACTCTTCCATTGTCTCAGGCATGACACATACAGTCAACCATTCTCTCAGCCCTTACCTTGCCCTCATCCATTCACTCAGGCACTACTCGTGCATGCATCCAATGACTAAACCACTAACCATGCACTCATCCAATCACTCAGGCACTACCCTTGCACTAAACCATTCGCTCAGGCACTACACATGCACTCAATCATTCACACAGGCACTACCCATGCATTCACCAAATCACCCATGCACAACTCATGCACTCCTCCAAACACACAGACACTACCCTTGCACTCAAATATTCACTCAGGCACTATACATACAGTCATCCATTCTGTAAGCCGCTATCTTGCACTCATCCATTCACTCAGGCACTACCCATGCACTCATCCAATGACCAAGCCACTAACTATGCACTCATCCAATCACCCAGGCACTACCCTTCCCCTCATCCAATCACTCAGGCACTAGCCATGTACTCTTTCACTCACCCAGGCACTACCTTTGCACTCATGGATTCACTGAGGCACAACCCATGCACTCATCTAATCATTTAAGCACTATCCATGCACTCATTCATTCTTTCAGGCATTAAACATACACTCTTCCATTCTCTCAGGCACTACTTATGCACTCATCTAATCACTCAGGCTCTATCCATGCTCTCATCAATTCTCTTAGGCCCTACCCATGCACTCTTTCAATCACCCAGGCACTACCGTTGCATTCATGGATTCACTGAGGCACAACCCATGCACTCATCCAATCATTTAAGCACTATCCTTGCACTCATCCATTCTTTCAAGCACTAAACATACACTCTTCCATTCTCTCAAGCACCACCCATGTACTCCTATAATCAACCAGGCAATGAGCATGCATGCATGCAAACAATCAGGCAGTAGTCATGCACTCATCCAATCACCCAGACACTACTATCAAACTCAACCATTCTCTCAGGCACTACCCATGCACTCTTTCAATCAACTAGATTTCAATACTCACACTAATTCAATCACTCCGCTACTACCCTCTCACTCAAACATTCACTCAGGCACTACCCATGCACACATTAAAGTACCCAGGTACTACCCTTCACACACCCATTCACTCAGGTACTACCTATGCACTCATTTAATCAACCAGGTACTATGTTTGCACTCATGCATTCACTGAGGCACTACCCATGCACTCATCCAATCATACAAGCACTAGCCTTGCACTTATCTATTGTGTCAGGCACTACACGTACACTCTCTCATTCTCTCAGACACTACCGATGTACACATCTAATCATTGAGGCACTACCCTTGTACTCAAGCAACTACTCAGGTACTACCCATGCACTCAACAATTCTCTGAGGCACTACACATGAACACATCCAATGACCCAGGTACTACCCTTGCATGCGTCCATTCAGTCAGGCACTACCCATGCACTCATTGAATCACCCAGGCACTACCTTTGAACTCTTGTATTCACTGAGGCACTACCCATGCACTCATCCAATCACCCAGGCACTGTCCATGCAGTCATCCAATCACCCAGACACTACTATTACTCTCACCCATTCACTCAGACACCACACTTGCACTCAACCATTCACTCAGGTGCTACACATACAGTCATCCATTCTCTCAGCCACTAGCCTTGCACTCATCCAATCACCCATGCACTACCCATGCACTCTTCCAATCACTCAGGCACTACACTTACACTCAACTATTAACTCAGGCACTACATATATAGTCATCCATTCTCTCAGCCACTAGCCTTGCACTCATCCAGTAACCCAGGCATGACTCTTACACTCAACCATTCACATAGGCACTAGTCAAACAATACCCAGGCACTCATCCAATCATGCAGGCACTACCCATGCACGCTTCCAATCACACAGACACTACCCCTGCACTTAAACATTCCCTCAGGTGCTATGCATACATTCATCCATTCTCTCAGCCATTAGCCTTGCATTCATCCAGTCACCCAGGCTCTACCCATCCAATGACCCAGCCACTACCCATGCATTCATCCATTATCTCAGGCACTACCCATGCACTCATCCAGTCACCCAGGCACTACCCATGCACTCATCCAATCATTCCAGCACTATCTTTGCACTCAACCAATAACTCAGGCACTACCCCTGCACTCTTCCATTGCCTCAGGATTACCCATGCACTCATCCATTTACTCAGGCACTGACCCAGCCACTACCCTTGCACTCTTCCAATCACTCAGACACTACCCATGCACTCAAGCATTCACGCAGGCACTGCGCATACAGTCATCCAATGACCCATCCACTACCATTTTACTCATCCATTCACTCAGGGACTACCCATGCAAACATTCAATCAAGCAGGCACTACCCATGTACTCATCCACTCTCTGAAACACTACTCATGCACTCATCCAATGACCCGGAGACTACTCTCGCACTCATTCATTCACTAAGACACTACCCATCAACTCATTCAATTATCCAGGTACTCCCATTGAACTCATGCATTCACCAAGGCACCACCCATGCACTCATCCAATTATTCAATCACTATCCTTGTACTCAACCATACTTTCAGCCACTAAACATACACCCTTATATTCTCTCAGGCACAACCCATGCACTCTTGCAATCACCCAGGCACTAGTCATGCAATCATTCAATCACCCAGGCACTACCCATGCACTCTTCTATTCACTCAGACACTACCCTTGCACTCAACTATTCACTCAGGTACTATGCATACAGTAATCTATTTTCTCAGCCACTAGCCTTGCACTCATCTATTTGCCAAGGCACTACCCTTGCACTCTTCCAATCACTCAGGCACTACCCTCGCACTCAACCATTTACTCAGGCACTACTCATGCACCATGCACTCATCCACTCTCTGAGACTCTACTCATTCACTCATACAATGACCCAGAAATGACTCTCGCATTCATTCATTCACTAATACACTACCCATCAACTCATTCAATTATCCAGGTACTCCCATAGAACTCATGCATTCATTGGGGCACCACCCATGCACTCATCAAATCATTCAATCACTATCCTTGTACTCAACCATTCTTTCAGCCACTAAACATATGCTCTTACATTCTCTTAGGCACTACCCAAGCACTCATGCAATCACCTAGGCACTACCCATGCACTCTTCCATTCATTCAGACACTACCCTTGCACTCAACCATTCACTCAGGTGCTAGGCATACAGTCATCCATTCTCTCAGCCACTAGCCTTGCACTCATCCAGTAACCCAGGCACTACTCAACCATTCACCTAGGTACTAGTCAGGCACTACCCATGAACTCATCCAATCAGCCAGGTACCACCCATGCACTCTTCTAATCACTTAGACACTACCCTTGCACTCATCCATTCACATAGGTGCCTAGGCGTACAGTCATCCATTCTCTCAACCACTAGCCTTGCACTCATCCAGTTACCCAGGCACTACTCCTGCACTCATCCAATGACATAGCCACTACCCTTGCACTCAACCATTCACTCAGGTACTACCCATGCACTCATCCAATCATTTAGGCACTACCCTTGCAATCAACCAGTCACTCATGCATTACCCATGCACTCATCCATTCTCTCAGGCACTACTCATGTACACATCCAATGAACCATTCACTACCCTTGCAATCAACCAGTCACTCATGCACTACCCATGCACTCATCCATTCTCTCAGGCACTACCCATGTACTCATTAAATTACCCAGGTACTAGCTTTGCACTCATGCATTCACTGAGGCACTACCCATGCACTCATTCAATCATGCAAGCACTATACTTGCACTCATCCATTCTTTCAGGCACTACACATATACTCTTCCATTTTCTCAGGCACTACCCATGTACTCATCCAATCAACCAGGCAGTAGCATGCACTCATGCAAACACCCAGACACTAGTGATGTACTCATCCACTCCCCAGGCAATACTATTACACTCAACCATTCACTTAGGCACTACACATACACCCGTGTAATCACTAAAGCACTACACATGCACTCATTCAATCAACCAGGCACTACTATTAGACTCAACCATTCACTCAGGCAATATACATACACTCATTCGATCATTAAGGCACTAGCCATGCACTCATCCAATCATTTAAGCACTATTCTTGCACTTGTAATATTCTATCAGGCACTACAAGTAAAACTCTTGCTTTCTCTCATGCACTACCCATGCACTTATACAATATATCAGGTACTAGTCATGCACTCATCCAGTCACCCAAGCACTAATTTTACTCTGTCATTCACTCAGACACTACCCATCCACTCATCCAATCACCCAGACACTACCCATGCACTCTTCCAATCACTCAGACACTATGCTTGCTCTCATCCATTTACTCAGGCGTTACCCATGCACACATCCAATCACTCTGGCACTACCCTTGCACTCGACCAATCACTCAGGCACTACCCATGCACTCTTCCATTATCTCAGGCACTACACATATAGTCAACCATTCTCTCAGCCCTTACCTTGCACTCATCCATTCACTCAGGCACTACTCATGCATGCATCCAATGACCAAACCACTAACCATGCACTCATCCAATCACTCAGGCACTACCCATGCACTCAGCCATTTGCTCAGGTACTACCCATGCACTTATCCATTCTCTCAGGCACTACCAATGCCCTCATCCAATGACCCAGGCATTACCCTTGCACACATCCTTTCACCCAGGCACTACCTTTGCACTGAAGCATTCACTGAGGCACTACCCATGCCCTCATCCAATCATTTAAGCACTATCCTTTCCTTATCTATTCTTTCAGGCACTACACATTCACTCTTCCATTCTCTCAGCTACTAGCCTTGCTCTCACCCAGACACCCATGTACTACTCTTGCACTCAACCATGCAATTAGGCAATAGTCAGGCACTATGCATGACTCTTTCAGTCACCCAGGCACTACCCATCCACTCTTCCAATCACTCAGACACTACCTATGCACTCAACCGTTCAGTCTGTGGCTGTGCATAGTCATCTGTTCTCTAGGCCACTAGCCTTGCACTCATCTAATCACCCAGGCACTACCCATGCACTCTTCCAATCACTCAGACACTAGCCTTGCACTCATCCAGAAACCTAGGTGTGACTCTTGCACTCAACCATTCCCTTAGGCACTAATCAGGCACTATCCAAGCACTCATCTAATCACCCAGGCACTACCCATGCACTTTTCCAACCAATCAGACACTACCCTTTCAGTAAACCATCCACTCAGGTGCTATGCATACAGTCATCCACTCTCTCAGCCATTAGCCTTGCACTCATCCAGTCACCCAGGCTCTACCCATGCACTCATGCAATCACTCCGGCACTACACATACACTCTTCCATTCTCTCAGACACTACCCATGCACTCAACCAATACACCATGCACTAGTCATGCACTCATCCAATCACCCAGGTACTACCCATGCACTCTTCCAATCACTCAGACACTAAACTTGTATTCAACCATTCACACAGGTACTATGCATACAGTCATGCATTCTTTCAGCCACTAGCCTTGCACTCATCCACTAATCTAGGCACTACTGTTACACTCAACCATTCACTTAGGCACTAGTCAGGCACTACCCATTCACTCATCTAATTACCCAGGCACTACCCAAGCACTTGCACTCAACCATTCACTCAGGTGCTATGCACAGTCATCCAATGACCCAGCCACTACTCATGCACTAATCCATTTACCCAGGCACTAACCATGTCCTCATCCAGTCATGCAGGCACTACCCATGCACTCATCCAATCATTCAGGCACTACTCTTGCACTCAACCAATCACCCAGGTACTACCCACGCACTCATCCACATTCTCAGGCACTACCCATGTACTCATCCAATGACCCAGATACTTCCCTTGTTCTTATCCATTCACTCAGGCACTACCCATGCACTCATTGAAGCACCCAGGCACTACCTTTGCACTCATGCATTCACTTTGGCACTACTCATGCACCCATCCAATCATTCAAGCACTATGCATGCAGTCATGCAAACACCCAAGCACTAGTTATGCACTCATCCAAACTCATCCAATCACCCAGGCAAAACTATTACACACAACCATTCACTTAGGAACTACACATGCACTGATATAATCACTCAAGAACCACACATGCAGGGGGCGTGGCTTGGACGCCGATGGCGATGGTCGCCTGAGAGCTCGGCTCCGGGACTGAGCCCGTGATTATCCTGTAAATCGGCGGCTACGGGGCACCCCGACCCCCATGTTTTGGTGATCGGCCCAACGGAGACCTGCCGGGGCCCCCAGCGTGATCGGCACGAGCGGTGACCCGGTGCAAATCGGAGTTAAGGGGACTGCGGAGTGTGACCCAACATGGCGCCCGGACTTCTTTGTCCCCGTGGCTGGATCCGATAGACTGGAGGATCGTCGCTGACGACGGGGCGCCCCCAGCTCGGTGGTCCCCCGGTGGGGATTGAAACTGGACATCGGTCAGAGTGGTCTCTTCTACTGGGGATAGCACTCGGATGAACGGATGCCCACACCATAGCGGAGCCCACGTTGGGACAACTGGAGATCCCGACGGTGGCCCCACTCCCTGCATTGTACTTGGCCACTTTCTCCTGGCTGACCCACTCACATGGGAGGCGCAACCCTTTGGAACCGCGAGTCGTCCGGTGGAACTGGTGACACTCGGTCGGCCGTGTGGGCCTGCCCGGCCCGGCGACGATTGTCCCCGCCTCCTCCACGGTGCCCCCGGACGGCAAGGTAGTGGCACGGGCCGCGGCTGGGACGATCCAACGGGCCTTGGAGACGGAGATCTCCGGCACTTGACCTGAGGCCTAGCACCCGAGGGAGTCGTAGCCGGTGCCGACACTCGGGGACGCCTGCTCCGGGACCCGGGCGGAGAACGGCCGGCGACATGGGGAAACCTAGAGGTGCCAAGGGGACTGCCTCGGTCGTCTCGGACTTGGAGACCCAGGACAAGGAGGAACGCGGAGGTCCAGAGGAGGCCGGTGGTGCACCTCTGCAGCAGCAATTCGACCGTGTTTTGGAGGCGATAGCGACCACGCGCTCGGCCCT
Organism: Triturus cristatus; assembly: GCF_964204655.1. NCBI lineage: Eukaryota > Metazoa > Chordata > Amphibia > Caudata > Salamandridae > Triturus > Triturus cristatus. The sequence goes on from NC_140595.1 coordinate 537,472,295, forward strand.
CCAGCAGGACATTGCCCAGGTGGCGACGAGCCTGGGCCTCCTTAGAGCGGACCACGGCAAACTGTCGGACCGGGTCAAGGAAGTGGAGGGCTCGGTGAACACCTTGGAGCCGGCGCAGCGCACCCTGGCCGCGGAAATGAAGGAGGCTTTATCCCGGATCACGGTCCTCGAGCAGAGAGCGGAGGATGCAGAAGGCCGCAACAGGAGGAACAACATTCGTGTGGTTGGCCTGCCGGAAAAGGTCGAGGATGGCGACATGGTGGCGTATCTGGAGGCCTGGCTCCGAGACACGGTGGCCCCGGAGGGTTTGTCCTCCTTCTACACTCTGGAGCGTGCCCATAGAGTCCCGGCGAGGCCGCCGCAGCAGGGACGTGCCCCGCGGCCGGTGGTGGCGCGGTTGCTGCACTTCAGGGATAGGGACCTGATCCTCAATGCCGCCAGACACAATGGACCATTCAAAGTGGCGAATAGTCAGGTGAACATCTTCCCGGATTACACCTATGAAACCCAACGCAGACGGTTTTCCTTCCTGGCGGTCAAGCGCGAGCTCCGGAGTGAGGGTATCCAGTACTCGCTCTTCTACCCGGCGAGACTCCGCGTAATTGTCGATGACAAAACCCAGTTCTTCGACACCCCAGAGGACGCTTGTCACTGGCTCGAACTCTATAGAGCGGGGAAAGGTGGATCCGGCTCTTTGCCTAGACGGACGGCAGAGCCGGGACAGAGGCGGAGATCCAGGAGGACTAGAGGTCGCGGAGGCCGATCGGGGGGTCCCTCAACTGTGGAGACATCGACGGAGCGGAGGGGAGTGCTGGAGGTGCTGACGGCGCTGTCTGGATCTCGGGACGATGCCACGGCGGAGGAGGGGATCCCGGGTGACGAGGGGGGTTCAACGGACTCCGAGGGATCTGTACCGGACAGTGGCCATACGCTGGAGATCACACCACAATCGGTGGAGGACATACTGGATGGACAGGGGTAACTGGGTGTGCTTCTTCAGTTTGGGTGGGGGCCCGGCGGGGGGATGGCGGGTGACGGTAAGAGTGGTTGTCTACCGGGGTAGGATGGGCAGGGTGCCCTGGACTGGCCCCCAGGGGGTCTTTTCGTGACACTGTTGTGGGCTTGCTCTAGTCCTGATGGCCTGGGCGACGAGGGCCCATTGCCTCCGTCCGGCCCGCACCTGGCCCTTAAGGCCTTCCTGTGGTGGCGACTGCAGGATTAGTAAGGTGTAGTGGGTTGTTGGGGAGTGTGGTTTGGATGGGAACTAGATGGTGCTATTTGGGTCCTGTTCTGGGGAGGGTGGATGGGGAGTTGATTAATATTTGGGTTGTTCAGTTTTGTTTGGGGACAATGGCCGCCATCAGTGCTATGAGGATCGATGTCCTTTTATGGTTGGGACCCAGCGGGGGAGACTTTGCGAGACTGATATGGGACAATGGCTGAGATTGCCAATCTGAAATGTGTTACTTGGAATGTACGGGGGCTTCATACAATGTCCAGGCGTCACAAGGTCCACGCTTATTTAGTGCGTAGGGGGATACAAATGGCGCTGCTGCAGGAAACCCATCTGAACAAGGCGGAAGGGGCGGCGCTACAGCGTAGATGGAGGGGGCAGGTCTTTTGCACCTCGTACTCCGCGTATGCCAGAGGGGCGCTGATCTGGGTTAGAGCTGGGGTCCCCTTCCAGGTCACGAACACAGTGATAGATCCAGAGGGGCGCTATGTGGCCATTTCGGGGACTTTGGGAGGGAGAGACCTAAACGTTTGCTGTGTGTATGCTCCTAATGTCGACCAGACTGCCTTCCTTTCCAGGTTATCGGGCTCGTTGGCCCACTGCCTCTCCGGGCCCATCCTGCTGGGTGGAGATTTCAATTCCGTAGTGGATGTAGACAATGACCGCTCGCACCCACCCCTCCCTGAGTCTCCGGTTCGTCGTTTGGCTGGGGACCGTCGGGACTGGCAGACTCACTGGGGCCTAACGGACATTTGGAGGGCGCAACACCCCACAACTAGGGACTACTCCTACTTCTCGAGCCTCCATGAATTGCACGTTCGATTGGACGGCTTTCTTGGTTCGCCCGAATTGGTTTCGGCGGCGGTCTATTCTGAATATTTGACCAGAACCATTTCTGATCATAACCCCCTCCTGTTGGACCTTCGCTGGTTTCCTGGGGTGCCGGCGGTGCCCACCTGGAAATTACGTCCCGAGACCCTTGAGGACAGTGTCTTCAAGGCGGACCTGGGTGACACGATCTCGGAGTACTTCGCGTCCAACGGTGGCACCGCGAGCACGAGAGCGCTAGAGTGGGACGCTTTTAAGGTGGTGGTGAGAGGGCACTGCATATCTAAACAGGTCGGTGTGCGGCGAGTTATCCTCGCGGACCTGGAGACAGCGGATCGGAAACTCCGCGAGTTGGAATTACGCCGCCCAGGGCACCCAGACTTACAGACGCGCACGGCGGAGGCGAGGGAGGCGGTGGCAGCAGAGGTCGAACGGCTCCGCTGTTTTGACTATAAAGCCTATACGGTTCGGTCCATCGCGGAGGGGGATAGATCGGGCGCGCTGTTAGCGTGGCTGGCCAACCCTGCGCGGCAGACTTCACTGACGACGTCCATGCGTAGGGCAGACGGAACCCAGGTGTATACTCAGCCTGCGATTTTGAGCTGCTACCGGCAATACTATGAGCGCTTGTACCGCAGTCGCTCTGTCCGAGACCCTGCCCTGCTAGATAATTATTTGCGGCCCCTAGAGATTCCAGCAATGGAGCAGGAGGTGGCTAAAACCTTGGGGGCCGACATAGAACTGGGAGAGATCCGTAGCGCCATTAAAAAGATGGCGAGAAATAAGACCCCGGGCCTGGACGGGCTTCCTGTAGAGTTCTATGCGGCTTATGCCGATCTCCTAGCCCCTAGGTTGTTGGTGGTATATAGAGAGGCGAGGAGGCTGGGGCGCCTTCCAGGCTCGATGTGTGAGGCATTGGTGGTCCCGCTCCTCAAGCCCGGCAGGGACTCATCCGATCCGGGCTCCTACCGTCCCTTATCGATGCTGACGGTGGATTATAAAATACTGAGCAGCATCTTGGCCACGAGGCTGCTTGGGCACATGAGTTCCTTAGTGCATGAGGACCAGGCTGGCTTTATCCCCAGGCGTAACACGACCATGAACATTCGCAGGTTGTGCCGCTTGCTTGGGGAACCGCTTGTGGACGCCCCATGCCCGGTTGTCCTATCAGTGGACTTAGAGAAGGCCTTTGATAGCCTGGAATGGGACTACCTCTGCACTGTGTTGCGGAGGTTCGGCCTCGGGGAGGGTTTCGTCAGCTGGACCAGGGTGCTGTACGCCTCGGCGTCAGCCAGGGTTCGGGCGGGACCGCTGATTTCCTCACGATACCCGGTGGAACGGGGCACGAGGCAGGGCTGCTCGCTCTCCCCACTGCTCTTTGCGCTGGCGGTGGAGCCTCTTGCGTTGCATCTCCGGTCGGGAGCCCATTACGCGGGCCTGTGGACCCTGTCAGGCCCGCACTACGTCTCGCTATACGCAGACGACCTGTTGCTCTTCCTAGAAGACCCGCTTGCTGCCCTACATGGAGCTGCGACGGCGCTCACGGAGTTTGGGGAGGTCTCGGGCCTTCGAGTGAATTGGACTAAGACTTGTCTTTTCCCGATTCGCAGGGGCACCCCTACACCTGCCTTAAGTAGGGAGATTAGATGGGAACCCGACTGCTTCAAATATCTAGGGGTGTATGTCTACCACGAACCTTCTGGCCTCCTTGATGGGAACATTGCCCGGGGCATCCGGGCACTTCGAGGCAGTATGGGCTTTTGGGCCACGCTGCCGCTCTCGGTGGCAGGGCGGATCGCTCTGCTTAAAATGGTGGCGCTCCCCCGGCTGTTATATTATTTCCGGACACTACCGATCTGGATCCCACCGGCCACGTTTCGACTATTACGGTCCATGATAGTCGGATTCCTTTGGGGCTCGGGCCGCCGGCGGGTGGCCCTCAAGACCCTGATGAGGCCGAAGGAGGAGGGTGGGCTTGCGGCGCCGGACTTCGAAAAATATTACTTAGCGGCGCAGCTCCAGACCTTCACCCAGGAGATCGCTCGGGAGTTCCGGGGCCCCGAGGACAGGAGGGGAACGGGTATGGCCAGGCATGTTCTCTCCTTCATAGTGATGAGGCAACGATTGGCCTTGCAGGACTTGTCTATGGAGGAGCGGACCGTTCGCCTGTGCTGGAACCGGGCTCACGCCCGGGGCCACCAGCGAACACCGTATGCACCCGAAATACCGCTGGGGATGCTAACGGCTTTGCCCCATGGGGGTGATTGGTCGCGGCTGGCGACCTGGGAGGATGCCGGCCTGCAGCTCATCGGTGATCTCTATGAGGACGGGACGCTCTTGCCATTCCAGGAGCTCATTGATCGATTCGGGATTCCCCGCGGCGACTTTTTGCTGCACTCGGCCCTTGTTCGAGCGATCCAGGCGCACTGGAGGTCCGGGCAGGCAGAACCCCTTTTATCCCCAGTGTGCCAATACGTGATGATGTCCGCGGGCACGGTAAGGGCGGTCACATGCCTTTACGGTAGACTGCTCAAGGAGGGGCTGGCTCCCCTCACCACCCTGAGAAACCGATGGGAGGAGGACATTGGCAAGGAGATCCCAGAGACGACCTGGGCTCAGCTGATGCGGCGTGCCTGGAAGGGCACACGCCACGCCCGCTTTCAATTAGTCCACTATTATGTGCTCCATAGAGCATATTGGACCCCAGTGAAAATCAGGCGATATTTTGCGGCGGCCTCAGCAGAGTGCCCCAGATGCCCGGCCCAGGAGGCGGACCTTCTCCACATGCTGTGGGCCTGCCCGGAATTGTCGGCCTATTGGGAGGAAGTGGGGAAGACCCTGGAGGAAACGACGGGGAGATCCCTTTCGTTGGATGCGGCGGTGGGTCTCCTGCATTGGTTCCCTCATACCCCCAAGAATAAAATATCTAGTAAATTCATCGATTTGGGGCTGCTCCTTGCTAAACGGGAGGTGACCAGGAATTGGAAGGCACGGACCGGCCCGACAGGGAGCCGGTGGCACAGCGAATTTTTGAAGTGGGCGGCGGGGGAGAGTACGCTTAGATACCAGCTAGCTTGGAGGCAGCGTAATGAGAAGGCCGAGGAGACAGCGCTGGAGTGGGAGATGCTCGTGCAGGCCCTTAGGGAGTATTGCGCCCCCGACGATGCCGAACGAGAGGAAGCGGCGCGCCCTGAGTCCCGTTAGACGGTTGCACTGCTCAGCTTTATTGCTTTCCCCATGGGTCCCCAAGAAGATCCGGTTGCGGTAGATGCCGCGCGCTGATGGCGGGGGGGGGGAGGGTTTTTCTGGGATTGGGGGGTTTTAAGGGTGGGGGGGTGTTTTTGGAGTTATAGGGTTGTTTAGAAAAGCAGATGAAGGACAACGAATCCTCCGGGCCGACCTCGACAACCTCCTGAGCCCCCACGGACTTTCGCCGCCCGACCCCAGGGTTGTGGGCTGAACGGCTGTGTAAGCAACTTCCGGAGGGGATCGGAGGGTTGGGTTTTAACGCTCCGGCTTGAGATGTAATGCTGGCCGATTATGTAAAGATTTACTAATTCCTGCAATAAAAATAATTTAAAAAAAAAAAAAAAAAAGAACCACACATGCACTCATCCAATCACCCAGGCACCACTATTACTTAATCACTCACTCAGGCAATATACATACACTCATTCAATCAATAAGGCACTACCCATGCACTCATCCAATATACCAGGCACTAGTCATACCCTCATCCAATCACCCATGCACTACTTTAACACTCAGCCTTTCACTCAGGCACTACCCATGCACTCCTCCAATCACTCAGATACTACCCTTGCACTCAACCATCCACTCAGGCACTATACATACAGTCATCCATTCTGTCAGCTGTTAACCTTGCACTCATCCATTCATTCAGGCACTACCCATGCACTCATCCAATGACCAAGCCACTAACTATGCACTCATCCAATGACTCAGGCACTACCCTTGCACTCAACCATTCACTCAGGCACTACCCATGCACTCAACCATTCTCTCAGGTACTACCCATGCACGCATTTATGAAACAAAATATAGGAAACTTATGCGAATATGGTGTGTTGGTATACAAAGTGCACTGAACAAAAATGCATAGAAATTTTTTTACAAATGTGCATGGAATTTTTTCCCTTCTCATTTACCAATTAGGACTCAAGCGAAAATGGAACGTTTCTATTCATTTATTAGTTATTTTTCACTTTTTACATTTATCTATGGACACATACATAGTGAATCATTTCATTTTCCATAATGTCTTTTTTTACAATGTCTTTTTTACAAGCAATTCCTGTTCTGGATACTGCGTTAATGCCTATTTGGTCAAATGATTATATTACAATTTATATCAGAGCACAGAAAAAGAAATTATTATCAAACATGGCTCTATTCAATCTATTCAATCTACGCGCGTTTCGGCATTCAGCCTTCCTCAGGCAGCCATGATTTCTTAGATCCTTCTTATTGTTGATCTTGTGTTAACGATGAGGACTCTTGTCATTAGACTAAGGATGTAAAGCACGGTTTATCTGTTGCCGTGGGTTAACCAAAATTGATGCCTCTTGAATTCTTAATTATATGCGAATCCCGGTTGCAGTCACAACGTATTTCTTGCCTTTGGTAATTTCTCAAATTATCCTCCGTCTTCGTCTAATTAACGGGTGTGTTTTTAACAGCACGGGTTCAGATGCGACTCATAGCCAATAACCCGTAAGCTATCCGGGGTTACGGCGTCTTAGTAGTCACCTATACAATCCAGTGATCAAGCGTTAAATCACTCTCCTGCGATTCGAGATGGCGGATGATTACTCGTTTTCAATGTTATGGTTTCGCCATCCGGTCTCATTCCTCCTCAGCCTAACTGGTGCCGGCAACTTCAATGTAGACGATCGAGGTGTATCATACAATCATCCAGGCAAAATTATTACATTCAACCATTCACTTAGGTACTACGCATGCACTCATTTAATCACTCAAGCACTATCCATGCACTCATCCAATCCCTCAGGCACTACACATACAGTCATAGATTCTCTTTGCCAGTTGCCTTGCACTCTTCCAGTCACTCAGATACTGCTGTTGCACTCAACCATTTATTCAGGCACTACACATACACTTTTTCATTCCCTTAGGCACTACCCAAGCACTCAGACAATGACTCAGGCACTATCTTTGCACTCATGCATTAATTGAGGCACTACCCATAGACTCATCCAATCATTCAAGCACTATTCTTGCACTCATCCATTCTCTCAGGTACTACACATACACTCTTCCACTCTCTCAGGTAGTACCAATGCACTCATCCAATCACTCAGGCACTACCCTTGCACTCAACCATTCACTCAGGCACTACCCATGCACTCATCAATTTACGCAGGCACTACCCATGCACTCATCCAATGTCCCAGACACCCTTGCATGCATTCATTCACTCGAGCTATACCTATGCACTCATTCAATCACCCAGGCACTAACTACCCTTGAACTCATGCATTCACTGAGGCACTACCCATCAACTCATCCAATAATTCAAGCACTATCCTTGCACTCATTCATTCCTTCAGATACTACGCATTCACTTTTGCATTCTCTCAGGCACTACCCATGCACTCATCCAATCAACCAGGCACTACATGAGAACTCATGCAATCACCCAGTCACTAGTGATGCACTCATCCAATGGCCCAGGCAATACTATTATACTCAACCATTCTATTAGGCACTACACATGCACTCATTTAATCACACAAGCACTACGCATGCACTCATCCAATCACCCAGGCACTATCCATCCACTCTTCCAATCATTCAGACACTACCCATGCACTGAACAATTCACTTAGTCATCCATTCTCTCAGCCACTAGCCTTGCACTCATCTAATCACCCAGGCACTACCCATACACTCAACCATTCACTCAGGTGCAATGCATAGTCATCCATTCTCTCAACCACTAGCCTTCCACTCATCCAGTAACCCAGGCACAGCTCTTGCACTCAACCAATCACTTATGCACTAGTCAGACACTACCCATGCACTCATCCAATCACCCAGGCACTACCCATGCACTCTTCCAATCACTCAGGCACTACCCATACACTCAACCATTCACTCAGGTGCTAAGCATACAGTCATCCATTCTCTCAGTGATTAGCCTTGCACTCATCCAGTTACCCAAGCACTACCCATGCATATATCTAATGACCCAGCCACTACCCATGCACTCTTCCATTCACTCTGACACTACCTATGCACTCAACCAATGACTCAGGCACTACCTATGCACTCAACCAATCACTCAGGCACTACCCTTGCACTAAACCATTCACTCAGTTGTTATGCATACAGTCATCCATTCTCCAAGGCCTTACCCATGCACTCATCCAATGACCCTGGTACTACCCTTGCATGCATCCATTCACACAGGTACTACCCATGCACTCATTCAATCACACAGGCACTACCTTTGCACTCAACCATTCACTTAGGCACTATGCATGCACTCATTTAATCACTCAAGCACTATCCATGCACTCACTTAATCACTCAGGCACTACACAAACAGTCATCCATTCTCTCAGTCAGTAGCCTTGCACTCTTCCAGTCACTCAACCATTTATTAAGGCACTACACATACACTCTTCCATTCTCTTAGGCACTACCCATGCACTCATCCAATGACTCAGGCACTATCTTTGCACTCATGCATTTATTAAGGCACTACCCAAGGACTCATCCAATCTTTTAAGCACTATCCTTGCACTCATCCATTCTCTCAGGTACTACACATACACTCTCCCATTCTCTCAGGCAGTACCAATTCACTCATCCAATCACTCAGGCACTACCCTTGCACTCATCCAATAACCCAGGCACCACCCATGCACTCTTCCAATTACTCAGGCACTACACATACAATCATCCATTCTCTCAGAAACTAGCCTTGCACTCATCCAATCAATCAGGCACTACTCTTGCACTCAACCATTCACTTTGGTACTAGTTAGGCACTATAAATGCACTCATCCAATCACCCCAGCACTACCCAAGCACTCATCCAATCACTTAATCACTTCTCATGGAATCATCCAATCACTCAGGCACTATCATTGCACACAACAATTCACTTAGGCACTATGCATACATTCCTGCATTCTCTCACATACTACCCATGCACTTATCCAATGATGCAGGCATTACCCTTGCACTCATCCAGTCACCCAGACAGTACCCATGCCCTGATCCAATCACTCAAGCACTGCTTTCGCACCACTCAACCATTTGCTGGGGTACTACCTATGAACTCATGCATTCTCTAAGTTACTACCCATGAAGTCATTCAATGACCCAGCCACTACCCTTGCACTCATCCATTCAAATTGGCACTACCTATACAGTCAACCAATCATTCAGGCACTATCCTTGCATTCAACCATTCACTCGGGCACTACGTATGCATTCATCTAATCACACAGGTGCTGCCCATGCACTCATCCACTGACCTAGCCACTACCCTTGCACTCATCCATTCACTCAGGCACTATCCATGCACTCATGTAATCACCCAGGCACTACCATTGCACGGATGCATTCACTGAGTCACTACCCATGTACTCATCCAATCATTTAATCACTATCCTTGCACTCATCCATTCTCTCAAGCACTACCCATGTACTCATCAATTACACCAGGTACTAGTCATGCACTCATCCAATCACACAGGCACTACTATTACACTCAACCATTCACTAAGGCACTACCCATGAACCCATCCAGTCACCCAGACACTACCCATGAACTCTTCCAATCACTCAAACACTACCCTTGCACTCAACCATTCACTCAGGCACTACACATACAGTCATTCATTCTCTCAGCCACTAGCTGTGCACTCATCCAGCCACCCAGCCACTACGCAAGCAGTCATCCAGTGACCCAGCCATCACCCTTAAACTCATCCATCCATCCACTCAGGCAATACCCATGCACTCATCCAATGACCCAGGCATTATCCAAGCACTGATCTAATCACTCAGGAACTACACTTGCACTCAACCATTGACTAAGGCTCTGCCCATGCACCCATCCATTCCCTCAGACACTACCCATGCACTCATCCAATGACCCAGGCACTACCTTTGAACTCATGCATTCAATGAGGCACTATCCATGTACTCATCCAATCATTCAAGCAATATCCTTGAACTCCTCCTTTTTTTAGGCACTACACATACACTCTTCCATTGTCTCAGATACTACCCATGCACTCATCCAATCAACCAGGCACTAATCATGCACTTATGCAATCTCCCAGGCACTAGTCATGCATTCTTCCCATCACAGAGGCACTACTATTTCAGTCAACCATTCACTTGGGCACTACACATGCACTGATTCAATCCCTAAGCATTAACCATGCACTCAGCCAATCACCCAGGCACTATCCATGCACTCTTCCAATCAATCAGGCACTACCCATGCACTCAACAATTCACTCTCTCACTAGGCATACAGTCATCCATTCTCTCAGCCACTACCCTTGCACTAATTTAATCACTCAGGCACTACCCATGCACTCAACCATTCAATCAGGTGCTACGCATACAATCATCCATTCTCTCAGCCACTATTATTGCACTCATCCAGTAACCCAGGCATGACTCTTGCACTCAACCATTCACTTAGGCACTACCCATGCACTGATCCAGTCACCCAGGCACTACCCATTCACTCATCCATTCACCCAGGCTGTACCCATGCACTCATTTAATCAACCAGGCACTACCCATGCACTCATCCATTCTCTCAGACACTACTCATGCACTCATCCAATGGCCCAGACAGTACCCATTCACTCATCCATTTACTCAGGCACTACCCATGCACTCATTCAATCCACCAGGCACTACCCATGCACTCATCCAATCACTCAGGCACTACCCTAGCACTCAACCTTTTACTCAGGGACTACCCATGCACTCATCCATTCTCTCAGACACTACTCATGCACTCATCCAATGGCCCAGACAATACTCTTGCACTCATCCATTCACTCAGGCACTACCCATGCATTTATTCAATCACCCAGTCATGACCTCTGCACTCATGCATTCTCTGAGGCACCACAAATGCACTCATTTAATCATTCAAGCACTATCCTTGCATTCATCCATTCTTTCAGGCACTACACATACACTCTTCCATTCTCTCAAGCACTATTCATGCACTCATTCAATTAACCAGGCACTACGCATGCACTCATGCAATCACCCAGGCACTAGTGATGCACTCATCCAATCACCCAGGTAATACTATTACACTCAACCACTCACTTAGGCACTACACATACATTCATTTACTCACTCAAGCACTACCCATGCACTCATCCACTAACTCAGACACTACCCATGCACTCAAGCATTTACTCAGGTGCTACACATACAGTAATCTATTCTCTCAATCACTAGCCTTGCACTCATCCAGTCACCCATGCACTACCTATGCACTCATCCAATGACCCAACCACTACCCTTGTGCCCATCCATTCACTTAGGCACTACACATGCACTCATCCAATCAACCAGGCACTACCCATGCACTCATCCAATCACTCAGGCACTACCCAGCACTCACCCATTTACTTAGGCACTACTCATGCACTCATCCACTTTTGCAGATACTACTCATGCACTCATCTAATAACCCAGAAACTGCCCTTGCACTCATCCATTCACTAAGGCACCACCCATGCACTCTTTCCACCATTCAAGCACTATCCTTGCTCTCATCCATTCTTTCAGCCACTATATATACACTTGTCCATTCTCTCAGGCACTACCCATGCACTCATGCATTCACTGAGGCACTACCAATCCACTCATCCAATCATTCAAGCACTTTCTTGGCACTCATCCATTCCTTCAGATACTACGCAGTCACTCTTGCATTCTCTCAGGCACTACCCATGCACTCATCCAATCAACCAGGCACTACATGAGAACTTATGCAATCACCCAGCCACTAGTGATGCACTCATCCAATGACCCAGGCAATACTATTATACTCAGCCATTCACTTAGGCACTGCACATGCACTCATTTAATCACTCAAGCACTACGCATGCACTATGCATACTCTTTCAGTCACCCAGGTACTACCCATCCACTCTTCCAATCACTCAGACACTACCTATGCACTCAACCATTCAATCTGTGGCTGCGCATAGTCATCTATTCACTAGGCCACTAGCCTTGCACTCATCTAATCACCCAGGCACTACCCATCCACTCTTCCAATCACTCAGACACTACCCATGCACTCAACAATTCACTCTGTCGCTTGGCATATGGTCATCCATTCTCTCAGCCACTAGCCTTTTCTCTCAGCCAATAGCCTTGTACTCATCTAATCACCCAGGCACTACCCATGCACTCAACCATTCACTCAGGCGCTACGCATACAGTCATCCATTCTCTCAGCCAATAGCCTTCCACTCATCCAGTAATCCAGGCACGGCTCTTGCATTCAACTATTCACTTATGCACTAGTCAGGCACTACCCATGCACTCATCCAATAACCCAGGCACTACCCATGCACTCTTCCAATTACTCAGGCACTAAGCATACACTCAACCATTCACTCAGGCGCTACACATACAATCATACATTCTCTCAACAACTAGCCTTGCACTCATCCAATCACTCATGCACTACTCTTGCACTCAACCATTCACTTTGGTACTAGTTAGGCACTATAAATGCACTCATCCAATCACCCCAGCACTACCTGTGCACTCATGCAATCACTTAATCACTTCTCATGGAATCATCCAATCACTCAGGCACTATCCTTGCACACAACAATTCACTTAGGCACTATGCATACATTCCTGCATTCTCTCACATACTACCCATGCACTTATCCAATGATACAGGCACTACCCTTGCACTCATCCAGTCACCCAGACAGTACCCATGCCATGATCCAATCACTCAAGCATTGCTTTTGCACTCAACCATTTGCTGGGGCACTACCTATGAACTCATGCATTCTCTAAGTTACTACCCATGAAGTCATTCAATGACCCAGCCACTACCCTTGCACTCATCCATTCAAATTGGCACTACCTATACACTCATCCAATCATTCAGGCACTATCCTTGCATTCAACCATTCACTCAGGCACTACGCATGCATTCATCTAATCACACAGGTACTGCCCATGCACTCATCCACTGACCCAGCCACTACCCTTGCACTCATCCATTCACTCAGGCACTATCCATGCACTCATGTAATCACCCAAGCACTACCATTGCATTGATGCATTCACCGAGTCACTACCCATGTACTCATCCAATCATTCAATCACTATCCTTGCACTCATCCATTCTCTCAAGCACTACCCATGTACTCATCAATTACACCAGGTACTAGTCATGCACTCATCCAATCACACAGGCACTACTATTACACTCAACCATTCACTAAGGCACTACCCATAAACCCATCCAGTCACCCAGACACTATCCATGCACTCTTCCAATCACTCAGACACTACCCTTGCACTCAACCATTCACTCAGGCACTACACATACAGTCATTCATTCTCTCAGCCACTAGCCTTGCACTCATCCAGCCACCCAGCCATTACTCAAGCAGTCATCCAGTGACCCAGCCATCACCCTTGCACTCATCCATCCATCCACTCAGGCAATACCCATGCACTCATCCAATGACCCAGGCATTAACCAAGCACTTATCTAATCACTCAGGAACTACACTTGCACTCAACCATTGACTAAGGCTCTGCCCATGCATCCAATGACCCAGGCACTACCTTTGAACTCATGCATTCAATGAGGCACTATCCATGTACTCATCCAATCATTCAAGCAATATCCTTGAACTCCTCCTTTTTTTAGGCACTACACATACACTCTTCCATTGTCTCAGATACTACCCATGCACTCATCCAATCAACCAGGCACTAAGCATGCACTTATGCAATCTCCCAGGCACTAGTCATGCATTCTTCCCATCACAGAGGCATTACTATTACGGTCAACCATTCACTTGGGCACTACACATGCACTGATTCAATCCCTAAGCATTAACCATGCACTCAGCCAATCACCCAGGCACTATCCATGCACTCTTCCAATCAATCAGGCACTACCCATGCACTCAACAATTCACTCTCTCACTAGGCATACAGTCATCCATTCTCTCAGCCACTACCCTTGCACTAATTTAATCACTCAGGCACTACCCATGCACTCAACCATTCAATCAGGTGCTACGCATACAATCATCCATTCTCTCAGCCACTAGCCTTGCACTCATCCAGTAACCCAGGCATGACTCTTGCACTCAACCATTCACTTAGGCACTACCCATGCACTGATCCAGTCACTCAGGTACTACCCATTCACTCATCCATTCACCCAGGCAGTACCCATGCACTCATTCAATCAACCAGGCATTACCCATGCACTCATCCATTCTCTCAGACACTACTCATGCACTCATCCAATGGCCCAGACAGTGCCCATTCACTCATACATTTACTCAGGCACTACCCATGAACTCATTCAATCAACCAGGCACTACCCATGCACTCATCCAATCACTCAGGCACTACCCTAGCACTCAACCTTTTACTCAGGGACTACCCATGCACTCATCCATTCTCTCAGACACTACTCATGCACTCATCCAATGGCCCAGACAGTACTCTTGCACTCATCCATTCACTCAGGTACTACCCATGCACTTATTCAATCACCCAGTCATGACCTCTGCACTCATGCATTCTCTGAGGCACCACAAATGCACTCATTGAATCATTCAAGCACTTTCCTTGCATTCATCCATTCTTTCAGGCACTACACATACACTCTTCCATTCTCTCAAGCACTATTCATGCACTCATCCAATTAACCAGGCACTACACATGCACTCATGCAATCACCCAGGCACTAGTGATGCACTCATCCAATCACCCAGGCAAAACTATTCCACTCAACCATTTACTTAGGCACTACACATACACTCATTTACTCACTCAAGCACTACCCATGCACTCATCCAATAACTCACACTACCCATGCACTCAAGCATT
The DNA here is from genome assembly GCF_964204655.1 of Triturus cristatus. Classification (NCBI taxonomy): domain Eukaryota; kingdom Metazoa; phylum Chordata; class Amphibia; order Caudata; family Salamandridae; genus Triturus; species Triturus cristatus. Next base: position 537,487,509 of record NC_140595.1, read on the forward strand.
TACTCAGGTGCTACACATACAGTCATCTATTCTCTCAACCACTAGCCTTGCACTCATCCAGTCACCGATGCACTACCCATGCACTCATCCAATGACCCAACCACTACCCTTGCACCCATCCATTCACTTAGGTACTACACATGCACTCATCCAATCAACCAGGCACTACCCATGCACTCATCCAATCACTCAGGCACTACCCAGCACTCACCCATTTACTTAGGCACTACTCATGCACTCATCCACTTTTGCAGATACTACTCATGCACTCATCTAATAACCCAGAAACTACCCTTGCACTCATCCATTCACTAAGGCACTACCCATGCACTCTTTCCACCATTCAAGCACTATCCTTGCTCTCATCCATTCTTTCAGCCACTATATATACATTTGTCCATTCTCTCAGGCACTACCCATGCACTCATCCAATCAACCAGTTCATATGCATAGACTCATGCAATCACCCAGGCACTAGTCATGCATGCATCCAATTACCCGGGTACTACTATTACACTCAACCATTCAGTCAGGCACTCACATGCGCTCATCCAATCACCCAGGCACTATCCATGCACTCTTACAATCACTCACACACTACTCTTGTACTCAACCATTCACTCAGGCGCTACACATATAGCCATCCAATCTCTTAGCCACTAGTCTTGCACTCGTTCATTCAACCAGGCACTACCAATGCACTCAACCATTCACTCAGGCACTACCCATGCACTCATGCATCCTCTCAGTCAATACCCATGCACTCATCCAATGACCCACGCTAGGCACTACCCTTGCACTCATCCATTCACTAAGGCACAACCAGTGCACTCATTCAATTATCCAGGTACTACCTTTGCACTCATGCATTCACTCAGGCACTACCCATGCACTTATTCAATCACCCAGTCATGACCTCTGCTCTCATGCATTCTCTGAGGCACCACAAATGCACTCATTTAATCATTCAAGCACTATCCTTGCATTCATCCATTCTTTCAGGCACTACACATACAGTCTTCCATTCTCTCAAGCACTATTCATGCACTCATCCAATTAACCAGGCACTATGCATGCACTCATGCAATCACCCAGGCACTAGTGATGCACTCATCCAATCACCCAGGCAATACTATTACACTCAACCACTCACTTAGGCACTACACATACACTCATTTACTCACTCAAGCACTACCCATGCACTCATTCAATAACTCAGACACTACCCATGCACTCAAGCATTTACTCAGGTGCTACACATACAGTCATGTATTCTCTCAGCCACTAGCCTTGCACTCATCCAGTCACCTATGCACTACCCATGCACTCATCCAATGACCCAACCACTACCCTTGCACCCATCCATTCACTTAGGCACTACACATGCACTCATCCAATCAACCAGGCACTACCCATGCACTCATCAATCACTCAGGCACTACCCAGCACTCACCCATTTACTTAGGCAAAACTCATGAACTCATCCACTTTCGCAGATACTACTCATGCACTCATCTAATAGCCCAGAAGCTGCCCTTGCACTCATCCATTCACTAAGGCACTACCCTTGCACTCTTTCCACCATTCAAGCACTATCCTTGCTCTCATCCATTCTTTCAGCAACTATATATACACTTGTCCATTCTCTCAGGCACTACCCATGCACTCATCCAATCAACCAGTCCATATGCATAGACTCATGCAATCACCCAGGCACTAGTCATGCATGCATCCAATTACCTGGGTACTACTATTACACTCAACCATTCAGTCAGGTACTGACATGCACTCATCCAATCACCCAGGTACTACCATGCACTCTTACAATCATTCACACACTACTCTTGTACTCAACCATTCACTCAGGCGCTACACATATAGTCATCCAATATCTTAGCCACTAGCCTTGCACTCATTCATTCAACCAGGCACTACCAATGCACTCAACCATTCACTCAGGCACTACCCATGCACTCATGCATCCTCTCAGTCAATACCCATGCACTCATCCAATGACCCAGGCTAGGCACTACCCTTGCACTCATCCATTCACTAAGACACCACCAGTGCACTCATTCAATTATCCAGGTACTACCTTTGTACTCATGCATTCACTGAGGCACTACCCAAGCACTCATCCAATCATTCAAGCACTACCCTTGTACTCATCCATTCTTTCATCCACTACACATACCCTCTTCCATTCTCTCAGGCACTACCCATGCACTCATCCAATCAACCAGGCTCCATGTGTACACTCATTCAATCACCCAGGCTCTAATCATGCACTCATCCAATCACTCAGACACTACACATACACTCTTCCTTTCTCTCAGGCACTACCCATGCACTCATCCAATAGACCATGCACTAGTCATGCACTCATCCAATCACCCAGGCACTACCGATGCGTTCTTCAAATCCTTCAGACACTACCCTTGCACTCACCCATTCACTCAGGCACTATGCATATAGTCATCAATTCTCTCAGCCACCAGTCTTGCACTCATCTAGTCACCCAGGGACCATTGTTGCACTCATCCATTCACTCAGGCACTACCTATTGACTCATCCAATCACTCAAGCACCACCAATTGACTCATCCATTCACACAAAATATACTTTTTGTTTTTAAACCAGAATAGGTGGTTCAGTAGGAACGTGTTGTTTTTGTGGTTTTTTACTATTTTGAAGTTGTTTGGTGTTTTCTTAGATTTCTCAAAATGAAAATGTAAACAAAAAAACAAGCACAAAACAGCCTGCCTAATTGGGGGAAATAAAAATTAACAATGATGGTTGTTAATGGTGTCCAACATGGTTTGGACAACCTGTTCATCCACACTCAAAGCAGTAATACATTTCAGGCAGAAAAGTCCAGATTTGGCAAAATCAGGCAGAGTTGGAGGAATGGTCTGCAGCCTGTTGCCAGGTCTTGATGTTGAAGCCTGCGCGTCTTGGCCACCTTCATTTGCATTAAGTCTTGCAAGTTCTGCTCTTGCAAGACAGTTTTCGTGCATCGTCTTAAGGTGCTTGTCCATTGAAAACCTCGCACAAGAATACTTTTACTCGGATACCCGGACAGCATCTTCTTACACATCTTGCAAGTGATCTTTGCATTTCCTTTTTTTTCTGGCCAACGGGAATTGAAAAAAAATCCCACACTCTCCTGCTTCTTTTGTGGTGGCTCCTCTTCTTCCTCCAAAAGTTTCTGCTCCTCCTCCTCCTCATGCAGGTCTAAAGATGTTGCCATTTAAATTTTTTAAATTGAAAGTGAAAAAAAACACTAAACCACCTGCAAAATAGCTTTTTCTAGAATGAGTTTGACTGTTGGCAACCACACCCTAAAGTAGAAGAAATAGGGTGGGATCTAGCAAGCTTAATGATGACAGGATGTTTAACCAATCAAATCTCTTTTTTTGTGTCACATGGTGGGCGTGACCCCTATGCGGTGCCAGCGCTTACTGGACACAATTACGCAACTACTTTTAATTTCACATTTCAACGATGTTTGGTTGTAACTTATAATATTTTATTTACAAATAACTGTGCCTCTTCCTTTAAAATAAAGTAAATGAATCTTTATTTATATATAATATTATTGTAAAACAAAACATTAGATTTGCGCCCCGTACGCGAATCCGGAAGTTGCGATCTAAGCGGAAGTACTGCGATTCCTGAAATCTTTATTAAAAACATTTTAATAACTTTTTTGTATTAATTATACAAGTTTATTTACTTTCTTAGCAAAACTTTAACTTTGAAATTAGAACTTTTATTGTCCATATATATATATATATATCTTTAAGCCTTCCGTGTATGAGTTACCTCCTCCTGAACGAGAGTTGCTTTGTTGTTTCCGGACCCCACGGAAGCCGGTCTCTTTAAAATTGCCTTTGAAGTCTTCCCCAATATTTTCGGAAGAAAAACGAATCCTTGTCTGGTTTGAGCAAATCTTTATTCCTCAATCAGCCGCTCGCCAAACGCGTTTCGAGTGCGTTGCACCCTTGTTCACTGACGTAGAGATACATTTTTAGCGGCCATTTAAGTTTACTTCACACGTGACTTCTCAACTACAAATTGAGTGTATGAGAAAACAGACTCGTAGTTTTACATATCTGTGCAATTGTACGCTGTTGGCAACGAATAGAAATCATAATCATAGTCATATATTATTTCATTAAACTTAAATAGTAAATAATGACCCAAATGATTTCGCGTTTGTAGTTAATTACTCACAAATATTACCTATATCAATTGTTTGCCGATAATAATGCCCAAGTGGGCCCTCTTAATTAACCTTGTCATTCTAGCCCTAGTGGGCGATTGCCAATACAATGCATCAATTCATAGAAAAAAACAAGTCTCAAAAACTGTATAATAAAAACATTTCTTATAAAAGCTTATATAAGAACTGATTACTAAAGATGCGTGTACATATCCTCTTCAATATTTAGACCATCTGGCTGTTTTGAATTCAATTCTATTATATAACGTGACTCCAATCTCCTCAGTTGCTTTTCTCTATTGCCTCCTCTTGGATTTTTTCCAATGGCATCTATCACATAGTATGTTAGTCCCTCTACTCTTTTTTTATGGAACTTCTCAAAATGTCGAGCGACAGGATATGACCTGTCGCCATTTTTTATTGCTCTCAAATGTTGAAGCACTCTTTTATGTACCTCTAGGATTGTGCTGCCCACGTACCTCAAGCCACAAGGGCATTGAAGTACGTAGACAGCGAAATCCGTCTTGCAAGAACATTTTCCTTTTATCTTTCTCAATTCCTTACTTAGACCTGGTTCGTACGTATCTGTATTGACACCATGTGTGCATGCTTTGCACTTGGTGCATTTTACAAATCCTTGTTTCTTCGTTAACCAAGTTGTTTTAGGTTGAGATTTTTTTTAGAGTATTTTTAACCAAAGTTTGCTTAAAAGATCTTGCTTTGCGAAATGTGATTTGCGGTCTATTGGGGACAATTTTTCTAAGAATTGGGTCGTTCTTGATCACATGCCAGTGTTTGTTTAAAATGCCTCTAAGTGTGGTATGCTGTGCGCTATAAGTTGTGATGAATCTCCCTGGTTGATTCAAAACCATTCTCTTATTTTTCCCTTGATTAACTTCTTTTTTCTCGAATAAGATATCCTCTCTCTTTTTTCTTTCCACTTTAAAAATTGCACTGTCTATCCATTCAACTGGATATCCTCTTTCCTTGAACCTCTCTTTAACTACTCTCAATTCTCTCTCTATTACCTGCTCATTGCTGCAATTTCGTTTCGTTTCGTGCGTAAGCATTCACCATAGGGAATACTCCTCTTAAGATTTACCGGGTGAAAACTTTTTGCATGCAAGATAGTGTTGCTAGATGTGGGTTTTCTGTACAGTTTGGTTTCTACCTTACCATTTTCGATGTACACTGTCAAATCTAGAAAGTTTACTTTACTGGTTTTGCTTATTTCACTTGTAAACTTTAAGTTGAGGTCATTACTTTGTAAATTGTAAATTGTAAATTGTCATTATTTACTATTTAAGTTTAATGAAATAATATATGACTATAATTATGATTTCCATTCGTTGCCAACAGCGTACAATTGCACAGATATGTAAAACTACGAGTCTGTTTTCTCATACACTCAATTTGTAGTTGAGAAGTCACGTGTGAAGTAAAGTTAAATGGCCGCTAAAAATGTATCTCTACGTCAGTGAACAAGGGTGCAACGCACTCGAAACGCGTTTGGCGAGCGGCTGATTGAGGAATAAAGATTTGCTCAAACCACACAAGGCTTTGTTTTTCTTCCGAAAATATTGGGGAAGACTTCAAAGGCAATTTTAAAGAGACCGGCTTCCGTGGGGTCCGGAAACAACGAAGCAACTCTCGTTCAGGAGGAGGTAACTCATACACGGAAGGCTTAAAGAAATCAATGCTGCCTCCCCCCCGCAAGGTGTAAGAGACTTGAAAGACTCTCATTGAATTAGGAATACCAGCACGAGAACGCGACGCATATCCCGGAGGGAAGGAGCTGGCAGCGCGGGAGCTTCGCGGTAAGTCTGGATCCTAATAATAACAAACACAGAGGGAGAGAGTGAAGTTTGGCGTATGCGTGTATCAATAACACCAGTACGCAAGCGGTTGTGGTTTTAACGGGAGATCCCGTGAGTAAAAGTGGAAATATTCCTCAACATGTCAGCCACAGAGATCAAAGAACGCGAAGAAGCAGCTTCGCAGATATTTAACGATACGTGTACAAATACAACCAATGCTGTGGGGGCAATGTCCACCAACAAAGCAGCGAGCGATTTAAATGCACGATTGAAACGCCTAGAAAAGCTTCAGCGTTCCGAACTTTCAAAATGGTGGGAGTCAAAATCGCTACAAAGATACTTAGAAGTACAGCGAGTGCCCAGAGGACTACGTATAATGGTTACCCCAACCTACGAAGAACCCAACTCAGACATGCTACGTGAATGGGCGGCAAACAACAATGACGCCTCAAGAAGAATGCTGACGATCCTAATCAAATACGCCGACATAGACAGGAGCAGGATCCTGTCTGAAATAGAGGTCCTGTTAAGTGATTTAAGTAAAGAAGAAAATCAAGATCAGATTACGGAGTTCAAAGCAGCAATGAAGGAAAGAATGAAAAAATTTGAAACCACCATAAGAGAAAGAAAAGCACAGAAGTTCATCAGAGATAAACAGGACTATGACAGAGGCCAGATCTACACCTTCGCAAAGAGGTTTGATACGATAAGACGCAATAAGCAAGCTCAAGTGAATAAATCCAATCCAGAAATACACTCTGAACAAAGCAATTTACACAGTTCAGAAGTCGATACTGATCTGGATGAAGAAGTCACTATGCAAACCGCAATACCATCGGTAATTGAAGAGTTTGATTTTTTATGCAAAGAACGCAGGTTCAACTTGCGACCAAGGCCACCAGCACAGATGCAAAGACCACCAAGAGGAAGAGGCAGAGGACAGCGAGGAGGAAGGGGGCAGCCTGTCGGAAGAGGGCAACAAAGGCAAGAGAAGAAAAGGAACAACCAAAAATAACAGGAACCAATGAGGCAATAATAAACCTGACAAAAGTAACCCTCACCAACAAAGAGAAAGAAATTTTACAGTTGGGTTTAACATTTTGCCCCGAATCAAACCTGGATTATGTTCAAACCAGAATAGATCTCTTCAAATTTGTTAGAACACTCAAATTGAAAAAACATTTCCTTGTAAATCCTGTGCAGAAAAGCGTACCCACCATGGAAAGACCCACAACTTAAGCAAGTGGATTACAAGTCGACGACTTTGATTTAATGATGGAACTCAAATCAATGGATATAGCATGCACATCTGGAACAAACGTAACAGATGCAGAAACAATGGCACAAGAAGAAGGCTTATCTATTGTGCAAGGAGCACCAACTGGTTTCAGACCCACTTCACGTTTCATCCCTATGTCAGAAAGGGATGGAATTGACATTTTTTGTGACTTAGTTACAAATAAACTTAAAAAATTGAGTTGTCAAATGAATGCAAGCAATTCGACTAATAAATATGCAAAGCAAAATGAGTATCAAGCCTTATTGAAAAAACTGACCGAAAATGAGAACTGCATTGTGCGCAACGCGGACAAAGGAGGCAATATAGTCCTGTGGGACAAACAGAAATATCTCACGGAGGCATACAAACAGCTTAACAACAAAAAATGTTATGTACGAGTGGACGATAAAGTCATGCTTACCAGTAATGATCAGTACAACATTCAATTGAAGAATTGGTTTGATCAGGGCTTGTTCAATCATGATGAATACAATTTTTTAAAAATTGACCACCCAATAACAGCAGTTTTTTGTCTAATTCCCAAGGTTCATAAGGACATTTTAGAACCACCAGGACGCCCAATTATCTCGGCAATGGGAAGTGCTCTAGAAAACACTTCAAAATATGTAGATTCCTTCATTAATCCCCTTGTTCAAACTTTACCCTCTTATACTCAGGACACAGGGGATTTTTTGAGAGGCATTTATGACTTGCCATGGGAAGATGACTATCTTTTAATAACAATCGATGTGTCAACACTCTACACAAGCATACGTCATGCGGATGGGATAAAAGCGGTTAGATACTTTTTGGGAACAAGACCAATTACAATGTGGGCCCATACCCAAATGCTTTTGACAATGATTGAAAAATGTTTGACAAACAATTACTTCATGTTCAACAATGAGTTGTTCCATCAAGTGTGCGGTACTGCGATGGGCACCTGCTTCGCCCCCAGCTATGCTAATTTGCACATGGGCTGGTGGGAGGAGCAGGTGGTCAGGTCGCAGTACCAACAACAATGGGAAAATAACATTTTACATTGGAGTCGCTTTATCGATGACCTGTTCTTAGTGTGGAAAGGTACAGAAGAGGAGGCTAGGTCATTCATTAACAATTTACAAAGTAATGACCTCAACTTAAAGTTTACAAGTGAAATAAGCAAAACCAAAGTAAACTTTCTAGATTTGACAGTGTACATCGAAAATGGTAAGGTAAAAACCAAACTGTACAGAAAACCCACCTCTAGCAACACTATCTTGCATGCAAAAAGTTTTCACCCGGTAAATCTTAAGAGGAGTATTCCCTATGGTGAATGCTTACGCACGAAACGAAATTGCAGCAATGAGCAGGTAATAGAGAGAGAATTGAGAGTAGTTAAAGAGAGGTTCAAGGAAAGAGGATATCCAGTTGAATGGATAGACAGTGCAATTTTTAAAGTGGAAAGAAAAAAGAGAGAGGATATCTTATTCGAGAAAAAAGAAGTTAATCAAGGGAAAAATAAGAGAATGGTTTTGAATCAACCAGGGAGATTCATCACAACTTATAGCGCACAGCATACCAAACTTAAGAGGCATTTTAAACAAACACTGGCATGTGATCAAGAACGACCCAATTCTTGGAAAAATTGTCCCCAGTAGACCGCAAATCACATTTCGCAAAGCAAGATCTTTTAAGCAAACTTTGGTTAAAAATACTCTAAAAAAATCTCAACCTAAAACAACTTGGTTAACGAAGAAACAAGGATTTGTAAAATGCACCAAGTGCAAAGCATGCACACATGGTGTCAATACAGATACGTACGAACCAGGTCTAAGTAAGAAATTGAGAAAGATAAAAGGAAAATTTTCTTGCAAGACGGATTTCGCTGTCTACGTACTTCAATGCCCTTGTGGCTTGAAGTACGTGGGCAGCACAATCCTAGAGGTACATAAAAGAGTGCTTCAACATTTGAGAGCTATAAAAAATGGCGACAGGTCATATCCTGTCGCTCGACATTTTGAAAAAGAGTAGAGGGACTAACATACTATGTGATAGATGCCATTGGAAAAAATCCAAGAGGAGGCAATAGAGAAAAACAACTGAGGAGATTGGAGTCACGTTATATAATAGAATTGAATTCAAAACAGCCAGATGGTCTAAATATTGAAGAGGATATGTACACGCATCTTTAGTAATCAGTTCTTATATAAGCTTTTATAAGAAATGTTTTTATTATACAGTTTTTGAGACTTGGTTTTTTCTATGAATTGATGCATTGTATTGGCAATCGCCCACTAGGGCTAGAATGACAAGCTTAATTAAGAGGGCCCACTTGGGCATTATTATCAGCAAACAATTGATATAGGTAATATTTGTGAGTAATTAACTACAAACACGAAATCATTTGGGTCATTATTTACTATTTAAGTTTAATGAAATAATATATGACTATGATTATGATTTCCATTCGTTTCCAACAGCGTACAATTGCACAGATATGTAAAACTACGAGTCTGTTTTTTCATACACTCAATTTGTAGTTGAGAAGTCACGTGTGAAGTAAAGTTAAATGGCCGCTAAAAATGTATCTCTACGTCAGTGAACAAGGGTACAACGCACTCGAAACGCGTTTGGCGAGCGGCTGATTGAGGAATAAAGATTTGCTCAAACCACACAAGGCTTCGTTTTTCTTCCGAAAATATTGGGGAAGACTTCAAAGGCAATATATATATATATATATATATATATATATATATATATATATATCCTGCTCCACTGCACCTAGGAAGCGCGGCACACTAAAGGCGGGTGCTTTAAATGCGGAGGTGCACCGCAATTTCTATTGACGCTCCATGACTCCTTCAAGTTCCCAGGAAAGAATCAAGCACTCACGGGTAAGCAGTACGGCAGCCTCGTTTATTTCAGAGGAGTAAACAACAGACGCGTTTCGGAGCTAGTCCTTCCTCAGTGTTGTTACTAAATTCATTGTGAGCTACATCTTATATACATTGTTCAAAATTAGACATAGAGGAGGTCAGAGGGAACAGCGGTCCGAAATATTTGGGCGCCATCTTTAAAGGGTCAAAAAGATAATAGTTCAGATACAAACATAAAAAGATATATAATCGTCGATTTGGCTGTGAAATTTTAAACAGTGAATGTTTTTCGAAATATATTAAAACATTTCATCAATGCAAATGCAAAAAATAAATTTATCACATTAGATATGTTTCACAGTGCAATCTTTTAGTTATAAAGCCGTGGATCGGCAATCCGCCTGTATCAGGCGATTTATGACCCCATGATAAGTGCCGGACAAAACTGTTCATTGGACCATAATTATGCAATATTTAATATTTTGCCGTGTATCGGCATTACCGGTCAAATGATAAAAATCAATTTCAAGAAAGGAGGAATGGTGCAAGGAAAGAGAAAAAGAAAAGGAAAAGGTGAGGGAAGAACAAGAACAGAAGAAAGAAAATGTGATACATATTTTATGAGTCAATGCTAGACAGCATATTCAACTAGCATACATTGGGTCACATTCAAGATTACAATTAATGATTAATAGGTCAAGTGTTTCTGAGTAGCAGTGGCTCCTGGAGTGTCTATTATCTAGGTCCCTAGATGTACAATCAGTTCTTCTCCTGAATTCAACCCATATGGGGTCTTCGTTTGGAGATCAATTATATATCTTGACTCCAGTCGCCTTAATCTTGCTACTCTGTCCCCTCCTCTGACATGTGCCAAGACACAATCAATCGCAAAAAACTGCAACAGATCCCTGTTACTATTATGTTTTATAGCGAAGTGTCTCGCTACGGGATAAGTGAAATCTTTTTTCGCTATTGCCCGCATGTGTTCCAAAATTCTGAATTTTACATTGTTCACAGTACTTCCCACATACATAAGTCCGCATGGGCATTTCAAGCAGTATACCACGTATGGTGTTTGGCAAGTCAAAAATTTCGAGATGACTCTTTCTTTAGGCAAGCCTTTAACATTGTAGTGAAATACTCTTTTGCTAAAGGCGCAGGCTTTACACTTCCCACAGGGAAAAAAGCCCTTCATTTCTTTTAAAGTGCCCAGTTTGCGGGAAATGGAATCTAAATGGCTGTGCACCAAATTATCTTTCAGCGATCGAGCTTTTCTGTATGTAATTTGGGGAGTCATTGAAACATCCGACCCAATAATAGGGTCAGTTTTTAATACATGCCAGTGTTTTCTGAGGATAGACCTCAACCTCAATGTGTCACTAGAATAGGTTGTAATAAGCCGAAATTGGCCTTCCATTGCTTTCTCAGTTTGTTTCGTTTGTAAAGTTTGTTCTCTGGGTATTTTTCTAACTCGTTCAAGAGTGTTCTCTAAGAGATTTGTATTGTAACCTCTCATCTCAAAACGTTTAAGGCTGCTCTCTGCTGCTTTTTCAAAATCACAATTTCTTGAGCAGTTTCGTTTTAATCTAAGGAGCTCGCCGTATGGAATGCTATTCTTCAGTTTTTCAGGATGTGCGCTAGAGGCATGAAGGATACTGTTCCCTGCTGTGGGTTTGCGATAAAGGTCAGTTGTTAATTTCCCTGATTTTACTTCTACCTTCAAATCTAGATAGTTTACTGCCACTAAACTAATCTCCCCTGAGAAGTGTAGATTCACAGTATTTTCATTGAGATGTTGAATAAAATCATTTGCTTTGTCCATGGAACCTCTCCAGATTATAAAAAGGTCATCGATATATCGATGCCAAGATACAATCTCCTTTGTCCAATCTGAATTTTCAACGCTCCAGACCACCTGCTCCTCCCACCAGCCCACGAACAGATTCGCGTAGCTGGGGGCGAAGCAGGTGCCCATCGCGGTTCCGGAGATCTGTCTAAAGTATTCTCCTTGGAAGAGAAAAATGTTATTGTAAAGACAGAATTCAATAAGTTCCAATAACATTTTATTATGGGTTGCAAACTTTAGCGCTCTCTTCCTGAGAAAATGTTCAATGGCTTTTAGTCCTTGATTATGATTGATGCATGTATAAAGACTGGTAATGTCTAATACGATCATGCAAAATGATGAGTCCCATTCAATTTTTTCAAGTTGGTGGATGAAATCAGTTGTGTCTTTTATATAAGACGGCAGTCTCAATACAAACTCGAAGAGAAAGTGATCTAAAAACCTAGATAGGTTTTCCGTTAAGCTTCCCATGGATGAGACGATTGGTCTCCCTGGTGGTAGTGTTGCATTTTTATGAATTTTGGGTAAATGATAAAAAGTGGGCGTTACAGGGTTTGTTGTTCGCAAAAACAGATACTCTTCCAAGTCCAACATTGTTACGTCGTGCCATTTCTTAATAATAGAGTGCAGTTTTTTAATACTCTCTAGGTAATTTTCTTTTGTGGTTAATTCATAGCAATCAGCATCTTGTAATTGTCTTAGAGCTTCATTTACGTACTGGTCACGAGGTATTAAAACGATGTTTCCCCCTTTATCCGAGGGTTTAATAATCATGGTGGTGTCCTCTTGTAGATTTTTTACAGCTTCTTTCTGTGCAAGAGTCAGATTCTGTTCAGTTTTCCAATTTCCTGCTTTCGCTCTTAATTTGATTAGGTCTTTGATTACCCCTTCAGAGAAGACGTCAATGGCGTCCATCGGCATTTGAGGTAGGAATTGGGAAGGTTGTTTAAGGCCACTCGTTGGTGCTTCTTGTATCACATCGCTTGCTTCAATCCTTTGCGTTGAAGTCATATGTCTCTGAAGGGGTAATCAAAGACCTAATCAAATTAAGAGCGAAAGCAGGAAATTGGAAAACTGAACAGAATCTGACTCTTGCACAGAAAGAAGCTGTAAAAAATCTACAAGAGGACACCACCATGATTATTAAACCCTCGGATAAAGGGGGAAACATCGTTTTAATACCTCGTGACCAGTACGTAAATGAAGCTCTAAGACAATTACAAGATGCTGATTGCTATGAATTAACCACAAAAGAAAATTACCTAGAGAGTATTAAAAAACTGCACTCTATTATTAAGAAATGGCACGACGTAACAATGTTGGACTTGGAAGAGTATCTGTTTTTGCGAACAACAAACCCTGTAATGCCCACTTTTTATCATTTACCCAAAATTCATAAAAATGCAACACTACCACCAGGGAGACCAATCGTCTCATCCATGGGAAGCTTAACGGAAAACCTATCTAGGTTTTTAGATCACTTTCTCTTCGAGTTTGTATTGAGACTGCCGTCTTATATAAAAGACACAACTGATTTCATCCACCAACTTGAAAAAATTGAATGGGACTCATCATTTTGCATGATCGTATTAGACATTACCAGTCTTTATACATGCATCAATCATAATCAAGGACTAAAAGCCATTGAACATTTTCTCAGGAAGAGAGCGCTAAAGTTTGCAACCCATAATAAAATGTTATTGGAACTTATTGAATTCTGTCTTTACAATAACATTTTTCTCTTCCAAGGAGAATACTTTAGACAGATCTCCGGAACCGCGATGGGCACCTGCTTCGCCCCCAGCTACGCGAATCTGTTCGTGGGCTGGTGGGAGGAGCAGGTGGTCTGGAGCGTTGAAAATTCAGATTGGACAAAGGAGATTGTATCTTGGCATCGATATATCGATGACCTTTTTATAATCTGGAGAGGTTCCATGGACAAAGCAAATGATTTTATTCAACATCTCAATGAAAATACTGTGAATCTACACTTCTCAGGGGAGATTAGTTTAGTGGCAGTAAACTATCTAGATTTGAAGGTAGAAGTAAAATCAGGGAAATTAACAACTGACCTTTATCGCAAACCCACAGCAGGGAACAGTATCCTTCATGCCTCTAGCGCACATCCTGAAAAACTGAAGAATAGCATTCCATACGGCGAGCTCCTTAGATTAAAACGAAACTGCTCAAGAAATTGTGATTTTGAAAAAGCAGCAGAGAGCAGCCTTAAACGTTTTGAGATGAGAGGTTACAATACAAATCTCTTAGAGAACACTCTTGAACGAGTTAGAAAAATACCCAGAGAACAAACTTTACAAACGAAACAAACTGAGAAAGCAATGGAAGGCCAATTTCGGCTTATTACAACCTATTCTAGTGACACATTGAGGTTGAGGTCTATCCTCAGAAAACACTGGCATGTATTAAAAACTGACCCTATTATTGGGTCGGATGTTTCAATGACTCCCCAAATTACATACAGAAAAGCTCGATCGCTGAAAGATAATTTGGTGCACAGCCATTTAGATTCCATTTCCCGCAAACTGGGCACTTTAAAAGAAATGAAGGGCTTTTTTCCCTGTGGGAAGTGTAAAGCCTGCGCCTTTAGCAAAAGAGTATTTCACTACAATGTTAAAGGCTTGCCTAAAGAAAGAGTCATCTCGAAATTTTTGACTTGCCAAACACCATACGTGGTATACTGCTTGAAATGCCCATGCGGACTTATGTATGTGGGAAGTACTGTGAACAATGTAAAATTCAGAATTTTGGAACACATGCGGGCAATAGCGAAAAAAGATTTCACTTATCCCGTAGCGAGACACTTCGCTATAAAACATAATAGTAACAGGGATCTGTTGCAGTTTTTTGCGATTGATTGTGTCTTGGCACATGTCAGAGGAGGGGACAGAGTAGCAAGATTAAGGCGACTGGAGTCAAGATATATAATTGATCTCCAAACGAAGACCCCATATGGGTTGAATTCAGGAGAAGAACTGATTGTACATCTAGGGACCTAGATAATAGACACTCCAGGAGCCACTGCTACTCAGAAACACTTGACCTATTAATCATTAATTGTAATCTTGAATGTGACCCAATGTATGCTAGTTGAATATGCTGTCTAGCATTGACTCATAAAATATGTATCACATTTTCTTTCTTCTGTTCTTGTTCTTCCCTCACCTTTTCCTTTTCTTTTTCTCTTTCCTTGCACCATTCCTCCTTTCTTGAAATTGATTTTTATCATTTGACCGGTAATGCCGATACACGGCAAAATATTAAATATTGCATAATTATGGTCCAATGAACAGTTTTGTCCGGCACTTATCATGGGGTCATAAATCGCCTGATACAGGCGGATTGCCGATCCACGGCTTTATAACTAAAAGATTGCACTGTGAAACATATCTAATGTGATAAATTTATTTTTTGCATTTGTATTGATGAAATGTTTTAATATATTTCGAAAAACATTCACTGTTTAAAATTTCACAGCCAAATCGACGATTATATATCTTTTTATGTTTGTATCTGAACTATTATCTTTTTGACCCTTTAAAGATGGCGCCCAAATATTTCGGACCGCTGTTCCCTCTGACCTCCTCTATGTCTAATTTTGAACAATGTATATAAGATGTAGCTCACAATGAATTTAGTAACAACACTGAGGAAGGACTAGCTCCGAAACGCGTCTGTTGTTTACTCCTCTGAAATAAACGAGGCTGCCGTACTGCTTACCCGTGAGTGCTTGATTCTTTCCTGGGAACTTGAAGGAGTCATGGAGCGTCAATATATATATATATATATATTTTTTTTAATATCACAAATAAAAAACAAAGAGTCGCGTCCGGGCCGAGATTACACATTTACATCTTTGAAAGTAACAAGGAGATACAATATATTTTCAACCAAAACATTAAAGTAATAATCAATTGTAAATTATGCATTTTATGAAATATACTGTTAAAAATCACGCTGGAGCCAAGATTCATTTCCAGACCCAGAAGTAAGGCTCAGTAGTGTGGGTGGTGGTATTGCGAACCATTGAAATGCATAAATTTAAGTTTTAATTTGCGTTTAGCATAACTATATACTCATTATATTACTCTTCTAGTAAATACTACCCCTAAGATTACATAAAGTATTAATTTCACTATATTTTACACTTTTAAATATATAATCAGGTTCGCATACAAACCCCGAAGAACCATGTCCCTTACGAGATTCGATTTTTATATTTAAAAAAATATACATTTTGATACACACACATATATATATATTTATGTAAAGATATATATAAATATGTATCTATTTTTATATAAATATATAAAGCATTGTTATAGAATAAATAGTTAAATATATACAAAATATTTTTGGGTGCCTACCTGCTGCTGCTTTGTGCCACCTTTCCCCCGCTGCCTGCTGTTCCCGTGGCCGGGCTTGGCCGGACTTGGCTCTGCCTCCATTGTTAGTAACGAGGGACCGGCCGGGCTTGGCTCCGCCGGCCCCATACTACTACAACTCCCAGGGACCCCTGGGCCAAAACGCGACAAGAACACGCGCCAGGAGGCGCTTAAAGCTCCGCCCACTGCTGAGCTCTGTGCTTCCCTTGTTCCCTTTGGGTGCCTACCTGCTGCTGCTTTGTGCCACCTTTCCCCCGCTGCCTGCTGTTCCCGTGGCCGGGCTTGGCCGGACTTGGCTCTGCCTCCATTGTTAGTAATGAGGGACCAGCCGGGCTTGGCTCCGCCGGCCCCGTACTACTACAACTCCCAGGGACCCCTGGGCCACGACGCGACAAGAACACGTGCCAGGAGGCGCTTAAAGCTCCGCCCACTCCCTCACCCCGCGAGGACGCACGCGGGACAACTGGGGCCGGGACGGGCTGCCCCCCTGACATTTAGACCCGAAGGTGCTGTGTGTATCGTCCGGAGACTACATAAGACATGGGTAAGAGGAAACACTTGGAGGGTGAATCCGAACTGAGCAATATAGCACCTGGGAAGAGCAAGCTGAGGAAGTCCAAAGCTAAGAAAAAACGCTTGCATGCAGGTGGAAACTGTGTAATGGACCGTATTGACAACATAATTGAAGAGTGTGGGGAGCTGCTGAACACCCCTTCTATCTCTGCTGCAGGCGGGAGGAGGAAGGCTACTAGAGGTTCGGTTGTTGTTCCGGACATGTTTCTCATCAAACAAAGTGGTGAGGATCAGAGTGCTGGGGTGCCTGGGAAAGAGTCTGCCTGTAGGGCTACAGCCATTATTTCTGATAAGGAGCATGTCTCTCTCTCCCCAAATGTGACCTTACCTGTGGTTAATCAATTGGCAAATATTGTCTGTAACAATAGATTTTCTATTTTGGGAGAAATTGATACTGACACGTGTAATCCTGCATTGCCCCTTTTAGTTCCCCCTGCCCTAACTCCAGATGTGATTGCAACAGAGGGTGGTTGTATTATGAATTCTACTGTTGGAACTCCTGCTTTAGAAGCAAGTGCTAGTGATGTGAAATCCCTATTGGTGGTGGTGAAAAACCTTTGTTCTTTGATAGAGTCTATGCAAACCAAAATCGAAATCTTAACCGTTACTGTTAAAAAGCTTGAAGAAACTAACTTGGGCTTTAGTGCTTGTCCTGTCAACAAGGTACCCGTGCAAGGTGGGGGTCTGAATAAAGTTTTACCAATAGTGGCAGACAGGTATAGCGAGTTTTCTAATGTTAGTAAGAATAACACACCCCAAGAGCAAAACTCATCAAGTAATCAGTCTAGATTCTCAAAACTGGCGAGGGCGAATCAATTTCTTGATTGCACCCCGAGAAATGTAGGACGAGATAATAGAGCACCCGTGGGTAACTACTCGGCCAAGAAGCATCACGGAGGCCCACCTTCTGTTAACGTGAAACCTGGAACTTATTCCCGGGGTAGGACTTATCAAGGAGATTTAAAACACGAATCAAATATTTATACGCCTCACCCACACAAAATATATATGGTGAATGTCCCTAGGTTGCACTCTGGGTCCGATTACGAAACCAGTGAATCCTTGTCTAACAAAGTAATACACTGGATTAGACATGTGAGGGGCTGTCGTTCGGTGATCAGAGCTGATATTGCTGGAGTTAGAAGGTTTTCACGGGGTGGAAGTGAGCTGGATTATATAGAGGTGGGTTTTATTGATGCTAATATTGCAGGGAATTTAATTAATCTTGAGTTCAGAAGCTGCTCCCCGGATTGTTCTGCAATACAAATGAGGTCTATTCCCTTTCGGTTACCACGGGCAGAGGCTCTTCACAGTCAGTCTATGGGTGACTCATGCTTAGAACGGACTAATAAAAGTGTTATAGATGACTTTATAGTTTGCCCCTTGGTGACTGGTAAAACCTTAAATATTGTTGCTGAGCAAGGTACCACTGATAGCTCCGAATCTCAAGGTTTTTCTATGGAATTGGTGAGTACACCTCAATTGAGTAGTATCTTGGAGGTTCAACAGGAAGGAAGAGTAACTCTTTCAGAGCTTGGGATGCTTTTATCTTGGAACATTGCAGGCTTAAAATCAAAAACTAACGACCCTGATTGGGCATCGTTTATCAATCTTTATGATGTCTGTTTATTCCAGGAGACTTGGCTCCTAGAGGCCCACTACTTTCCTGGGTTCTTGAATTTTAATGTTCTTGCAGAAAAGGGTAAAAAAGGGCGCCCTTCAGGCGGTCTTACTATTTGGATTAAGCAGGTCCTTGGCACTACTGTCAAGGAGTTTCCTACTTTACATCCGGATATTCAGCTTCTCAATGTCAAGTTTAAAAATGGGAAATCATTAGACATTTATAATGTTTATGCTAGAAGCACTGGTGGTAAGAATGCCGATACCATAGTTTACCTGGAGGAATTTATGCTTCTCTATTCTCAGCACTCCCATGTAATCATTGGAGGAGATTTCAATACCACCTTTGAACCTTTATTTGGTGCCGACTGGAGTGTTTCGGATGAGGAGGATAGTCTATGGGGTATCCCAAAAGTAGACCTTGAGCCTGTCAATCGTTGGTCTGAAGTGGCAATTCAGATTAATGCCCTCTGTTTGAACAAGGGGCTTCGAGCAGCCAATGGCAGGACTGAGCAAGATAAAGTAGGGTCTAATACTTTTAAGAGTGGCTTACGTGCCAGTAGAATCGATTATATTTTGTTATCACTTGATTTGTGGGTTGATCTGAGAGGTATGATGATTATCGATAGATTAGAGAGTGACCACAACCCACTTTCTTTGTCAATCTTGTCCTGGGCGTACCCTATTGCCTGTTACGACCTGTCTGTTCAGACTCAACAAGATCTAGTCATTGCAAATGATATGCGCCATGTTAGATGGGCGAAAGTAGTCCAAAGTAAAGAAAATCTCAATCTTATTTCAAGTAGCCTAAGTTTTGCCACAGAGGAATTAGCGGCTGAGTATAAAAAGAGTGCCCTAGATTTATCCCGTACCCCTGGAATAACGATCCATGAATCTTTTTTCTTAGAACTTAGAGATATTTTTGTGAGGCCATGTAAACCAAACATGAACAAGCATGATTCCTCCCCACGCTGGTACTCCCCAGAGTGTAGAGAAGCTCGCTTGAATCTGGGTATTGCCCTCAAATGTGGCGTAAGTTCCTGCGTCCGCTCTGCAAGGTATGCTTATAAGCAAGTAATATTAAAATCTAAACGAGCATGGGATGACCAAAGATGGCAGGAACTCAGGGAAGCAGGTGCACAACATGATACTAGATGCTTTTGGGCAGTTCTCAAGTGGTTAATCCTGATAAACCTCAAAACTGGGTATCGCAAAGAGCGTGGGTTAAACATTTTGAGTCCCTTTATGCCATAGGAGAGGGTCAGAGCACTACCCCTGAGTTTCAACTTGTGTTTTACCAGGATGAAGCTTTTACCCTGGGTGATGTTGATAATGCCCTAAAACTTGTGGTTCCAGGTAGGGCGCCTGGTATGGATGGAATTCCAGCCTATATTTTTCTGAGTAATAGTGAATCCTGGGGAAAATATATACTAGTATTAGCTAATCTGATTGCTAGAGGTGCCCCGATACCCACTTCCTGGAAAGGCGCTGAAATTATTCCAGTGTTTAAGAAGGGGAATAAGTCGCTCCCCGGTAATTATCGACCAATCAGTTTGATTGATACCACACAAAAAATTCTGGGTAAGTTGATTTTGAACAAAGTGTTGGACTGGGCCTCTGAACATTTAATTCTTTCCCATTTGCAAGCTGGATTTAGAGCTCGAATAAGCACCATCGATCAGGTGTTGCATTTTGCTATGCTCTACTGGAAGTCCGTACTCTTAGGTGGGTGAAGCCTCTACGCTGCCTTTATTGATCTAAGGGCAGCGTTTGATCTTGTCCCCCGGGCATCTTTATGGGCTGTCCTAGATAAAATGGGTATGCCACCTTTATTACTTTCTCTAATTGCTAGACTCCATGTGGACAACTTTGCACAGATTAGGTGGGGTTGTCTAGGACAAGTGACCACCCAGTTCCCTATACAGAAGGGGGTTAGGCAAGGCTGCGTTCTTGCGCCAACTTTTTTTTCTATGTACATCAATGATGTGGCTAAATTGCTAATTGACGCAAGCGTAGATGCCCCTACATTGGCAGGTGCCAAAATTCCTATTTTAATGTTTGCCGATGATTGTCTGATTATAGCTAAAACCCCGAGCGGCCTTCAGAAATCTTTAGGTATTTTTGAGGACTTTTTTTCAGCTCGTGGGCTAGAAATAAATGTTTTAAAATCCAAATGTATGTCTTTTAATCAGTCTAAATCTTTCAAGGGTAAAATATTCATGAATAACCTGCCACTTGACCAAGTTCAAGATTTTATCTATTTAGGTATTTGTACCCAACATGATTTGGGTTGGAAGAAGCAGGTAGATTTGGCAACCCTCAAACATTCTCAACTCTCTGGTGCACTGAGCAAGGAACATACCAAATCTCTGACAAAACCAATCGACCCGGCAGTCCGTGTGTATGATGTAAAAGTGGTTGGTGCAGCGCTCTATGGAGTTGAGTTATGGGGGTTTGAGAACCTACATAAAATGTCTACCTCAGAAAATAGATTTTTACGTAATCTTACTAGATTACCACAGAGTACTCCCCTGTGCCCTTTGTTTTATGATTTAGGAATGAGACCAATAGCATTAATTGCCTCGCTTCGCCCTGTTTTATACTGGCGACGATTGTGGGTTACCCCGGAACTTGGGCATTTTGCCCATGGCCTTATGGACATAATTAAGATCAATACCTTTCACAAAGTTAAGTGGCTCCATAGGATATATGAGATGCTCAAAGAGTTGGGTCTAAAAGATCTGTGGGAGGACCCAGTAAATGCCAGGTTCCCGCCAAAACAAGCATTGAAGGCTTTATATTGGGAAATGGTGGCTATTCGAGTTTATAGAAGTACAGCCCCTCTCTCACTTACAGGTGTATTTCTCGATTTTAAGGACACGATTTCCCAGGCTTCTTTCTGGGATGATATTACCAATTCTCTGGATAGTAAGCTTTACTTCCAGTTTAGAGTTGGTAGTCTTCCTGTTAGAGAATTCACATCTAGATGGTCCTCGAGAAACATACTAAATTGCCCGGGTTGCATGGCATCTACTGAATCAATTAACCATCTCTTGTTTCAATGTCCATCATATGTAATTCCGCGACGGGCTTGGTTAAAACCAATGTGTTGACAGCTTGGCACTAGGAATGCTAAGGTAGCAGTTAGAATTTTACGCTCTACTGAAATTCCATGTATTTATATATCTGTAGCTAAATTTCTTGGGAGGGCCTGGGTGATTAGAAGTAAATTGTTGGCTGGGCAGATTGTCTAAACCCTTGAATTATGAACTAAACTGTAACACTATTTATTTTTTTAAATTATTTTAATGTGTTTTTTTTCTTGCTGTATTTATATTCAATCTTTGTACGCTTTTATGACAATCGTCGAATAAAGCTAATTTGACTGACTATATATATATATATATATATATATATATAGTAGGTAGTTATAGTTCGGACCTATTTTCCATAGGAAATCTGCAACCTTCTATTTGGAATAACGTTGCCGTCGATTGATGAATCTTCGCAAAATTTTCCAAACTTTTGGCCAGCTCCGGTCCGCTCCTATCCTAAAATGTTCACGGTGATTCGTCAAGCGGGGGCCGAGAAAAAAGGGGGGTCCCAAAACACGTTTTCCCCATGCATTTTCCTATAGGACCTGTTGACGCAGCTACAGCCTGAAGTGCTAAACGGAATTACACCAAATTTGGCAAAGAGGTAGTCCTCAGTTCAGACTCGTGCCTTTTGCTTAAATGGTGTTAATCCGTTCAGTAGTTCCTGAAAAAATTAGAGTTAAAAAGATAGATATATCTGGGCGGAGCCTAACCACACATCTCATCGTGAGATCTGATTGGCTGTCAGTACTTCATCCAAGAAGTGTTGGCAGCCATCTTGGGACCAATATACATGATAGCACCTCATTAAAAAGCATTGCAGTTAATAGAAGGTTTTAAGACTTTAGTTATAAATCATTTGTTGATGGTACCATACTCATTTTAGGAATTGTGGTGTGTTCTAAGGTGATTTTACCATGTGAAAAAGCCTTCTGCTGTGATATCATGAATCATGCTTGAGAGAAAACTATTTTCTCATGCTTTTCCCACAGAGGTTTGGAAGGTGATCTATAAGCTAAACTGAGAGCATATTTTCTGTAAATTCACATTATCTTTCTCAGTCTTGTGAGAATGAAGTCTGACATTCTCAGTAAAACATGTACATCCAACAAGGGCAGAGACTGTCAGTTGATTCCTTTGTGTTCTACTGCAGCATCCCAGAGTGTTCTAAAGAACAACTAGAGCGCTAACAGTCCTACTTATGACAAACGTACGGCACACCTGAAGCCATCTTGGTTGGAATAAAGTGGTAACTCTTAAAACATTTAATTTAAAAAGGAAGAAAATGAGGGGGTCCATGTTGCCATAGAAAGTATGATTGGTGCTGCAGAAAGAAAAATTAGGGCACATTTTGAGTGACTTCTCAAATCCTCTTCCATTTCATTAAAACATTCTGACATGCAGACTGAAACATGCACTTTCAATACCAGCAGCAGACTTCCCTGGTGACCAGTAGCTTTACTACAGTGATCTAATAAGCAACTAGAGTGCTAACATTCTGAATTTATGGAAAATGTGTGACACATCTGAATGCCTTCTTGATGGAATCAGAGTAAAAAACTGAAAGTATTTCCTACTGAGGAGACTGTAGTAAATGAGGAAATTAGGAAACATCATAACAAATAAGTCTCCCAAAATGGCCACCAGAGACAAAAGAGCCCAAATGTAGCCCAAATATCACCCAGATGTAGCCCAAGTATAGCCCAATGACAGAATGTCCCAGAGTGTTCTAACGAACAACTAGAGCGCTAACAGTCTTACTTATGACAAAAGTATGGCACACCTGAAGCCATTTTGATTGGAATAAAGTGGTAACACTTAAAACATTTAATTTACAAAGGAACAAAATGAGGGGGTTCATTTTGCCATAGAAATTATGATTAGTGCTTCAGAAAGAAAAATTAGGGCACATTTTGACTTCTCAAATCCTCTTCTATTTCTTAAAAATATTCTGACATGCAGACTGAAACATGCACTTTGAATACCAGCAGCAGACTTCCCTGGTGAGCAGTAGCTTTACTACAGTGATCTAATGAGCAACTAGAGTGCTAACTTTCAGAATTTATGGCAAATGTGTGACACATCTGAATGCCTTCTTGATGGAACCAAAGTAAACAACTGAAAGTATTTCCTACTGAGGATACTGCAGGAAATTAGGAAACTTCTTAACAAATAAATCTCCCAAGATGGCCACCAGAGACAAAAGAGCCTAAATGCAGCACAAATATCACCCAGATGTAGCCCACATGTAGCCCAATGACAGAAGTGTGCAAAACACTTATTTTTTGTGTATTTGCAGCTTTATATAGTGCAGACTTGTCATGTATTGGAGTGCTTTACATGAGCATTGGTTACATCACACAAGATCAAATTCATTTTGGTTGTAGACATGGGGAGATTAAGTGATTTGACCAGAATCACAGAATGTTGAGCTGAAGCAGAAACTCCAACCTGGTTCCCCAGTTGCAAAGTCTGCAGCTCTAGAAGTAACACCACATCCTCTCCCCTAGGTGCAACATTTAATCAAGTGGTCAACTGGTTAAAAAACATAAAGATTACAAATAATTTAAAAGTTCTTTGTCGCTATTTGAAAACTCAGAAAATATGTCCTCATTTTAGTTTTTTAGAGCACTAACCATAATTTTGATGCAAATAAGACCCTCTCATATATGTAATTTCTAAAGGAAATACTCTAGGTATTACAGGTTTGATTACATCAAGATGACGTCAGGCATTCCACTCTTTTGTAAAAAATATAGAATGTTAGCAATCTAGTGGTTCTTTGGGATACTGTTGAGAGGCAGAGGCCAGGGGCACGGACTCTGAAAATTGAATGCAGGTAGGAGAGTGCAGATGCAACAATTTGACCACACTGGGCAGGCAGGAAGGGCAGTGGCAGCACAACAGACTATGGAGGGCAGTGGAAAGGGGGGCAGGGGCAACAAACCAACAATACAGGACTGGCAAGAGACGCTGTGGCAATATAATAGACCATTGTGGGCAGAACGAAGAGGCAGTGGTAGTACAACCATACATGCCAACAGACCCGTTTCAGCCAGGAAACGTCCAATGTTTTTAAGCTCAAATGGGCTTTATTTGATCTGTCTCCTGTCTACAATCTCCTCTTTTTCAATGTAAGTCAAAGGGGAAAATCAATACCCTGGTTTTTTTTCAAAATCTCCCTCTTACCAAGTTCAAAATGTTCACACGTATGGTACATTGGATCATGGTAGGCAGGAGGAATTGGGGTAGGGACATGGACTCGGATAACCGAGGACAGGAGAGACATGGAGAGGTGAACCAAACTGACCCTACAGGGCAGGCATCAGGGTTTGCAGCAGCACAATACACCACACAGCGCATGCGGGACGGGAGTGCAGCACAACAATCCATAGAAAGCAATAGGGAGGGGACAGGACCATGCACATGGACAACAGAGAACAGAGGGGAAAGAGGCAATGGTAGCTAGCTGACCATAATGGACAGACAGGAGAGAAAGCATAACAGACCATAAAGGGCAGGAGGGACGGATCAGGGGCATTACAATGGAACAGACAAGCCGGGAGGGAATAGGGGTCTGCACATGGAAACCGAGGGCTGGGGGCAAGGGGGCAGGGTAGGAGCAGCAAGATGACCATGGAGGTCAGGCAGGTTGGGCACTAGAAAAAAGACACACCATGGAGAGCAACAATGAGACTATGATGGCATACACACAGACCATGGCGGGAAGGTGGGAGGGGGTCAGGGGCAGCTAGCTGACCACACAGGGAAGGTGGGAAGGGCCATGGCAGCACAGAAGACCATGCATGGCAAGCAGGAGGGTTAGTGGCAGCACAATGGCTAAGATGGGGAAGAAGGAAGGTGCAGGGGCATGCACAAAGGACCATGGAGGATAGAAGGGAGGGTCAGGACCTGGGCACAGACAAGAGAGTTCAGGGGAAGGGGCCTCACAACAGACCGCGCAGGGCAGGCAAGAGGAGCAGTTGCAGCACAACAGACCCAGGAGGGCAGAAGGGTGTGGCAGTAAAATGGACCATGGAGGACAGGAGGAAGGGGATGGGGGCATGGCATGTGGACAGGCAGGGTGGAGGTGGCAGGGACAGGTTACAGTCATCTGACAATGTTAGGCAGGTGGGAGGGGAGTGGCAGCTCAACAGAAAACTCAGAGTAGATAGGAGTGGCAGGTCCATGGAACATGGTGGGAAAAAAGGATGGAGCAGGGGCATGCACAAAGACATCGGAGGGCGGGGAAGGAGAATAGGGGCAGCAAGCTAAGCACAGAGGCTAAGCAGGAGGTCAATGATGGGCCATAGAATTGGGCAATGGAGGGCAGGGGGAGTGGACTGGTACATCATGCTAAATGGAGGGCAGTGGCAGCACATCAGACCATGCATGGCAGGAGGGAGGAGGCTAGTCCATGGATTCAGACAACAGAGGATAGGGAGGAGGTGGATGGGGCAGCAAGCTAACTGTTCAGAGAAGGTGGGTATTAGGAACTTTATTGTTTTTAAAATGTGTGTCTGTGCGAACTACTTAAAATATGAACAAGTATGCAGCATAATCTCACTTTTATTCAGGAAGAAGAGGACGTTTGTGACTGTGACTCCGGGCTCACTTGGCAGAAACACCCCCTGACCCTCCACCCCCCATCGCAAAATGTAATGCCCGTGAAAAGGGTAGGTGGACGCAGTGTTATATAGAACATAGTCATGGTATAAACTAGGCACCAAAAAGTGTGATGAACCAGGGCGTGAAATATAATATGCAATAAATTGTGTGCAATGACAGATTCATTGGAGAGCGCGAGATAGCACAGGCACTAGCGCGTGCTATGCGATATGCGCCTTGGAGTGTAATATGCACAGGGCAGTGTTGTGTAACCTAACTAGTCTCTAAAGTTGTAATATAAAATATGTGCTGGGGAGTGTAACGTAGCATATGCACTGTGACAAAGATATGGATCCCAGATTGTATTATGTATGGCATAGCGCTGTGCGTTATATCATAGGCATCGAGGAAGGCACATTAGATGGGGTAATATAACCCGTGCGAAGGCAAGTGTGGCATGACATATTCACGGGGTGGTGTTACAGTGCACATGGGCTAAAGAGTGTCATAGCATATGCACTAGCTGGTGGAATACAATACAGAGGTGTGAGGCACTCGGCGGGCACTGGTGGGTGTAACACAGCATTGGGCTCAGCCAGGACCATGCTGTGACTCTCAAGTGAGGTTTGTCTCGCTTCCAGAGAGTAAAATAAAAAGTATTACACATCCGGCGGTGGATGTGTGTTTTATTAACCGTGAGGGGGTTTCTTGCATAGTTTGGTCACATTTTTGTCGAATCCCCTTTGAATGGCTTGGCGTGCGTGTATATTAAATGTGCCCGTCAATAGCTACCCATGTTTGTATAAATAAACAACAAGGGTGTCTACTTGGAGAGTACCCACCAGCGGGGGCGCCGGGATTAGGCACGGTAGGGCGTCAGACACGTCAGAGCTTCACTAGCGGTGTAAATACATTCCATGTGGATTCATTGTATGCATAGTCGCCTTTTAATGAATATCACGCAAATCGTCATGGTGATAGTTAAATACGGTTTGTCCAGCATGTCCTAGGTGTTTCTATAAATATATATATTTTTTACATAATAAAAAACAAAGGCCGGCCCCGGGGGATAGGGTCCCCGAGGCCATAAGTGGCCTGAGGAGGGGGGCAACGCAGCTCCCCTCCTAAATAATAATTAAAAAAAAAAGGCCATGACCCGGGGGTTGGGGTCCCCGGGGCCGATTAAGGCCTTGAGAGGACCAAATTAATTTTTTTCAACAAAAAAGATTAGGGTGCAGGCCCTGGGGTATGGGGTCCCCAGGGCCAGAAAATTAGAAAAAGAAGGGGGGGCCACACAGCCCTCCTTCTTAAAAAAATAAAATAAATAAAAGACCGGCATCGCGCCGGAGTCCATGCCCCCTCCTTGCAGCACTCTGCAAACACGCCCCCAGTTGTGAGTTGGGGAATTAAT
Source organism: Triturus cristatus (assembly GCF_964204655.1). Classification (NCBI taxonomy): domain Eukaryota; kingdom Metazoa; phylum Chordata; class Amphibia; order Caudata; family Salamandridae; genus Triturus; species Triturus cristatus. The sequence goes on from NC_140595.1 coordinate 537,515,244, forward strand.
TCCCCTTCAATACTGAGGGTTCTTGAGGGCCAACTAGCCCAACAGGTATCTCCAGTATGCGCCAGGGAGCTGCGTTGCAGACAGGTGTTCTGAGGCCACGCCCCTTTTTACACCTCTATGCAACGCAGCTCTGTAGCGCTTACTGGAGGTACCTAGTGGGCTAGTTTGACCCTAGGGACCCTTAGGATTCAAGGGGACTTAATCTCTCAACTTAGAACGGCCACAGGGTGCGTTTACACAGTGGTGAAGGGAGGGGACGGGGCCCAAGGTGACGTGTGCAAACACGCCCTGTGGCGCGTTTTAAGTTGGGGAAATAATTCCCTTTCAATCCTGAGGGACCCTGGGGGCCAACTAGCCCACCAGGTGCTTCCAGTAAGCGCCACTGTGCTGCGTTGCAGAGAGGTGGTCTAGGCCGTGCCCCTTTTTACATCTCTCTGCAACGCAGCTCTGTGGTGCTTACTGGAGGTACCTAGTGGTCTAGTTGGACCCTAGGGACCCTCAGGATTCAAGGGGACTTAATCTCCCAACTAAAAAAGGCCACAGGGCGTGTTTACACAGTGGTGAAGGGAGGGGACAGGTCCTGAGTTAACGTGTGCAAACAAGCCCTGTGGTGCGTTTTAAATCGGGGAAATAATTCCCCTTCAATCCTGAGGGACCCTGGGGGCCAACTAGCCCACCAGGTGCTTCCAGTAAGCCCCACTGCGCTGCGTTGCAGAGAGGTGGTCTAGGCCGTGCCCCTTTTTACATCTCTCTGCAACGCAGCTCTGTGGCGCTTACTGGAGGTATCTAGTGGTCTAGTTGGACCCTAGGGACCCTCAGGATTCAAGGGGACTTAATCTCCCAACTTAAAACGGCCACAGGGCGTGTTTATACAGTGGGGAAGTGATGGGACGGGGCCTGAGGTGATGTGTGCAAACACGCCCTGTGGCGCGTTTTAAGAGGTAGTTTTAATCCCCTGCCCTATTATATACTAGGGGCTTACAGAGGAGGTCATGCTGATCACAGGGGGACCCCAACGCATAGTGTTCCCTAGTGTATGTAGGTATTTTCACTGTATTCTGAGTGTCTTTTAACATAGCACTGGTGCTAGGACTGGTTAGTCAGACTCAGTTACCACCAGTATCCGACTGAAAAAGTTGAGGGTACAGGATGATTTTGCAACAAGGCTTCTTTCTGCTCTTCTGTTTGTTCTTGCTGCAGATTATCCTTCTTCCTGCGCTTTTCTTCGTCTTTGAGGACTTCTGTTGCTTCTTTCTGCATTTCTTTTTTTTCTTTCTGTGCGTTTTTTCTTCTTTCTTCACATGTCCTATCTCTTTAGGCATAGTTAGAAATTAGCATTTAAAAAACCTTTGAAATTCACTGAAAAAACCATAGGTTTCAGGCACGTTATAGTTAGGAATTAGCATTTAAAAAACCCTAGAAATTCACTGAAAAAAACATAGGTTTCAGGGGCGTTATAGTTAGCTGGACTTTACACTCGTACAAAACCATTGAAATTCCCCCGTTATAGTTATTTCAGCTAACTATAACTCGCGCGCCCACAATGCACTGCTGATGACGTCACATATTACATCACTCATGACATGGTCAGTGACATCACTCATGACATCACTGATGACATCTCAAATGACATCACTCATGACATCATCCTTGTGATTGAGAGGCAGACCTCCTCTCCCCCTAATATAACCTTTGATACACACATTCAAAAATAGAAACTAAAATTTTCAAAACAATGGACATACCAATATCAGTTACAACAACCTATTCAGTAATTCTAAGATCCACATACACATCCACTCATTCACCAACAGTCCTATACAGTCACTCATACATGTACTCACTCATCATATGTACTCATACACCTATACATCCTGTTACACAACGCCACTCATCCATAGAGTTACTCACACACATAGTCACTCATGCTAATAAAGAATCAAACATCCATTTACTTGCATATACAGTTATACACATACCACCACACTTACTTCTCCAGAAACTTACACATACTTAGTCTTTTCAACAATCACTTATAGAAACACATACTTATTCATAGAGGAACTCTTTCAATCTCTCACTCTCACATATACTCACTTATATACACCAATAGTCACATATACTAGTTTAAAACATGTGTAGTTACACTATTGAGACAGTCATTCACTCACTAACACACCCATGCACACACTCATCCACCCATACAATCCTGCACACATGCTGTCTTCAACACATACAAACAGTGAGTCACTCAGTCATGCACCTATGCAGTACGTAATACCCCCCACCGAACCATACAGACACTCAGACACTCATGCTGATACTCAAAAAAACAACTAATAACCTATATAAACACTCTTGTAGCTACTTACCAACCCATGCAGCCACTCATACACAAAGTGAGAGACTGATACAGATATGTACATATTTAAACATTACTCACTAAGCCATGTATTCACTAAGATACACTTAATCAGTCAGTTACACAATCAATTTTTCAAAAACAAATCATCCATTTAGACACTTATATACCCATTTATTCTTCCATCGACCTTGAGATATACATATATAAAACTTATGTAATTTTCAGAAAAACACACATTCACTGTATGATGTCATCAGTGATGCCATTTGCGATGTCATGAGTGATGTCACTGACCATGTCATGAGTGATGTAATATGTGACGTCATCAGCAGTGCATTGCGGGCGCGCGAGTTATAGTTGGCTGAACTAACTATAACGGGGGAATTTCAATGGTTTTGTACGAGTGAAAAGTCCAGCTAACTATAACGCCCCTGAAACCTATGGTTTTTTCAGTGAATTTCTAAGGTTTTTTTAAATGCTAATTCCTAACTCTAACGTGCCTGAAACCTATGTTTTTTTCAGTGAATATATATATATATAGATATATTCACTGAAAAAAAGTTTCAGGGACGTTATGGTAATTAGCATTTAAAAAACCTTAGATATTTACTGAATAAATCACAGGTTTCAGGGACATTTTACTAAACAATTTGCATTTAAAAAACCTTTGAAATTTACGGAAAAAAACTAAGGTTACAGGGACGTTATAGTTAGTGTTAGACCTGGCACCATTGGCGTTGGTCTCCCTTCCAGTTTTTTTGCTGTTGCCTCATGTGGTTTTTGCTGGTGTTAGATGCTTTGGGCACTGTGCCACTGCTATTCAGTGCCACAGTGCAAGTGCTCCCTATGGTAAATTGATGTATGGATTAGTGACTCCATGATTGGCTGGTTTGGTTTAGTACAGTGCACCATGGGTGCCCAGGGCTTCAGGCCTTGGATGGGGAGATAGCCCCGGAACAAGAAGGGATCATCACACAGCTTGTCACATAGTTATTCCTCGACGTATGGGATGCATGAGGACAGAAATGGATATCTGCGTTGCTGGTGGGGACTGCGGGAGGGGGAGGGACTTTTCATTTTTTCGTGGTGGTTAGCGATAGGTCTTAGTTGGGGAGAGTTTTGGTTCATTTGACGCACAGCTCTGGAACGACTTGTATATCCTTGTATTATGCACTGTGTCATAGGTGGGGGGTTGTTGATTGCTTCTCAGGGATTATGCTGCTGAATATTGTATGTGACTTCGTGGATGTTGGCATAAAAACTCAATAAAGTGCGTTTAAAAAAAAATGGGTGCCCAGGGCTTGTAAATCAAATGCTGCTGGTGGACTCGCAGCACTGGTTGTGCCACCCACAGAAGCAGCCTTTAAAAGTGTGTCTCAGGTCTGCCATTGCAGAGCCTGTGTGTAGTCCGGTACTGCCATGTTGACTGGCCAAGTGCACCCACTTGCCAGTCCCTAAACCTTCCCTTTTCTTCATATCAGACACCCCTATGGTAGGCCCAAGGACAGGGTGCATTGTAAGTATAAGGTATGACATGCCCTGGTGTGTGTGGCATTGCCTGATAGTGAATTACAGCCATTTTTGTTTTTCACTATTGCAAGGCTACCTGTACCATATAGGCCAGAATGGGCAGTTTGATTATAACATCTTATAATCCTAACTGACCATGGGAACATGGTAGAAATTCGAGTTTAGTATGCCTGAACTCAGAATGATAAAATACATCTTTTAGTGAAGTTGGTTTTAACATTCTGTGTTGGAAATACCACTTTTAGAAAGTAGGTATTTTCTTGCCTAACTATCCAAGCCTGCCTCTGCTAGGTTGTGTATTCCTTGTCTGGAGTTTGAGTGACAGGGGCTGGTGGATTCCAAGAGACAGGGTGAGTCAGCACAGGGCTGAATAAACAGATCTGCATGTAGATGGGTGGGAGGAGTTGCACCTGGGACCTGAATAGGGCTGTGCCTTCCCTCCACAATGCTGGCTCCTCGTCCTGTGGTGCGTCTGATGTCCCTAGCCTACACTCTGAAAGGAAAGAAGGAGTCTTGTCAAGTGCTCCAGGACTGACCAGAACTGGTTTGGACTAGGCAAAGGCCTCTCTGCCTTCAGAGAACAAAGAGAAAATGAGTATAAAAAGGGGGACCCAGACCCCAGAACTTTAGATCACTTTGGGAAACAAGAAGAACCTTTGCTGAGGAGAGGAACCAGAGAAACTGAGGAAGAGACTATCCCTAGCTGAGTGCTGTTTGGGGCATTGTCCTGCAGTGGTTGCCTGACTTCCAAAAAAAGGAGAAAGGAACTTCGTGCCACTTTCAAATCAACTTGTGATGGATCTCCAAGGGCTTGAGATAGAGCTTGCCTCCTGCTGAAGTCTCAGGGACAACAGACTTCACCCACCAGCTCCCCAAGAGTTATTTTGAAGTGCCTGTTGTTGTGTTGGGCCTTCTGAGGGACTGCGTGTCGCAAGGAGCTGGAGGCGTGACTCACGAAGAAGTGTGTCGCCGCCGCAGCCGCTGTTGTCGCATCACTGGAGAAGGGTGTCGCCGCTGCGTCTCGCAGAAGCGCCTCGCATCGCCGGAGAAGAGTGTCCATCGCATCAGACGCTGTCGCATCATCGGAGAAGCTTGTTGCAAGGCCTGTCGTGGCTCAGAAGAATGGTTGACTCGCCGCAAAGCCGCCGGGCATGCACGCATCGTGTCCCAACAAGAAGAAGACGCCATTTTTGTTTCATTGCACCGGATCTTCATCGCATCACGGTGCTGCTGGTCGCATCGCCACGGAAGTGCAGTAAGAAACCGACGCATCACCTCCCCACACCGAGAAGAACCAACACATCCCCTATGCATCAGTACGGACCCGACGCATCACCATTCTTGTGTGTAAGGAACCGACACATCACCTTCCCTGCAACACTTTCATTGTATAGCGTTCCGCATCCAAAGGTACATTGAACTTAAAGTGTCGCATTTACCATCTTAAGAGAACTAAGCTATTTCTACCGTTTTTAAAGTACAGTATTATAGATTTTTGTCGTTTGTGGTCTTGTGATAAGTCTATATAAAGAATACTTATTTTTGATATAAAACCTGTGTGGAGTCCATCTGTAGTGTTGTCACTGGATTACTGTATATGTTCACAAATGCTTTACACACTGCCTCTGAGATAAGCCTGTCTGCTCATGCCAAGCTACCAAGGGGGTGAGCAGGGGTTATTTTAGGAGTGTACTCCCTTACCCTGACTAGAAGCAAGGGCCCTATTTGGTCAAAGGTACCTACCTCTGCCAACTAGAGACCCCAGTTCTAACAGTTAGGCTGACATTTCACTCATACCAAACCAGAGAAATTCAGCCGTTCTAGTTAGCTGAGCTAACTATAACTTGCGTCCCGCAATGCACTGCTGATAACGTCACATATAACATCAGTGATGACATGGTCAGTGACATCACTAATGACATCTCAAATGACATCACTAATGATGTCACTGATGACATCATCCACATAATCTCTGATGTACCTACTCACACCCTAATATAACCTTTCATACACACACTCTAAAATACAGACTATCATTTTTGAAACCATAGACACACCAATACCAGTTAGTACATACCCACTCACTGATTCATAGGTCTACACACACAGCCACTCACTCACCCATACTGCCACTAGTACACGCAGTCACTCACCAATACAGTCACTGATATATGCACTCATTCACTCATACAGGGACTCACATACCGCCAATCACCCAAAGAGTCAATCACACTGCCATTTACTCACCTATACAGTAATACACACATCACCTCACTTATTTGTACAGATACTAACACATACTTACTCTCTTATACAATCCCTAACACAAGTATACACTCATCCACACATCCACTTTCACAATCACTCACTCTCACATACAGTCACTTATAAATTCCAACACTCACATGTACTGCCTTAAACATATGCAGTTACTCACCCATATACCACTGAGACATCATTCACTCAACAACAGAATCATTTGCATACTCACTCACCCATACAGCCCCTCACAGATGCACTCATGAACCCATATGCCTAGTGAATCACCCACTCACACATCCATGCAGGGAGTTACACACCCCACCACCCACCAACCCACACAGTCACTCAGGCACCCATACAGGTACTCAGACAACCAACCAATAACCCATATAGACACTCATGTAGCTACTCACCAACCCATGCAGCCACTTACACACCAACTGACAGACTGATAAAGACATTCACACAGATTAGTCACTCTCCCATACATTCACTGCGACACGTATTTTCACTCACTTATGCAGTCAGTCACTGAATCATCCATACAGACACTCATACACCCATTCAATCTTCAATACACCTTGGTATATATATATATATATATATATATTAAACTTTTTAGAAACACTCCCAGTCAGTGGATGATGTCATCAGTGATGTAATCAGTGATGTCATTTGAGATGTCATCAGTGATGTCACTGATGATGCCATAGGTGAGGTAATATGTGACATCATCAGCAGTGCATTGAGTTGCGGGGGCGCAAGTTATAGTTAGCTCAGCTAACTATAACTGAATTTCTCAAGTTTTGTATGAGTGAAATGTCAGCCTAACTATAACGTCCCTGTCACCTTGGTTTTTTTCTGTGAATTTCTAAGGTTTTTTTAATGCTAAGTCCTAACTATAATGTCCCTGAAATCAGTGTTTTTTTCAGTGAAAACAAATTACATATGTATATATGTATATAACCCGAGGGCTTCCAAGTGCAAACATCGATGTGCGCGGTCACTAGAAGTATTGCATTTATACGATGCAGTAGTTGTGATATTTTAAGTACTACAGGGTGGGCATGGACAATGTTATAATAGTTAATACTGATGAATCTAAAAGACAGCTGCAGTGGAAGTGCTTTTTCATGTCTATGCATCACATGCTTTGCTTGACATTATATAAACGCTCAACATTGGCTTAAGTACGGGAATAAACAGAGTGGTTTAAAGAGATGGGATCCTATGATGTGTCAGAACCTGTTTTATTCGCATTGGTAGGATTGTATGAACTTACACACCACAGAGACCCCGAGCTGTTACTAAGGTTCACTGAAGGCTGCCTGCAGCCAGAGCATCGGAAGGCGCTCAAGACTGCAGGTGCAGTGTGTTGTGGTAATTGGAGCAATTGGGAGAGGGCCTTGCAGCATTTAGCTGAGAAGACAGGAGCACTAGCACCACTGAAAGCTTGTCTCGTACTTTGTCAGCCAATTTCAAAACAGCGGAAAGAATTAGTACATTGGATAGAGGATATTGACTCTGTGCTGCTCGGGAAAGACCCGCACCATTCGCGGAGAATCGGTCCTTTATAGTTTGGTGGCATGGGGTGCAATACAGTTATGAGTGAGGTGGTCTCATTTTACAGTCTACATTGTGCTGGCAAGCTTGGAAATACAGGGTTATGCAAGAAGAACTTGTGAAAGTGTAACCCGGACAAACATAATGCTCGACATTTGGTGATTTGAGAGGATCAGTTATCCTTCTATACACCCCACACACTGTTACAAGGGACTTGAGACTTTCCTAATCGGTAAATGCAAGGATAATGAACAAAACTAATGTGTTTGTGCTAAACTTGGGCAGAAAGAGGAAGGGAGAAAGAAGCATTTGCTACTTGCACGCATATAGTGTAATGCCTCCAAATGAGCACTGACTAATTACAAATGGCAAACATTAAAATTTTTAATGTTTATAAGTTTCTGTTCCTTCAGTGGATCAAGTAATGTTTTTGGGTACACTGCATTCACAACAATGATGATTTAAACAGGCATGGAGCTTGACCCGAATTTTGCAATCTCTGCATCATCCTTGTGTACTGCTGGGTGTGTTGCATTATTTGAGGTTTAATTGTGAAGACCCAACACTGGTCTTAGGTATGCAAACATCGATGTGTGTGGTCACTAGAAGTATTGCAGTTAGACGATGCAGTAGTTGTGGTCATTTATGTCCTACAGGGTGTGCATGGACAATTGTAGCGCTTTTTCATGTCTATGCATCACATGCTTAGCTTGACATTACATAAAGTGATTTCAGTATGACACAGGAGCCTCGGCCAAAATGCGTCACATTGGCTTAACTATGGGAATAAACAGAGTGGTTTAAAGAACTGGTATACTATTCTGTGTCAGAACCTGTTTTATTACATATATACAGCTGATGTGTTTCATCCAAAGACTACACTGGTACAGCTGAGAATAAGAAAAAAGAAGAAAATGTCACAAATAGCATTGCAGACGGTAGCGAGATAGTCATTGGTGTAAACCACCAGGACTCTCTAACAATATCTATTGTGGACCTGTAGCTTTTATCTCACCCATTTTAGATTGAATACAGTGCACTTTATGGTTGCCTTCCCGTTACAAAGTGACTGGCAGCCTGACTTACCCCCGTGTCACTATAATAACGCCTTGAAAGAGAGCGCAAGTCACTTTATATTGTTTTGCCCACTACACTCGGCATCTCAGTCCTCTTTTCTGGTTCCTGCTTTGAGTAGGTCAAAGACAAGATAGCACCAGTTAGGACTAGACTTTTTGCAGCAACTCTCTACATTAGAGATCTGTTATGAAATGCTAACGAAGACAACGAAGTGATGCCCTCTCCAGGGCATGGATGGAGAAGTTCAGGGAGTTGGCACCTTGCGCAGAGCAGGACATGACCCCTTTCCCGGCCCAGCTGTGGGGCCTCGGTGGTCGATTTATCCGAGCTGGTCAGCCAAGCCCTCACCCCGGAATCTGCTAGAAGGTACAAAACATACATCGGCACGATAATGCGGGTTGGGGGCATACAGTCTCTGAGCAATATGAGGGCCACACGCAGAGCAGCAGAGCAATTCATACACAGGGCATTTAACTCCTAGAAATCCAGGTCATGGACACAAGTGCACCAGGCCGCTGTGGCATACTATGCCAAGCTAGAGACCAGGATGGACCCCCTGGCCACGCACTACATCAAGGCGGCAATGAAAGGGTGGAAGCGCACGGAAGGTGCAAGGAGGGACAACAGAAGCCCAATAGACTACACTAAACTGGGCGCGTTGTTGAGAACACTACAGGCCATCACGAAGGACGACTTTGAGCACCTCCTGTTTAGAGCAGCATTTTTCACCACTTTCCTTGGGGCTTTCCGCATTAGCGAGTTAGTTGCACCTTCAAGGGCAGGTCCAGCAACACGCGGCCTACAGGCAGGTGATGTCACACCAAAAGCAAGAGAAGTAGAGATCCTACTGAGGCGATCTAAGACAGATCAAACCGGCAAAGGGACGGTAGTGAGGCTGCGGTGCATTGAGGACCAAAACTTCTGCGCGGTGTGCTGCCTGCTCGCCTTCATGACACTGCGACCAGCCGGTGAAGGGCCCCTATTCAAGCACAGAGACGGCACACACCTTAGCAGATTCCAGTTCACCGCGATCATGCACCTCTTACTCAGCAAAGCGCGGCTGCTGCCATCAGGTTTCGGGTCCCATTCATTCTGGATCGTGGCCACCGCGACTTCCGCACAACATGGGATGACCGAGGCCGGAATACAGGCCATGGGGAGATGGCAGTCATGGCCATACCGGAACTACGTAAGGCCCCAGTTGCTATAAAACCACAGAGCCTGCCGGGGCGGTTGGAGGTACGTTTTCCCAATCAAGCTGCAGAGTGACATGTTATCCTTAACCCGGCAGGACGGAGACCATGCTTGGTGTGGGTGGTGGGCCACTCATTCATAACGCGGATGCAAGCCTGGTGGCGGCAGAAGGGACACAAGCAAGAAGGACAGCCAGTGAACACCTGCATACAATGGTTTGGCCGACCTGGAATGAGATGGGACCAGCTGCCGGCGACCCTTGCAAAGCTACAGGCGGAGGCGGCATGGCACCCGGATATTTTAATCGTGCATCGGGGGGGGAACGACTTGGCCAGGCGAGGGAGGAGAGACCTTCTACAGGATATACAGAGAGACCTGTTGGAAGCAGCCAAGGTTTTTGGGTGCACCACCATCATCTGGTCAGAGGTGATCAGCAGAAGCGAATGGCATGGTGCCCAATTGCAGAAAGTGGTCGAGAACTCCCAGAAAAAGCTGAACCTCACTGTGAGCAAGTTTTGCAGAACCAATGGCTTGGAAACAGTTAGGCACGGGCTCATCTACATGGGTCGCTCCGAGTTCTATGAGAAAGATGGGATGCATCTGTCCGAGGAGGGCATGGGAGTCTATTGGAACAACCTGTGGGGCCCGATGTCTCTAGCAGTTTGTAGATGAAATACCCTAGGACGGAAGGAAGGGGAGAGCCGCAGGAAGATGTGAGCCTCCCTGACGGCGTGGCGAGACACTACGGAGATAATGGTTGGTACGGAGGCACACCGGAGTGCGGTGTGCCGGAATAGGACCACTCACCTTGGGATGCCTTACGGCTGGGTGAGTTAACCTAAGGGCGGTGTGTAGGACCACTCACTTTGGGATGCCTTACGGCTGGGTGAGTTGGTCTACCAAAAGGGGGGTAGCAAACGGAGACGGTGCTCACTTCCCAGCCCCCACCGGATGGCGGGGCACAACAAGAGTCGGACAAGGTAGCGAGTTGTGGCCAATCTCTGGGACAGAAGCTACACCCCCGCGCAAAGAGAAAGTAAACCCAACCAAATGAAGCAACGACCCCGTTGGAGCCAAGAGACAATGCAAGCTGCAAATAACCTATATAAACGAACTGTCAGGCTGACCTGCTATCGAGCAATGTACTTATGTTATGCAAATGCAGTGTGTGATGAGATGCAAATAAGGCAGATATGACAGTTCGCCAATAATGATTTATGGCATGATTCGCATACGTGTATTCCTAATAAAACTGTGGCCAACAAATGACCACCACAAGAAATGAGTGTACGTTGGCTTATTTATGATAAGGAATACAATGTTGGGAAGTTGGGAGTGGGCAAAGTGCGGGGGTTATTCTGCCAGATTGTGAACTCAATGGTTGTACTCTTGATGATTTGAGTGAACTGTAATTTATATCATATATTTATTTGTATATGTTTTCGTTTTTAGGATTTTTTTTACATTTGTCGCATAAAGATTTGAAAGTGAACTGAACTGAGATTGAAAATGCACAATTCATTTAATTCATATTTAAAAACCTGCATCACAAAAAGAGCTCTCAAACTGGTTAACAATTAGGAAAAATGTAAATACTAATGGCTACATACGATTTCATATAATAAAGCCCAGTGTTATCAAAACCTGTAACCAATCCAGCACATTCATAAATATTTCTGCGCTCCCAAGTATCTGTGTGGTACCAGGTGTCTATAAAGGCACCTTTAGTTACAAAGTAGTCCGTCATTTTTATTTCAGTGTCTATTGTCAGAGCACTCTCTGACCAAATGGTCATTCCTTTCAGACTAGGTATGAAATCCATTCAGAGAGGCAGTATTGTATTCTTCATTATGGTCTAAGTAATAATGTTGATTGAAAAGGATTTATCTTAAATCTAAAAAAAATACCTGTCATTGATTAAAAAACTCAGGTCGAACTAAGCACAAAAAAAGTGGTACACACTGTATAAAACCTACATACAAAAAAGAATTGCATACAATAGCATAACATACAATAGCATAACATCCAACACACAACCTACACAATACAATTTATTACTGTGCTTTTGTGTTGCGGTGTTGTGTTGTTGTCATGACGTTTTGTTTTGTGTTAGTATGTTGTATTTTGATGCTGTGATGGTGTGTTTTGTGGATTTATTGAGGTCCAGTTGATGTGTTGTGTTATGTTCTATTTGTTTTCAAACTGTTGTATTTTGATGTTGTATTAGAGCATTGTTGTTTCGAGAGTTTGTGAGTATGTTGTGTTATTATGTGTGTTAAATTGTGTTTTTGTTGCTATGATGCTGTTGTTTTCCCCTTGTAATGTTGTTGTATTGCGATGCTGTGTGCTGTTTTGTATTCATATTTTGTTTAGATCTTCTGGCATGCTGTGTCCAATTATGTTGATATGTTATTGTGCTGGGGTGTTGATGTGCTCCATTGACATATGCTGTTATCTTGTGCTCTGCTACGTAACTCTGATGGTTTGATGCGCTGTACTATTGTGTTGTCTTGAAGAGTTGTTGTGCTCCGTCCAGGCTAGGTCTGTTATTATTAGTATGAATGCACACATCAACATGCCTAAGTATAAAACATAAAATATAATGTGAGGCAGCTAAACATTTCAAGGTCTCGGCTAGACAGCGCATGCGCTGTCTCGACGAGGCATGTTGTATATACTTTGTGGCCTTCAGCACGCCGATAAGCTTCCCATCTGCTGTCTCCATCATCGCTGCCATATTCTTCCTCCCCATTTGTCCATGGCATGCATTTGTCATGCTTATTCCTGCGTTTAGCCCTCCCCGAGAGCATGGATCAATTACATTATCCCTCCACTGCTTCTATTATAGGATCTGTTTCAGGAACAACTTTTTCTTTGTTAAAAAGCACTTAACACGTGCACTCATGTTTTAACCTGCTGCTCCAAGCTCCTTTGTAAACAGGCCTGTAAATTGTGTTCTTATCTCTTCACATTTGTGCATTCAAATGCCAGATGCTGTTTTCTAAGGGCCCCTGTTTAGCTATTTTACACATGATTGTTGTACGGCAACACTCCAGTCTGGTACCGGTATAATATGCTTGTAATTCTGAGTGACCATGATTGGCTTTCAAAACACATGGTTAAATCACACTTTTATCACTTCAGTCTAAAGACTTTATTTGGGTGTGTGCTTGCAAACAAAATCAAGCGATGCAAATCCTTTGTTTTAGAACATGTTGTAAAAGTAATTCACATGTATTCATAATTAAATGTAATGTTGCACCAGCAAATCAAAGTTAAATACTTTCAACATAGTACGTTTATATATATTTTTTTTATATGCCGGTGAAACGTTACTTTTAAATCTGAGTACATTTGATTTGATTGCAAAACATACACTGAAACAACGGCTTTTAATCGCATGATTTGCTTTGTAAATACATACCTAAATTAACTCTTTCCATTGCAGTGATAGAAGTGAGATTTAAATGTGTGTTTTGGGTGCAATCACAATAAAAAATGTTTCACCAGCAGATCAGGATACAAATAAACTTTTAATTCTGATTAACATTCAAAATACTCGCTTAAAAAAGGGTTTACATCGGTTTCATGTTTCAGGTTTCAGACATGCACTTGCACAAATCCTCTATAAAATACAGAGAAATGTGAGTTTATAATTACATCTGCCCTTGATGTATTATACCTGTGCGCTTAATTTTCAATTGTCACAATCATCAAATTAAAGGCTGACCATCGCATGGAAACATCAGTGACTACATTCTATATACCTACATAAATTTCCTTTCTTTACCTTTTAATATTCTCTTTCACGTGAAGGAACAAGAATTATATAGTGGAAAAAAACAGACTCAGGAGGAACATATACATTGTTCCATGGATGCAGAGAGACCACAATAACAAAAGGCAATTGCTTACATTATTCCAAATAATGTAAATAGCATTGTTTGTAACTGCTGTGGAGATGTTGCTTCTCTATGTCGATGCGTGTCTGCTGCGTTGATTTCAGTACTCTGGTCCCCTAAGGGGTGAGGGCACAATACATCCTCCACTGGTGACGCTGTCAGGAGGGAAATACTCGCCTGGCTCTGAATGTGCATGGCTGCACTGATGTGCCATTAGCACTGACAATTCATTGACAACAGCTATGGACAGTAACATTAGGAAATGCCTATAGCTCTCGGATTGCATAGACATATTGGCTTTGCCAATGCTTGTCCTTGGTTATTTCCAACATAGGATGCAACATACTTTCCTATTCCTCATTTTTCTACAAATAATATCACACATATCTTTTCACTTTTCCTTTGGATGTCTTTTGAATTGTTTAGATTCCTCTATAATTTGAATGGCTTCATTGCCCCAGTTATCTCATGGCTATTATCAAGTGACTCAGCAGGGTCAATTTTCTTGTTTTCAATGATGAGCAGCTAGACTTGGAGGCAAAGTGTGGCTACGTCCAGCTAGGTCCCCTTTGACAGCAACACATGCCCCAAAGTGGACTGAACTAATGCATACCAAATTAATGTGTGTCCTTTCCTTTGTCATTTCATAAAACCTTTCATCACTCATACAGATTTCTGATCATCAGTACAGATGTTTCGCTCACCCATTTTGACAGAGGTATTGCAATCTTTGCGGCTCTTCCCAAGTTTGCAGTAGAGCCTCTGAAACCATCCTTTTTTGCTGCTGCTGCTGCCGGATTGGTCGCATGAGCCAACTAGCTAGAATTCAATTCAAGATAGCATGGACAGCACGCAAAGCTCTTCAAACTGGCCTACCGTCCTGCCTATAAAACAAACCACCAACCACAATCAGTGAGAAAGGCACCCTAACAGAAACCATTTAATTCTGGAAATCCCTGAAAAGTGAGAAGTAACAAAACATCTCCTGCCTAGCAACCAGAAACTGAAACATGATCCTTCATCAAATTAGACTGAATACCAACCTATTTAAATTCAGCTTTAGAAATACTTCAAATGGATAAAAAATAAATATGCATTTGGGTACCAGTGGTGTGGGAGGAATGCCAGCCTCAAATCTCCTATCCTCCATGCAAAGCATATGTCAGCTGAATATATGTGCAAAATGTTCTTTTAAAAGCTCAAGTGTGGCCTATGTATAACAGGATTTGAAGGAGGATACCCTGACGACTCATTGGAAAGTGTTTTTCTACCTTGGTTCATTCCTGTGGTGGCTCAGGGATAACTAGTAGTGCCTATACATTAAGTAAACAATGCAATAGGCTGAGGAGTAACATCAAGGATGCCCCTTTCAACTGGTCATATGTCAGTACTCTGCATGTAGTTGCAAATTGATGTATTAATGTTGCAGATGGTTACACAGTATGGCTTTGAGACTCATGACAAATACTCTTCAGCAGGATCATATATCTCCTGTCCTTGTGCTGCTACATTGGCTCCAGTAGAATAATGTGTTAAGTTTTAAGTGATATCATATGATAACATTTTATAAAGTGCACTAAAACCCCCAGGTGCCAAAATGCTATTGCAGGACATATTAATCAACAGGGTCAGATCAACCAAGAAACAGGTGCTACACAGTCCTGCACAACATGTCACAGAATAGATCCTAGCTTTCCGTCAAAAAAACTTCAACCTCACATATCAGCCCAACTCCTCAAGTCAGTCAACTGTTTGCTTCAAGTTTGTCCCTTCCACAAAGTTCAGAAGAGAGCTGCACCACCACTTTGATAACTGCAGGGCAATGGAGCTCTACTTTTATATCCCAATAAGCAGAAAACTGGTCCAGACTTGGCTGTCTTCAGTTGTGCATTGTTGATATCTTAGAAGATCACAATTCTGACAGTGCCATGAAGCCCTCGGGTAGGCAGGAGTGAAAACATCAAAATGAATATATATATAAATAAAGACCACTGAAGCTACCCCAGTCGTAGCTCGACATGAAGCACCAAAAGAATATATGAAGCTGCAAGGCCCAATAAAATGAGGATCAAAACGGTTTATGTCATCACATCTAGTCTGCACAACACAAGTAACTCCTTTAGGTTAAAAAAGACTCTCTTGACGGCAAAGCTGCCCAATTGAACTCTATTGTTCTGACTGTTCGAGTTTCAACTTTGAATGGTTAATTGAAAATCCAAAGCAGAGTGACTGCCATCAAGCTTGCCACTCACTACCACCATTTCCCAGCAGGCAACCTTCACAGGCAAATCATGTGAGTAAGAGAACACCTGCACTCCTTGCAGATGTAGATATGACTGACCCACTACCAACATCCTGGTATACACCCAGATGCAAATTGTAGCACCTTGAATTGGAAGTGAGTTACCTCTGCCACACAAACAGATATTTCCATTAAGCATATCCTGGTTACCACAGATGACACCATGAATGTCGCCAGCAACATTAAAGGTACCACCAGGTGTCGCTAGAGAGCTTTTCTGTGCTCACTACACCTGAAGAACTCCCTGAGTCCTGTGCCGCTGCTTCGACCATCAGCACAAGCAAGGCTCACAGATTACCCTGTCCGCCAAACTCAAGGACTGCCTGCCCAATTCTGAGTTGTTAGGCCCACAAATTTTAGTCAAACAGAGTAAAATTTGGTCTGTCAGTGTAAAACTTCCTCTGACGGCCTGACGGACTAGTTGCCACTGGATGTAAGACATCTGAACGTCCGCCCTACTTAGAGTGGACAGTTAGATTGTTCTTATTTTTTTACTGACCATCACCGACAGGTATGTCCTGGTGAGGATAGTAAAAAAAGAAAATTGAACTCCACACCATGGGAGAAAACTGGTGTGGGGTCATTAGTTTTTTTAAAAAACGAACTACCGCTCCGGTTGAAAGAGACGTCCATTAAACCTTTCCTACATTGACAGAAACCACTGTGACAGCAGGCTCTGCCAATGTATAGAGATATCCGCTGGTCTTGCAGACATCTATAAATCTGTTGGGCGGAGTATAGGCAGTAAAGTCCTCTGCCAAAGTCTGTCTTTACTCAGTCTGCTAAATCCTAAATCAGTCCTTCTGTCTAGAATGGCAGAGTGGGCAGAAACCAATGCCTTGGAACGCTACCCTATGGGCATGACAGTGGTTAAACTATTTGCAAGCATTCACCTTTTGGCTGTTTGACTGTAGAATGCCTGGAAACCTGAGACAGGTGTAGCATTCCAAACCAACAACCGCTAATGTTTGTAAATTCTAAAAGGTAATAATTTGCATCCATTCAAGCATTACTTCTATAGGTGCTTATTTGCTAATTATTTGGTAAGCTGTTTCACTGAGTGTCATATTTACAAAGAAGTGACGCTTCACAGTGATAGAGTTGGGATCCTTGAATCTCAATCTTCAATTAGACGTGCAACCTATGAGACTCCACAAGAATGCCAGAGGTTTATTAATTAATCAATCAAATCACAAGTCAAATTAGTTGGAAAACCTAGGAAATGTATCAACACAGCATAGTAATGAAAATGGCTGAGCAATCAAAATCTAAGTATTATAAAGAACAAAATGTTAAGGACAAAGACAAGGCAGAATACCTAAATTAAGAGTTCCATAAAGAAAAATCCCTAATTTATAGAAAGTAGTGAAAGTGACTGGGGAATTCTAAGGAAAGGAAAAAGGGAAGAAGGTGTCAGCATTATAAGATTCAAGGGAAATAAAAGTGTATCAAGCATAAAGCATTTTCCCCTGCCCCCATCTCTCTGAGTTCTGTCTCCCCAGTTCGGTTGTACATGAATCACCCCCTTGAACCATCACACATAGACGACACAGGTCCAACACTTGCTCCCGGGGAATGGTTACTCCATAAGACCTCCCGATATCCCCAAACAGGCATGCATCTAGGCCTGCCCCACACACAAAGAGTGGCATCCACCCCTCAATAGACACACAGTTATCCTTTATGATAATGTTGATAGTGTATGTTGTGCAATGATAAACACTATCGACTGTTATATAACCTGTAAATCCAATAAAAAGGTTTACGAAAAAAAAAGCATAAAGTCATTTCACTCCAGGCAGGGAAATGGGCAGAGTAGACAAAAGGGTCTTCTCTCCACAAACACAGGGTCTGCCTGGACTAACCTATGGAACACAAATTAAAACAACAGAAAGTTTCCAGAAACGTCTTATCATCAAGTTCCACCAAAATAAACCAATCCCGTAGCAGAGTTGTCTGGGAGCCAGCAGACTCCCTATATTCCCAAACTCAAAGAATAAACCACACATCTGCTCATCCTTGAAAGTATTCGTCTGGTCTGCCTTGTACAGGAGACTTTTCTCACCATCCCACCTCCACGTCTGCCACTAAATCTTAACTACTGCACCTCCTGATCAGTCCAATACATAACAAAGAAGCTTTCTCCAGCTAACAAAGAGTGCAATAATGCACCTGCAGTGAAGAGAAAAACAAGACACTAGGAAACATTTTAAATGTGTAACGTATAAACTCGGACCTAGGTACAGGCTACGGGCCTGACTACGATCTTGGCGGACATGGTTACTCATGACGTATATCCTGTCTGCCAAATTACAATTTCATTATTTCCAATGGAATTTGTAATATGTTGGACGGGATATCCGAGTAGCCCTGTCTGACAAAATCATAATCAGGCCCTAAGTTATCCCAAGATTCAAGATGGAAGTTAGGCATCTACGTCAACATGAGTAAATGAAACAGTGATATGCAAGAAAGTATACAGTTTCTGTTAATGTGAGCATTGTGGTTACACTTCAACGAAATATGTTCTACAGGTGACTCTTAGTTCATTTAAAGGTGGTCACCTACTTCATTTGATTAAGATAAGGCACATGGATTTGCATGTTAAAACATGTTTTGAATATAAATCTTGTATATAAATGACATATAGAGGATGGAGGCGGAGCTCTAAATTACGCTGCTCTAGCAGCGCAACAAGCAAAGTTACTGTGCTGTGTTGCATCTCCTGAAGAGAGCAGAACTCCACCATCTCTTCAAAGAAATGGTGCAGTCCTGCTCTCTCCATGTACTGCCGCACTTTGGGCTGCCTAGCGCTAATGTAGACACCGTTGAGTCCTAGTGCAAGGGTGACTGCATTATGGTCAGGCTAGTTTTCGTGCAGGAAGGGGTGTTCTTTTCTGCGCAAAAACTAGTCTTGGGGGGTGTTTTCCTCTTTGTTTGTGTGCTTCAGAATGCAGCAGACATGCAAAGATGAAATAACAAGGAGAAATAAAGATCTTGGTGCAAACTCATGTCTGCAACTCTTTGTAAATATGGGTTTGTATGAAAATCCATGCATGGATGCATGGCGATGCCCAGGCACCTCCCATGGAACACCTACCTGGCGCAAAGTAACACAAGGCATTGCAGTGCGCTGCGTTACTTTTTCTTATAAAGCCGCGCAAATCATAATTTGCGTGGCTTCGTAAATAACAAAAAGAATTTTACTTCGGCCTGAGTCAAAAAAGTGAGGCAACCAAGATGCAAAATCATTGTAAAACCTGGCCTATATATTTAAGTTTCTGATTTAAAAAAATTAACACGTTAAAATCTCTTAGTGAAATCAGACTAACAAGAAAAACTCACAATGACATAGCAGGCATGTCTCAGGACCCCTGATCCAGCTACCAAGCCAAACATTTATTTATTTGTGGGAGTGTCACACCCCAAACACCACCAATGAAACTACACCTATGGTGAACCTTTCTAGTATTTAGGCAGGACTTCCAGGGGTGCCTACCCAACCGCTTCAGAATGGGCTCTGGCGAAGGCCGGACTGGTTGTACTGGGCATCTGATGTTTTCCTGGGAGGCTGGAGGGGTAAGGGACTGGTTTTGCAGCAGTGTTGAAATGCCTGCAGTAACAAATTCTGGAGGACTGTCTAGCATAATGACACATTTCTCACTCACACTACAGAGTTCCTTGTATACCCAGCAGTTTTCAGGCAACAATAAAAGTGGCAAGATTGATATCTCTGGTGGTTTATCTTCCTGCTGGAAAGAGATTGAGTTTTGTCTATTGGTAGTTTTGACTCATCTAATGTAGTGCAGAGGGATAATATGCCTGCTGCAAAGAACGTGTACCATACATATCACAGAACTGTATTTAGTGTGCATAGCTCAGTGGGTTACTGCTTTTCTCAAAGAGATCCTTTAGTTACTTGCAATTCATAACTTACAATCGCAGTAAATCTAAGGCAGTGAGCTATGAACTGCCATCAAAGAGATTCATGCAAACTGCATGGTACAGGTTTAAAAGTAATGTAATGTTGTTGTATCCTGGTGCACTGGAAGGTCATCATTTACTGTGCACTAAAAGTTAGTACAATTGAATATGTAATGAAGATTAGTTATAGAATGCACCATTTTTGTAAATTTTCCCCAAAATGTTCTTGGCGAGAGAACCCCCCCACCCCACCATCCCCCCTGAGCCCAGTTGTAGTGATCAGGCTTGCTACGCTCACTTGCTATGCACCATATGGGGGCTGGTCTGAGAAAATTTGTCTGAATGAGTTCATCTACCAGACGTCTGCACGAATGTCTTTCCTTCGAATGTTTCAAAGGGAAAGGCTGGGAAGAGGTGTCTACCATTTTGATACTAGGCTACTAATCAAGTCATAATCGTCCGTGATTGACACAAAACATTTGGGGGATATTTACAATGAAACGTCGGAGCGCGGTGTTACTCCAAAATTGGTAACGCCGTGCACCGTCATTTTTTTAAAGCAGGTAAGCGCTGTAATTACAAAAACACGGCTCACCCCTGCATTTCCCCTAGCGCTGGCGCTAAAAAAGCAGCCTAGAACCAGCGCATGTACCGGTGCCTGCACTGCAGAGACAGTTGTTTATGTGCAGTAAGGGACACCTTCCAGCACCTAAACAATCTTTAAAGGGGATTTTCTGTTTCTTTGTGTACTGCATAATGCAGCACACATAGAAAGAGCAAAATATGAGGAGAAATTAATAATTTCTCCTCGTAGTGGCATCCTAAGTCCAGGTTTTACCTTTTCCTAGGTTTTTAGGGATGACCCATCCTTGTAAATATGGGGCAGCATCAAAAAGCAATGGGTGTTACGATGGAAAACACACATTGCCTGCCCCTTTGCTGCAGCGGATTTCTGCGGTAAGGGAAATATTTACAAGGTGGCGTTAAGCCACGTTAAGTGGCTTAACACCACCTTACAAATATGGGGTACAGAACAACGCCACTGGAACATCATAAAAAGTGATGCACGGGTGGTGTAAGGGGCTTGTAAATATGGCCCATAGTCTTGTCCTTTTGTGAATGGGGACAAGTTCACAAAACAATCCTGTGCATCTTTCAATTACTTGCTTTTGTACTAATTAAATGGTCACATGTTTATGCAGTTAACAGCATGTTAAGAGGAGATGTGGCCTAACAGCTGGAGACTTTGCAACTGGGGAACCAAGTTGGAATCCTGGCGCCAGTTTAACATCTCTTGATTCTAGGCAAATTACTCAATCTCCTGTTAACATAAATTTAAAAAAACTGTATTGGTACTCATGTAAAGCACCCTAATGCATTTCGGTCAAGTTGGTGCCATATAGAACAGCATGTACAATGTAGTAGTAATTACATCACCCATTGAGCAGGTAAGTAAATTGATGTTCTTTGCTAACTCTCAGTGACTGGGCAATTTACTCTAAAATTTGATTCTAGTGGCAAATGCCTTGGTAGCCTCTAAGACATCCAGCATAATTTTTAAAAGGTCGCCTCCTCAGAAAGCATGCCTTTAAAATGAGCAATAGGACAAAAGGACTGTAGCGCTATCCTACCCACCGCAGGGAGGCGCTCCCCTCCTCTAAAGGAGATGGACACATTCCATTTGCTAATTCTATACTAAGTCTGCTTACCACCACTGGAGTGGCTAGGCTGGTGTTTTCAGGCTCAGAGCACATCCTGCGGTTTCTCTGATTGACTGGAGTATTCTTGACAATAGAGTTTGGGCAAAATCACAGAAATGCCGAAGTTCAGCAGTCCCTCCTTCACCATCCAAGATGTGTAGTGATTGCGATGTGTCTTGAGATGGGTTCCAAATGTGTCTGAGGGAAGGCAACTTCTAGCCGCAGATATGCTGTTGAGGGCTCCTAGAGGATCTCTGACCCAAGTGACAAGTAAAGATGCTTCCTCGGAATGTCCACACTTTTGTCGTTGATCTGGCAATCTGGGAGACCAGCGAGTTTTATTTGGTAACATTTTTTGTGTTATATTTTATAAGAAAGTAGTATTATTAAGATTCATGTAGATTTTTAAGTTTTGTACAGTTATATATGATATTTATTGATTTTAATTTATATTTTTTTCTTTAAGAATATATATGTAAATATTTGTATTTATTAATTCATGCATATATTTTACATTGATTAATATATTTTTTATATGATTTTAGTGGCAATACACTTTAATGTAATATTTTTTTATATTTATTCAAGTTTGATTTCATGCAATTTTTGTTTCTTTCTGTTACTTAGGATTAGAAATAGTAAAAGTGATTTTTCCAAAGCCCTATATTTTTTCTACTGCTGGTTGGTTGGATTGGGATTAGTAAATATCATCCCTTCAAGGTTCAACATTTCCCTTCTGTTGCTCAGTATGGAATGGGACTAGTAAATCTGACCCTTTCAAAGACCAGTGCTTTCTTTACAGTTGCTTGGTTTGGAGTGGAAACAGTATATCGAAAATCCAGCTCTTTCCTTACTGTTGCTCGGGTTTGAGTCTGAATAAGAAGTCTGACCTCTCCATAATGGTATTTTTAAACATATATACCTGCCTATGCAATTATGTGATTTTGTCCACTAAATTTTTTATTGGTATTTTTGTACTTTACATAGAAATATTAAGGACAATAATTTTGTCTTTAATATTTTAGCTCAAATTACCACAACCCTGCTCTCACCGACTATGCCGCTCGACATTGCCTCTGAGCTGCTGCTTCCACCGTGACCTGTTTGCACCCCACTTCGCATCGCCTCGCTTCATGTCACTGCCCTGGTATCCCCAATGGCGCCACACAACGCCGACATCGACGCTGCTGCCTGAACTGTGGTTCGAGGGCACTGCTCGCAAGTTACACGATGCACCGCCGTTATCCCACACTGCAAACTTGGCCTACAAGCGCCATTGTCTCCAGTTTGTCAGCTCACCACAGTGCTTTAGCAACAACGGCGCCGCTGCTTGCGCTGTGACCTGCTAGCGCTGTGATGAGCACCACATCACTTTGCACCACAGCCCTGGTCTCACCAACGCCGCTGGACTATCGTCACCGAGCCACTGTCTGCACTGCGACCTGAGGGCACCACACGCCACCGTGCTGCACTTTGCACCTCAGCCACAACGCCTGCCGATCCCAGCACTCCCGACTTCAATCGCGAGGAGTTTGATCTGCAACGCTTGTGACTCCAATGGCCCGACGACTCCTGCACCGACCCCTGGAACTGATGCCTGCAAACGCTAGCTCTTTGGAGCTCAACAAAAGGTGGAAGACGCCCTGCATTTCTAAAGGTACTGTACTGCGGGTCTCCCCGACGCTGCAGCTGGCCCGTGACGCCGTGGTCACCCAGAACTGTTTGGATTTGTTCATGATGCCGTATTTTCAGTCTATTTTTGATTAGTGAGATTTTTTAGAACTGTATGGTGTATTCTTATCATTTTTGGTCTTGTTTTGAACAGATAGAATATTGTAATTTTCTCTAAAACTGGTGTGGTGCCATTTTGTAGTGTTTTCACCGTATTACTGTTGGTTATGTACAAATGATGCACACACTGCCTCTAAGATAAGCCTGACTGCTCATGCCAAGCCGCAAAGGAGGTGAGCAGAGTATATTTTAGAAGTGTATCCCTATTATCCTGACTAGGAAGAAGGGTCCCCACTTGGACAGGGTAACAACCTGCCAACTAGAGACCCCCATTTCTAACATTGGTTGGCAGCTGTGAGGATAGGACTTGCATAGGCACTTGACCTACAGTGATTGGTGTAATTAAAGATTGAAAGGTGCACCCAGAAATCAATTGGAGTCCATAAAAGTCCAATGAGTGTAGCAGATTTCTGTTTTTATTAATTGTTTTCTTAAATCCATATACAAGTACAATCTTGTTTGTGCAACAAACTTTCAGCCAACACGTTTTGTTTAAAGACAACTCTTTTGAACTTCAGCAGGGCTGTAAGTCACATACAAAAAAACACAGATAAGACATTCACAACTGATACATTTTACAAACAGTACAAAACATATTACAAACATATTACACTCATACAGAATATAAAAAATGTTATTATCTAGTGTTTTGTATAGCGGGAACGTGACCCGAAACGGTGTCAGAGCACTTAACAGAGATATAGCGATCTTGAATGCAACAGTAGCAAGCATCATACACTTACAAATGAAGAACAATATAAAACAATATTTAAAAACAGTGGCAGTGAAAGTTCCCTGTGCTTACAATAGTATCTGAGACTGACCGACTACATTAAATTACTAATTTCCTTTTTAAACATCAAAGGACTCAGAATTCAAAGTTTTGCTGAGTGCTCGCCTCAGTGGCATAACGAGTAGAGGACCCTGGAAAAGATTGTGTAGATCCCAGAGCACTTCATTGCGGAAGTCATAGAGGGGCCCTTCTGAATTATAGATCCGTAGGGAACGGATGAAGAGTCAACAGACAGACGATTAGGCGATTGTTTGTAGAGAGTTAAGGTAGGAATTTACCCATTAGGAAGATCTTAGCCTCTTTCTTCAATTTTGAATGGAACAGTATTCTTCTAATGTGTGGCGGTAGCAAGTTCCAGAAACTGGGTGCGGTGCCTGAGAAAGCTCTGTTGTATGTTTTCTTCTTCTGGAAGAATGGAGGTTGCAGCCGAGGATCTTTTGCACCCGGAAGTTCCTGCCTCCTCCAGATATCGCCACTTTCTGAGCAAGATGCGCCGGTGTTTTTGAGTGAAGCGCCTTATGTGTGGTGCAGGCCAGTTTGAGGTGCACTCTGGCTTCGCATGGAAGCCAGTTCAGAGCTTTTAAGTGCGGAGAGATGTGATCGAATTTTTTAGATCCAGTTATGAGTCTTGCAGCTGCGTTGAGACAGGCTTTTAGTGGAGCTGTTGAGAACTTAGGCAGGCCAGAGTTGAACATCCGTATACACAAGTGACACAAAGTGACTTTACAGAATAACACAAAGTATATACAAATAGACATAAGAAAAAAGCACAAGAACAATTTATTAATACGAAAAACATAACATTTTGTACCAGACAATGATGATTTGTTATAACAAAACCAGAGAATTTAAATGTTAACCCACATTCATATAGTTAATACCCGTCAACACCTAAATTCAACAAGCACAAACAATGTTGTATAGCCACATATACATATAGTAAACAAGTATTAACATTAAGTGTTGGATGTCTCAAATAGGATATCATAATACTGGAACAAAGAGTTGAAATATTGTCCCATATTTAAATAGTTGATACCTGTCAACACCTCAAAGTCAACTCAGCAGGCCCAAGTAATATAATATGGCAAAATATATATATGAATGTTGACAAATATTAATTTCAGGTGTTTGATATCCCTAATAGGGAATAAGCTTTACTATTTCTCAATAATGACTTCATATCTCACTAGTTATCCTCCTCACAATCAATATATTGGCAAGAGTTACCAGCTAATAAGTCAATATATGTCTAATTGGTGTTTTTCCACAAGAGTATATAGGTAAACCATATCTTATTATATCTTGCAATCAGGAAACCAATTCTCTTTATGTAGTTGAGTTCTCATAAATTGGATTGACAGTTGGATAACCAAGTGGGGTTAACTTCCACCTATTCGTTCATAGTATTAAATCCAAAAGAATTATGGCGACATCATAAGTTTCTGGAGTACGCACAATAGATACCCCCAATGCTGATACCTAATAAGGGTTATAAAAATGACTCCTGTCCATGAGGAATGCCATAGAAGGATAAAGACAATATACAAGCAAATCAAATAGAATAAACATACAAAAAGACAATAGTGGTCATCCTGAAGGAGGATAAGGATCAATCTGATCCCAAAACGTTTTGCGCCATATCCCTACTGAACATTGAAGCACAGATCTTCGCAAAAATTCTTGCCTAGAGATTAGAGCCTAATATACCATCCCTAATACATGAGTCACAAATGGGGTTTGTTAAGGGACGGCTTGCAAGAGGTAATGAACAAACCTTTTGCCATGCAATTGAAAAAGACAGTCTCACCACTACCCCTGCTGCTGCTGCTATTACACTTGATGCCGAAAAGGCTTTTGACAAAGTATCCTGGCCTTTTCTTCATGCAGTGCTCGTATTGCATCATCTGGATAATTCATTCATAACTATGATCATGGCACTATATGCCAATCCCAAAGCTAATATTAGGATAAATGGCGTCGCCTCCTCGTTTTTTAATCTCCATCAAGGTATGCGACAGGGCTGTCCTCGCTCTCCTTTGTTATTTCCTTTCGCCATTAACTGTCTTCTCATCTTACTAAATTAATCCTGAGAGATAACAGGGATAAAATGTGGGTCCAAATTGTACAAAACTGCAGCATATGTGGATGATATTTTAATTTTTTGTGAGAATATTGAAAAGGCAATTCCTAGCATCTCTGGCATTATTCAAGAATTCACTTGTGCTTCAGGTTACTCCTCAAACAAGTCTTCCCAATGATTCCACTTTGCTTCTCCTTTCATTTAGGTGATCCTGGCCTTAAATGGCAACCAACTCATCTTAAATATCTGGGAATCTAGGGAATCTGGTTTGGTAGAGACTTAGTCAACACCCTTGCCTTGAATGAAACAAAGACTTTCTCCAAAATAAAGGATTAACTAACTTCATGATCTCCTAAATTTATCTCGTGGTGGGGTTGAATCCAAACGCTCAAGATGATGGCCACACTGATAGTTAACTTTGTTTCAAGCATGCTCCTCTTAAATTTGTCACCTCGTTCCTCCACAACATTGATTGATTAACAACTAAACTTCTTTGGAGGGATAAGAGGGCACAGATTTCTTACAAAGTCCTTCGAAAGGATATCTCTTTATGGGGCTGCAACCTTCCCAATTGGAGTTTATACCAGTCATCTTTTTTAGCTGCTTAAGGTGCTCTCTGGTTCACTCCTCATTCACTAGACCCTTCACAATGTGTAGTAATAAAAGCAGCTTTGTGTGATCCATGTACTCTCCCAGCCATCATCACAATGCCTAAATATAAACCTCCTCAATCACAGATGATATTTTCTAACACTATAGGGGCGCTTCAAAGATCAGATAAGTATATGCAGATACCATTACAAAATTCCACGCTTGCAGCACTGTGGTATAATCCAAAAACTAGGATTGATACACCTAACTTTTCTCTGGAAACATGGGCATCCAAGGGCATTTTACAATTCAAAGATCTTTTGAAGTCACCCATCCACGCCTACAAAGTACTCTTTGATTTGATTCTTTATTCGACTTGATAAAAATTGTACATTACCTTTCTCTAGTTTAGCTCATATTTACAATCTTTCGGCACTAGACTTCTACAGTTTTTTAAAGTTAAAAGTCAAACTATCCAAATCTAGCAAACCTAACCTTCCTTCCTTACCAGGTCGCTGTTTTAAGTTGGCTTAGGTCTGGTCACATCGCTTCTAAAATATATAGGATACTATCTAATTTATGGGCTGGTATGAGTGGGAGTATGCCTGTGGCAAATGGTGAGGGCCCCTTGATCAAACATATTGTGTTGTGGGAGAGGTACATTGATTACATCATTTGCCTTTGGGTTCGATTGAGTCTTTGCATGATTTCTTTTACCTGAATAATAATCCTTTCAAGGTTAAATTGACAATGCACCATCATAAGGACAAGATACATTTTTGGGATCTTCACTTCTACGTGAAGGATGGTGTTATACATAGCGCCATGTTTCGTTAGGAGACATCCTGCAATAGTGTCCTACATGTGTCCAGCGCACACGCCAAATCGGTCATTAAGTACATCACATATGGTGAAATGGTTCGCGTAAGACGGAACTGCAGTGAAGATATTGGTTTTAGGAACAAAATAATGGATACTAAGAGAAGTTTTCTATACAGAGGCTAAAATGCCAAGATGCTAACAATGGCATAGACAAGGGTATATCAACTCCCTAGGAAAGCAACACTGCAGACCACTAAACCCACAGAGGGATTTGCTCAGTGAATAAACATAGAAGGTTGGCCTTTTACACCAAAGATTCTGTGCATAGTGATAACATTTATAAGATTCTAAAGAAGTATTGGCATCTCCTCTTGGATATCCCGGGATTACACCCCTTGATAGAAAAATACCCTATGGTGGTATTCAGAAGGGGACGCACACTTAGAGACTCTCTTTGTCCTAGTTGCATCACATCTACACAACAGACAGAAACATGATTACCCTTTAAACTCTGTGGCTTCTATACATGAAATACCTGTAGTATATGCTCATTTGCTAAAAACATGACAAAAGAGTTTAGAATCAATACCACACAGACACACAAGGTGAAACATTTCACTAATTGTAATTCACTTTTTGCGGTATATTTGATTGGCTGCAAATGCAATATTATCAATGTTGGCAGCACGTCACTTAGTTTGAAGCCAAGAATACTAGATCAACATAGAGCATTGAAGAATGGTGATATAAGATATCCCATGACTGACCAATATAGGGGTATCCATCCCAATTACTCTACTTTCTGTTTTTGGGGTATTGCCCACATCATCAAGAATGTGCTTGGGGCAGACAGGGACTTGATGTTAAGGCAAACTGAAGCTAAATGGATATGCCGACTATGGGCCTTCTTGGATGGCTATAATACTGACAATGAATTCCATTACTTTTTGGGTGAAGATCATGCATATTATGACCTCTTGGGTTACACTGATGACCAACTATCCACGGGTACATAATTTATACCTGATAGATATATAAATCTCACATCAACACTAGATTTTGAAGGATTAACAATGAGTTGTACATATCGGTGTATGCTTACCCATGCGAGTCCTTTCAATATATTTAGTTTCTAGATGTAATTTCTTTATACAGGGAGGGTATGACACCAACTCCCTTTGTTTGTACCTGGCACTTACTGTATATGTGGCTCCCTTCTAGCGGAGAACAGGTTCTTTTATCTCAGCATCCTGGTGTGGGCCACAATTGAACAATATATGATTGGTACTGTTGTCACTAGTATAGTTCTTTACCATTCCTTGTTCTATTATTTTCACCTACATCAATCGGTATTAGGTGAATATTTTTAAGACATAAATCATACGCTGTAAGACCCTATCTAATCCATATATAGAGGGAGAGTAGCATAATAATAAGTACTTAGCGAGTCTTATTGAATATATAGTAGTAATATGTTTCCTTTTACCTTTAGTTTATTAGAAATCTATATTAAAATATATGATTTGCTCGTATAGTCATCTTTGAGATTTTAGCAAACTACTTGATCAAACATTTTTGAACGATTACATGCTTATCCATTTTTCATTTCTCTTTGGTTTACCATTCTATTATGGCTGCCCTCGTTTGATCTACATGTAATGACTTTGGTCTTTCAACACATAAGCTTGCTATTATTCAGTCCGTTATTATATATGCCCCTGGGTCATCAATCTTTATGAGATTGCATTATATAGGGCTTCCTATATCGTTGTTAGATGCCCTTTATATTTATATTGAAGTCAAAGATTATGCCTCTGACGGGTAGAAGTTGCTGGAGCTTCTTAGCCATTCCAATATGGCGGTCGCTCATGCATTGTAGTTTGTTTCCGGGGATTATTTTCCTGCGGTTGAGTAAACTTCCATCTGCTCTCTATCAGCATTAGAGAGGTTTAAATGGGGCTATGATGCCGTGGACAAGTGTTTTGCTATTGGACAGGCGACTGCGATGCTTATCAAGGTAGGGTTTGTGTGGCGGTCTGAGTACTATGGGTTTTTTGTAACATTCAATCAGCCTTCAGTTTCGGGTTGGAAACGCTTTCCTTGTTAGGGTGCATACAACCTGTACCACATACTTATACGCATTTGTTTACTGTCTATGCTTTAGCGCTCTAATGATTTATTTGGACTTAATGGTTATTTTATCATTTAAGTTAGTCAACTTTAGGATAAAAAGCGACATAATATTCGCATGTTAGGGCAGTTAGGATTTGTACTGCATACGTAATACATCTTTTTTCACTTTTGATGCCCAAGCGCATTATACAAATTTCTTTGACTTACAGGTTATTCTATTATTCGCGTTAGTCAACTTTATGAAAAGAAATAATAAGATTCCCACTCTGCTAGTCATTTCTAGGTGTACTCATTACTGTTTTGTAAATGTGATGATGCATCATTTATTTATATAAACATCATCAGGTGGACAGTTGGCTATTTTGACTTGTCCATGATCACCTGTCCGCCTCATAATAAATATATCAGAAAGGAGGCATTATTAAATGGGAAAAAATGTCTCCATCAATTTTGTGCTATTTTGATCTATACTGATTTTTATTTGATCTCAGCCCCTACATTTGGAACCTTTATGGTATTCTCCTTGGTTTTTCCATATTTGGTTAACACAGCACGTTGTGCATACATGTGTTTTAGTTTTCCCCTCATCATGCTAGGCCTCCTATATATGGCTCCCCCCTTCTCAATGATTGCCGTCAGATAGCAGCCTTTCTATGACAATGGTATCACTATGCTAGTTTTCAAATATTTTCTTTTCTTATGTTTATTCGATTTGATTTGCTTGTATATTGTCTTTATCCTTCTATGCCATTCCTCATGGACAGGGGACATTTGTATAACCCATATTAGGTATCAGCATTGAGGGTATCTATTGTGCATACTCCACCAATGGATGAAGTTGCCAACATTCGTTTGAATTTAATACTGTGAACGAATAATAGGAAGTTCACCCTATATGATTATTCAACTGTTAATCCAATTTATGAGGACTCAACTACATAAAGGGAATTGGTTTCCTGATCACAAGATTTAATAAGGTACGGTTTACCTATATATACTAATGGAAAAGCACCAATTAGACATATATTGACTTATTAGCTGGTAACTCTTGCCAATATATTGATTGCGAAGAGGATAACTAATGAAATATGAAGTTATTACTGAGAAATAGTAAAGCTTATTCCCTATTAGGGATATCAAACACCTGAAATTAATATTTGTCAACATTCATATATATATTTGGCCATATTACATTACTTGGGCCTGCTGAGTTGACTTTATTTATTTATTTATTTATTTTATGTATTTATGTATTTATTTATTTAGTTGAAGAGTTTTTAATAGCGCTGGCCAGACCCGGAGGTATCAGAGCAGTTTACATGAGGAACATTGAGTTACAAGATACAAATTACATTTGTTATAAGAGCATAGTAAAAACACAGGCAAAAAACAATGTTACGGTAGTTCGTCGGAGGGAGGGGGAGGAAGGACACACAGCGAGGAGACAAGGAAAACTGTGCCCAATGTCCGGCTGGGCAGGTGACAGCCGAGGGGGTAAACCAGGGTCGATCTCCTCTATAGCTGCTCAGGTCTCCGAGGTGTTGACAGGTATCAACTATATAATGACAGGTATCAACTATATAAATATGGGTCAATATTTTAACTCTTTGTTCTAGTATTATGATATCCTATTAGGGACATCCAACACTTAATGGTAATACTTGTTAACAACTGTTATGAGCCCCAATGTACCCCAATATAGGGCTAGGTAGTTGCACGACCCTTTACCTACATTTATCCTACCTTGCTCTACATATCGGCTCTGCTGCTGACCTTTTACCTAGCTAGGTGCTGAATAAATCTTGTGTGGTTTTCTTCTAAAACTAGCCTCATTTATTATGCATGAGGATTCTTAGTATCACAGCAGGATTACCATCTTCTGCAGAACAACTCTGTACAAGAGTCACCACTATTGTCATCCTTGGCCGACAGGCCCACAGTACAATGGAACATCTAGGTAGAACCCTGAGGGTACCTTTCTGGTATATAAGTACCACATCTTCAGTGTGAAACCCAGAGGAGAAACTTTCACGCTGACACGAGAAGCTGAAGTCTCTGCACGTAGACACTCCAGCATGCAGTAGCCTGACATCCCTCGTGGGGTGTCCAAATCGAGACCAAGATGGGGTCCTTCATTCTCTCCCATCAGGTAAAGGGGTTGGCTCTTTCCTAGAGGGATACTTGGCTATACACCTACATACATGCTAGGTACACTTAGGTACATTTAGTTAAGGTTTTCATCTTAGGAGTACTCATGATTACTGCCATGTATCTATATGCCTGCATATATTCATTGTTTTAGCACCATGGTAGAAATTTACATTTTATTTACTCTGTTGGTGTTTATAACCGTATACATCTGTTTCTATCTATTGGTTGTTGCAGCACACACATTTTATAGCAGAATGACTCTGGTTCAATAAATGCTTATTGAAAACATCCCCTCCATTTATTCTGTATATTTCTCAGAGAACAAGTGAGCACGAGTGACTGAGCGAAAAGTACTGTACTGTTTCCACGATCCCTGAGGGGTTCTAGAGTTCTCATGTTCGATAGTTGCCAGAAACAATTCGCTCCTTGGTAATGTTGTGGGGCTTATAGATGCACTGTGAGCTCGCTGGTCTACAGACTAACGTATACTTTGGGGTTGTCTGGAATCAGTCTGAATTCCATTCCCTTAGTTTATGTTGTCTAAAAGTGCTGACCCTATAGAGATTTGTAGGAACTACACAACACAACAATATGTATATGTGGCTATACAACATTGTCTGTGCTTGTTGAATTGACCTTTAGGTATTGACAGGTATCAACTATATGAATGTGGGTTAACATTTCAACTCTTTGTTTTTGTCATAACAAATCATTGTTGTCTGGTACAAAATGTTATTTTTTTTGTACTATTACATTTTTCATGTGCTTGTTTCTTATCTTTATTTGTATATACTTTTGTTATTCTGTAAAGTCACTTTGTGTCACTTGTGTGTAACATTTTTTATTTTCTTTATAAGTATATGTTTTGTACTATTTGTAGAATGTCTCAGTTTTGAGTGTCTTATCAGTGTTCTTTTGTATGTTATTTACAGCTTTGATGATGTTCAAAAGAGTTGTCTTTGAACAAAATGCATTGGCTGAGTGTTTGTTGCACAAACAAGATTGTTCTTGCATATGGATTTGAGATAAAGATGAAATGCAAACAGAAATCTGCAACACTAATTGGACATTTATGGACTCAAATTGATTTCAGTGTGCACCTTTCCATCTTTAATTGCAATTTGTTTCTGTCATAAAGTGGTACCAAACAGGGGCAGGTACCAGTAAAGCAGTGCACAGGATATAATTTATTTACAACTCTGAGTGAGGTGCGGTTATTGTGGTCCGCTGTTGTTCTTAACTACAGTGCTTGGTGTACACTACTACCATAACGCAGACCATTACATACCATATAATGTTTCTTTTTTTATCTATTTTTGATCTTGCCTTTTGTTGGTAATTTGAACTTTCTATTGCATCATGCCTGAGTCAATAATATCATCAGTTGCATCCCTGTTAGTAGCCTTTAAGGAGGAAAGGTTAGAAGCCTACAATGCAAAGGAGTTGAATGCTATTTGCAAAAACCTTAAAGTCCAAATTAGAGGCCCCACCAGAAAAGAGGAGCTACAAAAGGCACTAAGGGCCTGGGTAGCAGCCAGACATGCTAGTGAGCAATCTGGAGATCTTGGTATGGAGGCGGAGGATCTTATTCCAAGTGTTGATGTGCTTTTGGGGATGGGGGCCACCCCCCAGGTCAGGCAGTAGTGGCTTGTCCCAAGGGGAGCTGAAGGACAGGCGGGAAGCAAGGAGAGATGCAATGGAGCTGGAGAGGCTCAAGTTGGCAATCGAAGAGAAAATGATGTTGTTAGACCACAAGCTTAGAGTAAAAGAGCTGGATCAAAGGAGTAGATCCAGCACGTATGGTGGCAGCTTTCCTCAGTGCACTCAGAGAGGACAGTACACATTCATAAAAATGTAGGCAAGGAGTACAAGAAGGGTGATGATATCCAAAGGTGCTTTTAGTGTTATAAGGCAGATATACACATGAATGGGGTTCCTGAAAAGAATTGGGGAGCAGAATTGTGGCCTCTTTTCCCAGAAGAGGGGAGGGACACTATAGTGGCTTTGGGTAAGAGGTGTAACCTCTCCTACGCTGACATGAAGGAGGCTCTTCTCACCAGGTATGATCTCACTCCTGACTGGTACAGGGATCAGTTTAGGTCCAGTAGGAAAACTGATGCACAAACTTCGTTAGAATTTGTAGATCCTTTTTGTAGGTCACTAAATGGTTGGGTGAAGGGCAGTAACGTGACAGATTTTCAGGGGCTCTACAATTCAATTGTGTGGGAGCACTTGTCTAGCTTATGTTTTGCAGAGCTGGGCCCGCACTTGACTAATAGTAAGCTGACTGACCCCAGGAAGCTTGCTATGGAGGCTGACCGCTGGGTGAGTACCAGGGTCCACCTGAAGGTGTATGGGGAAGACTCCGTCAAAGGTGGGAAGGGTCCCCAGCAGAAGAGTGGGAGGAACAGAGATAAAGCACAGAAGTTCTCTAAAGGGCCCTAAACCAGTACCCAGGGTAAAGGTTCCCATCCCCAGGAGATAAAAAACCAGGAGTCTCTTCTGGAAAGCCTGCAGAGACCGGCCCCAACAAGTGTTTTGCACGTGACAAGGGGGCATGGCCACCCACTGGTGGGCAGTCCAAGGTGTTGGCCACTGTAGCATTTGGGGAGGAGGGGTACCCACAGGAGGGTGGGGATCCCGCAGAAATTACCCTTGTCTCACTAGGGGACAGCGAGATGGTCCCAGGAAACCAGGTGCCTGCGAACACTAAGAAGTACAGAGCATGGGTGACCATCAATGGGACAATGGGAGAATGGTAGAGGCTCTCAGAGATACTGGAGCCAGTGCGACCTCAGTCCAGTGTCACCTGGTCTCTGAGGAGCAGGTAGTGCCTTGGGCATTCCAACAAGTAGTTGCTGTGGATAATGCAGAGCGCCAGTGTAAGGTGGCACAGGTTCCGTTTGAGTGGGGGGGCCTCAGGACCCTTGAGGGCGGTTGTAAGCCCTACCATGCCTGTATATTGTCTGCTAGGTAATGACCTGGAGCAGTCCTTGTGGAAGGATGTTAAGCTCAGATCTCACTTGGAAATGCTTGGGTTGCCAGAGTGGGCATGCGTGTCTACTCGGTCAATGGCGGCCAGAAAGGGTGATCAGGATGACTTTGAGCCTGAAACAGTAGCCCAAGTCCATGCCAAGAGAAAGGGCGAGGGGCGTGGGAAACTATCCCCTAAAGTTCCCATGGACCAGGAGGAGGCGGACCTTGAGGGGGAAGCCCCGGTGCATACAGGGGAACAGGTACCTGAACTGGGGGACATCTCTGAGCTGGCCCATTGGCAGCAAGAAGGGGGTCCCACCAGGGAGGAATTCTGCATGGAGCAGATAGAATGCCCTTTTCTAGAGGGTCTACGGTGGCAGGCTGCAGTCCAGGCAGCTGGTGATCAGTCCTGATCACATTGGATCTACTGGGAGAATGGTCTCCTGTACAGTGAGCCTAAGGTCGCAGAGCCTGGGTCAGCCAGTGTGCTGGTGGTACCCCAGTGCTTCAGAACCTTCCTATTGGGTCTGGCTCATGACGTGCCTTTGGCAGGACATATGGGACAGGACAAATCCTTTGACAGGCTTGTCACTCACTTCTTCTGGCCCCAAATGCAAAGGCAGTCAGATGGACATTGCAGGTCTTGCCAAACTTGCCAGGCAAGTGGTAAGAGTGGGAGGAAGGTTGAAGCTCCTCTCCAACCTTTTCCAGTTGTTGGAACACCCTTTGAAAGTGTAGGGATGGACATTGTGGGCCACTGGATCCCAAGATAGCCATGGGCAACAGGTACATCCTGGTCTTGTTGGACCATGCCACCCGGTACCCAGACGCAATCCCTCTCAGGACAATGACGGCACAAGTGGTGGGCCCAGCGTTAATGGGGATCTTTTTCCACGTGGGGTTCCCCAGAGAGGAGGTTTCTGGCGGGGGGGACCAATTTCATATCCAAGTATATGACATCCATGTGGAAGGAGTGTAGTGTAACCTACAAGTTAACCACCCCTTACCACCCTCAGGTAACTGTCTGGGGGAGAGATTCAACCAGACTTTGAAGGGAATGATTAAGGGTCTAACAGAACCCATGAGGCGTAAGTGGGATATCCTCTTGCCATGCCTTCTCTTTGCATACAGGGAGGTGCCACAGAAGTCTCTTGGGTTCCGTCCCTTTGGGCTTCTGTATGGTCACCCTGTGAGAGGACCTCTGAGTTTGGTAAAGGCAGGCTGGGAGGCAGCTCGCAGGAAATCTCCCCAGGATGTGTTTAGTTACATGCTGGACTTCAGAAACCAGACTGCCCGCTTCAGGAAACTCGCAAGCAAGCCAGGAAGAAATGAAGAAGTGGTATGACTAGAATGCCACTCTGGTCGAATTTCAACCTGGGCAAAAAGTGTGGGCCGTGGCCCCAGTGGAACCTTCTGTCTTGCAGGACAAGTGGACTGGGCCATTTGAGGTGGTGGAGCACAAAAGTGATGTCACCTACCTCGTGGATTTGCGGACTCCAAGGAACCATTTCAGGGTCCTGCACGTGAACCGCCTCAAACCTTACTTCGAGAGGTCCGAAGTGAGCATGCTCTTGGCGACAGATGATGGGGTGGAAGAGGAGAGTGATTCCCCCGACCTCCTGTCTACCAAGGAGCACGATGGGTCAGTGGAAGGTGTGATCCTCTCCCCTATACTGACCCCAGAGCAGCAGAGCGACTGTCGCCAGTTGTTGGGACTGTTTGCCCCGCTGTTCTCTCTGACCCCAGGTGTGTCTCACTAGTGAACCCATGACGTGGACACCGGTGACAGCCCTCCTGTGAAGCACAACATTTCCAGGTTGACTGACCGGGTCATGGCCAGCATCAAAGAGGAGGTCTCTCAGATGTTGGCTTTAGGGTTGATCGAGCCCTCCAACAGTCCTTGGGCCAGCCCAGTAGTCTTGGTCCCAAAGGCTGCTGCACCCAGTGCCACTCCAGAACTGCGGTTTTGTGTGGACTACCGTGGACTCAACGCCATCACCAGGACTGACACGCACCTCATCCCCAGAGCTGATAAGCTCATTGATCAGTTGAGAGATGCCAAGTTCCTCAGCACGTTTGATTTAACATCTGTGTACTGGCAGATTGCCTTAACCAATGGGGCCAAGGAGAGGTCAGCATTTCTCAACCCCAGAAGGACCTTACCAGTTCTGGGTGATGGCCTTTGGGTTGAAGAATGCCCCTGCCACCTTTCAGAGGTTTGTCAACCAGGTGTTGGCTGGACTGGACTGGAGGATTTCAGTGCTGCCTACCTGGATGACATTGTATTGTTCAGTTCCAGCTGGGAAGAACACTTGCAGCCCCTCGGGGAAATGTTGAAGGCGCTGCAGAGGGCAGGCCTCGCGATCAAGGCCAATAAGTGCCAGATCGGGCAGGGTTCTGTGGTGTACTTGGGACACCAGGTAGGAAGTATCCAGGTGGCGCCCCTACAACCCAAGATTGACACCATTCTGGCTTGGTAGCCCCCCCAAGACCCAGACAGAGGTAAGAGCCTTTTTAGGTCTCACCGGGTACTACAGGAGGTTTGTTAAGGGGTATGGCACCATTGCTGCCCCCTTTACAGAACTGACTTCCAGGAAGCAGCCCAAGAAGGTGATCTGGACTGAGTCCTGCCAGAAGGCCTTTGATGCCCTGAAGGTCACCATGTGCTCAAGGCACCCAATTTCTCCAAGGAATTAGTTGTGCAGACTGTCGCTTCGGAGCATGGTGTGGGAGCGGTGCTCTCACAACTGAACGAAGAGGGCCTAGCCCAGCCTGTAGTCTTCCTTAGCAGGAGACTACTCCCCTGGAACAGAGATGGAGTGCCATAGAAAGGGGAGCTTTTGCTGTAGTCTGGGCACTGAAGAAGCTGAGGCCCTACTTGTTTGGGACTCACTTTCAGACAGACCACAGGCCCCTCAGATGGTTGATGCAAATGAGGGGTGAGAATCCAAAACTGCTGAGGTGGTCCATCTCCCTACAGAGAAATGGACTTTACGGTGGAACACCGCCCTGGCACAGAACACGCCAATGCAGATGGTCTGTCCAGGTTCTTCCGCCTTAGTGAAGAGAACTCCCAGGAGGTTGGGTAGTTCTACCTACTTTCAGCTGGAGGGGACATGTGTTAGACTTGGCATCTTTTGGCGTGTTTCCCTTGAGTTTTTGCTTTCTGACCTCCCGGTTTTGACTCGGTTTATGCTGGCTTAGTGTTTCTGCGCACTTTTCTCACTGCTGATCAGTGGTAAAGTGCAAGTGCTCCTGTGGTAAAATGTGTTATGGATTGGTGTTTCCCTGATTGGCCTATATGATTTATGTGTCAGTCCCATATTAAAG
Source organism: Triturus cristatus (assembly GCF_964204655.1). NCBI lineage: Eukaryota > Metazoa > Chordata > Amphibia > Caudata > Salamandridae > Triturus > Triturus cristatus. Next base: position 537,553,733 of record NC_140595.1, read on the forward strand.
TGCACTGAGTGTGCCAGGGCCTGTAAATCAAATGCTGTTAGTGGGCTGCAGTACTGGATTGTGCCACACACACAAACAGCCCGTAAATGTAACTCCGGCCTGCCATTGCAGAGCCTGTGTGCAGTCTGGGACTGCCATGTCAACTTTGCAATTGCACACACTTGCCAGTCCCTAAACCTTCCCCTTTCTACATATTTGTCACCCCTAAGGTAGGCCCAATGTACCCCTATGAGCAGGGTGCATTGTATGATAAAGGTAGGACATGCTCTGATGTGTGTGGCATGCCCTGCTAGTGAAATACAGCCAATTTCATTTTTCATTATTGCACGGCTATCCCAGGAACAAGATAGGAAAATAAAGTTTAGTATGCCTGAACTCAGAATCTAAAGATGCATCTTTTAGTAAAGGTGATTTTTACATTCTGTGTTTGAAAATACCACTTTTAGAAAGTAGGTATTTTCTTGCTCAGCCATCCAGCAGGCCTCTGCTGGGTTTTGTGGATTGACTGTCTGGGTTTTGTATGACAAGGGCTGGGGAGCAGGAGTGGCTCCGGATAGTCTAGGTGGGTGAGGAAAGGGCTGAATAGACCTGGGCTGCATTTAGAGTAGGGGAGGAGATTTCCTTGCACCTGAATGGGCATGGTCTGCCTCTGACAATGTCGTCTCCACCTCCTACCAGGAAGGCACACAAGAGAGGGCAGAGCTTGTTCTGGCTGGGCACAGACACTCTCTGCCTGAGAGACCAAAGGATTTTGGGCTATAATACGTTGAGCCCAAACCCCTGAACTTTAGTACACTTTTGAACCAAGAAGACTTCCAAGAAGAGCTGGAGAAGCTGTAAGAAGGAACTACCACTTTGCTGTGTGCTTTGCTGTGTTGGCCTGCAGTGGCTACTTCTGTCTTGGGCAGTGAAAGGACTGGACTGGACTGAACTTTCTGCAATCTACTTTTGTGAGTTTCAACAAGGGCTTGAGGTAGAGCTTGACCCCTGTTCAAGAAGTCTTAGGAACAACAAACACTTCAAGCTCTTCTGCCCTCAGCACTGGGAACTGTGTGTTTTGTGTTGCAACAGAAGAAAAAGCAATAGAAGACGTCTATGACGCCGCTGCCGACTCTTTGTCTGAAGGCACCGCAGAGGGCACCTCCGCAACACCGCACAGCGACCCTGGTCTCACCGACGCCGCCTGCTAACGCCGCCACTGAGCCGATGCTCACACTGCGACCTGTGGGCACCATACTCCGCACCACCTCACTTCACAACGACTCCTTGGTATCCCCGACGCCGCCGCTCCACACCAAAATTGACACCGCTGGTGACACCGTGGTTCGAGGGCACCGCTCGTAAAGATACACGACGCACTGATCTCATACCGCACCGCAGCCTTGGCCTACCGATGCTGGTGCCATTGACTCCAGTTCGTCAGCCAACGACAGCGCTTCAGCAACGATGACACCGCTGCTTGCACGTGACCTGCCAGCACCGCGACAAGCACTGCTTTCACTTTGCACCGCGACCCTGGCCTCACCTACGACGCCATCTGATGCCGCCACGAGCCCCTGCTCGCACCACGTCCTGAGGGCACCGCAGCACCCGACGCCTGCCGACGCCAGCGCTCCTGACTTCAACCGCGAGGAGTTCAACCTGCAATGCGTGTGACTTCAAAGGCCCGATGACTCCTGCATTGACCTCCGGAACAGACGTCTACGGACGCCGTGCTTTTGGAAGCTCAATGAGAGGCTGCCGATGCCCTGCATCTCTAAAGGTACTGTTTTTCGGGTCTTTCCGACACCATAGCTGGCCCGCGACACCGCGGTCAGCCAGAACGGTTTGGATTTGTTTCTTCACGACGCCATGATAGCCCCGGACGGATCTATTGACATCAAGGAACTGTTTTGCAAGGGTATTTTGATAACTGAAGATTTCTTAATACTGTATTGTGGGTTTTTATCATTTTTGGTCTTGTCTTAAGTATATAAAAATATTGGATATTTATCTAAACTGGTGTGGTGTCCTTTCGTAGTGCTTACTCTGTATTACTGTTGGTTTTGAGCAAATGCTTTACACACTGCCTCTAAGATAAGCCTGACTGCTCGTGCCAAGCTACCAAGGGGGTGAGCAGGGGTTATTTTAGGAGTGTAACTCCCTTATCCTGACTAGGAAGAAGGGTCCCTATTTGGACAAAGCTACTCACCTCTGCCAACTAGAGACCCCCATTTCTAACAGTAACTCTGCTGGATTTCTTATTCACGGGCTGGCACCATAAAAACAGAGAAAGAACAGGCAATCACACAGTTTGGCTGAGCATCTGTGCAGCCGTAAAGGTGACAAATAATGTATACAATTTAGCCTAGAGCTTATTCTCATCAGACCCTGAATGTAGGCTAAAGAAGAGAAGGTGAGTTAAGAATCTGAAATCTCCCGGGAAGTGGACCAGAGTCTTCAGTCCTAGGAGAAACCATGTGCCATGTAACACGAAGACACAACAGCCTAGTGTGAGCTTCAAATAAGCATGAAACCTATTACAATAATCTTACCTTGGAGTAGGCGATCCTGTTTGCTAGGTGGGACGACTCTTTAAAATCTACCTGCACCATGCATGCTCCCTGGCTGCCCTGAAGCGCTGAGCATGTCGGGCATGCAGAAAGTGAAAGCAGGCATCACACATCTCTGCAAAAAAAAGCACTGCTTTTATGCTGTTTATAATAGTACACAGCATAAGAGCAGTGCAAGTATTGGTTGAGACAGGTGAGCACAGCGCTCCATCGGAGACCGATGGGGTTGTGTCTCTGCTTCGCAGCTCCTTTACAGAGATGACGGGGAAGCCTGAACTCCGCATGTCAGCCTGGACGAAAGCAAAATATGGGCCAAACTGACATGCACAGTTCAGATACACAGACCCAGTTGGTCACAGCAGTAAACCATGCCTAGGAGCACAGTATGCCTTGCCTACAAGACAGATGATTAAGGTATCTGTGGGTAATGGTTGGCAGGTCGCAGGTCAATGCCCCTACGCTCATATGTAGAAACTGCCCCTGGTCAGTCCACAAGCTAGCTCCCACTTTGAAGCTGTAAACTATTTCCCCCATCTCCATTTCTGAGCCTATGAGCTGCTTCACTTCTACCCTACTGAGATTACTGAGCCTTTTTTCCTACTTTGGTCATTTCTTCGTCTTGTCCCTGTGCCACACCAGGTTTAGATTTCAGACCTGCCCAGAATATCAAATTTGCCACACCACACCACACCACATCCACTCATTATTTTTACACCATCCGCTTTTTGCATCCTAATCATATGCTTAAGCTTTATTCTATGTCATTGAGCACCTGTTACCTGCCATAAGAGCAGAAAGCTCTTTTGTAATGTCTAGGCTTGAGCCTTACTCTGTGAGGGTCAGCATCCCAACCCGATTGTGGCCATTTTCTAGGGACTGTATTTCTGGTTTTACATCTAAGTCAATGTTTCAATATATTATGTGGCTTACTCTACCCTCTTTGTAAAAGTCACTTGCATCTGAAAGCAATTAAAATCGGTTTGATGGTAAATGCTTTTACAGGTGGGTTCATCCTGCTTGCTGTTATTTAAGCAGCGTTTTCCCTTGCTTGCTATAAATGATCTGCTACTTTCTCAAGAGATAATTCATTGATAAACGAAAATGTGGCTTTTTGTCAGCCAAGTAGAATTCAGGACAGAAAATTCGACCAATCTCTTTACAAATGGTTGATTGGTTGATTAATCCATTTAGTTCATTGTGTCTTAATGACCCACCACAAATCATTTACTTGGCGTTTGACCCCTTTTGTGGCAACCAATTTAATGCAGTCATGATGGATCACATTGGCTCAATACAAACACACTGGTTCACTGAACAAGGACACAACCGTAGGCTCTGTACACATAGATGATGTGTTTTCATTTGTCATGAACTGATTGTACGTGGTAAGGGGGAGTCCACAACCACAGAAGGGGACACTCTAACAAAGATGTGTCTGGGAAGATGGCAATGTAACCATTCACTAACAGCAGAGGTGGTTTCTGGCGGGGGGGACCAATTTCATATCCAAGTATATGACATCCATGTGGAAGGAGTGTAGTGTAACCTACAAGTTAACCACCCCTTACCACCCTCAGGTAACTGTCTGGGGTAGAGATTCAACCAGACCTTGAAGGGAATGATTAAGGGTCTAACAGAACCCATGAGGCGTAAGTGGGATATCCTCTTGCCATGCCTTCTCTTTGCATACAGGGAGGTGCCACAGAAGTCTCTTGGGTTCCGTCCCTTTGGGCTTCTGTATGGTCACCCTGTGAGAGGACCTCTGAGTTTGGTAAAGGCAGGCTGGGAGGCAGCTCGCAGGAAATCTCCCCAGGATGTGTTGAGTTACATGCTGGACTTCAGAAACCAGACTGCCCGCTTCAGGAAACTCGCTCAGGTGAACCTAAAAGCAAGCCAGGAAGAAATGAAGAAGTGGTATGACTAGAATGCCACTCTGGTCGAATTTCAACCTGGGCAAAAAGTGTGGGCCGTGGCCCCAGTGGAACCTTCTGTCTTGCAGGACAAGTGGACTGGGCCATTTGAGGTGGTGGAGCACAAAAGTGATGTCACCTACCTCGTGGATTTGCGGACAACAAGGAACCATTTCAGGGTCCTGCACGTGAACCGCCTCAAACATTACTTCGAGAGGTCCGAAGTGAGCATGCTCTTGGCGACAGATGATGGGGTGGAAGAGAAGAGTGATTCCCCCAACCTCCTGTCTACCAAGGAGCACGATGGGTCAGTGGAAGGTGTGATCCTCTCCCCTATACTGACCCCAGAGCAGCAGAGCGACTGTCGCCAGTTGTTGGGACAGTTTGCCCCGCTGTTCTCTCTGACCCCAGGTGTGTCTCACTAGTGTACCCATGACATGGACACCGGTGACAGCCCTCCTGTGAAGCACAACATTTCCAGGTTGACTGACCGGGTCAGGGCCAGGATCAAAGAAGAGGTCTCTCAGATGTTGGCATTAGGGGTGATCGAGCCCTCCCACAGTCCTTGGGCCAGCCCAGTAGTCTTGGTCCCAAAGGCTGCTGCACCCAGTGCCACTCCAGAACTGCGGTTTTGTGTGGACTACCGTGGGCTCAACGCCATCACCAGGACTGACACGCACCTCATCCCCAGAGCTGATGAGCTCATTGATCAGTTGAGAGCTGCCAAGTTCCTCAGCACGTTTGATTTAACATCTGTGTACTGGCAGATTGCCTTAACCAATGGGGCCAAGGAGAGGTCAGCATTTCTCAACCCCAGAAGGACCTTACCAGTTCTGGGTGATGGCCTTTGGGTTGAAGAATGCCCCTGCCACCTTTCAGAGGTTTGTCAACCAGGTGTTGGCTGGACTGGACTGGAGGATTTCAATGCTGCCTACCTGGATGACATTGTATTGTTCAGTTCCAGCTGGGAAGAACACTTGCAGCCCCTCGGGGAAATGGTGAAGGTGCTGCAGAGGGCAGGCCTCGCGATCAAGGCCAATAAGTGCCAGATCGGGCAGGGTTCTGTGGTGTACTTGGGACACCAGGTAGGAAGTATCCAGGTGGCGCCCCTACAACCCAAGATTGACACCATTCTGGCTTGGTAGCCCCCCCAAAACCCAGACAGAGGTAAGAGCCTTTTTAGGTCTCACCGGGTACTACAGGAGGTTTGTTAAGGGGTATGGCACCATTGCTGCCCCCTTTACAGAACTGACTTCCAGGAAGCAGCCCAAGAAGGTGATCTGGACTGAGTCCTGCCAGAAGGCCTTTGATGCCCTGAAGGTCACCATGTGCTCAAGGCACCCAATTTCTCCAAGGAATTAGTTGTGCAGACTGTCGCTTCGGAGCATGGTGTGGGAGCGGTGCTCTCACAACTGAACGAAGAGGGCCTAGACCAGCCTGTAGTCTTCCTTAGCAGGAGACTACTCCCCCTGGAACAGAGATGGAGTGCCATAGAAAGGGGAGCTTTTGCTGTGGTCTGGGCACTGAAGAAGCTGAGGCCCTACTTGTTTGGGACTCACTTTCAGACAGACCACAGGCCCCTCAGATGGTTGATGCAAATGAGGGGTGAGAATCCAAAACTGCTGAGGTGGTCCATCTCCCTACAGAGAAATGGACTTTACGGTGGAACACCGCCCTGGCACAGAACACGCCAATGCAGATGGTCTGTCCAGGTTCTTCCGCCTTAGTGAAGAGAACTCCCAGGAGGTTGGGTAGTTCTACCTACTTTCAGCTGGAGGGGACATGTGTTAGACTTGGCATCTTTTGGCGTGTTTCCCTTGAGTTTTTGCTTTCTGACCTCCCGGTTTTGACTCTGTTTGTGCTGGCTTAGTGTTTCTGCGCACTTTTCTCACTGCTGATCAGTGGTAAAGTGCAAGTGCTCCTGTGGTAAAATGTGTTATGGATTGGTGTTTCCCTGATTGGCCTATATGATTTATGTGTCAGTCCCATATTAAAGTGCACTGAGTGTGCCAGGGCCTGTAAATCAAATGCTGTTAGTGGGCTGCAGTACTGGATTGTGCCACACACACAAACAGCCCGTAAATGTAACTCCGGCCTGCCATTGCAGAGCCTGTGTGCAGTCTGGGACTGCCATGTCAACTTTGCAATTGCACACACTTGCCAGTCCCTAAAACTTCCCTTTTCTACATATTAGTCACCCCTAAGGTAGGCCCAAGGTACCCCTATGAGCAGGGTGCATTGTATGTTAAAGGTAGGACATGCTCTGATGTGTGTGGCATGCCCTGCTAGTGAAATACAGCCAATTTCATTTTCCATTATTGCACGGCTATCCCAGGAACAAGATAGGAAAATAAAGTTTAGTATGCCTGAACTCAGAATCTAAAGATGCATCTTTTAGTAAAGGTGATTTTTACATTCTGTGTTTGAAAATACCACTTTTAGAAAGTAGGTATTTTCTTGCTCAGCCATCCAGCAGGCCTCTGCTGGGTTTTGTGGATTGACTGTCTGGGTTTTGTATGACAAGGGCTGGGGAGCAGGAGTGGCTCCAGATAGTCTAGGTGGGTGAGGAAAGGGCTGAATAGACCTGGGCTGCATTTAGAGTAGGGGAGGAGATTTCCTTGCACCTGAATGGGCATGGTCTGCCTCTGACAATGTCGTCTCCACCTCCTACCAGGAAGGCACACCAGAGAGGGCAGAGCTTGTTCTGGCTGGGCACAGACACTCTCTGCCTGAGAGACCAAAGGATTTTGGGCTATAAAACGTTGAGCCCAAACCCCTGAACTTTAGTACACTTTTGAACCAAGAAGACTTCCAAGAAGAGCTGGAGAAGCTGTAAGAAGGAACTACCACTTTGCTGTGTGCTTTGCTGTGTTGGCCTGCAGTGGCTACCTCTGTCTTGGGCAGTGAAAGGACTGGACTGGACTGAACTTTCTGCAATCTACTTTTGTGAGTTTCAACAAGGGCTTGAGGTAGAGCTTGACCCCTGTTCAAGAAGTCTTAGGAACAACAAACACTTCAAGCTCTTCTGCCCTCAGCACTGGGAACTGTGTGTTTTGTGTTGCAACAGAAGAAAAAGCAATAGACGACGTCTATGACGCCGCTGCCGACTCTTTGTCTGAAGGCACCGCAGAGGGCACCTCCGCAACACCGCACAGCGACCCTGGTCTCACCGACGCCGCCTGCTAACGCCGCCACTGAGCCGATGCTCACACTGCGACCTGTGGGCACCATACTCCGCACCACCTCACTTCACAACGACTCCTTGGTATCCCCGACGCCGACGCTCCACACCAAAATTGACACCGCTGGTGGCACCGTGGTTCGAGGGCACCGCTCGTAAAGATACACGACGCACTGATCTCATACCGCACCGCAGCCTTGGCCTACCGATGCTGGTGCCATTGACTCCAGTTCGTCAGCTAACGACAGTGCTTCAGCAACGATGACACCGCTGCTTGCACGTGACCTGCCAGCACCGCGACAAGCACTGCTTTCACTTTGCACCGCGACCCTGGCCTCACCTACGACGCCATCTGATGCCGCCACGAGCCCCTGCTCGCACCACGTCCTGAGGGCACCGCAGCACCCGATGCCTGCCGACGCCAGCGCTCCTGACTTCAACCGCGAGGAGCTCAACCTGCAATGCGTGTGACTTCAAAGGCCCGATGACTCCTGCATTGACCTTCGGAACAGACGTCTACGGACGCCGTGCTTTTGGAAGCTCAATGAGAGGCTGCCGATGCCCTGCATCTCTAAAGGTACTGTTTTTCGGGTCTTTCCGACACCGTAGCTGGCCCGCGACACCGCGGTCAGCCAGAACGGTTTGGATTTGTTTCTTCACGACGCCATGATAGCCCCGGACGGATCTATTGACATCAAGGAACTGTTTTGCAAGGTTATTTTGATAACTGAAGATTTCTTAATACTGTATTGTGGGTTTTTATAATTTTTGGTCTTGTCTTAAGTATATAAAAATATTGGATATTTATCTAAACTGGTGTGGTGTCCTTTCGTAGTGCTTACTCTGTATTACTGTTGGTTTTGAGCAAATGCTTTACACACTGCCTCTAAGATAAGCCTGACTGCTCGTGCCAAGCTACCAAGGGGGTGAGCAGGGGTTATTTTAGGAGTGTAACTCCCTTATCCTGACTAGGAAGAAGGGTCCCTATTTGGACAAAGCTACTCACCTCTGCCAACTAGAGACCCCCATTTCTAACAGTAACTCTGCTGGATTTCTTATTCACAGGCTGGCACCATAAAAACAGAGAAAGAACAGGCAATCACACAGTTTGGCTGAGCATCTGTGCAGCCGTAAAGGTGACAAATAATGTATAAAATTTAGCCTAGAGCTTATTCTCATCAGACCCTGAATCTAGGCTAAAGAAGAGAAGGTGAGTTAAGAATCTGAAATCTCCCGGGAAGTGGACCAGAGTCTTCAGTCCTAGGAGAAACCATGTGCCATGTAACACGAAGACACAACAGCCTAGTGTGAGCTTTAAATAAGCATGAAACCTATTACAATAATCTTACCTTGGAGTAGGCGATCCTGTTTGCTAGGTGGGACGACTCTTCAAAATCTACCTGCATCATGCATGCTCCCTGGCTGCCCTGAAGCGCTGAGCATGTCGGGCACGCAGAAAGTGAAAGCAGGCATCACACATCTCTGCAAAAAAAAGCACTGCTTTTATGCTGTTTATAATAGTACACAGCATAAGAGCAGTGCAAGTATTGGTTGGGACAGGTGAGCACAGCGCTCCATCGGAGACCGATGGGGTTGTGTCTCTGCATTGCAGCTCCTTTACAGAGATGACCGGGGAAGCCTGAACTCCGCATGTCAGGCTGGACGAAAGCAAAATACGGGCCAAACTGACATGAACAGTTCAGATACACAGACCCAGTTGGTCACAGCAGTAAACCATGCCTAGGAGCACAGTATGCCTTGCCTACAAGACAGATGATTAAGGGTATCTGTGGGTAATGGTTGGCAGGTCGCAGGTCAATGCCCCTACGCTCATATGTAGAAACTGCCCCTGGTCAGTCCACAAGCTAGCTCCCACTTTGAAGCTGTAAACTATTTCCCCCATCTCCATTTCTGAGCCTATGAGCTGCTTCACTTCTACCCTACTGAGATTACTGAGCCTTTTTTCCTACTTTGGTCATTTCTTCGTCTTGCCCCTTTACCACACCAGGTTTAGATTTCAGACCTGCCCAGAATATCAAATTTGCCACACCACACCACACCACACCACATCCACTCATTATTTTTACACCATCCGCTTTTTGCATCCTAATCCTATGCTTAAGCTTTATTCTATGTCATTGAGCACCTGTTACCTGCCATAAGAGCAGAAAGCTCTTTTGTAATGTCTAGGCTTGAGCCTTACTCTGTGAGGGTCAGCATCCCAACCCGATTGTGGCCATTTTCTAGGGACTGTATTTCTGGTTTTACATCTAAGTCAATGTTTCAATATATTATGTGGCTTACTCTACCCTCTTTGTAAAAGTCACTTGCATCTGAAAGCAATTAAAATCGGTTTGATGGTAAATGCTTTTACAGGTGGGTTCATCCTGCTTGCTGTTATTTAAGCAGCGTTTTCCCTTGCTTGCTATAAATGATCTGCTACTTTCTCAAGAGATAATTCATTGATAAACGAAAATGTGGCTTTTTGTCAGCCAAGTAGAATTCAGGACAGAAAATTCGACCAATCTCTTTACAAATGGTTGATTGGTTGATTAATCCATTTAGTTCATTGTGTATTAATGACCCACCACAAATCATTTACTTGGCGTTTGACCCCTTTTGTGGCAACCAATTTAATGCAGTCATGATGGATCACATTGGCTCAATACAAACACACTGGTTCACTGAACAAGGACACAACCATAGGCTCTGTACACATAGATGATGTGTTTTCATTTGTCATGAACTGATTGTACGTGGTAAGGGGGAGTCCACAACCACAGAAGGGGACCCTCTAACATAGATGTGTCTGGGAAGATGGCAATGTAACCATTCACTAACAGCAGCCCATCCTCAAATGTTGCTCTTCTTTACATCTATTCATCACCGGGAGGCTGATTAAAAAAACCCATGCAGGTTCTGACCCTCTGAGACACGCATGTTTCTGACAAGGCGCAACCTCATGATGTTTCCTTGCTTAACAACATAGGGATGTGCAAGAGATGTGTGTGATGGAAGGCTTCCGGAAACCACAGTGTACTCAACTAATTCTCATAAGATGCATGCATTGTTTCCGGGTGAGTGGAGTGGTGTGGCTCACTGGTTAGAGGCAGCAGACCTGGAAGCAGAGGATGGCCCGGGACCAGGGTTCAATTCCCGACGCGGCAGGGTCATGGACCAGGGCCAGCGGACTCGATAATTCTCGCTTCAGTGCCTACTCTAACCAGGGATCACACTCGGCAACTCTGGGCGTTAGCATGCCTCATCTCCACAATGGCCCCCCACATTCGCCGGGGATGCCTGGTTTCACCTTGGAGATACCCTGGAGGAACCATCTCACAGGGATAGCCAGGAGGGGTTCCCCAGCGGTCTACAGCGCCACGACGCCTCAGGGCAGCAGTGCGCTTTACAAGACACATACATTTACATTTAAAGTGCTCTGATTTTAAATGTGGATGATGATTATTCATGGAGTATTAATATCAGGCTTTTGGTTTTTTTTGAAGACCATAAGTATCCTCATTTCCTTACCTTAGACCTTTCTGTTAACATGTTTTTCTTGAAGTCTTGCCGTAAATTATGCATTATGGTGACCATATAATTTATTCATCCAATTAATTCTTGATTACCGGGGTAACTTTACCTTTTTATCCATAACCTTTCCATTACACTATTCCTAAGCTGTAGCCTTAAAATGTAGCCGGTAACTATCTTTTTTTTCCCCTCTAGCTTGTTTATAATCTGGTTTTTATTTCTTAGAGTTATTCTAGAAACTCTGTTCAATTTCAAATCAATAACTTCTTGATTTTTAAATATCAAATCTTCAAGACAGATTGGCACATTTACCTGTGGAATCTGAAAGCAGATAACAAATTGGGATTTCAAATGAAGTGTTCTATATCGCTTTTTTCCTGGGATTTCACTAGGCGTAATAGATCTCTAGCATTATCATCTTGCAACACAATTTCTCTCAGCCCATTATATTGATGATGGTGAACCTTGTAACTTTAAAAATGGAGGAGTATTGTGCAAAATGAACAATTGTTACTTACCTGTAAACAGGTGGTTCTCCAGTATTGGTGTCTTTCATAGATTCACATGCTTGAATATTCCCCGTCGTCGGAGTGGGAGTCCCACGGTAAATAATATAGCAATATATATAGTCATAATATACATATATATATATACATATACATAAGTAATCATATAAAAACAGAGATATAAGTAAGTGATAAACCTCAAGAATGTCCCTATATGAAATCTCCATAGAGATACATGGAAAGAGAAAAAAGACATTCGCAGTCTATCTCTGTCATTATGTTAGTCCAAACTACGGCCAATCAGGCGCCAGCTCCTCTCTAGAGCCTTCTCCTCAGAGCTCCTCACCTCAGATTTTCGTAGCACCAAAGTGACTTTAGAGTGTATGAGGAGAAGAGAGCCTCTGAAGGGAGGAGGGAGGGTCGCATGTGAATCTATGAAAGACACCAATACTGGAGAACCACCTGTTTACAGGTAAGTAACAATTGTTCTTCTCCAGTATTGGGGTGTCTTTCATAGATTCACATGCTTGAATATAGAATAGCCAGCAGTAACAATTATTATTGTTTCCATAGTTATAACAGCACTAAACAGTTGTAATGCCAATCAATATCCTTAAATATATGATATTACTGAATATCTATATAAGTGTAAATGAACCATTATCTCAACAGTAAATGGAAACAATATGGAGGAGGGAAGGAAGAGGCTCACCTTATTTAAAAAGATTGCGAAGCACTGCCTGCCCAACTGCAGCATCCTCCTCGTTTAAAGTTGCCAAGCAGTAATGTCTTGTAAACGTATGTCTACTTGACCACGTAGCTGCTCTGCAGATCTGATGTAAAGGCACTCCAGCAAATAATGCGGTTGAAGAAGACATCGCTCTAGTGGAGTGAGCCCTCACTGGTGACTGCAATGGCTTGTTTGCCTTTTGATGGCAGAAGACGATGGCTGCTGAAACCCAACGTGCAATAGTTGGTTTTGTCACTGGACGTCCCTTGTGATAGCGTCCATAAGCTATGAAGAGTTGATCAGTTTTCCTTAAAGAAGCTGTTCTGCTGATGTAGAACTTTAAACATCGTTTCACATCCAGGGAATGTAATCTCTGCTCCGCAGGAGTTTGAGGATTAGCAAAGAAGGTTTTCAAAATCACTGGTTCGTTAATATGAAAGTCTGAAGGTACTTTAGGCAAAAAAGTTGGATTTGTACGCAACACTACAGAATCTGGTTTGAACTGTAGGAAAGGCGGATTTATGGTAAATGCATGAATGTCACTGACACGACGTGAAGACGTTAGTGCCAGAAGAAGAGCCACCTTCCAAGTTAGAAACTTCAACTCGACCTTGTGAATAGGTTCAAATGGTGGCCTCATCAGTTGTGCCAATACGATGTTCAGATGCCACAATGGAGGTGGGCGTCTAACAGGAGGAAATTTACGAAATAACCCTTTGAAGAATTGTTGGATAATCCTTGAAGAACAAAGGGACGTTGAACCATCTTGACGGAAACGGGAGATTGCCGCCAGAAAAACCCTCAAGGTTGCATGAGACAATCCGGAGTTAGCTAAATGCAAGAAGAAAGGTAGCAATTGTTGTGGCGTGGAGTGAAATGGATGAACTCCATTAGCTGCACACCAGTGGCAGAATCTTTTCCACTTTAATTTGTACGTCTCTACCGTAGAAGGAGCCCTCGCCTGAGCCAAGATGTCTCTACAGTCATGTGGGATGTCTAAATGGGCAAATTCACAGTGCTCAGGTTCCAAGCTGATAAGCTCAGTGAGGAGGGGTTCGGATGACAAATTTTCCCCTTGCTCATTGTCAGAAGATCTGTATGAGGATGTAGAAGGATTGGTTCGCATTGAGACATTAGGAGTAACTCTGAGAACCATGCTTGCCGAGGCCAACGGGGAGCTACTAGAAGTAGATGGCAAGGTTGCCTCCGCATTTTCAACAGGACCCGAGGTATGAGTGGGATTGGAGGAAAAGCGTAGGCAAACAGATTGCACCAGTTCATCAAAAGGGCATTGCCCCGTGATCCTTGGTGGGGATGCCAGCTTGCATAGTGTCGGCATTTGCGGTTCTCTGGTGTGGCAAAGAGATCCAGCTGTGGACGTCCCCATCGTCGAAATATCATCTCCAGCGTCGGCTGATGTAACTCCCATTCGTGGGTCGACGAGGAGGACCTGCTTAGGGAATCCACTAGGATATTGGATACCCCTGGTAGATGAACTGCTGCAATCATGATGTGATGGTTGAGAGACCAATCCCAGATCGACTGGGCTAGACGAGACAGTTTCGGGGATTTTGTTCCGCCCTGCTTGTTGACGTAGTGCATGCAGGTTGTGTTGTCTGTCTGTATGAGGACTGATTGTCCTTGGATTAAAGGAAGAAAGGATTTGAGAGCCAGAAATATAGCCATGAGCTCTAACCTGTTGGTGTGCCAGGCTTTTTGGCATATTGTCCATTTTCCCTTGATTGATAGATCCTCCAAATGAGCACCCCATCCTTCTAGAGAGGCGTCTGTTGTTATTGTCATGTCTGGTATGATTCACAGAAATGAAATGCCTTTCATTAGATTTAACGGTTGTGTCCACCATTTCAGTGCCGACTTCATCCGATCTGTGACGGTTACGAGATCGTTGAAAGAACCCGTAACCTGACGCCATTGAACATCCAGTTCTTCTTGGATGGGGCGTGTCCGTAACCTGCAATGAGGGATCAATGCAATGCATGACGACGCCATCCCCAGAAATGACTTCAACAGTCGTACAGAAACGGATCTTTTTGATCTGATAAGGGTTACCAGACGGAGAATCCTTTGAAGACGGTCTTGGGAGGGAAGTGCCCTGGCTGGCACTGTCTCCAAAGTTGCTCCTAGAAAATCCCTGAAATGAGAAGGCTGTAGATGAGACTTCGCGGTATTTATGCTGAGCCCTAAGGCGCGAAACACCTCTTTGCAAAGACGTGTGTGCTGTCGAAGTTGAACCTCCGATTGTGATTTTAGGAGACAGTCGTCCAGATATGGGAAGATCTGCACACCCTGGAGACGTAGGAACACTACGACAGGGGCTAGCACCTTTGTAAACACTCGCGGGGCCGAGCGTAAGCCGAATGGTAGTACTCTGAACTGGAAATCCTTCCGACCCACTCGAAAACGAAGGAATTTCCGATGTTGTCGTAGTATGGGGATATGAAAATAAGCATCTTGGAGATCGATTGTTGCCATGAAATCTCCTTGTGAGAGTAAGCGCAAGATCTCTACAAGCGTCAACATGCGAAAGGATTGTTTCTTGAGAAATCTGTTGAGAGCCCTCAGATCTAGAATGGGCCTCCATTCCCCGTTCTTCTTGGTGATAAGAAAAAATCGGGAATAAAATCCTTTTCCTTTTTGAGATCTTGGAACTACCTCTATAGCTCCCTTGTCTATTAGAAGTTGAACTTGATATAACAGTTCCTTGATATGAGCTGGTGGTGGTCCGGTAGGCAGTGTGGGTGGAGGGAATTCGGTGAACTCTAGAGTGTGACCTCTTTCTACAATGTCCAAAACCCAACGGTCCTTTGTTATGGAGGACCATTGAAAAGAGTACAGAGAGATTCGACCTCCAATTTTTTGGGACTGATACAAGTCATTGTCTCTTAGGGGTAGAACCCCTATAAGAGGATTTTCCTCTGTAAGTCTTGGAAGACTGTTGTCGAGAGGTTTGCTGTTGGTTATAGGAATAACGGTTGGAACCTTGGCTATATGATCTATACTGGTTGTTTCCTTGTCGAAAATTAGAAGAGGTGCCGCGACGACGATGTAGATGCTGTCGTCGTCGTGAGAGTCACCGTCGACGAGCAGGAAATTGCAGATCTCGTCGTCGGAAGCTTCGTCGACGACGAAGCCAGTTTTTTCTCTGAAAACTGGGAAGTGGAAGCCTCAGCAGCCTGAGAACTATGTCTCGTGGGTGACAAAGCAGTAGACAAGGCAGAAGAAGTGGCAGATGTCATAGTCAAAGACATTTTCTTCTTTTTCAGAAAAGGAGAAGGTAATTCTTGTATGCTACTGCGCTTAGAGGCTGTGTGGGAACGGCCAGAAGTAAGGCTTTCTACCTCAGAAACCACTTCATCTTTATCCTTAAGTCTCTGTAGCCACAACAAGAGACGGCCTTCCCTGTCCTTCAAAGTTTTTGTAGAAAAAGTTCTACAGAACTTACATTTATCCACTTCATGGTCTGGGTAAAGACAGTAAATACACTTACTGTGCGGATCTTCTGAGAATAAACGTAGCTTTCCACAAGAAGAACAAGGTCTAAACAAAGACTTCTTACTTGAAGACATGCTGAATAGAACAAAACTGAGCAGAGCTCAGGGAGACTCCCTTTCACACGACGTGCGGTAGAAAATCTGAGGTGAGGAGCTCTGAGGAGAAGGTTCTAGAGAGGAGCTGGCGCCTGATTGGCCGTAGTTTGGACTAACATAATGACAGAGATAGACTGCGAATGTCTTTTTTCTCTTTCCATGTATCTCTATGGAGATTTCATATAGGGACATTCTTGAGGTTTATCACTTACTTATATCTCTGTTTTTATATGATTACTTATGTATATGTATATATATATATGTATATTATGACTATATATATTGCTATATTATTTACCGTGGGACTCCCACTCCGACGACGGGGAATATTCAAGCATGTGAATCTATGAAAGACACCCCAATACTGGAGAAAGGCAAAATAACATGTTTTAAAATTGGGCAGAGCTAAATCACCATCCTTGACTTACCCATGTAAAATGCTAAGAGATAACCCAGGACAAGAGCCTTGCAATAAAAAAAAGAAGAAAAAAACGATAATATCTTTAAAAAAAGTTGCATACAATACGCAAGTGGCAGCAAAGAAAAGAAAATTAAACATTAGGAGCACTGTCATTTTAATCAGAGCTTCTCTACCAAGAATCATAAGAGGTAATGACTTCCATTTTAATAATAGGGCTTTGGTTTGTGCCAATAACGGTTGACAATTTAATTTATGGAAACCCCTCTATTGAATTGGTACAGTTAATGCCGAGCTAGCATTCTGGATGTTGATTGTAACAGTGCCACTGCTCAGAAAGCAAACTTTCCAGAAAGCAGTTGCTTAATAATACTTCAGTCTCGAGATGTTGATCTTGTATCCCTCCAGGGCATGATATGATGTAAATATTTCAAACAACATGTCTTAACATAATTTTAAAAATAACATGATGCCATCTGCATATATTTTATTTTGTGCCATATGTGGCACTGGGGTATAAATAAAACGGCATTTTCTTTTTTTTTTCAAATGATGTTTATTAGCAATTTTTTCACAAAATTATACATAAACCTCCCACCCCTCCCTTTGGACCAAGATATTACTTCACATCATATTCATCCACAAGAGAAAACAGTTCGATAGATCTGGGGAATAATACAGCATATATTGTCAGACTCAGTACAATTACAATACATATTCACCCAAATAAGATCATAATATTGACCAAGCATTTTAGGTGTGATCTAGTTGCCAATGCAAAAGCGAACCCCAAATCTGAATCCCTCTTCTCTTTTTTCTCCTCCCTTTAGTTTTATATATAGCTACTTCCAGAGTGCAGATTGCTAATAGTCTGGATCTCCATTGTGCATAAGCCGGTGCAGTAGCATCCAGCCACGCTGAAGCTATACATAGTCGAAGGACAGCCATAGCTATAAAAATAAGGTCCTGCATATGATTAGGTCTTTGATTATTAGATATTCCTAGCACAATTTCCTCCCGAGTGATAGATATATTAGCTTGAAAAATTTCTGAAAGGAAGTCAGAGATTCCTTTTATCAAACCTGACAGTTTCTCGCATGAGGCAAACATGTGAATCATGTCGGCAGCGCCCAACGAGCAGCGTGGACATGTTGTTCCCTTTCCTACTGCCCATTTTGCAATCTTATATGGTGTATAATAAAGGGAGGAAAAAGTTTTATAAAATTGTGCCTGGAGATTTATAGACATTAAACACACTTGTGATAGTTCATACGCTCTCATAGGAATATTCGGTTGGATTGCAAGTGAGGTCTGCCACTCCATTAAATATTTTCCCAAGTCATCAGGGAGCTTATCCCTAAAAAGTTCATAGATGACCTCAATTTTAGGGGTATTTGGTCTACATATAGTATCTAGTACGATATTATTTTGAAATTTGTCACGTCCCCCTGTTTTCTTTTGCAAAAAATCCCTGATCTGTAGATATTTAAAAAACTCTCTATGGTTAATGGAATATTCAGTCTGAAGATCGGAGAAAGTTTTTAGGCCGCTTGAGCTATAAAAACAGCCTAATTGCTGAATGCCATTCTCGATCCATCTCGGCATACAAGTGTCGTGGAATAGAGCTGGTAGCTCATAATTAAGCTTAATTGGGGTGTAACATGAAAAGCGGCCCAATCCTAGCAGTTTTCTTACATTAATCCAAACTTTATATATACTAGAGATGGTCTTGAGTTTTACTTTCTTAAAATAGTTGTCGTTCATGTGTCGCCAAAGACAACCCTTGCAGCCTATCCCTAGGATCAGTTCTTGTGGAGTGATCCTATCGGAATTGTGGCCTTCTCCTATTGATAAGAGCACGATACTATATCTGATTACCGTAGCCCAATAGTATAGCTTAAAGTTTGGCATTCCAAGTCCGCCTCTTTCTTTGGCAACATAAGCCATTTAAGTGCTCGGCGAGATCTCTTATAACCCCAAATAAATCTAGAAAAGATATTTTCGATGTTTTTAAACTGTTGGGGAGTGAACTCCAGGCATATTGTGCGAAAGAGATATAAGAATTTAGGTAAACATAGCATTTTAATGACGTTACATCTCCCGCCAATAGTAAGATGTAGGTTGTTAAGTCGGAGTAGTTCTTTCTTGGTGTGTTTAATCAATGGGTCTAAATTTAAGCTAACTACACTATCTATGTTTGCGGTTATATCAACTCCTAGGTAGACAGCATGTTCCGTTACTCTATAGTCATCCATCTTAAGCTTGTCATTAATAACTATCTGTGTTTTAGTTGAGTTCAGCTTGTATCCGGAAATCTTACCAAAGCTAATCTCTTCCTCTTCTATCGCTGACATTGCTTGGATAGGATTACAGGTGACTATGGCTATATCGTCGGCATACGTTAGGATTTTTGTCTCAATATTAAATGCCTTTATCGGAGTTATTAGCGGATGGTTTTCTAATTTCCGTATGAACGCATCTATATAAACTGCAAATAGTAGGGGAGAGCATGGGCACCCCTGTCTCGTTCCCCTAGTGATCTCAAATCTCTCTGAGAGTGTCCCATTGATCATAACGCTGGCTCCTGGGTCAACATATAATCCTTGTATGGCTGTAGTAAATTGTGATGTAAGTCCACACCTACCCATAATTTCCCAAAGGAACCTCCAGGAGACCCTATCAAAGGCTTTTTCTGCATCCAACAATATTAAAGCCATAGGGTCTCTTGTTTTTTCTGTGAAATCAAAAATTGATATCACCCGTTGGACATGGTCCGATGTCGATCTCCCTGGGATAAACCCATGTTGACGAGGAGACACTATATTATGGATAATAGGGGCTAATCGGGCGGCCAGTACTTTTGAATAAATTTTCGAATCCCCATTTATTAGTGTGATCGGTCTATAAGAGCCCATTTCCATGGGATCTTTATTTTTTTTCGGGAAGACCATGATTTTTGCTGTAGACCATGAGGGAGGTGGTTTACCGCCACTAAAGATGGTGCTAAACAATTCATGCATAATTATTCTAAGCTGTGTTGCAAATTTTTCATAAAACTCTGAAGGGATTCCATCTATCCCAGCCGCTTTTCCATTAGCTAATGTTTTCAATGCCATCTGGATTTCCTCCCACGTAGGGGTACTATTAAGATTAGCCTGTTCCTCCTCATTAAGGCAGAACCCCTCATATTGCTCCAAGTATTCAACCATGTTCTCCAGTTCTCTATTAGGCTCTTTATATAGATCTTCGTAGAATCTCTTAAACGCTCTTCTAATATCTGAGGCTTCCGTTCTCACCCCTCCATCTAAGTCTTTAATGTTCTTTATTGTATTTATTGTGTGTCCAACTCGTTCACTGAGTTCATAAGTTTTTGTTTTATAGATCGTAGCTTTGCTAATAGCTTTCTCAATAAACACTTCCGATATCCGATTTCTAGCCACAGCCACCCGTTCTAATTCATCAGTTACCTGCCCACTTAGTGTTGCTTTGACTAGTTCCGCCTCTGTCGTACTCAGGTTCTGTTGTAGTCTATCGAGTTGAGCCTTTCCTTCTCAGTTAAACCTAGTAGAGAACTGGAGAGTTTCTCCTCTGATCCCAGCTTTCAATGCGTCCCAAACTATCTCTATCGGAGCACTACCGATATTAACTTCCAAGAAAGCCGATATCCATTCCCTCATATGGTTATTATAACCTTCGTTCATTAAAAAGGCCCTTTCAAACGTCCAACTCCTCCGGGTGGCGCTGCTTCTGTTACATTCCAGATTAATACTAGCGGGTTGTGATCCGAAAGTATCCTAGGTAGTTTGTTGATTGTGCACCTATTTTGCAGGGAATTGGAGATGAGGAAATAGTCAAGGCGTGCATGGCGTGAGTGGGGTAAGGAATAAAAGGTAAATCCATGATCGCCTGGGTGTTTCATATGCCAAGTATCTATCAACCCATGCAGTGAAAACAGCTCCTTAAAAGCCCTGAAGACCCTAGGTTTTCTCCCTTGATAGATAAATGTCGGTTCTGTCGACCAGTGCCCCGGAAGGTTTATATTAAAATCGCCACATGTAATTAAGGGCAATGGCCAATGTACCAACTCGTTAGTAATATAATTCAGGGCTTCAGGGTCATCTCCAACATTGCCATATACAGTGCAGATAGTCATCCTATTTTCCCCATTATTATATAGACATTCCGCAATGGCCCACCTACCAAATTTGTCGGAAATTGTCTTTGTAAATTGAAACTCTCCCCCTTTAGCTAAAATTGCAACCCCTTTAGTTCTAGTAGGTTGTGTTGAAGCGATTATCAGTTTATATCCTAGCATTTTTAGGATAAATAGTTGTCCACCTTCGATGTGTGTTTCTTGTAAACATATAATATTTGGTTCCATCGTTTGTAAACCGATAGCAACTTTTTGTCTTTTGTTTTGATCGTTTAGGCCGCATATATTCAATGAAATAATTCTTATCTTATTCATTAAAGATATATTTCCATTTTCCTGTGGTTATACCCTCTTTTTTTACTATATAGCTTGATCTCCATTTTCCCCCTGATTGTGGATCATTACATTCTACTTTTGATTCAGCCTTGGTCCGCAAGCCCCCCCTCCCCAAAGCCCCTCTTCCCTCAAGGTCCCCACCCTCCTCCCCCCCCTTACCACCCAATGAGGTGTCCGGGGTCAGCAAGTACCCAAGTGTGTGCGTCAGCCTGATCAGTGCGTTTCAGCACCCTCTGCGTACCGGCCTGGTAGGACTGGTATAATCCTTATAGTCAAGTTTCCAGGTTTTGATTGTAGTTTCCTTTATTGAACAAAAAAAAGAATTAAACTTTTTGTCCTTATATCATTTTGTTGTCTTAGTTATTTCTTTTAAGTAGACCTCTGCTTGGATTTCGCTTGTGAAGCTTCTCGTTGTACCATTATAGATTATTTTCAGCCGTGCCGGATTTTGGAGAAAAACAGTTGCCCCGGTTTGTTCAAAAGGGGTGATTAATTGTCGCAGCCTCCATCTTCGCTCGACGGTCGTGTGAGCATAGTCTGGTCTAGTAAAGAATGAAAAGCCCTTGTATTCTCTTTTTTTTGTAGGTCTTGCCAGATCGTAGATAGCTTCTCGTAAAAGAAAATTTCCGAAGTAAACCAGTATAGCCCTTGGATATTGGGGCGGCTTGTGCAGGTGTTGAGGGAGCATCAAAGGAAATCGGTGGGCACGTTGAATTTCTTTTTCTATTTCCCACGTTTGTAGCTCTGGGAAGGCAGTCTTCAACAGATTTATCATGAAGCCCCTTGGATCGTTGTCCTCCTTGCCTTCAGGAATTCCGAGGAAGCGCAAGTTATTTCTTCTAGATCGATTTTGTTGGTCTTCGATCTTTATCATTAGGCCTTTTATAGTTGCCTCTTGATCTTTTCCATGTTTTTGCAACTGAGCAACATCGGACTCAAGGTTTTCAGTACGTGCTTCTATTGTCCCCATTCTCTCAGAAATTTCAGTGCAAGTTTTGTCTACTTTTTGAATTGCTCCCTGTAGCTTTTGGATAGCAGAATGGTTCCTCTGGCTATCCATTTTTGTATCTTGATGGAGACTCTTAATGGAGCTTAGCACTGCGGCTAGTGAGGGCTCTGCCAATGAGCTTGCATCAGTTCTATGGCCAGATCGCTGTTGATTTTCATAAAGATGTTTGTTTTCAGATCTCCTCTTTGTTTTAATATTAGGGCTTTTTCGCGCAATTCTAATTCTTGTGCCAGGTTGTTACGAGTTACTCGTCCAGTCGAGGGTTTCTTCATTTATGACTTGGCCCTGTTTTTTGACTTTCGCCTTCCTTTTTTCAAGTCTTTGTCTTTTGTTCAAACCTTGCTCAGAGGTAGTTAGTTTATCCGATTCTAGAAAATCTGAGCCATCTGAACTACCAGAGTCCGAAATTTGGTCTTCACTTGTATCCGTTATCTTGCAAGATTCGCTAGAGATGGACAAGCCGGTTTCATACGGGTCTGAATCCGACTCTTCGGAGAGTGCGTCGTTTTCGAGTGGAGTAAGTTTTTCCCTGTCTGATGCAGGTGAGCAGAGTGAGAGGGATAGGGGGATGTCGACCACATTTTCTTTCAGAGTGTTAGATGTATTCTCACTGTTGCTTGGATTTATTGTGTCTGTTTGATCTATTTGATCCTTTTTAGCTATTCGTGTTCTGACTGTTTTAGCCCCTGAATTTCTCCGGGTTAAGTCATATGACTGATCGATGAACTGGGTGCCAGAGTCCATCGCCCGTATAGACTTTTCATTAATAATGGGCCGTGCTAGAAGGAATCCAGAATCATCGCCGTGAATACTACTCGTAGCAGTGGGTTGTTTCTCATCACTTTCCTGCGTGGCAGATTGCTTATCCGTTTTCAATAAAGCACTCCCTACTTCTCTGTTCAGTGGGCTAAATATATTGAAGATCCTAGGCTGAGAAAGATCCTGAGCTCCGGTAGTTTTTATCGCAGCTTTTAAATTTTTAATTGTTTGTAGTCTTTTTACTTTTTTTGCCATTAATTCTAGATTCTTGTTGCTATCATTACTGTCGTTGTTTCCCAAGTCTTTTTCTCTCTCTCTCTCTTTCTTCTTTTCTTTTCTACCCCCGCTCCCACTCTTGTTTTCTTTCACCTCTTCCCTTTCTTTCTCTTGTTCCATCTCCTTGTCTTTCTCTTTGCCTTTATTCTGCTTCTTATCCATGTTTTTGTTTTTATTCTTGTCTTTTTTTACTGTTCTTTCTTTACCCTCAAGTTTTCCTTCTTCGTTCTCTTTGGGTCTGGAGCTTCTTGTTTCGGGTCGTCTCTGCACTTCGAAGTTTCTCGTTGAGTCCTGTGCGTTCATTGTATTTTGTATGTTTTCCGGCTTTTCTGTGGTCTCAGAAGCTTCTGAACATCTAAGATTCTGTTCTCCATGTTCATCATCTATAATTAGTCTTCCCCCACCACTTGCAGCTTCATTTCCGCTTTCAGTTCCATTACGTAGGGGTTGTTGTTGTAGTGATATAGCTTCTGTGGTCAGTCCACCTTCTAATCCACTTACAATTTCCTCGCCTCGAGCCGCCATATCTGTAAAAAATGATACTGCAATGAGTGCGATGAGTGCCTGCATTGCCTGTAATTCTTGAATAAATACTGTATTCGGGTGTGTCTGAAATTCTTGGAGTTGTTGGGGTTGTTGGATTCGGAGTTGCTGCGTCAGTTGCTGCGTCAGTTGCTGTTGCTGTAACTGATTATGTATAGCCCTTTGTATAGCCTGTATAGCCTGTTCTAAAGGGATTATAATAGTATATAGATTCCAACAGTTACTTGAGGAGTATGCTGGGTATGAACAGGTGGTAAAGATCTGCACTTGTATCATAATATCACTATTCGTGTGTTAATACTATGTTAATACTGCTTGTTTTGTGGTTTGTTTCAATATGTCTACGCTCAGCACTATTCAGCCCTATTTTTCAACGCTGTTCCCAACGCTCCAACACTCCACCCTCCTCGACCCTACTATTTCTAATATTTCTACTATTTCTCACTCAGGGACTCACAGGGGCTGCAAGACTTAGGTCCATTACTTGCCCTTGCCCTTTCACAAGTTCTTCCCTGTTTTTCCCTATTTCTCTTGTTCTCTTGTTCTCTTTGTCTAGTCTGTCTCACCTCCTTTGTCACCTCTCTTGATTTCAACCCCAGCTGTAGCTGTAGCTGTAGCTATAGCCGTTTCTGCTCCAGGCTCCTATCAGCACGTACACGCTATCTGTTACCCTAGTAACAGCGTAACGTGAGTCAGCAGCGTGTACTAAGAGAGCCCGTTCCCACGTTAGCAGATGACGCAATGACACGAAGGAAGGCTTTGGCCAAGCAGGAGTTGCGGAGTTAATGCTGAGTTAATGTTGAGTCGTAGGGGGGAATTCTGACGAGGTAACGCTCTGGAGCAGTAAAACAGAACAGAAAAGGAATGCGAAATGCTAGGCTAGAGCTTGAGTTTGAACTTCATCTTGAGCTTGATTGAAACGTAAGTATGTTGTCTCAGTCTTTTCAGATTTTCAGATTTTCTCTCAGTCTTTTCGGTTTTCCGTTTATACGGTTGTGCGGGTATGAGAGCATGTGTGCGTTTATATACTCATTAGCAATTCTCCACGCACCGTGTAGCTCTTAAAAGAAAAAAAAAGTCTCACAGCAGTCTCCTATAGTCTCCTATAGTCTCCTATAGTCAATACAGAATCGGTGCAAGATCGGAACCGCCCTGGAGTAAATTCAGTACCAGTATCAATGTCCCATCTCGTCAATACAACTTACGCTTCCGAAGGGTCAGCGCCAGATCCGGGGGTCTTCCCTATTAGAATCCTCGCCCCTCAAGACGCTAGCCTCGATAGCAGACCGTCGGGTATCCCAGCTCCGCTCACTGCTTCCAGGACTGCGGCAACGTGACTTTTTCCACAGTTTCTCTCACGGCTCACAGCTCACAGCTCCACAGCCGGATTGGGTTAGGGGTAGATGCCTCCACTAGCTAATCTTGGCCAGCTAGAACCCCCGTCCCAATCTCTGGCTATCTACAAGTTCCACCGCGTCTTGTCCATGAGTTCTTCAGTGCTTCAGTGCATCGTGACATCATGGCAGCATACCGCACCGGAGCATCAAGCATCAGTGTATCGGAAACTCTTTACCCGGGGCAGGATCCCTACTGTTGTACTCTCTCGGACTGGAGTTGGGCTGTAAAAGTCCAAAACGCTCATTGCCACAGGCCATTGCCACCCCAGAGAATATTGATCGTAGGTCGTAGAGCGTAGGTCATAGATCACAAATCACAGCGTTCTGTTTCTTCATCTTTCATCTCTCATCTCACCAACTCCAGGCCTGGGCTAGGAATCTGCTCACCAGGCAGATTTCGCAGAGAGGTGCCTGTCCGACCACTCACGCCGTCGCCATCTTGCCTCTGTCAAACGGCATTTTCTAATTTCAATTGCTAGAGTCTTTATAAAAAAGAGCAAGTGGAATAGGAGACATAGGGTAGCCCTGCCTAGTCCATCATTTCACTTCTAAACTGCACGCATTCCCTGAATTAACAATAAATCTAGCTATTGCACCCTTATATAATCTAGAAATTACCTGTACTATTTGTGTGGGGTACCCACATTTCCCTAATATGGAAAAAAAAGTATTCCATGCCACCAGGTGAAAGCTTTTTTTCGGCGTAAAAAAAACAAAACATTATTACGGGTACCTGTTTTACAGAGAGAGTTTTCAGTGCCTCCATTAAATGGTTTGTATTGGGGCAGAGCCATCGCCCAGGTACAAAATCTTTTTAATCACTATGTATGAACTTACTGACTACAACATTAAATCAATTTGCAATTCATTTCATAAACATCTTGTAGTCAGTATTTAAAAAAGAAATCAGGCGATATGATCTAGGATCCTGTGAGTTTTTGTCCTTCTTCAAAAATGATACAATAGCCCCAGCATTAAAAGCTGAGAGAATAGCACCTCCAGAAAACATAAAATTGGACAAACTAAGCAGATGTCTATGTAACTCATTATAAAATGCTTTACAAAACTCAGTAGAGTAACCACCAGGTCTGGAGGTCTTTCCAACAGGCAGGCTAGTGATCACTTGGTGTAAATCTTGCATTGTAAAGGACTTTATTAACAGTGCTGCCTCCTCTTGTATAAGGAATAGAACGTTTCTGAAAAAAACTAATTTAGTTTACGTGACTCTACTTTCTGAGCATTATTACAATTTAGTTGCTTGAAATGATCCAAAAGAACGAAATCCAGATTTCTGGCACCTTGGCAGGCTTACAGTGTTTAGGGAAACCTTTTCACATGACTGTCAAGCTAAGAAATTACCAGAATCGTTATTTTCCTCATATATTTTTTGCTCGTATGTGGAGTTAGTTGCATAGTTCATAGCATATACATATTGACGCAAATTAGTTCTAGTCTTTTAAAAAATCATGCTGTTTTCCTTTCTATCTTGTTGTAGAACTATTTCATAAGTGCTCCTAACCTGGGCTTAGAGATCTTATTTTTCCTCCACCTGGGTCTTTCTAATAGTGATGTCCTTAGTTATTATCAATGCTGGTAAAGAAGCTTTGATAGCATCCCAAACCCCTTCCTGGGGGGAAGTGTCAGAAGGCTTGGCAAAAAATCAGAGATCTCTTCCTTTATTTCACTAACCTAAATTTCATCTTATAAATATGATTTATCCTTCTAGGAGTCCAAATCCTATTATGTGCAATTCCACTGCTGAATGATCCGAAAAATTCAGTAGAGTTACCATGGACACAAAATGAAGTGGGGGTCTGGAAAAAAATCAGTTTGGGTGGCTGAACGAAATCTAGCAGAGACATTGGTATATTCCCACTTGTCGAGGAACTGGGTCCATCATGGGTCCACAGGCCTTAGCCTTGCCTTAAGGTGATGCATTGCCCTGGCAATTTGGAATTTAAGCTGTTTCTTGCCCTATGTTGTGGTGTTTCTTTTGTGATTCTGTAAAAAATTAAAATCACCACCTATGATTGTATCCCCTGTATACGATATAAGTGATTACAAAAAAAAGAGTGTGGAATGCCTCTGGGTTATCTTCAACCATGGCTCAAAAAGACGAGGCGGGTGGAAGCCATAGTGCAATTGACCAGGCACCACCAGCCCTCTTTATTCTGTTGCCACAAGAGTATCTGTGTAGTAAGACCTTTTGCAATAAAAATCGCCACTCCACTATGTCCAGCTGTGGCTGATGAGAAACATTCCAAACACGACCAGATTTTAAAATTGTTTAACTTTGTTGTAGGAATATGTGTATCCTGAAGTAGAATCACCGAGGGGCGATGAGTCAATATTTATCAGTCAATCACCTCTGCTTTTCGAGTATTATTTTAACCTGTAGCATTAAAACACAAGATTTTCAATTCATCACTCATAAGAATATCTACAATGACTTAACACAGCTAAAATGTTATCAATCATACTTCTGAATACGGCATAGAAATAAAACCCTAGTATATTAAGGACGGTAGAGTAGATGAAATGTTAAGTCTACATTCATGGCGAGGCTATACATGATACCAATATTAAAATACATGATGTCCAATTCCTTGGAATAAAAAGGAAATCTGTAGAATCTACAGAGTGTAGTAGTATTTATAATTTCTAAAGTGGCGATAGTGCTTTCCACCCAGTTTCACCATAAATTGCTCGTGATAATAAAGTGACAATAGCGCATATTGCACAACTAATTCCAACACTTGATGATTTTTGATCTCTCTCTCTAATATGCATACTTTTTTATTTTCAATAAACAAATGCATCCTCCACCCCATCGTCCACCCCAACCCTGTGCTATAGCAGGTAGCCCAACCAAGTACCACCCTCAGGTTCCACCCACTGCCACAAGACTACTGACACCATGAAATAGTGGAAAGGCTCTCCAGTTCCTGCACATTTAATTCATATGTCTTGACATTCAGTGATCAAAGCAGGCCAGGCTGCTAATCTGCAGAAAGGCTGTTGGAGAATCATTTGAATTTTGTGGAGATGGACCATTGTGGAGATGTTGGGTGCTCGTGTGAAGTCCATGTGTTGCCTGATCTGGTTTATCTTGTTCTTGAACCTTGAAGATGTTGGTTGTAGATGTGCACTTCTCTTTGGAGTGCGCAAGAGGTTGGGTCACTATAAAGATCACACCTATAAAAAAGCCCTGGTTCTGTTAAAAGCAACATTGATGGTATTCTTGTGGGAGGTGATCAAGGCCTTATTGATGAATTACCTGTTCATTTGAATGTGCACCCCCAAGTCCCAAAAGATCCCTTTTACCTCTGCCATCCACCAGGATTCTAAATTGTGCCCTGTCACCTTCAACCTTTACATACAGCGTTCAGGAGGGGCTGTACTCACAGATAACAGCATAAATATTCACCAGTATGCCAATTATACACAGCTCTATTTGAAAGTCTTTTCTGCTCCAGACATCCAATGGCTGTGCAGCGCCTGCTTGAAGCTCAAACCCACCAAGACAGAATTCCTATAGTTTGCTATGAAAAACAAGCAGGAAAAAGCACAAGCATGGCTATATAATACAAACTTTTCAAACCCCAACTTTCAATGAATACCATTTCACCTGGATTCACTCTGGACATCATCCTCTCACTCAATGAACTCATCGCCCGCCTTGTACCAACTTTCTCTCTAAAGAAAGTGAAATAGTTTCTTCCACAAAGCAACTTCACAACTGCTGTCAAATCCCTTGTACTCCTTCATCTGAATGGTGGTAATTCCTTGCTCAATGGTCTCCCAGGCTCCACATTTTCCACATATCACAGAATATCTCATCCAGGGCCTGAACAAATATGATCATGTCACCACTATCCTGGTGGAAGGTCATTGGCTCCCATTGTTGGCCCCCACCATTTTAAAATGATTTACAAAGCCATCACGCCCAGAACGCCCAGTTATCTTGCAGATCTCTGAGTATAACTGCAACCAGGACACTATCAGACTGCAGACTAAGAAGTGAAAAAAAGAAAAAACAAGTCGCAGGACT
This sequence comes from Triturus cristatus, assembly GCF_964204655.1. NCBI lineage: Eukaryota > Metazoa > Chordata > Amphibia > Caudata > Salamandridae > Triturus > Triturus cristatus. Next base: position 537,582,696 of record NC_140595.1, read on the forward strand.
TTTCCATTTATGCACCTAGGATCTGGAACAACACCCCCATATTCATCCAGACCGCATCCAGACCGCCCTAACACTGCTCCAATTTAGGACAAACGCACTTGTTTATATAATAACAACAACAGAAATGCAGTAACGGCCCACTTCTGCTCCCAGAACCCAGCTACCTTTGGTATCATTTGTTGACTCTAAGCTTGCCTATGACCTTGTACAGCCCTGCACCACCTTTTGCCTAGGTTTGCACTATGCATAGTACCACACACACACATATAGATACACACACAATACACACATAAATGCACACAAGATGGTATGGATGTCAAGATTATTGCAAAAGGTATTATGGAAAATAAGTTTTACTAAAAGACATTTAGGAAAATTATTTTATCATAGGCTGCTTGTGACTGTTCCAGTGAGAGGTTTCAGGGTTGACAAGGTTGTGAATGTATTTGCCACCACTTGTTTTGTTGGTGTCCCATACTGCATCGGCTGTCCGCCAGCTTGTAATTGTACCATGTTGGAGAGGGTTTGACATTCTTGGAGCAGGATCTGATAGGGATAGTGCCATCAGCTGTTGTGTGGAGCATGCCGTTGAATAATAGGCTCTTTTGGGACCGAATAAGGCTGGCAGGAGTGTCAGGTTAGTCTTGATTGCTTGTAAAGAGAATTTTTGGACATGACTACTCAGCGTCATTGTGCTTTTTAAGTTGACCTTGGTTGGTTGGAGATGTGTTCGTCAGGTCATGGGTGATTGTGGAGCAGTCATTCCACAGGGAAGGTCTTCATGGTGTGGTGATACATATGAGGTGCAAGAGTCATTGGTCTATATTGGCAGAAAGAGGACCTTTGATGTGATCTGTGGGAAGCAGGTCAGTGAATTTGCCATTCATTGTTTTATTTATGCAAATCATAGGGCGTTAAGTTGCAGAGGAAGATACTGTTCATGTAACTGGTTAAGCTTGTAGTCATGAGGTCTGACATACCGAGGTTGACTGTTCAGTTAGGGCTGAGTGACAAGTCTGGGTCAGCCAGGCACTGGAGATGCTTGGGGGACACAGCACTAGCTCATGTGACCATGAAATCACACTGACATTTGATTCACTTACTCCATGCCAGATGAGTTACTTCTGAATATATCAGAGAACTGGATGGCATGGTTGCTTGGCTCTCATTGGCTCTGGTGTTTGTGACTCCTTTAATCCATCACTCATAAGTGAGGGCCAGATTGTGTGCAAACATATATTCCGCACTGAAATGCATCCTAAATCGACAATATTTACTGGGACTTTGTCTGTCTACAATGGACTCTACCAATTAGTATATGCAGCCATCTGATGGAAAATTCAGAAACTGACCGCTTTATAGAACTGGGGAAAACCAAAACACCCCTTGCACTTCCCCCACGACAAAAACTTGGGTGCTCAACCTGAAATATTGTATTTGTATGTGTTTTGTGGTCAACGGGTTTTATATACTAGTGGCAAAATCAAAGTCAACTGCCTTGTCTGTTTTTTTATTTTTTTATTCCAGTACGATTCGATTAAAGTGTTCGGAAAAATAGTGTTATACGCATGGAACTCCCAGAACGGTAGAGGTAGGCAAATAAAATAAAGGACTAGATATTGCAAAGGCAGACAGAAAAGTAAAATCATATTTAATAAATATTATTTATTGAAATTGTAATAAACAACTACAGAAAAAAAAATGCATACAAACACATTTGTTAACCTTAAACATCCCATACACCAGGTAGGAATAATGAAGAAAATAGATGTCCAAATATCTCATTAGGTATTAAAAAAATAAACACATAAATTCATTTCTTTCTACCTAATTCAATTGTTTGCTATTCTGCTGTAGAAACTGTCTGATAGATTAGGCTATCATTATCACTTAGGAAGACATTTCTGAAAGTGTATAGAGCTAGTGTGTGCACACTGTCACAATTATTGAACCTACCAGCAGCTAATGGTCCCAGTATCTCTCAGGTAAATGCTGTGGTCTATCGCTGCCTTGTCAGAGTGCTTCCACAAAAATACTGTCTGTCCTCTTCTTCACAGAATGTTTGGCAGGTTTTACGGCATGTGTGCTAGTAAAAGGAATATTTTATGGATGGCTATTTTTAGCCACATCAAGGTCAAGAAGATTAGGCCTGGATTAAACTGTATTACATTGGAGAAATTTGGCAAAATTTGCAAATCTCATGTTATACAACATTTCCTGGAACTTCACATCAGGCAACTTTGCGCATCTCCAGTTTGGGAAACTGGTTCGTGCAGAAACGGTCTTGAGGGACAGTCATTTTCAGCTAGAAACCATGTCCTGCCATTATTTCACGTGATTTTTTACACGAGGTACACCCTTACGTCTAATTTTCATTTGTGCTACTGGCAAAACACCTTTACTATAATTTAGCTGAATTTTTCCCAAAAAAGTTACGTGATTTCACACACCACTATCATGAATTCAGCGTAACAATACTTTTGTAAATGATGCTAGCTTCATTCTTGGTGTGTGTTCAACTGTGTGGGTCTAAAGTTGTGAAATGCCTACACTTATTATTTTTTGCTGAAATTATCAGTCAAACTAGAGTCTCAGATGGCCAACCTTGGTCACGGAGAGTCAGTGCATGGAATTGTTTACATTGTCAATGATTACCTTAAAAATCTAGCAGTCTCTGGACAATGTGGGCTAACGCTGGGCACTCGTAGCCTCTTCCATAAGCAAGGACAAGGGACCCGTGGTTCATAGAAGAGCCTGTTGGACGTTTTTTATCTCTCTGTAGGGAAACAGGACTTGCCGGGGGTGATATGAGCAAAGATGGCAAGGTAGTATAACCTACATCCTGCGGGCAGGAAGAACACATGGAACATTGACAAAATATTTCAAGCACCCATTTTAACAACTTAAAGGGCAATCTTGAAGATTTAATCAAAACGTAGCACATACCTAACATAATACATTTAACATAATATCCAGGAGCGGCCAACAAACAATGGGGCCTGCTTTAACTACAGGCAATAAGGATTTGACCTGGTCTTCCTCTGCGTTTGAACTCTTTTCCAAAGTTACAGACATATTTTAACTCCCACCACTAAAGGTGTGCTTTGGGATTTTCCTCAGTCTAATCCATACTCAATGTCCTCTTCTTCAGGCTGTTGTGTGTTAAAGATGGATTCTCCAGACTCTGCTTCACCGTGTTTCTTGTCTTCTGAAGAGTAACGATCTGCACAATTGAAGGGAAAAATATGGCATGTGAACAGTGACTAGCTTGTAATAGTCGACATTTGTACTAAAAACATTTGTGTTTTCCATGAAAACCTTATTTATTAAACTATTAAATATTCCAAGAGGTTGGGTTTGCGATGATGAAGAAAAACAAATTCAGTCATTCAGTATCATTATTAAGCAAACTCATGTGGACATTTTCCAAGATTTTAGGAATAACCTCAAAATAGATTACAAAAGCAATATACTCATGAATATGGTTCAAATCTGAAGAAAAGAAAAGAAATGCCGTCTCAGGGGGTGTATCGTGTTACTTATCTTGGATGTAAATTATCTTGGATGTTTCAACTCATATGTGTTAACGTATATCGTAACTCAAGTCATAGCTTAAGTCATCTCCATTTTGAACACTGGTAAACAAATTAGCAAGCTAAGGTGATTGCATATTCTGCAAAGATAAACCAATTTGTTCCCCTCTTCGACCAGAATTGATGGCAAACCTAGAAGCATCTTAAACAGTTTTAGGAGATGTCCAAGAGGTCAGATAGCAAATGTACATAGATAGAAAAAAACTATAGAGACAACATTTAGTGGAAGGGAGTGAGATCATGCTGAATTTGATCTTGCCATTCTCACCACGTGGCATCATTGTATCAAAAAAAGTTGGCAATCAGCAGGAAGAATGCTCTGTTCATATATAAATTTAAAATGTGCCTCAGATATAAATCCAAGATCACTGCCTTATACTCTTTGCTTTTATCATCACTAATAATAGGCAGAATTACAGTGTGCTGACAGTAGTGATACCTGACTTGGGGCCCTTGATCTTGTTCCAACTGGCTGTTTGGCAAAATTTCACTGTGCGACCAATATGCTTTAGAACGTTTTACGGAAATGAGAAGGCAGACATTCAACAAGGATTGTCTAGATATGAAGGTAAATATTCTAGCTAGGAATAAGCAGGTTCCTAGGATTAAAATACATGGATTTCTGTCTTCTTCCGGACCAAATACAATTGCCCAAAAAGTTTTCTTCTGGCTTTGCTTTTGCAAAGGTTGCTTGCACAAGGAGTACTTGCTCGAGTGACCCTTATCTGAACCTGTCGTGTTCCTGATGGTAGAGCCATAACCTGAAGATCACAAGCCCCAGCACTCTAAGGGAGGGTGGGAAATTGAGAGATAGGTGGATAGGATGACTAGGATACCTGTTAATAAGCTAACTTACACTAGCAATAGATAATACTCTTTCTGGTATAGACACTCTATCTAACTGCTGATTTTTCACCTTGTGAATCTCCCCACGTGTTAGTCAGGATCTGGAAAATGTTTGTAATAGCTCCTGTGCCCTGGCAGATGGCACCAGTGGTCCCCCACTTCATCATGACTCCGTGTCACTTTCATGACAGCATTGGCCCTGCACTGATGTTAGTTGTCTTCTATTTTGTTCCACTGCCTCAGTCATGCAATATGGTTGACAAGACTGAGTTTGTAATAGTAGTGGGTGAAAAAACTAACCTGGGACCTCATCACTCCCAAACGGTCATTCCACACATCCTCCCAGAGAGGCAGCCAAACTGGAGAGCATAAGCTCAAGATCAAATGTTTGGAGTAGCAGACCCTCTGAGCCCCGTCTGGGGATATCAGAATGAGGTGTGTCGGTCCTGCTTTTCTTTAGCACCCATGGAATCAAAGAAATATGTGGAAAGATGTCCAAGAAGGAGAAGTGCCACTAAAGGTAGGACACAACTTCAAGAGACCCTGACAATTGAAACTCTATATCACAAATCATCTGGCTCTGAGTGTTTTTAGAGATAGCAAAAAGTTGACCAAGGGCTCCCCACTGATGATACTTGTGCACAGCAAGATGCCACCTGCTGACTTCACCTGCCCTGATCATTAGTGACCTCTCTAGATGACTTACCATCAGAGAGATCCCATCAGGCAGGGCGACTGGACAGAGGGCCCACGACCCCTTGAGGGACCATGATCCCACGCTGCCCTGTGTTGTCTTGGATCGCCCTGCTCTTGATAGAAGGCAGAAAATCATTGAGAATCAGATGGCATGCAGCTTCAGAAGATTTATGTGATGTCACCACTCCACTGGAGACCAGAAGCCTCTGCTCTCTATCTGTTCCAGATGACCTGTCTAAATGAGAGACAACATCATGAGTTCCGGAGAGGTTAGAGAGAACGGTCTGCCACAGATCAGACTGGCATATGTCTTCCACCATTTGGGGTCCTGAATTGCCTTGTCAGAGACACAGGTCTTACCCAAGATGCTTCCCCAGTGCAGGGTCCACTGCAGATGCAGGTTAAATTGAAGGGACTACATATGCTGCTGACCCTGGAAAGCCAACAAGATGCCTGAGGCTAACTGGCCCAGAAGCCACAGTACCGTAAGGGCCCAAACAGTGGCTCTCTCCTGATTATAGCTTGATTATGCCTGACTTACTGTGGAGGTGGGAAGGCCTTCAAGGTGGCTGTGTCCACAATGGCTTTAATAAAAGGATGCCTCTGTTAAGGTTGAAGATGAGACTTCGACTTGTTGATGGAAAACCCTAGAGTAGACCTGTTTTCTGTAGGTGCTCTAACACTTGCTGAAGAGTCCACCTTAACCAGAAGATCATCAAGATATGAGAAAAGATGTATCCCCATGAAGATGAGTCGTAACCAAAGACATGACTTTTGTAAATACATGAGGAGCTTATGTAAGACTGAAAGGAAGGGCAGTGAACTGGAAATGGTCTAATCCCACTACAAAATGGAGATACTTCCTGTAAGACTACAGGAATAGTATGCATGTATGCATCCTGCAGATCCACCGACTACATCCAATCTTTGTGGTCCAAATCCAACAGAGTCTGCCCAAGATCATCATCTTGAACTTTGCCTTCTGGAGGTACAAGTTCAGAACTAAGAGGTCTAAGATCAGTCACAAGTACAAGTTTGATAGCCAACTTGGTGAACAACATCGACTACTCTTTGGAGAGAATCTTAATGTGAAGACGGGTGTCCAGAAAGGGAAGGGGATACCTTACATTGAGAACTGGAAAACCCATATGTCCAATGTAATCAAGTGCTAGCATGGTAAGCAAGGTCTTATCTTGACCTTGATAGAGCTAGATTTCTCAAGATTAAGCATTGCTCTGTTTTGTGTTTCAGACAGACAGCATTTAAATTGGCACGCAGATTTTGGTGCAAGTGAAAACACATGGCACATGAAATATGAAATGAGGCCTAGTCAAATGCTTTTTAAAAAACGGCACTTTTGGTGCATGCAAAGTGAAAGACATAAAATGAGGCCTGGTCAAAACGCTTTCAGTCTGAAATGCTTGTGCTGAATTAGCATGTGTTTTTGCAGTGTAGAGAAACTCGTGATTGCAGTTTTCCTTTTAAGCTTTGAAGATAAAACGGAATGTGTTCTCTCCTCCCAGCTCCTTTTCTCTTATAATCTACACTCCCTGTTCCCGTCTCAAGAGACTCTGGCTTTGTTGCATATTTAGACAATGCATATTCAGTTCATAACACATCTTTTTATAATGTGTATTAATTAATCAACCATGCACCAACACTACACGTGGGGCAAAAGCATTTTGCATGAAAAGCTATCTAAAACATTAGAGCATGTTGCTTTAAGTATGAATTAACTGCTTGCGCTTTGAAAACTTGCACTGGTGCATGTTTATGCTATGTTGTACATTGCACATTTTTGCATGATGTGCACAAATAATAGAAAAACTGCTTTAAACTAATAGCTTTGGCTAGGTAATAACTAACTAGGTAATAACTAAAACAGGCTACAAGTATGGGGGGAGGTAAACACAATGGGTTTTATTTCATAAATTAATACTCTTTTGTGTTTGTTTTGTTTTTGGCCTACTATAAAATGGCTGCCTGGGAATCCAGCATGGCTGGGAATTGTGCTGAATGAGAAACGCATGCGCAGAACCAGCTTGCCTCAAGTGAAGACACATGGGTCAAAGCAACAGTGAACTGTACATTCTTGTCATCGTGCCAATGTACCAGTGTTTGTTGGAAAGTATCATTCCTGCATGCGATGTGAAAGCAAGGAGGAAATGGACTGATACATTTTTCTGCCTTAATGTTGCATATTTGTATAATTATTGATGGTGAAACATAAGACTATATTAAGCATCAACGCTTCCGTTGTTAAAACTGGTATGGGTTGGATTTGCAATGAGAACAGGATGGTGAGACCCTCATGTCATCTATGCTAACCAATCACAGTGCGAGTTTCTACTGAAACTGCAACATTATTAGTGTACTCAACCAAGAATTGGAGTATACATAATGACCCCTTAGGGGGCGTGTAGGACTAGAAGAGATAGGAGGAGAGGGAGCAGATGAGACCAGACATCATATGGGTTAGGTACATGAACGTCGCGGGTGAAGCCTGGGAGGAGATTGCGTCCGAGGAGAGACAGAGGGAGGTCGGGGTTCTTGCTCATATTTTTTTCAGAGAGTCCTTGCACATCATATTTGTGGCAAGGCAGATCACATTCCTCTGTGGTCTTATGAACGGCGGGCTGTCTCTCTCTGTGAAGCACAGAGAGGCAGATTGAACAGACCAGGGCAGAGAGTACAGCTGATGGAACAGGTTAAGATTTAGATGCTAAAACTCTAAGTTTATGCTTTGACTAATTAACTAGTTTGAAAAAGATGTATTTGTCTTATGCATTTATTTCTATATATGAGAGATTTTTGCCAATTATTAATTATTGATTAGCCTTCAAACTCACTCTTGAATTATATTTTTCCTGAAACTCTTTGAAGAGTTCTGACTGGCGTAGAATTAGGGTTTTTTCTCTCCTTTATGGAGTGCTTTGTATGCAACCTATAATATGTTTTGTATTAATTCTATTTTTCCTATTTTCAATTCTGTAGTCTGATTGATATTTGACTAATGAATAAAGGGTCAGAGAACCTTAACTTTTAACTAGAAAATAAAACCCTTTAAAAATACTCACAACACTCTTTATTGGCTTAAATATTAATTGCATTTTTGATTGTTCATGTTTATGTAAAGTCTCCTGAAGGTAATACAAGGTGGCAAGGGTCCAACACCATTACAGCGGTAAATTAGAAGTAAATGAGGTTTTGCATTGAGAAATTACCGTGAAATTACAGCTGGATCAGTTTCTGGTAGCAAGAGGATGGCTATTATCAATTAGTTTAGTGATTAAGGATTATTAATATCACCATCAACTATTCCACAAATGGCCCATTCACCTTAGGAGGAAAGTTGGTCTGTGAAAATTGGTTTAGATATTGACTAATACAAATCGAAGTGAAGAAAATCCACAACCCACTAGATCAGTTTCTGGTAGTAGAGGTAAGGATAACACCAGCACCAAAAGTAGCATAGTTTAGTTTAAAAGCCTAAATAGCGCTAGAAAATAATTGCCCAAGTAAGATAAATGTCCAGATTCGCTAAAGAAAGTCCTGATTCCAATGCTCAGAACCTGAAGACTGTCAAAGCAGTACTGGAAGGTGATGCGATTGCTGGAGTGGTGTGAGTATCAATAGGGTTGTGAAATGTTGTTATTGTGCTAGGATGTATTTTTGAAGTGTTGGAAATAGTAAGGGTTTTGACTGTTGGTGAAAATTCTGCTCATTTATGACTTGATGGTTTTAGTGATTATATTGGTAATTTCATAGGACAGCATTTTTGATTATTGATTATAGGTTTTTAATATGAAAAGTTAGTGCCTTGTTTTATGTTGTCGGGAAGCACAGGTACAGTGATACCTGGAAATTCCCGGGAAAGGAATAGCGGGTGGTAAATGGAAACCACACTGCTCTGAGGTTACTCGTCTGAATAACACTGAGAAGCTATGCAGGGCTGGCAGTGTTAAATTAGGGACTATTTTCTGTGTAAAAGTGAGAGTGATTGATAGCAAAGAGTTCGCTGGTGAAACTTTGGTGTTATATCACCTAGAAAGGGTAACACTGAAGGGGTAGCAGGTTCTTCTGAGCTTGAGTGAAAGGTAAGCAGGAGGGATTTACTCGCAGTGTTTGAAGAGTAAACGGAAATTCTTACTTTGTGAAGAGTAAGCAGAATGTGTTACTCGTAGTGAAAAGAAATCTATCCTTTGTTTAGTGGAACAGACAGAGTAGCGGATGTTTTTATGTTGTTATTAACAGAATTTTGATTAAGAAAACTCAGAAAAATATTTCAGTAAGATTTTGTGGAGGGCCAGTAGTAGGAGTTAAACTGACTGAAATTGAAACTGACAGCATTGGAGAAAAGAATTTGCATTGAACTATTGCAGAAATTAAAATGTTTGAAGGTTTAAAGAAACTGTTGGGAGGTAAAGTGAAAAATGTGTTTTTAATTGGTGATGCTTCTGAAGGAACACCCGTGCATTTTATGTCTACCAATTTAGGACAAAATTCATGTATGTGGGGTCACCAATGGTGCAAGATTACTGAAAAAGAGGGTCCTTTGAGGTTTCCAAAAGATGGTACTTTTGAATTGCAAATTATTGACAAATTAAGGGAAGTGTTATGTGAAATAAAGACACCATCTAGAGCTACACAATTTGAGGATTTAAGCATGTGGGAAAAGACAGCAAGAGACAAAGCAAGTGAGGATAAAAAGGTAAAGAACCAGATACAGGAGAAGGGAATTAATGATGACAAAAAGCTTCAAAAAAATAGTGATTCAGGGGGTGAAATAATGGATGCATTGTTCACTGAGTGTCTGCCACTTTATGTGGTTCCCATTAAAATACTGAAAATAGTGTACCTGTAAGTACTACAGTGGCTACTGCCTCTGTGGAACAGAGAGAAACACAGATTGAGAGAACTGTGCAGACATTCCAGATTGACCCACTATCTGTTGATTCAGCACTGACAGTGATATCTCCAGGTATTACTGCTTCAAATTTGACTGATTCAGTCCAAAAATTACAAACTGCAGATGCACAGGCAAGGTTCAGGGTACATATGAATGATGAAGCAAATGAGAAAATGTTTTCTTCAGGAATGCAGTTGCACCTTGCAGAAATAATAAAATATAATTTCAAATGCAATGGGTTTGAGAAGTTAGGAGACAAGTGGGCAAGAAAACATGAGAAGAAAGAGAAACCACCAGACCTTGTTAGGGAAAATAATAAACAGGATGAAGGAGAAGCGTTTGCTTACTCATTGAGAGAAAAGGTGGGAGAAGTGCATGTTCATGTGTCATGGAACAAAGGTGAACCTGCAGCATTTCTGAACACATTCCCACAATTGAGGGACAAACTTATGCTGTGGTACCCACAAATTGATGGAGTTGTTGAAAATTTAAAAGAGTTGTGCATTAATTTGGAAGTGTTCTTTGACATTGCCATGCAGACTGAATTGTGGTTTGAATCTAAAGTTGTTGTGCACAGGCCAGGTGAGGAGACAATGACAAGGGTTTGCATGAATGCACCATCATTTTCTGTTGTTATGGAGAAAAACGTAGCAGTGATTACTTTCCTGAAGGGCAGAGTGCCAGCAAAGGATGTTGAATGGGTACAGATTAAAAGCACACAGGATGGAAGTAAAGGTGTTTTGTTTTGTGCAAATTCAGATATGGATGTTGCACTGCTGGAAAAAGTATTCTTTTGCCATCTTTATAACAGATTTGAGCATTGGAAGAAGAAATTTAAATTTAAACATGATGCAGCAGTTGGAAATGTATTTATTTATTTATTTTTCACATTTATAGAGCGCACTGTTACCCAGAGGTGTCCTGGCGCTAGTTGAGAGAGTGTGTATGAGCAAGGGCTTACTGTGTGAAAAGCCAGGTCTTTAAAGCTTTCCTAAAAGAAAAGAGGTCCGGCAGTAGTCTGAGGTTCAGCGGCAACGCAGTCCATGCCTTTGCTGCCCCTAAAGAGAAGCTCCTGCCTTCCCAACAAGCTTTCCTATCTCTGGGAATAACTACCAGACCCTGCTCAGCTGATCTCAGAAGTCTAGTTGGTCTATGCCATTAAAAAAGTTGGGAAATGCAGAGGGGACCTAGGCCATGCAAGGCCTTGAAAGTAACGCAAAGAGATTTAAAAATAATTCTTTTGCGAACTGGTAGCCAATGTAACTTCACCAGGTCCCGTGATACAGAGGCAAATTTAGGTGTGCCTGTGATTAGTCGGGCTGCAGCATTCTGCAGAATCTGGAGTTTGTTGAAGAGCCCCTGTTGGGCGTTCAACAGAAGGCTGTTGCAATAGTCCAGCCGGGACAACACCAGTCCAGTGACCACGGTCTTCTTATGCTCGTCCGCGAGAAACGGCAGAACTTTCCGAATGGTTTTTAGGACAAAGTGAGTTGCTGAGGAGAGTGCATTAATTTGAGGCTTAAAGGACAGAGAGTTGTCCATAAGTACACCCAAGTTTTTGACCTTTGGGACAGGAGCTGGGGGAGTACCCATTTCCTCCGGCCACCAGCGAGGGGACCAGAAATTGTCTCTGGACCCGAACAGCAAGACTTTGGTTTTAGTAGAATTTAATTTGAGACAGTTATCTGCCATCCAGTTGCTGACTTCCCGCATGCAGCCTCTGAATCTATCAGCTGTGCTGTCAGTTTCCCCTGGTAGCAGAGATACCACTATCTGAGTATCATCTGCGTAAGAGGTTAACTGGAAGCCAAAAGATCTGATGACTGGTGCCAGGGTGGAGACGTATATATTAAAAAGGGTGGGACTCAAGGATGACCCCTGAGGGACTCCGCAGGGAAGCACGAAAGGGTCTGATTCGTAGTCCCCTATTGCCACCTTCTGCGTCCTGTCAGACAGGAAGGCGAGCAGAACTTTAAGCGCCTTGCCCTGGATCCCCGTAGCCCTGAGCCGGTCCCCAAGTATCTTATGGTGGACCGTATCAAAGGCCGTGGATAAGTCTAACAGGATCAGGGCAGCTCTACCTCCTGCATCCATCACCGTTCTCACGTCTTCTGTTGATTTAATCAGGGCAGATTCGGTACTGTGCCCTGCCCTGAATCCGTGTTGGGAGCGGTCCAGGCCCTGGACTGCCCCTAGAAAAGAGCTTAGCTGTGTGTTTAGAATACCCTCCAGGATTTTAGCCAGAAGGGGTAGCCTGGCTATTGACCGAAAGTTGTTCAGGTCAGTCACCTCTAAATTCGGCTTCTTCAACAGGGGTAAGATGGAAGCTTGTTTCCAGCATAAGGGGAACTCCCCCTTGTCTAGCATCGCATTGAACAGAGGGGTGAGCCCTGCGGCCACGGCCGAAGAGGCCAGTTTGGCCACGCTGGCTGGACATGGATCATTAGGGGAACCTGATTTTGTCTGTTGAAGTCTGCTCTCCACCTCCTCCTTCCTAATGGGGGAGAAGTTGAGAAGCCTAGGAAGATTACAGTCTGCCTCAGGGTTGGTATCTGGAGCGGCGGTCTTGACACGAATGTCTAGTGGGCGGAAGATATTTTCTACTTTTTCCTGGAAGAATTTCGTCAGATCTTCACATAGTTTGCGACTAGGGGGTATCTCCACTGGTTTGGTGACAGCCAGGGACGATACTGTGCGAAATAATTCCTTAGCGGAGTTACTAACCTCCTTAATACGTTTCGTGTAAAACTCATGTTTTGCCTCTTGAATCGCATATTTATACCTTTTTAACTCTAAGAGGAGAAGTTTTCTGTCCTCCTCTTTGTAATTTTTCCGCCAGATTCTTTCCTGCTTTTTACAGAGCAATGTGTGGTCCCTGATACGTTCAGAGAACCAAGGCGCAGAGGGGCTAGATCGAGTGGAGTGATACGTTTTAGGAGGGGCAAGGTTATAGCATGCTGCCTCCAGCCAGTTCGTGTATGAAGTGGCTGCATCTTCCACCTTAGCCCTAAGGGGCTGCATGGAGGTTTTGAGCAGGCTCTCTAGAGCTTCTCCATCTATATCTTTCCACCTCCTGATAGTTCTGGGTGGGTTCGAGACCTTACTAGGTCTAGAAGGCGGGGACAGGCTGATATCAAAATGCACTACCGCATGGTCAGACCAGGAGACCGGAAGAATTGCCGTGATTTCAAGGTTGGGAAGATTGGAGAAGATCCCATCTAGAGTGTGTCCTGCCCTGTGGGTTGGGCCGATAACCCTTTGGTTAAGCTCAACCCCAAGCATCAGATCTAATAAATTCCGCGTATCGGGGTCTGAATCACATTCCAGGTGAAAGTTAAAATCTCCCAGAGCTGTAAATGTCTTAGCGCAAAGTGCTTCTTCTAGCAAGCAGCTGAGTGCTGGGAGGAACGAGGTTTTGGGTCCGGGGGGCCTATAAATTAGGCCACCCTTGAGAGATTGATGGTTGGAAAGGGTCAGGTTATAGATAAGGGCTTCAAATTGGTCGGTGGTATCCGACTGGAATGAACCTCTGATGGAGTTATGATAGAAGATAGCGAGACCTCCTCCGCTTTTATTTCCTCTGTTCTGGACAAAGCACTCGTACTCAGGGGGGGTTGCTTTAACAATATCCGGACCCGAGGCAGCATCTGTCCAGGATTCTGTTACGAATGCTATCAGAGATTTGGTTTCAATTATGAGGTCCGCTAGCTCTATACTGTGTCTCACCAGGGATCTAGCGTTAAGTAAAAGACATTTAACTGCAGTGTGTTCTTTCCTTATCCAAGGCACTGATGAGGCTGAGCAGCAGTTACTCGTTTGCCAACATATCTTTGGGAGAGCTTGATTGCAGTTACTGCATAGCTGTGGGGGGGGCAGCCCATCCTCACGCATTTCTAAGATAACGCATCCCGGGCTCCCGCCTTTGTATCGGAGAGCCAGGAGAGTGTCACGGCTATAGACAAAGCTACTAGGCGTTTTCCCTGACCCTGGACCAGAGGTCCCGGCACTAGGCGCGGAACCGGCGCGGACGGGCGCAGACGGGCTTGCCTTTGGCGCGCCTTCGGCGTGCCGCCGGCGCGCCCGCTGCGCTCGTCTGCTGCGCTTCCTGTGTAAGGTGACCATTTTATGCCAATCGTGGAGTGAGGGGCGGAGCACTAGTCTGCTCGCCCACCTCGTCTGTGAAGAGGGCAGAACAACGGGCCACTAGTCACGGGTTCGATCCCCGAATGTGCAAAAGAGCAGTATTTACAAGCTGTGCGGTTTTAGAATACAGGCAGTAAAATAAGATAAAACGAGTGTATTTAAAACGAGCAGCAGGTAATGAGGGCAAAGAAACCACGTACCATACAACAATCACAGAGCTTTCAGTCCCGGCTTCCGCCTCAAGACCGTATTGTCACAAACACACGCAAACAATCAGCTGTGGTGTGTGAGGGTGGGAAGTTTATACCTATCGTGGAGTGAGGGGCGGAGCACTAGTCTGCTCGCCCACCTCGTCTGTGAAGAGGGCGGAACAACGGGCCACTAGTCACGGGTTCGATCCCCGAATGTGCAAAAGAGCAGTATTTACAAGCTGTGCAATTTTAAAATACAGGCAGTAAAATAAGATAAAACGAGTGTATTTAAAACGAGCAGCAGGTAATGAGGGCAAAGAAACCACGTACCATACAACAATCACAGAGCTTTCAGTCCCGGCTTCTGCCTCAAGACCGTATTGTCACAAACACACGCAAACAATCAGCTGTGGTGTGTGAGGGCGGGAAGTTTATACCTATCGTGGAGTGAGGGGCGGAGCACTAGTCTGCTCGCCCACCTCGTCTGTGAAGAGGGCGGAACAACGGGCCACTAGTCACGGGTTCGATCCCCGAATGTGCAAAAGAGCAGTATTTACAAGCTGTGCGGTTTTAAAATACAGGCAGTAAAATAAGATAAAACGAGTGTATTTAAAACGAGCAGCAGGTAATGAGGGCAAAGAAACCACGTACCATACAACAATCACAGAGCTTTCAGTCCCGGCTTCCGCCTCAAGACCGTATTGTCACAAACACACGCAAACATGTGCAAGAACAGAGAGAAATGCAGGTACAGGTGCAATGTGTCAGCCAAGCAAATGCAAATGTCAAGGAATATGAGTGTCTAGATGTCATGAAAATATGCATAAAGCCAATATCAGACTTTAAGAATGAACGTCTGATTCAGCACAACAATGTCCATTTTGGAGATGGCTCATATTTGAAAGGTAACAATGACACATTAGGAGCAGCACATGCTATGATCCTTATACATTATGTTGTCAAAGCTTCATGGCTTTCAGTAGTTACCTCAGCCCAAAATTCGAAATTGATTGCCCTTACCATAACATGCAGTATATCTGCTCAAATGGGAGTCACTGTTGTCATGGGAGGGAGAAATGCTAATTCAGTTGCACAAAATTGTGTTCTGTTAGCATATACATTCAATGGAATCTTCACAGGTGAATTAATAGAAGCTCAAGAAATTGTTTCAGAAGCAGAACAACAGGGTTGTATTAGAACTGTTTTTGAGAAAAGTGACAACTGCATAGTAGCAAATGTGTTATTGCAAAAACTGATGCCCAGGTATAGATTGCCAGTTTCTCTGAAATCAGATCATAATGAGGTTTCAAATATGATGTGTGCAGAACCACAGATTGGACAAGGATTGGATTGTAGCTATCTCCCTGATGAACAAGTTACTTACCTTCGGTAACGCTTTTTCTGGTGGATACAGTATCTGCCTGTGGATTCCTCACCTTGTGAATATCCCCTGCGCCAGCATTCCACGGAACTTTTCTTCCCCAGCATTCCACGTCGACGTGGGCGACGTCACAATACATCGGCTCCGCACGCGACTCCGTACGACGTCATCGGAGCCATAAGAAGCCCACGTCGGCGTGATGACGTCAGTTCCACCCATTTTTTCCGTGCCTTCGAGGCGAACAGGTGAACCAACGACAACTCCAAGTATACACAGTATACAGAATACCAATACATATACATAGCATACAAAAACAAAGGAATGCTAATCAAACAAGCATTTCCTACAAATGTACAAGAGAATATACAAACATTTCAAACAAGACCTATTCCATGGTATACAAAGGTGGACAACGGGGAGGCGGTTGGGTCAGTGAGGAATCCACAGGCAGATACTGTATCCACCAGAAAAAGCGTTACCGAAGGTAAGTAACTTGTTCTTCTGATGGATACATCTGCCAGTGGATTCCTCACCTTGTGAATAGATTCCCACAGCAGTCCCCACTCCCGGAGGAGGGTGTCCACCTTTCTATACCAGAAAGTCTTGCAAGACAGAACGCGCGAAGTGGCCCTCCCTCCTCATCTCAGAGTCCAAGCAATAATGCTTTGCGAAAGTATGGAGGGAGGCCCAAGTCGCGGCCTTACAAATATCTGCCACAGGAACACCCCGGGCCAGAGCAGATGTTGAAGACTTAGCTCTAGTAGAGTGAGCACGAATACCCTCAGGAGGAGTCTTACCAGCCAGGGCGTAGCAGATCTTGATGGTCAGTATAATCCATCTTGACAGCGTGCGCTTGTGCACCGCTTTACCTTTAGAACGACCAACGTAGCCAATAAAAAGCTGGTCATCAATACGAAAGTCCTTGGTCCTGTCCAAATAAAAACTCATAGCCCTCTTCGGGTCAAGGCGATGGAGTCTTTCTTCTTCTTTGGAAGGATGAGGGGGTGGATAAAAAACAGGGAGGGTAATAGACTGCCCCAAATGGAAAGGAGTAACAACTTTTGGCAGGAAAGCAGCCCTGGTCCTGAGAACCATCCTTTCAGCATGTAAGGTAAGAAAAGGAGGTTTGGAACTAAGAGCTTGAAGCTCACTCACCCTCCTTGCCGAGGTTATGGCTACAAGAAAAACCACCTTAAAGGACAACAGCCTCAAAGGACAATTATGAAGAGGCTCAAATGGGGACCCCATTAAAAAGGTTAAGACAAGATTAAGGTCCCACTGAGGCATTACAAATGGAGTAGGAGGAAACATGTTTGTAAGGCCCTTGATGAACCTCAGAACAACCGGAGATTTAAACAACGAAGGTTGATCTGGAAGGCACAGAAATGCCGATAAGGCCGAAAGGTAGCCCTTGACCGTGGCCACTGCACAGCCCTGCTGAGCCAAGGAAAGAGCAAACTGAAGCACATCAGAAAGATGAGCCTTTAAAGGGTCAATGGATCTCTCTCCACACCACTTTACAAACTTAGACCACCTGTAGGAGTATATGGACTTGGTGGAGTGTCGCCTGGCCGATAAAATAACGTCCACCACATCAGGTGGGAGAGAGAAGGAACTCAGGTTGCCCCGTTCAATCTCCAGGCATGAAGGTGTAAGCTCTGGAGGTGGGGGTGTAGAACCTGCCCCTCCGACTGCGAGAGGAGGTCTGCCCTCAAAGGGAGACGGAGCGGAGGGCACGAGGAGAGGTGGAGAAGATCTGTGTACCACACCCTTCTTGGCCAGTCCGGGGCGACCAAAATGACTTGGGCCCGGTCTTGGCGAATCTTCCTCAGAACCCGAGGAATCAAGGGTATGGGAGGAAACGCGTAAAGGAGTCATGAGCCCCAACTCAACTGAAACGCGTCCCCCAACGCCCCCTGCATCGGATATTGGAGACTGCAGAATGACGGGCAGTGCGCGTTCTCTCGGGTGGCAAACAGGTCCACCCGAGGTGTCCCCCACGTCTGAAAGACGCGACGAACCACCTCCGGATGGAGCCTCCACTCGTGGTCGGCGGAGAACTGCCGACTGAGACTGTCCGCACGCACGTTCAGCACCCCGGCCAGATGATTTTCCATCAGACAAATCTGATGGTCCTGAGCCCAGGACCATAGTCGTAAGGCCTCTCTGCAGAGACAAAGAGACCCTACTCCTCCCTGTTTGTTTATATACCACATCGCGGTCGTGTTGTCCGTCAGGACTTGAACTGACTGACCGCGAAGGGAAGGGAGGAAGGCCTTGAGTGCCAAACGAATCGCCCGCAATTCCAGAAGGTTGATATGAAACAACCTTTCCTCTGGAGACCAAAGACCCTTGATCTCCAGATCCCCCAGATGAGCTCCCCACCCTAGGGTGGAGGCATCCGTTATCACTGTGGCCACCGATGGAGGTAGATGGAAAGGCTTTCCTTGGGACAGATTGCCCTCCACGCTCCACCAAGACAGATCCGCTGCAGCTTCTCCGGAGATCTTGATCGACTCCCCGAGATCCCCGTTGTGCTGATACCACTGCTTGCGGAGGCACCACTGGAGCGCCCTCATGTGCCAGCGTGCATGGTTGACCAACAGAATGCAGGAAGCGAACAGACCGAGCAGGCGAAGGACCTTCAGAACTGGAACAACCGCTCCACTGTGGAATAAAGGGACCATCTCCTGAATGTCGAGAATCCTTTGAGGAGGAGGGAATGCTCGACACACAGTAGTGTCCAGTACTGCCCCTATAAACAGGTTGCGTTGAGAGGGCACCAGGTGAGATTTGGGCACATTGATTGAAAAACCCAAGTCGAACAACAGCTGAGCTGTCACCTGCAGATGACGCTGCACCATCTCCGGGGACTCTGCCTTCAGAAGCCAGTCGTCCAGGTAGGGAAAAACCGGAATCCCCGACCTCCTGAGA
Source organism: Triturus cristatus (assembly GCF_964204655.1). Taxonomy (NCBI): domain Eukaryota; kingdom Metazoa; phylum Chordata; class Amphibia; order Caudata; family Salamandridae; genus Triturus; species Triturus cristatus. The sequence goes on from NC_140595.1 coordinate 537,601,389, forward strand.
TGAGCAGCCACCACTGCCATCACCTTTGTGAAGACTCGAGGTGCAGTAGTAAGACCAAACGGGAGGACCGCAAACTGATAATGTTGCGACCCAACCGTAAAACGGAGATACTTCCTGTGCGACTTCAGGATTGGGACATGGAAGTACGCGTCCTGCAAGTCGAGCGACACCATCCAGTCTCCTTGCTGCAACGCTTGAAGAACCTGCGCAAGGGTCAGCATCTTGAACTTCTCCTGTTTCAGGTAAAAATTCAAGATTCTGAGGTCCAGAATCGGACGTAATCTGCCGTCCTTCTTGGGGATCAGGAAATACCGGGAGTAGCATCCCTGACCTCTTTCCTGCTCCGGAACCACCTCTATTGCGCCCTTCTGAAACAAGGCTTGAACTTCTTTCTGCAGGAGAAGCAGGTGGTCCTCCGAGCAATAACCTTGGCAAGGAGGGTAAGGGGGAGGAAACTCCCGAAAGGGAAGGGCGTACCCAGTCTCTACGAGGTTCAAAACCCAAAGGTCGGTTGTAACAGATTTCCAACCCCGTAGAAAGTAGGACACCCGACCCCCCACAGGCCTTACATGATCCAGGATGGGGGATCTAGGACTGCTTCCCTGAAGCCTCATTTGGAGCAGAGGAGGAGGAGGAAGAAGAGGGGTTACGACCAGAACCTCTCCGACCCCTTTGCTTCCCTCTATAGGAGCGATAGAGGGGATTCTGCTGCTGTTGTTGCTGCTGCTGTTGTGGCTGTCGGAAGGAGGGAAAGGATGATCTTCCGAATCCCCTAGCCTTACGGAAAGTTGAACCTTTAGCAGGAACCTGCAGACCCAAGGACTTCGCCGTCAACCTACTGTCCTTAAAACGTTGAAGGGCAGAATCTGCCTTCTCCCCAAACAACTTTTGTCCATCAAAGGGCAGATCCACCAGCGTGGCCTGGACATCTGCAGAAAACCCTGAGGAACGGAGCCAAGCCTGTCTCCTTGCGGCAATGGACGACCCCATAATCCTCGCCACAGAGTCCGCCGTATCCAGCCCAGACTGGATCACCTGCCTGGCAGCTGCCTGAGTGTCCGCCACAACCTCCATGAAGGACGACTTATCCCCCTCAGGTAACTTAGGGGCCAAAGTTTTTATAGAGTCCATCAGGGCATGAACATAACGCCCCAGCAAGCATGTGGCATTTGACGACTTCAACGCCATACTTCCTGAGGAGAAAGTCTTTTTGGCCGCCTGATCAACTTTCTTTGACTCCCTATCAGCAGGAGATTGGGGGAAAGCACCCGAAGCATGTTTAGAACATGAAGCCTGCACCACTAGGCTCTCCGGAGAAGGATGCGTGGATAAAAAATCCGGGTCTCCTGGCGCAACCCTGTATCTCCTTGCCACCTGCCTGCAAACTGCCGGAGCTGATAGAGGCTTCTTCCACACCTCCAACACTGGTTCCAAGAGAGCCTCATTGAAAGGTAACAAAGGCTCTGAAGCCGACGTCGGAGAGTGCAACACCTCTGTAAGCAGATTGGACTTGTATTCCACAGAGGGCAGCTGCAGATCTAACAACTCCGCGGCCTTCTTGATCACAACATGGTAGGGCGCCAATTCCTGTGGTGGAGAAGACCTTGCAGAAGCATGCTCCCACTCCGGGGTGGTATCCAAACCACTTGCTACCTCTATACCTCCAAACTCATCCGAAGAAGAGTCGACTTCACCTTCTTCCACCTCAGCCCGATATCTTTCCTCCTCCAAAACCCTTTGGGCCTCCCGCCTCGATCGGATCCGGGGAGCCGGCGTCGTCGACGTCGTACGCGGCGTCGGTGGAGCCAAAGGCACCGGCGTCGGAGGCGCCACAGGTGGAGTCGGCGGCGCCGGATGCGGCGTCGATGGAGTCGGCCTCGGCGTCAGAGAAGGCTCCGAAGATTGACGATCCATCCGAGGTCGAGCCGGATTCCCAACCGGCGCCGGAAACTGCCAAGAAGGCGCCATCGGCATAAAAGGCAGAAAAGGAGCCTGAGCGTATTGCTGCGGCACTCCCAGAGAAAACGCCATCGGACCCACGGGACCTGCTGGTGCTCCGGATGGGAAGGATGCTCTCTGAAAAATGCCATACATGGCATTCAGAAATCCCGAAGGATCCGTACCTGGAGCCGGGAATTGGGGATAAGGAACTGCCCCTGTATCCTCCTGTGGAGTCACCGGCGTCGGCTCCTCAGAATCCTCCACCGGAGCCGCGGAGTCACCAGGCACCGGAACAGACTCTTCCTGCTCCTGCTCATCCAAATGCACATCAGATTCCACCCGACCCGGAGTCGAAGCCTTGGACGGCGCCGGCGACGGCGTCGGGGAACGAGCTGGAGTCCGCTTCGGAGAGGGAGACTTCGAAGACTTATCAGGAGAAGGCGAAGGAGACAAGACCTTGCTCTGACGTCGACGAGGCGAAGCCGACCTCGACCTCTTAGACTTCGAGGACCGACGCCGAGAAGAATGCTTCCTCTTCTTATGGTGCTTCTTCGACTTCGACGACCTCGAAGTCGAAGACTCTCGCCTGGACTTCTCCTTTTTCCTCCCTCTCTTATCCTCACCGATCTTCTTCATGAAGAGTTTGGTCTTCCTCTCCTTCAGCGCTTTAGGATTCATGCTCCTACAGCACCCGCACTCATCCACGTCATGATCAGAGGAGAGACACCATAAACAGTTCTGATGCGGATCCGTCATGGACATCAGGCCTCCGCACTCCCTACAGGGCTTAAAGCCCGACTTCCTCGTCGAAGACATACCGATTTTAACAAAAATACACCACTAGATTACAAAGTATCTAGAGAGCACTGGGAAAAAACCGTTGCGCGTCGACGGCGCGGAAAAAAGGGAACTGACGTCATCACGCCGACGTGGGCTTCTTATGGCTCCGATGACGTCGTATGGAGTCGCGTGCGGAGCCGATGTATTGTGACGTCGCCCACGTCGACATGGAATGCTGGGGAAGAAAAGTTCCGTGGAATGCTGGCGCAGGGGATATTCACAAGGTGAGGAATCCACTGGCAGATGTATCCATCAGAAATTTCAAGCATAATAAAGCAACACAAAGACAGTACAGAGTTACACTTTGCAAAAGACTTTGTTTCAGCATCACCAAAGTGGCTTGAAAATGGACATGCAAATACACTTGTGAAAAACACAAATGATTATACTAGCCATTGCTGTGAAGGTCTGACTGATGTGGACCGTGCAGTTCTGCATAATGAATGGTGCCAAAACTTTGATTTGAGAGATGCTGTGAAATGGAAAGGCCTGTTCCAAAGGATCCTGGCAAAGACTGCTGTGAAATGTGGTGGCCTTCCAAATTGGGTGCATGCCTCTCACACACGTATGGGTCCTGTTTCCCCCTGATAAAAAAGCTCCTCTTCAAGAAGATATGCCAGCAGTGGTCAAAAGTCTACAGAAGAGGGTCAGTCAAGCTGTAAGGGAACACACAGAGTCTGAAGTAGCACTAGAGAACACTGAAGTGGCACAGGAAAAGCAAAAAGTGGAAACTGACTCAGATAAAAGCAGTGTCCAAAGGGTGAAAGAGTCAGATGCAGCCTCTGAAGAAGAAATTAGTGCTGTGGGCCTACGAGTGGAGGTAGGAAAAAGATGGCTGAAATGGTACCCAAAACGTTTGCAGTGGCCCCTTGAAAAATCATTTGCACCAATAAATGAAACATCTGAATCTGATCAAAGTGAAAATAGAAGTTAAAGGCTTGGATTGAAAAAGTGCAAATAATTGATGGTGCTCTGTTAGAGTTTCTCATCACCTGAATGGTCAAAATGCATGGAAAAAGTACAGAATGTCACTTTGAATGAACTGTATGAGCCAAACTGATGGCAAGCTGGTAACAAAGAGAAAAAGAGAAAAAAAAAAAAAGGCTGAAACAATAACTAAGAATTGTCAAGAGCTGAAGAGAAAAGAATCGTTGAATGATGAAAGAAAAAGAAGAAAAGAAAAAAGAACTGTCCTTTTGAATTTTCCTTTCATTATTTTAGTTACTTATTTTAGAGACGACTAACAGTTCCAAGAAGCTAATCACAGAACTGTGCACTATACATTTGAGCTTTTCTATATATGATATGATTACAGACAAAACTTGTGTTGCCTTAGAAATAGAGGTAAAATTGTTATATGCTCAGCTTTTGCAATAAAAATGTCACTTGTGAAAATAAATAAGTGTGATGATTTACAAATCAATTGAGGTATCATGATTTGTTATCATCAAAGGGTGAGTTGATAGAGCTAGATTTCTCAAGATTAAGCATTGCTCTGTTCTGTGTTTCGGACAGACTGCATTTAAATTGGCACGCCGATTTTGGTGCAAGTGAAAACACATGGCACATGAAATATGAAATGAGGCCTAGTCAAATGCTTTTTAAAAGGGGCACTTTTGGTGCATGCAAAGTGAAAGACATAAAATGAGGCCTGGTCAAAATGCTTTCAGTCTGAAATGCTTGTGCTGAATTAACATGTGTTTTTGCAGTGTAGAGAAACTCGTGATTGCAGTTTTCCTTTTTAGCTTTGAAGATAAAATGGAATGTGTTCTCTCCTCCCAGCTCCTTTCCCTTATAATCTACACTCCCTGTTCCCGTCTCAAGAGACTCTGGCTTTGATGCATATTTAGACAATGCATATTCAGTTCATAACACATCTTTTTATAATGTGTATTAATTAATCAACCATGCGACCAACACTACACATGGGGCAAAAGCATTTTGCATGAAAAGCTATCTAAAACATTAGAGCATTTTGCTATAAGTATGAATTAACTGCTTGAGCTTTGAAAACTTGCACTGGTGCATGTTTATGCTATGTTGCACATTTTTGCTTGATGTGCACAAAACTGCTTTAAACTAATAGCGTTTGCTAGGTAACAACTAATACAGGGTACTAGTTTGGGGGAGGTAAACATAATGGGTTTTATTTAATAATGTAATACTCTTTTGTGTTTTTTTTGTTTTTGGCCTACTATAAAATGGCTGCCTGGGAATCCAGCATGGCTGGGAATTGTGCTGAATGAGAGACGCATGCGCAGAACCAGCTTGCCTCAAGTGAAGACACATGGGTAAAGGCCACAACGAAGAACAAAAGTTACTTACCTGTAAACTGTGGTTCTCCAGTATTGGTGTCTTTCATAGATTCACATGCTTGAATATTCCCCGTCGTCGAAGTGGGAGTCCCACGGTACATAATATAGCAATATAGTAATAACATAAGCCTAATAGGCATAAAAGAAAGAAAAACCATAGAGTTTTCATGGTTAGACAACTTGTCACCTCTATAACATATCACTGTCGTTATGTTCTAGGCCAAATCCAGCCAATCAGTTGTCTGCACCCTCTAGAACCCTCTCCCCAGAGACTCAGGCTCTCAGATTTTCGTAGCACAAGAGTGACATATAGTCAAATACATAATTAGAGCCTCTGAGGGGAGGTGGGTGGGTCGCATGTGAATCTATGAAAGACACCAATACTGGAGAACCACAGTTTACAGGTAGGTAACTTTTGTTCTTCTCCAGTATTGGGGTGTCTTTCATAGATTCACATGCTTGAATAAGAGTAGTGAGCAGTGAATCAGAATAATACAAGGTACATAAGCATCAAAACAATAGCATATACAGTGCAAAAGACTATATGCATATAAATATACATATATATATATAAATATATACATCTATACATAAATAAATAAATAAAAGTACCTTGTATACAGGAGGAGGGAAGCATCAGAGGCTCACCTTATTTAAAAAGATTACGAAGGACTGCTTGTCCCACGGCTGTATCCGTGTTATCTGCAGCATCCAGACAGTAGTGTCTCGTAAAGGTGTGTCTGCTGGACCATGTCGCCGCTCTACAGATGGATTGAAGAGGGACTCCAGCAAAAAACGCAGTAGAAGAAGAAACCTTCCTGGTGGAGTGCGCTTTAACGGTAGCAGCGAGAGGTTTCCCTGCTTGTTGATGACAGAAGGCAATAGTAGAAGATATCCAACGTGCTGTAGATTGTTTGCTGACAGGATGACCTTGTCGCATCCGTCCGTAGGCGACAAAGAGTTGGTCATTTTTACGAATAGCAGCAGTTCTCTGAAGATAAAATTTGAGGCATCGTTTGACATCCAAAGAATGAAGTGACTTTTCTGCAAAAGTTTGAGGATTTGGAAAAAATGTTTTTAAAACAACCGGCTCATTGAGGTGGAAATCAGATGGTACCTTAGGGATAAAGGTCGGATTGGTGCGAAGCAGGACAGAATCTTTAGTAAATTGAAGAAAAGGTGGGTTAATGGTAAATGCTTGCAAGTCACTGACCCGGCGTGAGGATGTAAGAGCCAGTAGGAGAGAAGTCTTCCACGTGACATATTTGAGGCTGACCTTATGGATTGGCTCGAATGGCGATCTCATGAGCTGCGCCAATACAACATTGAGATGCCAAGGAGGAGGAGGCCAACGTATCGGAGGAAACATTCGGAAAAGCCCTTTGAAGAATTGTTGTATTACTCTTGACGAGTAAAGGGAGTTAGAGCCATCTTGTCGGAATCGTGAGATTGCTGCTAAAAAGACTTTAAGGGTAGCGTATGAAAGACCTGATTTTGCTAGGTGCAAAAAGAAAGGTAAAAGTTGTTCCGGCTTGGAATGCATTGGATGAATATTGGCATCACTGCACCATGAACAAAAGCGTTTCCATTTTAGTTTATATGTTTTCACAGTAGAAGGAGCTCTAGCTTTTGCTAAGACTTCTCTGCAGTCCAAAGGGATGTCCAAATTCACAAATTCAAAGTACTCAGGTTCCAAGCCGCCAAGTGTAGAGATGCAGGATCGGGATGACAAATTTGACCGTGTTCCATGGTCAAAAGATTCGGAAGAGGACAAAGCATGATCGGTTCGCACTGAGACAGGAGCAGCAGTTCCGTGAACCATATTTGTCGAGGCCATCGGGGGGCTATAAGGATGAGACGACAGGGTTCTTTCCTCATTTTCCGTAGAACCTTGGGGACCAGAGGTATCGGTGGAAAGGCGTAAGCATAAATTTTGGACCAGTTCATCAAAAAGGCATTCCCGCACGACTTTGGTTGGGGAAGCCAACATGCGTAGAACTGGCATTTTCGGTTCAGATAAGTTGCGAAAAGATCCAGATTTGGGGAACCCCATAGTTGGAATATATGATCCAGAATGGGTTGGTGCAATTCCCATTCGTGATTGGTCGTGGAGAATGTTGGACGCTCCCGGAACATGCACTGCTGTGAGGGCGATGTGATGTTGAATCGCCCAATCCCAGATTTTTTTAGCCTGAAGGGACAACAGAACGGACCTCGTGCCTCCTTGCTTGTTGATATAGTGCATGCACGTTTTGTTGTCCGTCTGGATCAACACCGTGCTTCCATGAATGATGGTTTGTAAAGCTTTGAGAGCCAGAAAAATGGCCAGTAATTCTAACAGGTTGATGTGTCTTGTCTTTTGATGAACCGAGCACTTGCCTTTCACAGTTAGTCCCTGCAAGTGGGTGCCCCAACCCTCGAGAGATGCGTCGGTGGTGAGGGTGAATTGTGGAGTGTCCGCCAGAAAAGGACGCCCCGCGGAGACATGTTCTTCGTGAGTCCACCATAAAAGAGCCCTTTTTAGGCGAAGGGTGACTCTGACTAGGTCGTTGAAAGTGCCTGAGACCTGAGCCCATTGCTTGTCCAGTTCTTCCTGGACAGGTCTCATCTTCAGGCGGCAGTGAGGGACTAAAGGAATGCAGGACGACAGCATCCCTAGGAAAGATTTCAACTGTCGGACAGAAACAAACTCTTTTAGGTGGATAGAGGTCGCTAGATCGCGAAGACGTTGTCGCCGTTCGTGCGACACAAAAGCTTTCCCTAGACTGGCATCCAGAATGGCTCCCAAGAACAATCTGTTTTGAGCCGGGCGCAACTGAGAGTTTTCTAAGTTCAGTGTGAGGCCCAGAGATTGGAACAGGGATCTGCATAACAGAGTTTGTTTGGACGCTAGGTCGAAAGACTTCGCCTTCAGAAGGCAGTCGTCTAAGTAGGGAAAGATTTGTACTCCCTGAAGACGAAGGTAAGAAGCCACCGGTGCAAGGACTTTTGTGAACACTCGGGGAGCAGAACGAAGGCCGAATGGCAGGACCTTGAATTGAAAATCTCGTCCGGCCACCCTGAATCTGAGGAATTTTCTGTGTCTTGACAATATGGGAAGATGAAAATAAGCGTCTTGCAGATCTAGAGTTGTCATGAATTCTCCTTGAGAGAGAAAAGGAAGTACCTCTTGTAGGGACAACATACGAAAAGTTTGTGTCTTTATATATTTGTTCAGGGCTCGTAGATCCGAAATGGGACACCATTCTCCCGACTTTTTCTGTATAAGGAAGAACCTTGAATAGAACCCCCTGCCCTTCTGTAGTTTTGGTACCACTTCGATCGCGCCCTTTCTCAATAGAATATTTAGCTGATTCAGAAGCTCTTTCAAGTGTGCAGGCGGGGGACCTCTTGATGGAGTATTTGGAGGAATCTTTATAAATTCCAAAGCGTGTCCCCTGCGCACAATATCGAGAACCCATTGATCGGTGGTTATTTGCGACCATTTGGAGTAGAAGCGGGAGATTCGACCTCCAAGTTTTGGAGGAGTCCGTGACTGAGGGTAATGAGAGTCATTGTTTCTTTGAGGAATCCTTTCCTCTGTAAGAAGATGTGCCTCTGTATTGCCTGTAATTGGAAGAATTTTGCTGCCGATAAGATTGCTGGTTTTGAGAGGAATAGCGGCTCTGTCCTCAAGTACCTTGACATAAGTACCTTGACATTTACATTGTCCTTGCCTGTATTGGTTTGAATTGCCTCGAAAGGAAGAAGAGGAACCACGACCTCTTGCGCCTCGAAAAGGTTGTTTTTTGAATTGCAAAGACCCTACAGCACGAGCTGTGTCAGTGTCCTTCTTAATTGCCTGAAGGGCATCATCTATATGCTGGCCAAAAAGGGACTCGCCGTCGTAAGGCATGTCCAGGATTTTTGTTTGCAACTCTTGACGAAAGGACGTAGCCCGTAACCAGCCCTGATGCCGGAGGACTGCAGCACCTGCCAAAAGATGGAAGCCAGAAGAAGGCACATCAATGGCGCAATCTATAATCTCCGAAGAAATTCTTTCTCCCTCTTGGAGAATCTTCAAAGCCTCTGGTCTGGATGATTCAGAAATAAGATTAATCAGAGATGAAATGTCTGACCACATTTGGCGATCGTAGCGGCCTAAGATCGCCAAAGAATTGGCCGCTCGTACAGTAGCTGCCGCCATAGTGAAAAAATGTTTCCCTATACCATCCAGCCGTCGACCTTCGCGATCAGGAGGTGCCGACAAAGGAGATGAAGGGTTTCTAGATCGGCGTTGGGCTGCCTGAGTAATAATGGAATCAGGCGAAATTAAACAGGCAGGAGAATTTGGAGGAGCCTTGTATTTTTTGTCTATCCTAGGAAGGATGGCTGGAATCGAATTAGGAGTTTGCATCAATTTAAGGCCCTCTTGCCATATAAAATCAATGATTGGAATGCAGCGGACCTGCTTTTGAGGTTGGTCCTTAAAGTCATATAAGAAACAATCCTCCTCTCTGGTTGTCATAGGGAGGTGAAATCTTTTAGCTGCTCTTTCCATGAGCAAATGAAAACCACCAATGTCAACTGGGGGAGAATCCAAAGGAGCTGGATCAGCGGGAGAAGGTGTTTGAATCTGATAGTTGTCCCAGTCAGAAAGGAGGGAAGCATCATCCAGCTCACCTTCCTCTTTGTCAGCGTCATCATCTTGTTCCTCGACTATATCTTCAAGTGTGATTGGAGGAACCCCAAGAGATTGTTCTCTGGTCACTGATGTAGGTGTGGCTACCGTTTCCCTAGGAAAAACAGGTTGTTGAGGTGTCTGCGGCGTTGGAGTGGTATGCCCAGACCGTGGAAAACGGCAATTATAATCATCCAGCATGTACTTTAAATTGGAAATCAGACTTAAAGGCAATTGTGCCATAGGAGGTTCCTGAACTGGATGCGTGTCATAAGATGAGAAATCATCTTGTTGCAAGTCCTCCTCATCATCATCTGAGTCCTGACATTTAATTAAAAGTTCTGAAGGACTGCGAGCAGCCCGAAATCCGTCATCCTCGTATTCCTCATTGTCAGATGAAAACAGCACTTCAGGAGGCTGCACAGGTGTTTTAAGTGGTATCAGGGTATCCAGAGACGAATGCCGGCATTGAAGCAGAGAGTTTGAAGTCTCTAATGGTAGCAAATCCAGAGTTGGAGTCGTAGCCATCGTTGCTGGTGCTGAAATTCGCCGTTGAATTGCTGTCGACGACGAAGCCACCGTCGACGACGAAGCCACCGCCGACGAGGAAGCCCCCGTTGACGACGAAGTCATCGCCGACGACAAAGCCACCGTCGACGACAAAGCTACCGTCGACGACAAAGCTACCGTCGACGACAAGGCTACAGTCGACAACAAGGCCACCGCCGACGAAGAAGCACTCATCGACGACGAAGTTCCCGCCGACGACGAAGCCATCGTCGACGACGAAGCACTCCTCGACGACAAAGCACCCTTCGACGACGAAGCACCCGTCGACGAAGTCTGCTTCTTCTTATGCTTGATAGCCGTCGACGACGAAGTTAAGGGTAGTGTCGATGAAATGGGTCTCATCTTAACTGATACCAGCGACGACGGTGAAGACGCCGACGACATGATCATCGTTGGCTTCATAGACATAGATGCCGAGGTCGTCGATGTAGATGCGACGACGGCAGCTCTCGTCGACGGAGGAAGCGTTGAAGAGCTCGTCGACGAGAGAGGCAGTTTCTGAGGTAAAAACTGCGCAGATGGAGTCTTAGACGCCTGAGAATCAGATCTCGGGGGCGTCAAGGATACAGAGAGGCCCCTGGGGGGGGGAATCACCCCTCTTGAAGTAGAAGGTTGGGTAGTAATCTTGTCTCCATGATGTTTCTTCACCACCTTAGTTCTAGGAGAAACTTTTTGAGAGTCACAGGACCTTTTCAAAGAGGGAGCAGTTTGGATAGAAGACACACTCTCCACATCTGAAACAGGATTTTCTGAAGTCTTCATCTTCTGCAGCCACAGAAGGAGACGCCCTTCTCTATCCTTCAAAGTTTTCTGTGAGAAGGTTCTACAAATTTTACAATCCTTTACCTGATGTTCAAGATATAAACAATAAATACATTTTTTGTGAGGATCTTCAGAATGAAGTCTCAGTTTACCACAACTCCCACAAGGTCTGAAGAGGGATTTCTTGGTTGTAGACATCATAGACTCAATCTTCTGTGAAATATGAGATGAAAAAAACTGAGCAAGCTCAGGGAGACTCCCTTCACACGATGTGCGGTAGAAAATCTGAGACCCTGAGTCTTTGGGGAGAGGGTTCTAGAGGGTGCGGACACCTGATTGGCTGGATTTGGCCTAGAACATAACAACAGTGATATGTTATAGAGGTGACAAGTTGTCTATCCATGAAAACGCTATGGTTTTTCTTTCTTTTATGCCTATTAGGCTTATGTTATTACTATATTGCTATATTATGTACCGTGGGACTCCCACTTCGACGACGGGGAATATTCAAGCATGTGAATATATGAAAGACACCCCAATACTGGAAAACTGTACATTCTTGTCGTCGTGCCAATGTACCATTGTTTGTGGGAAAGTATCATTCCTGCATGCGATGTGAAAGCAAGGAGGAAATGGACTGATACATTTTTCTGCCTTAATGTTGCATATTTGTATAATTATTGATGGTGAAACATAAGACTGTATTAAGCATCAACGCTTCCTTTGTTAAAACTGGTATGGGTTGGATTTGCAATGAGAACAGGATCGTGAGACCCTCATGTCATCTATGCTAACCAATCACAGTGCGAGTTGCTACTGAAACTGCAACATTATGAGTGTAGTCAGCCAAGAATTAGAGTATAAATAATGACCCCTTAGGGGGTGTGTCGGACTAGAAGAGATAGGAGGAGAGAGGAGAAGGAGCAGATGAGACCAGACATCATGTGGGTTAGGTACGTAGGGAGGAGATTGAGTCCGAGGAGAGACAGAGGGAGGTGGGAGTTCTTGCTCATATTTTTTTCAGAGTGTCCTTGCACGTCATATTTTTGGCAAGGCAGATCACATTCCTCTGTGGTCTTGTGAAGGGCGGGCTGTCTCTCTCTGTGAAGCACAGAGAGGCAGATTGAACAGACCAGGGCAGAGAGTACAGCTGATGGAACAGGTTTAGATGTAGATGCTAAAACTCTAAGTTTATGCTTTGACTAATAAACTAGTTTGAAAAAGATTTATTTGTCTTATGCATTTATTTCTCTTTATGGGAGATTTTTGCCAAGTATTAATTATTGATTAGCCTTGCAAACTCACTCTTGAATTATATTTTTCCTGAAACTCTTTGAAGAGTTCTGACTGGCGTAGAATTAGGGTTTTTCCTCCTTTATGGAGTGCTTTGTATGCAACCTATAATATGTTTTGTATAAATTCTATTTTTCCTATTTTCAATTCTGTAACCTGATTGATATTTGACTAATGAATAAAGGGTCAGAGAACCTTAACTTTTAACTAGAAAATAAAACCCTTTAAAAATACTCACAACTCTCTTTAATGGCTTAAAATATTAATTGCATTTTTGATTTTTCATGTTTATGTAAAGTCTCCTGAAGGTAATACACGGTGGCAAGGGTCCAACAATTAGAAGTAAATGCGGTTTTGCATTGAGAAATTACCGTGAAATTACCGCTGGATTTGTTTCTTACTGGCCCCAGATGCCCATAGAGGGCAAAAAAATAGGGGGTTGGAAGCATTGCCTGGGGGACAAACAACAGGAAGATTGATGCTGCTAATGTCCTTGACCCGTGCCACTATGTGTGCCTCTACTGCCCCGAAAAGTATTTGTAGGTTGCTGAATGGGTTGTGAAGGCCTCTGCTGGCAGAAGGCAAGGCCCCTAGAGTAACCCCAGAACTTTCTGTACTGTTGGTGGAAATGGGGAGCTAGGGCTAGCACGTCCAAGGAGCGAGCCATGGGTTTGCTATTTTTCATAACCGCATTTGCCTTTTCTCCAAAAAGCCTGTCCCCTGAAAAGCGTGTATCCATTAATGATGCCTGGACATCTCCGGAAATTTGGTAGAGTGCATCCAGGCATGTGGTATGAAAAGAAACTGGTGCACAGAGCAGGAACAATCAAGTGTATGGTGTCTAGGCTAGAATGTAAAATCGTTTAGCTGCATCTTGTCCATTTTGGACTGCTTGTGTGAAGGCATTACATAGACCTTCAGGGAGTGCAGGAACTCACATGCCTTGTCCCTGAGGGTGTAACTGTGGGTACATATTAGCATGTTGCATTTAAATAATTCAGTGCCAGACTGCCTGAAGAAACATTTTCCTGACCAGTGCATCAGTCATCTTGGACTCTCTGCCCAGAGCAACCACAGGAAAAGAGTAGGGAATTAACAAATAGAGGCCTGTACCGTAAGGCTCTGCAGAGTTGGATGCCGGAATAAAATCATATGATCACCAGGAGCTGGTCTATGACGCATAGCAAAGAGGCAATCTACTGCTGACACAGAAAATGATTAGACCAGGCCCTCTTGACGGGCAACTGAAGTTCTGAAGTAGATGATCCAGGTTGAAAAATCTCTGTGTGAAGATCTGCTTTACTCTCCTCAGTGGGGAAGGGTAATTATAAAACGTATGCCAACTCCTTAAACACAACAGAAAAAGAGGCACTTTCCTCAGTCGGAGGGCCCAAAGTGAAATCAAGGACAGATTCTGGAGAAGTATCTAGGCCTGTAAGTCAAGGTATAATCAACATTGGTACAATGAGGAGGTAGCAAGGTATTCCACTTCATTATTATCTTGTTGAGCACTTTCAAGACCCCGACGGACCTAAAAAATACCCTCAATCCTCATGAGGTGCTGCTGACATTGTAGACAAACTGGACAGGGGTCATCCTGTGCCATTGGTTGGGTCAAACCCTAGCTGAGGAAGGATCAGAATCTGATGCTGCAGCCAAATTTAAATCTGAAGCTGGCACCAACGAAGCAGTAAGTGGCCCAGATGGAGGAAAGATCAGCGAGACCTGGGGTACCGGGGTGGACTCACAGTCTGGTGCTGGAAGTGCCGAGGCTTAACTTTATCAAGGGCGAGTTATGTCATGGGTTGCGTCTGCCAACAGTAGTTCGACTGGAGCCACCATTGGGTCAGTGGAGCCAGAATGCACGCCAAAGGGATCTTGGATCAGTATGAATCACTGAAGTATGGCCACTTAAAGGGATTCAACTTGCTGAGGAGTAAACGATGGCCCAGGGTATTAGGGCTGCATCAGCTTCAGGTCCCACATCTGGTCCAAATTGGAAGGCAAAGCCAGTTTCAAGTTTGTGAATGTTGAAGGTGATCTGGACTATAACCCCATAACCCCCCCCCCCCCCCCCTGCGCCCCCAGGTATGGATCAACCCTGCTTCTTGTTCCCGTTGATGTAGACTTTGCCTTCCCACTCCTTGGTGGATTTGGGGACATCAGTAACCATTTGTGACAGGGCTTTGAGTCACGTTTAATACTGACGCAACACAGGCAGACTTTGGATGGATCTGTAAATCTACTTCTATTGTCAAACCTTTTGTTAAAGTACAAAAGGGTTTTGATAAAGTAGCAACAGTAGCACAATGGGCAGAAGCAGAGTTTCAGAGGACATGGAACAAGGGCAAAAGAAGAACTGACGTAAAGCGAGCAGGAGTCCTAATGGAAGCCGATGGTGCCACCTGCTGGTGCACGCAAGCTATTGGCGAGGTTTTCCAGATCCAGTCCGGTGCCTGGGGGATTCAGGTGAGGAATCTGCACACTGATGAAGCAGCCATCAGAAATCTGCATTTTTTGGTCTTTGCCCTATAACTGCCCACCTCTACATCAATTTAAATTTTTTATGCAAGTTCAAGATTATACATGGTGACTAATATTAATCTCAATTTTGTGATATCACAGTTTCCTTTAATCTTCACTAATGCCACGAAAAATCATAAAGTGAAATAACAGCTCAATGCTTTCAATGCTTTGAATGTACAATGTACGACTCCATCACTATTATTTGACTCAAACCAGCTGCGATGTCTACGCCCATTTCTATTACATTTAACCAATTTCTTTTTCATGTTCATTGCCTCTTGAATTATGTGCAGTCGAACATCATTTTAGCTTGCATCTAGTGCCCAGTCATCTTCAATAACCAACTATCTAATGAGCACTGTAATCTAATCTTCCAATCGACATGTTCTCAGCTAAGAGATTGTGATTTCTCTTATTAATCAAACAACTTACCAAGCCACCTTCCCTCAAATTCGTCCACGTGTTTAACACTTCCTTCTTTCGCACCCATCCCTTTCCTTTGCATTCTAGCTTTCTGCATCTTTTTCTTACGTCCCTCCCCAAAACATAATGGTTCTGTCACTGTGTCATCTTCAAACACACACTCCCATCCTTAATCTCCCTCTGGTGCAGTGCTTTGCATGGTCTTCTAGAAGTAATCCTACCCTAAAAGCAGTCAGCTTTCTTTCGAAAAGGCTCTAAGAAGCTTTTTTTTCTGCATTAACAACGCTCTCTTGTAAGCATCTACTGGGAGAATAAAGAGGTCTGCACAAAAACATTTCCTCTCACCTTTTCGCAAAGCAGAAAAAATAAGGTCCACTTCCCAGTCTTCAGCATATGACAGGAGGCACCACCAAATTAAACACAGAAGGATGCTCTCTAAACTACCTCATGAAGATATAAAGCGCTAAATAAATGCAACCACAAAACAATACCATGCAAAAAAGACACAATTTCACTCCAGATAGATCTTAAGAATGTTCTCATTTACAGAAATTTTGTTGTTGCATAAGCTACAAAAACTATGGTAAGCTACGTTATCTTGAACCAGACCTGCTTAAATCACATTTTTGAACTAAACGATACCTTTCCGGATAAAACATGTATTCCAAAACATAAAAATTCAAGAATGAAAAACGGCAAGGCTCTCATAAAACAAGCCAATCTGATCAGCTCTAAAGCAGAACCATCGCATCTAAATCTTCTTTGAAAATCTGCCATTTCACAGAGCTGCATGATGTAATTAAGCAATTCGCATTGTTGAGAAAATATAGACGATGTACCTTTGTTTGAATGCTTAGGAGGCCAACACATGATCCTGCAAAGGGAATGCCTGACGACACAAATATATAGTGAGCCTGTCATAACCTTACCAGAAAAATCAGACAAAGCGGCTCGGTTCTCATCTACTTCTGACTGCCATGTATTTTCGACTTTATTCTGAGCTGACCAAGTTGGCAAACTGTCCAAGGTCCCCGAAGAAATCTCTTCAATTAATACTTTTGGTCGAATCCTTTCATCAGTTTCCTCCTTCGCGATGAAGGTTGGGACATTAGTTGATTCTTCTCTGATTTCTTCTATGAGTGGCCTTATGTGTTTGTGGCTCCCAGGTGTCATATTTAAGGTGTCTGACGTGAGGTCTTCTTTCATTTCTACAATCAGCGGTTTATCCGATGCCTCCCATTCGGATTCACTGTCTTCGTCGTCCCCAGAAATGACTTCAATTTTTGGCCGATAAATTTGCTGAAATTATAAAAACGAAAATGAGACATCTCTTTATGCAAAAATAACAATTCTGAATACGTGCATGACTTCTCTAAAACTATAGCGCCTCTCAAAGTAACGTGCGGGACCGGTGTTTTAGGAACATGTCATCATTTGTTTTTATCGTTGGAGAAATTCTGTATGTTGTAGTCAGTATGACCAATTAAACAAATACAAAGTCCGAATCATACATCAACATCCCAAATTACAAAGGTGTCTTGGTAAAGGTCGTTTTGATACCACTGGCCAGCACATTCTGACTCTTGGGCCCACCTATGGCCTTCTGCTAGGTTTTGCAGTTTCTCATTGCTTTGTTTTCCCAATGTCTGCTTTACTTGAGAGCTAGCTGTCTCCCAATTTCAAAATACTTCAGAGATAGGCCTAAGGTATGACTAAAACCTATGATTTACACACGTAGCCCACAGGGCATGGCCAGAAGCCATGTGCAGATGGTTCTGCTTCCATGAGAAATGGCACAGTTATGGCACTACGCCACAGCCAGGTGCCTACAGCCCTCTACTCATGATAAAAGTGTACAAGTCGTGTGTTCTACGTGGCACAGAGGATGCACGAAGGCAGTGGTCACAGTCCGTGGCCAGCACCCACTACACATGGCCAAAGACCTTCCAGAGCGGTTTCAGAAACCCAGTAAGTAGGAGTAGGCCTCGCCTGGCACCTTCGTCTGCTTCAACTGCCGAAAGTGGTGCAGAGTTGTTTCATACTCTGCTCAAGGCCAAAATAGATTTTTTAAAAAAGGAAACAAAAGAATTCAAATAAAACACTTGTATAAACAGAAGTTATTCTTCTTTGCACAAGGAAGGAAACAAGAAAATAAGTTTTGTTATGAAAAATACAAATACAATATCGAAAGTAATTTAAAAACTTCAGTTGAAGGACATGATTGCTATAACCGAAACCTAACTGCCTGTGAAAATCATAGGCTGTGGTGAGCAACGCATTCCATGCCCTTCTCATGACCTAAGCGGTACAAAAGGGGGTGGTGATGGACGGAGCATCAGACCCAATCAAACACTCACACCCAGTCATCAGATCTGGGTTTGATCCATCACCGTTCTTTAGCCCACTGTGCCACCCCAGTTCAGACATGGCCATATGCAAATCAGTCTGACCCTGTGCCTCATGGGAACAGTCCAGCCCGAACTGCCAAGCCTTGCCTTCCCTGGACCGGAAACAAGCTTCCTAGGACCGGTTTCTGGCATTTCAGCCGTCTTCAGCCAGGCTTGCTTGAATCCAGTGGCAAAGTGAGCAAGGGACTCACGTCTGAGCATACCCTGCCAACTTATGGCGAACAAAGCGGTACAAAAGGGGGTGGTGATGGACGGAGCATCAGACCCAATCAAACACTCACACCCAGTCATCAGATCTGGGTTTGATCCATCACCGTTCTTTAGCCCACTGTGCCACCCCAGTTCAGACATGCCCATATGCAAATCAGTCTGACCCTGTGCCTCATGGGAACAGTCCAGCCCGAACTGCCAAGCCTTGCCTTCCCTGGACCGGAAACAAGCTTCCTAGGACCGGTTTCTGGCATTTCAGCCGTCTTCAGCCAGGCTTGCTTGAATCCAGTGGCAAAGTGAGCAAGGGACTCACGTCTGAGCATACCCTGCCAACTTATGGCGAACAAAGCGGTACAAAAGGGGGTGGTGATGGACGGAGCATCAGACCCAATCAAACACTCACACCCAGTCATCAGATCTGGGTTTGATCCATCACCGTTCTTTAGCCCACTGTGCCACCCCAGTTCAGACATGGCCATATGCAAATCAGTCTGACCCTGTGCCTCATGGGAACAGTCCAGCCCGAACTGCCAAGCCTTGCCTTCCCTGGACCGGAAACAAGCTTCCTAGGACCGGTTTCTGGCATTTCAGCCGTCTTCAGCCAGGCTTGCTTGAATCCAGTGGCAAAGTGAGCAAGGGACTCACGTCTGAGCATACCCTGCCAACTTATGGCGAACAAAGCGGTACAAAAGGGGGTGGTGATGGACGGAGCATCAGACCCAATCAAACACTCACACCCAGTCATCAGATCTGGGTTTGATCCATCACCGTTCTTTAGCCCACTGTGCCACCCCAGTTCAGACATGGCCATATGCAAATCAGTCTGACCCTGTGCCTCATGGGAACAGTCCAGCCCGAACTGCCAAGCCTTGCCTTCCCTGGACCGGAAACAAGCTTCCTAGGACCGGTTTCTGGCATTTCAGCCGTCTTCAGCCAGGCTTGCTTGAATCCAGTGGCAAAGTGAGCAAGGGACTCACGTCTGAGCATACCCTGCCAACTTATGGCGAACAAAGCGGTACAAAAGGGGGTGGTGATGGACGGAGCATCAGACCCAATCAAACACTCACACCCAGTCATCAGATCTGGGTTTGATCCATCACCGTTCTTTAGCCCACTGTGCCACCCCAGTTCAGACATGGCCATATGCAAATCAGTCTGACCCTGTGCCTCATGGGAACAGTCCAGCCCGAACTGCCAAGCCTTGCCTTCCCTGGACCGGAAACAAGCTTCCTAGGACCGGTTTCGGGCTGGACTGTTCCCATGAGGCACAGGGTCAGACTGATTTGCATATGGCCATGTCTGAACAGGGAAGGCATGGCTTGGCAGTTCGGGCTGGACTGTTCCCATGAGGCACAGGGTCAGACTGATTTGCATATGGCCATGTCTGAACTGGGGTGGCAGAGTGGGCTAAAGAACGGTGATGGATCAAACCCAGATCTGTTGACTGGGTGTGAGTGTTTGATTGGTTCTGATGCTCCGTCCATCACCACCCCCTTTTGTATCGCTTTGTTCGCCATAAGTTGGCAGGGTATGCTCAGACGTGAGTCCCTTGCTCACTTTGCCCCTGGATTCAAGCAAGCCTGGCTGAAGACGGCTGAAATGCCAGAAACCGGTCCTAGGAAGCTTGTTTCCGGTCCAGGGAAGGCATGGCTTGGCAGTTCGGGCTGGACTGTTCCCATGAGGCACAGGGTCAGACTGATTTGCATATGGCCATGTCTGAACTGGGGTGGCAGAGTGGGCTAAAGAACGGTGATGGATCAAACCCAGATCTGTTGACTGGGTGTGAGTGTTTGATTGGTTCTGATGCTCCGTCCATCACCACCCCCTTTTGTATCGCTTTGTTCGCCATAAGTTGGCAGGGTATGCTCAGACGTGAGTCCCTTGCTCACTTTGCCCCTGGATTCAAGCAAGCCTGGCTGAAGACGGCTGAAATGCCAGAAACCGGTCCTAGGAAGCTTGTTTCCGGTCCAGGGAAGGCATGGCTTGGCAGTTCGGGCTGGACTGTTCCCATGAGGCACAGGGTCAGACTGATTTGCATATGGCCATGTCTGAACTGGGGTGGCAGAGTGGGCTAAAGAACGGTGATGGATCAAACCCAGATCTGTTGACTGGGTGTGAGTGTTTGATTGGTTCTGATGCTCCGTCCATCACCACCCCCTTTTGTATCGCTTTGTTCGCCATAAGTTGGCAGGGTATGCTCAGACGTGAGTCCCTTGCTCACTTTGCCCCTGGATTCAAGCAAGCCTGGCTGAAGACGGCTGAAATGCCAGAAACCGGTCCTAGGAAGCTTGTTTCCGGTCCAGGGAAGGCATGGCTTGGCAGTTCGGGCTGGACTGTTCCCATGAGGCACAGGGTCAGACTGATTTGCATATGGCCATGTCTGAACTGGGGTGGCAGAGTGGGCTAAAGAACGGTGATGGATCAAACCCAGATCTGTTGACTGGGTGTGAGTGTTTGATTGGTTCTGATGCTCCGTCCATCACCACCCCCTTTTGTATCGCTTTGTTCGCCATAAGTTGGCAGGGTATGCTCAGACGTGAGTCCCTTGCTCACTTTGCCCCTGGATTCAAGCAAGCCTGGCTGAAGACGGCTGAAATGCCAGAAACCGGTCCTAGGAAGCTTGTTTCCGGTCCAGGGAAGGCATGGCTTGGCAGTTCGGGCTGGACTGTTCCCATGAGGCACAGGGTCAGACTGATTTGCATATGGCCATGTCTGAACTGGGGTGGCAGAGTGGGCTAAAGAACGGTGATGGATCAAACCCAGATCTGTTGACTGGGTGTGAGTGTTTGATTGGTTCTGATGCTCCGTCCATCACCACCCCCTTTTGTATCGCTTCTCATGACCTAAGACATGATATCACAGATGACGTCACAACTGAAATCATCGCTGACTGGTGTCTCTTGATATCACATCACTATTGATATTACTAATGACGTCACTTAAGATGCTTAATGACAACGAAGCTCACAGTCTATTGGACTGACTGCACCCCCCGTGTATCTAAGGTTACTACAACACTATTGACACTGGTTTTCAGCCAGACCCTGCAATGAAGGAGAAAGGGGTTCTGAGGTAAGAGATTTCTTTGCTGTGCTTAAGTGATGTGAGTTAATATGGCAAATGATAGACAGACAGACAGACAGGCAGACAGGCAGACAGGCAGACAGACAGACAGGCAGACAGGCAGACAGGCAGACAGGCAGACAGATAGACAGATAGACAGATAGATAGATAGATAGATAGATAGATAGATAGATAGATAGATAGATAGATAGATAGATAGATAGATAGATAGATAATTACACAGCAAAAATGTAGTTATGGTTCAACAGCACTTTATATAAAAAAAACATTTCATTTTTTGATTTGCTGATAACCTTTGAGCCTGTGGACAGATCTGCACCAAATATAAGAACTGTGGTCATATTGGAGAGAAGTGACATTACAGAAACAAATATTGAACAAAAAGACAACAATCTGCAGCGACAGACAAATGTGCAAAGTCCACAGCTCTTACAGGAAACCTTAGTATAACCAAGCATACACATTAGAATGCATAACCAGGCTGACTATATTGTTTTACCTTGGCTGGTATTGCATCATCTGCTACCAAGAAATCGCTGACATCAATGTCTTCCAAGTCTGGAAGATCCTATAGCATTAAAAAAGGAATATTAATTTAAAGTAGAAGGTAAGCGTGCACATGCATAAAATATGAGGTAGTGGATTACTAAATTTTACTACACTATTAAATTATCAAATCCATCACTTGTAGACGATTAGTATAATCATTCACCTTGACTTGTTCTCCTCTATCTTTTTCTACCAATTTTCCCTCATAATTGATGCTCTATTCAGATTATCTTGTTAGAAACCGACCCCTTCCATCAACCTCGACCTCCCGCCTATGATCTCTCCAGTCAGAAATGCTTTACTATACTGAATTGTTAAGCCTGACCTGTGTTTTTTAGGTAGATTTGACCTGTCTTTGATGTTCTACCTGTATGTATGTATGTAATGGTGGTTCTGTTCTTCTATGATATTAACCCAAAGAGCCGGCACTTTAAAGGCAGTTATAATCCTGGTTGTTTTCTAAGGTTTATTGTGTAACTCGTCTGATTTGTATGTAAAGCACTCTAACATCCTAGAGCCTCATTCATGCTGTATAGAATCTCACAAATAAATCAGTACAATTTACCACAAATGTAAAAAGCAGAACTAATAAGTAATCATGATATCCCCGTGATACTATGAGCAACAAGTCCAGAGTCTGAAGGGTTTGTGAAGCCACGCAAGAGGTGCCGGGTAAATAACCAATGTCCTTACTGAATACACATTTACACTCTTTTCTGGCATTAGTATGGCCACAGCAAAGCAAGTTTTGATTGTAGTACGGAAAGTCGAGTTGACAGCCAATTGTTTCCAATCAGCTGAAACCTCCAGCTACTTTTGTTTATTTTATGGTTTACGTTTCAACACGTACAATCAGGAAACAGGTTGGAACATAAGGTGCAGAAGGAGAACAACAAGGAAGAAAATACCCTACATGCTCCTCTCAGGACATCTGATAATTTCTTAATTCATTCTATCTATCATCTATCTATCTATCTATCTATCTATCTATCTATCTATCTATCTATCTATCTATCT
The DNA here is from genome assembly GCF_964204655.1 of Triturus cristatus. Classification (NCBI taxonomy): domain Eukaryota; kingdom Metazoa; phylum Chordata; class Amphibia; order Caudata; family Salamandridae; genus Triturus; species Triturus cristatus. Next base: position 537,623,987 of record NC_140595.1, read on the forward strand.
ATCTATCTATCTATCTATCTATCTATCTATATATTGATATATATATATTTTTTTAAACAAAGTTAAAGTAATGTTATAGTTAGGCGGGAATTTCAATGCCAATGTAATGTTTTATACATAATAAAGCACTGAAATTGACCAGTTATAGTTATCTCTATTAACTTTAACTCATGCCCTAAGGTAACTAAAACTCACGCCCCGCCATGCACAGTTTTGTCATCCATTATGTCACTGACCATGTCATGAGTGATGTAATATGTGAGGTCATAAGCAGAGCATTGCAGGGGCCTAAGTTATAGTTAGCTCAAGTAACTATAACTGCTGAATTTCACTGGCTTTGTACAAGTGAAATCTAAGCCCAACTATAATGTCCCTGTAACCTTTGGGTTTTTCCCAGTGAATTTCTACGTTTTTTGTTTCACAGCTCTCGCTTGCTGAGAGTGGATTTCGTGGTTACTCTGACTTGCCGCGAGCTGTCAAAGCTCCCGTCAAGTCAGAACAAACAGATATGTCCCAGGGGTGGGCACCCCGGGACATAGCAGGAGCCTGCCCTGAGAGTGGTGGTCTCCAGGCCTATTATTGGCTCCTGGAGAGGAGCCACATGGCATCCTTTCTTTCTTCTGCATGGGCCGGCCCCATGGAGGTGGTGGTCCCATTGGCTCAAACAGCCTCAGGAGAGAGGCCCCAAGCGCCCCTCCTTTTTAAAAAAAATACCCCCGGGACCTGGCCCTCCCGGGGACTCATTTCAAAACAAGCAGGCGCCCATACTTGGTTTTTTTTTATTTTTGCTGGAGTCACAAATCTACAGTGATTGTTGGCGAACTTTTGTAAAAAAAAAATGCTTTTTGCCCTGTTGGGGTCTCCGTGGGACCAAAACGACCAGAGCTAGGGGGCAGGGTATTCCTACCGTGGGCTGTTTTTTTTTTTAAACATGATTTCTGGGACTTGGCTGAAGCCAAGTCCCAAAATGGCTGCCAGCACTTCGTGGTGGTAGTGTTGGCAGCCAAACAGATCTCAGCACAAAATCAGGTGGGTTTTCCGAGCCTTCGTGTCCCTATATATACAAATCAGTTTTTTTCTTTAAATCTCAAAAACTACTGAACGTATTTACACCACATTACAAAAAGCACTCTTTCTGGACCAAGAGACAGCTTTCTGCCAAATTTTGTGTAATTCGGTTCAGCAGTTCAGGCTGTAGTCGTGTTCAAAATCGCTATGGAAATATAATTGGAAAACAAAAAATTGGGAATACCCCCTTTTTCTCGGCCCCCACTTGACAGATTGCCCCAAAACCTATCTAAATTCACCAGGGCACTTTTTTTGGAAAAGTTTGTAAAGATTCATCAAACGTCACCAGAGATATAGGCAAGTCAAAAAACACTTTTCTTATAGAAACATGGACCTAACTATAACTACCTATTTCAGAGTTTTTAAAGTTTAAAATGGTACATTGTCACTAAAATTGTCACCTAGCTGTAATGTTACTTTAACCTTTGTTTTTTCAGTGATGAACAAGTTACATACCTTCGGTAACGATGTATCTGTAAGAAACCTTAGTTAGTTAGATTCCTCACCTTAGAATATCCCCAGGCATCAGGCTGTATCCGGAAACATTTTTCGTCAGCCATACCCCTTGCGCATTGCTAGGCGTCGTCTGCGGCTCCGCATCCGTCGTCAGCGTCGTGCGCCGGAATGACGTCGTCGGAGTACTTAGACGCCGCCCTCGCGTGCTGACGTCAGTTCTTGTACATAGCTTTCCGCGCCAGGAACGCAGAGCCATGCAAGGGACCGACACTGGTGCCAAAAAATCTAGGGCCCTAGAAAGGATAGCCTTAACCCTAGATGTCGGTTTGCAGAACGGGGAAGATGGGTGGGTCGGTGAGGAATCTAACTAACTAATGTTTCTTACAGATACATCGTTACCGAAGGTAAGTAACTTGTTCATCTGAAAGAAACACGTTAGTTAGATTCCTCACCTTAGAATAGATACCCCAGCAATACCAACCCCGGTGGAGGGTCTGCGAACCAAGATCACACCAGAAAGTCCTGGAGAACAGAACGGCCAAAGAAGCCGTCTCTTCGGACTTGGCTGTCCAGACAATAATGCTTGGCAAACGTGTGCAGCGAGGCCCACGTTGTTGCCTGACAGATGTCCTGCAAAGGGACTCCCCGTCCCAGGACAGTTGTCGCCGCTGTGGCCCGGGTGGAATGGGCTCTCAGCCCTACAGGAGGGTCCTTTTTAGCGAACGAGTAACAAGCCTTTATACACAATACGACCCACCGTGAGATGGTCCGCTTGTGTACTGCCCTTCCCTTCTTCGCACCCACGTATCCAACAAAAAGCTGGTCATCCACCCGTAACTGTTTGGTGCGGTCCAAATAAAAGGACAGCGCCCGTTTTGGGTCCAGACAGTGGAGCCTCTCATCCTCTTTCGAAGGATGCGGAGGCGGAAAGAAGGTGTCATGCCCCGCGGTCATGCCTGGAGATGCGGAAGGTATTTAAGGAGCATTGAGGGCTTCTAACGCTGCTTAGCGTTCTAGCTGTTAGCCCGTTTCCGTCTCGTCATTGTATTGCCTGACTTCCTGTTTGGTAGTGTTTCCTGTTTCCGGTTCAGAGGTCGTTGTGTCGCGGACTGTACGAGCCCGTGCTGTTCCTTTGCGGCAGTGTTTGTATTTCCCGGAGTTGTTGGGGGACAACAACGGTAGTCGCCCTCTGGTCTATTTGCCCTGCTGAAGTCGCCCACGGTCCAGAAGCCTCTGTCAAGTAAGGCCTCGGTGTTGGTAGCGTGGTGCTACTCACGGGGCGGTTCTTTGTTCAGCTCCCTGTTGTGGTCTTCTTATTCTTGTTTTACTCGAATCCTGCGGTTAAGGATTCTCTCTGACTCTTCTGGCCAGAGTTATATTGCTTTCTTGAAACTCTTCAGTTCAGTTCGCATTTCATTACCCCCCCCCCCATTAGGCAGGAGAAACTGGCGTGGACCTTTGGGGTGTATCGTAGGTTACAGTGGTACTTCATAAATAAACACGGTAACCATTAGTCATTGCAGGGGTACATTCAGGAGAAAGTTGTTCACACATATCCCTTATATCCTTTTCCATCCATATTCCCTGCAGCTCTTTGTTGTCGTATTCACCTCAGATTATCTGTGGACACACAAGGAGACTAGCATTCCGCCTATTCACACTCATCAGAAGATAGGGGTAAGCGCCTCCATTACAGTTACAGATTGATGGTCCAGGAAAGTAGTGAACGTTGGTTGTAATCGTTGTGCATTCACATAGGGGTCTGGACGTCTACAATAAGATACATGCTGAGAATTCCCTAAGTCAAAAACAGCGTGGTAGGTGTATTTTTACTCACACAAGGTTAGACTGGAAAAGGGGACATTAATGCACATTAACGAAGTGTCTTTGTCTTACAGCTGTGAAGTTCTGCCTGTTACCTAGAAGTGGTGTACCGCACGATCTGCCTTTTTTCCCCCGCCTACCCTTGTTTTGTTTCCCTGTTTTCCCTAGCGTCCCTCCTGGCTCTAGAGTCTGATAGAGCGGAAGGGGCGTGGGGGACGACAGAGGACTTCTCTTCAGGATTCCTGGCGCTCCTGCGGAACAGAACCACTGATCCTTACAGAACGCTAAGCCTGAAATAGATAGTTCTGCCCGAGCGCCATGGACCTGGGAGCAGTCACACTCGCTGATTTAGCTGGCATGTTGGGTAATTTACAGGCGGAGACACAGGCTTTGTCTACCAGACTCGACTCTCTGCAGCACGGGCATGAGCCAGGAGCTGCTGGGGGGAGAGTCGAAACCGCGCCCTCCGTGATCCATGTCACTACCCCTACCTCCATCCCTTTGGCCCCTCCTGAGAGATTCTCGGGTGATGCTTCCAGGTGCGGGGCTTTCCTCAGTCACTGCCAGTTGCACTTTACGTGTAAAGCCTCTTGCTTTCCCACGGATCAAGCCCGTGTAGCCTTTCTAGTGTCTTACCTCAGCGGAGCAGCCGCAGATTGGGCTATACCCTTGATAGATCGCGATGATCCCCTCTTATATAATTACTCTGCCTTTACAGGGGAATTTCGTAAACTATTCGACAGGCATACGTACACCCATTCAGCTGACACCGAATTGCTAGCTTTGAGACAGGGTAACCAGGATTTGGTGGTTTACATTACCTCCTTTCAGAGATTGGTGGTCGAGGCCAATTGGCCCGAGGAAAAACGGAGCACTTTATTTTATAGAGGGCTCCGCGATGATCTAAAGGATGCACTCTCTCAAATTGTGGACTTGCCCTCTGCCTGTACTGAGCTGATAGATTTAGTGGTTAGGATCGAACACCGCCTCCAAGAACGAAAACTTGAAAAAGGAAAGGGCGAACCACGTTTTGTGCCTGCTAAGGAGAAGAGAGTTGAAGCTGTGAAGGGTACAGATGACAGCGAGCCTATGCAGATAGGGTTAGTGAGAGGGCCGTTGTCAGCGGAGGAGAGGCAAAGGAGGAGAACGAATCGGCTCTGTTTATATTGTGGAAAGGCTGGTCATTTCCTAAGGACATGCCCAATCAAACCCAATACATTCAAGAGTTCGGGAAACTAGAAAGCCGGGGTTTCGTGGAGACGGGAGCCTTGGGCAGTTCTGGTCTAACAGTCTCCTCTACTGAACATGACATTACACCTATCCCTCACCTCTATGTATCAACCTACCTCTCTGTAGAAAATCTTGGCATTCACGTATCCACCATGATTGATTCAGGGGCTTCTGGGAATTTCATGGATGAGGAGTGGGCAAGGAGTAATCTAATTCCCTGTGTCGTGAAAGACGTTTCCACCAAGGTCTTTACGATAGATGGGAGCTCGCTTGTCTCGGGGCCAGTGACTCATAAGACAGTTAATCTCCATATGCACATACAACCTGATCATCACGAGGTCCTTGAATTTGACTTAATTCGGTCGCCGCAAATACCTGTTCTTCTAGGCATTCCATGGTTACACACGCATAACCCCATTATTGACTGGAAAGAAGCGACCCTCACGTTCCGCCCACATACACACAGTGAGGCTCAGGTGGCAGTGGTCCAGCATCCGCGTGAGATTGAAGTGACCAACCCTGTACCCGAATTACCTGCTTGTTATGAAGACTTGTACACAGTTTTCGATCCCAGGGAAGCAGAGGTCCTTCCTCCGCATAGGGTATATGACTGCAGAATAGACCTTGAGACTGGAGCCAGGATTCCGTGCAGTAGAGTCTATGCCCTTACGGAGAAGGAGAACCTGTATCTCAGAGAATACTTGGATGAAATGTTGGAGAAGGGGTTTATTAGACCGTCTAGATCACCTGCCTCTTCGGCCCTGTTTTTCATTCCCAAGCGTGAAGGGGGCTTGCGGTGTTGTATCGACTATAGGAGACTGAATACTATCACCATCAAAAACCGTTATCCCTTGCCTCTGATCGCTTCCCTCCTTGACAGAATACGCAACGCCAGGTATTTTACTAAACTAGATCTGCGGGGCGCCTACCATTTGGTACGGGTCAAGAAGGGAGACGAATGGAAAACGGCCTTCTGCACGAAATACGGATTATTCGAGTATTTAGTGATGCCCTTTGGGCTTTGTAACGCTCCAGCGGCATTTCAATTCTTCATCAATGAGGTGCTCTGGGTTATGCTGGACGTTCATGTCATCGCGTACATTGATGACTTACTGATCTATTCCTCTTCTCTGTCTGAACATATGGGTCATGTCCGTAAGGTGTTGGAACGTTTGCGTGATAATAATCTGTACTGCAAATTGGAAAAATGCTCCTTCCATACGCAAGAAGTGCCCTTTTTGGGATCTATTGTTACGCCCCAAGGACTCTGCATGGATCCCATCAAGGTCAAAGCAGTCCTTTCGTGGCCGGCACCTGGGTCGATCAAAGAGCTTCAAAGGTTTTTAGGGTTCGCCAATTTTTATAGGCGTTTTGTTCAGAATTTCTCGGAATTGGCACTTCCTCTCACTGCGCTATTGCGGAAGGGGAGTTTGTATGTATGGTCTGCTGCAGCTGAATCCTCATTTCAGCGCATGAAAAAGGCCTTCACATGCGCTCCTGTCTTGCGACATCCTGACCCGGCCTTGCCCTTTGTGGTGGAGGCGGACGCCTCGCAGGTGGCAGTGGGAGGGGTCCTGAGTCAAACAGATCCAGAGAGTGGCGAGTGTCATCCTGTAGCTTATTTCTCTCATAAATTCACTCCGGCTGAATACAACTATGCTGTGGGTGATAAAGAATTATTGGCGATAAAAAAGGTCTTTGAGGAGTGGAGGCAGTATCTACTGGGAGCCAGGTTTCCTGTTGTTGTCTATACAGATCATCGCAACCTTCAATACCTTAAGACAACCAAGGCACTGTCCATGAGACAACTTCGCTGGTCTCAATTCTTTTGTGAATATGAATTCACTATACAGTTCCGTCCGGGATCTAGAAATGGCAAAGCAGATGCCCTATCCCGGCTGGGGTTTCAACATTTAGAGGATCCGGTTGAAGCTCCATCTATCATTCCCGAGAAACACATCATAGGAGGTGTGATCACCGGAGCTGTATTTCAGGATCATGTTAGGGAGAGTCAGCTCTCGGCGAACATGCGGGCCATTGTTGGGTCGCATGAGACTCGCACGGTGGATGGGTTTGTGTGCGTTCAGGGAGGAGTAGTATTACCTACATCTGATTTGCAAGCCCAGGTACTAGATTGGTATCATTCACATCCCCTGTCAGGGCATCCCGGAATAAAGAAAACTACTAAGACCATACGGGAAAAGTTTTGGTGGCCAACCATGTTGCGTGACATAGAACACTACGTGAAGACATGTCATGTTTGTGCCCAAACCAAGAGTTCCCATCAGAAACCCGTGGGTCTTCTCCTGCCTCTTGCCTCTCCTCCGGGTCCCTGGCATACGGTCTCCCTAGATCTTATAGTGGACCTACCAGTAACGAAGAAATCGAATAACACCTTGCTGGTAGTTGTGGATCATTTCACTAAGACTGCACACTTCATCCCTTTACCTGGTCTACCCAAAGCCTCAGAATTGGCCTCTATTTTCCAACAACACATTGTCCGCCTCCATGGCTTGCCTTCGGTTCTGATCTCAGATAGAGGGGCTCAATTTGTATCTCGGTTTTGGAAATACCTATGTGCTCTACTACGGATTGATGTGCGACTATCTTCTAGCCATCATCCGCAGTCAGATGGCCAGACCGAGAGGGTCAATCAGTGTTTTGAGCAATATGTACGAAATCAAGCTTTGCACTCCTTGGCTGACTGGGACGAGTGGGTATGGTTGGCAGAAATATCGTATAATAACAGTCCACATACATCCACCACTATGACACCTTTTTTTTGTTCTCACGGTTTCCATCCGAAGTTGTTGCCTGTGGGGGTCTCGATTGACTGCCCTACTCCCGCTGTCACTGATCTAGTACTGAAACTACAGAACCTACACGTTAAGACATTGGAGGAGCTAGACATGGCCAAAACACGATATAAAGAGGGGGCTGATTTGCACAGGAGGTTGGAACCGATCTATGCTCCAGGGGATAAAGTGTGGCTTTCCACAAAGAACATTACACTCAAGGGTCCTCGCAAGTTTACTCCCAGATATATCGGTCCCTACACTGTCCTTAAGGTGGTCAATCCAGTGGCGGTGAAGCTCGAGTTACCTGCTTCGTTTCGGATTCATCCGGTTTTCCATGTGTCCTTGATAAAACCTGTTGAGCCTGGCACAAGTCTCCCTAGCGCACCCGCTCCTGTCCTTGTTTCCGACACGGAGGAATATGAAGTTGAGGACATTGTGGACTCGCGCACCCGGGGACGTTCTCTCCAATATCTGTTGCATTGGAAAGGATATGGGGTGGAGGAACGCACATGGGAATACGCTCGTGATGTACATGCCCCCCGGTTGGTACGGCAGTTCCATCATCGGTACCCTGACAAACCCAAACCCAGGGGAGAGTTTCTTAGGGGGAGTGTGCTGTCATGCCCCGCGGTCATGCCTGGAGATGCGGAAGGTATTTAAGGAGCATTGAGGGCTTCTAACGCTGCTTAGCGTTCTAGCTGTTAGCCCGTTTCCGTCTCGTCGTTGTATTGCCTGACTTCCTGTTTGGTAGTGTTTCCTGTTTCCGGTTCAGAGGTCGTTGTGTCGCGGACTGTACGAGCCCGTGCTGTTCCTTTGCGGCAGTGTTTGTATTTCCCGGAGTTGTTGGGGGACAACAACGGTAGTCGCCCTCTGGTCTATTTGCCCTGCTGAAGTCGCCCACGGTCCAGAAGCCTCTGTCAAGTAAGGCCTCGGTGTTGGTAGCGTGGTGCTACTCACGGGGCGGTTCTTTGTTCAGCTCCCTGTTGTGGTCTTCTTATTCTTGTTTTACTCGAATCCTGCGGTTAAGGATTCTCTCTGACTCTTCTGGCCAGAGTTATATTGCTTTCTTGAAACTCTTCAGTTCAGTTCGCATTTCATTACCCCCCCCCCCCCATTAGGCAGGAGAAACTGGCGTGGACCTTTGGGGTGTATCGTAGGTTACAGTGGTACTTCATAAATAAACACGGTAACCATTAGTCATTGCAGGGGTACATTCGGGAGAAAGTTGTTCACACATATCCCTTATATCCTTTTCCATCCATATTCCCTGCAGCTCTTCGTTGTCGTATTCACCTCAGATTATCTGTGGACACACAAGGAGACTAGCATTCCGCCTATTCACACTCATCAGAAGATAGGGGTAAGCGCCTCCATTACAGTTACAGATTGATGGTCCAGGAAAGTAGTGAACGTTGGTTGTAATCGTTGTGCATTCACATAGGGGTCTGGACGTCTACAATAAGATACATGCTGAGAATTCCCTAAGTCAAAAACAGCGTGGTAGGTGTATTTTTACTCACACAAGGTTAGACTGGAAAAGGGGACATTAATGCACATTAACGAAGTGTCTTTGTCTTACAGCTGTGAAGTTCTGCCTGTTACCTAGAAGTGGTGTACCGCACGATCTGCCTTTTTTCCCCCGCCTACCCTTGTTTTGTTTCCCTGTTTTCCCTAGCGTCCCTCCTGGCTCTAGAGTCTGATAGAGCGGAAGGGGCGTGGGGGACGACAGAGGACTTCTCTTCAGGATTCCTGGCGCTCCTGCGGAACAGAACCACTGATCCTTACAGAAGGTGGGCAAGGTGACAGATTGCCCGATGTGAAAGGGAGTTACCACTTTTGGAAGAAAGGAAGGACGAGTCCGGAGGACAACCTTGTCCGGATGAACAGAAAGAAAAGGAGGCTTAGACGATAACGCCTGGAGCTCACTCACCCGTCTAGCCGAGGTGATAGCTACCAGGAAAGCAGTCTTAAGAGTCAGAAGACGAATGGGACAATTGTGAAGAGGCTCAAAGGGAGCGCACATTAGAAAGGTCAAGACTAAATTCAAATCCCACTGAGGCATTACGAAGGGGACAGGAGGAAACATGTGAGTAATGCCCTTAAGGAAACGAGAAACAACAGGCGATTTGAAAAGAGAAGGCTGATCAGGAAGCCGTATACCGTTTTAGTGGAGGGACGCCTGGCTGCCAGAATAACGTCACAGACTTCGGGAGGCAAGTCCAATGGCATCAACTGTCACCGCTCAATCTCCACGCATGGAGGTGGAGGCTGGACAGGTTCGGGTGGAGAACCGTCCCCTGCTGCTGCGACAGAAGGTCCTCCCGAAGAGGCAGTCTTATCGGAGGATCAATTGACATACTGAGTAGCTCGGGATACCAGTACCTCCGTGCCCAATCCGGAGCCACTAAGATGACTTGGGCCCGGTCGCGCCTGATCTTCTTCAGCACTCTGGGTAGAAGTGGTATAGGCGGAAAGGCGTACAACAGACCGCAACTCCACTCGTGACGAAAGGCGTCCCCGAGCGAGTGCCACCTTGGAAACTCCAACGCGCAGAACTGCGGACATTGGGCGTTCTCTTCGGTGGCAAATAGATCTAACCAAGGCTCTCCCCACTGCCGAAAGAGGCCTTGCGCCACGTCCGAGTTTAGACGCCATTCGTGATCCATCATGCAAAGGCGGGTGAGTTTGTCTGTTCTGGCGTTCAGAGAGCCCGCCAGATGTTGAACCACCAGGGTGATGCCCTGATGTTCCAGCCATGTCTAGAGGCGCAGAGCCTCCTGACAAAGGGTCCACGACCCCACCCCGCCCTGTTTGTTGCAATACCACATGGCGGTGGTGTTGTCTGTGAACACCTACACCACACTTGCCCGGACAACGGGAAGGAATGCCTTCAGTGCAAGTCTGATCGCTATCAGCTCCAAAAGGTTGATATGGAGCCGAGTCTCCGCCGGAGAGCAGAGTCCTCTGATCTCCGCCTCCCCCATGTGGCCCCCCCATCCCAGGAGGGATGCATCCATCACTACTACGTGCTCCGGTTGGGGTAGGGAGAGGGATCTGCCGCTGACCCAATCGCGGTTCATGAGCCACCACTGCAACTGCTTCGCAGTGCCCTTCGAGATCAAGAGATGGTCAGACAGATTGCCACGATGCTGGGCCCACTGAAACTTCAAGTCCCACTGCAGAGCCCGCATTCGCCACCTGGCGTAATGCACCAACAAGATGCAGGAGGCCATCAGCCCCAGAAGCCGCAGCACCAACCTGACCAAAACCCAGGATAGAGGCTGAAAGATGGGAATCAGAGCCTGAATATCCCGGACCCGCTGCTCCGGAGGATAGGCCCGGAACTGCACTGAATCTAGAACTGCTCCGATGAAGAGGAGCTTCTGGGAGGGTCTCAGGTGTGACTTCGGCACGTTGATGGAGAACCCCAGCAAATGCAGGAGGTTGGCTGTAGTCTGGAGGTGGGAGACGACTTGCTGGGGCGAGCCCGCCTTCAACAGCCAGTCGTCGAGATAGGGGAAGACAGTAACCCGCGATCTGCGCAGATGAGCTGCGACCACCACCATCACTTTCGTGAACACCCGAGGGGCACTGGTGAGACTGCAGGGGAGCACGTTGAATTGAAAATGCTCCTGACTCACCGTGAACCGCAGGTAACGCCGGTGGGCCGGCAGGATGGGGATGTGAAAATAAGCATCCTGCAAGTCCAACGCTACCATCCAGTCTCCTGGGTCTAGGGCAGCCAGAACCTGAGCTAAGGTGAGCATCTTGAACCGCTCCTTCCGAAGGAAGGCGTTGACGCTCCTGAGGTCCAAGATAGGGCGTAGGCCCCCTTTGCCCTTCTTGGGAACCAGAAAGTAGTGGGAATAGCAACCACGACCTACTTCTGGACCAGGAACGCGCTCGACGGCCTCATTGGCCATAACTTCCTCCCAGAGAAGATTCAAGTGATCCCTCAACATGCGGTGGTACTGTGGTGGCATGGCTGGAGGGGTCGTCTCAAAGGGGAGGGAGTAGCCTCTTCGGACGATTTGCAGCACCCACCTGTCCGACGTGATGGAACGCCAGAGGAGCAGGTGATGGCGAACTCTGCCGCCCACTGGCGTGGAATGGGCCTGAAAGCTCGGACTAGGAGGGCTTTGAGGCGGATGCTGCCGGGGTGGATGTGGACTGACCGGCACGTTGGCCTCCAGTACCGCCTCGGCGGAATCCACGTCCGCGTGCAGGTTGGTTCTACGGCCGGTGGCTAGGCGGACGTGAGGAGGCGCCCCTTCCTTGGCGGAAGTTTGCGGCCGCGGGGCTGAGAGACCCAAGGACTTGGCCGTGGCCCGGGAGTCCTTGAAACGAGCCAGCGCACTATCCGCCTTCTCGCCAAAAAGGCAAGTACCATCAAAGGGCATATCCATGAGGGTACTCTGGACATCCCCCGAGAAAGACATGGACCGTAGCCAGGCGTGGCGACGAAGCGCCACCGTGGTCGAAATCGCCCGCCCCAGCGAGTCCGTGGTGTCTAGTCCACACCGTATGGCATGCCGTGCTGCATCTCGCAAGCGCCTGGGCGAGCCGTGACCGGGCCTCCTCCGGACACAGGGGCAGCACGTCCTCCACCGCATCCCACAGAGAGTGGGAATAACGGTCCAAGAGGCAAGCGGTATTCAAGGACCGCAGACCCAAACTCAGGGAAGAGAACAGCTTCTTTCCGAACTGTTCCAGCCTCTTGGATTCCCGATCCGGAGGAGCGGACGGGAAGGAGGATTGGGAAGTCGAGGCCTGGACACCAGGATCTCGGAAGTGGGGTGTTGGGACAGAAAACTGGGGTCGCCCGGAGAAGGGCGGTGGCGCCGGGCCACGTTCCGATCCACAGGAGGTACTGTGGAGGGCTTGGACCAGGTGCCCTGCAGAACGTCTACGAGTGCCTCATTGAACTGCAGCAGAGGCTCTGTGGAGCTTGCTGACGGTTGAAGCCTTGTGCAGCACCACTGAAAAAGCTGCACCTTCCTCCGAGGCCACAGTCGGAGGAGAGATGAAACCAGCGTCCGGGGAGGTGTCCAGACCACTGGCATCCCCCAGTTCGTCTGCCCAGTCCTGTGAAAGTTCGGCCTGTCTGGCCATAGGGTCCTCAGACCCCTCCCAGTCGCCCCCATCATCCGATTCCTGATAAACAGAAGGAATAACCGGAGCCGGGCGGTAGATGAAGTGCTCATGCATCGGCGTCAGATGCGGCTTTGAGCGGCGCCGCAACGGCGCCGGGCCCGGACCGGGGCTAAACCGGGGAACGGTGCCGTCCGGGGATGGCGCCGGGGGTGGAACCGGTGTCGGCGCCGTTGGAGGAGGCGTCGTGAGGTCGACTGGTGCCGGCAGAGATCCAGGCCTGGATCCCTCGGGGACCTGCGGCGTCGGGACCGAAGTCGTCGACGGCGCCGGGGCCGCCGGCTCGCGAGGTCGCCCAGTCAAGCCCGCGGGGCCCGAAGGCGCGCCTGCAGGCATCGACGGCGGAGCCAGGCCCCTCATGGCCGAGAGGAAGGCGCTGATCTCTGCCGGAGTCGCGTCAGTCCCAGGGACCGGCAGGTATGGGGACGGAGCCGCGGGGGTGGGACCACCCTGACCCTCGACCGAGCCGCACGACCGGCGAGGGGAGTCCGAAGAGTGGTGTCGCCTCTTGGACTTCTTCGAGCACTTCGACTTACCCCAAGACTTCGAGCCCGATGAGCGATGATTGTGACTGCGGCTCCGCGACCGGTCCTTGGACCTCCTCCTGGACCGGGACCGTGAACGGCGCGGAGCCGAGTGCCGAAGCTCGAGAAGCTTACAGGACCGCTCCCACCTAGCCTTCGAGGTCCAGGCCTGACAGTCGAGGCACGACTCCGCATCGTGGTCGGGCCCCAGGCAGTAAAGGCACCGGCGATGGTGGTCCGTCACCGACCTCAGTCGATGACAGGTGTCACAGGCCTTAAAACCAGGCATCCTACCGGCACCAGAGTCGAGTCGACAGAAGACCAAAAACAGTCAAAAAAGTTTAGTCAAAAAGTGACTAAGGGGTAAGCTCTTCCCGGATCGGCGCTGTATGGCGCGGAAAAAAGAACTGGTGTCAGCGCGCCAGGGCGGCGTCTAAGTACTCCGACGATGTCATTCCGGCGCACGACGCTGATTGAAACCGAGCCGCAGACGACGCCTAGTGACGCGCATGGGGTATTGCTGACGAAAAATCTTTCCGGATCCAGCCTGACGCCTGGGGATATTCTAAGGTGAGGAATCTAACTAACGTGTTTCTTTCAGATATAGATATATTTTCAACCAAGTTCCCTCGTAACATGGACGACACGTACACACTCTTGTCAGAGTGTATTTAACTTTTATTAACCCACCGAAGCACAAAATCATCATTGCGTGGCGAACATCACTGGTCTTATTCAGGATGAATGCCCGTTATTAAGCGCACCTTTTATCTTTATTGTCATTACATGATCTTTTCTATTACTACAGTTACAGTAAATTATGGGAGACGTAGTCTATACTTCTCAAAAGGTAACACTTTTGCTTAAAAACAGTGATATAACATAAAAATGTACAATTTACATACACACACCACATTTTCACCTTATGGTGCAAATAATATTGCATTAGTTTTTGATGCATTACATGTTTACTTTCATTCTTACTATTGTATCAATAAAAGCACAACTCAAAATGTACAGTCAATCTATCAAGTATATTCCAGTTCAATTGCCATTTCCTGCAAAATATAGTGTGCTTGTTCCACTATGCCAAAAATATTGACACTTCAACAATTAGAATCCAGTTGCCCATTCATGGGCAAGTAATTCAGACACATTTGGTCTCGAAAATAAAAAAATATGTTATCATTTAATTTCCATCAATGCTCCCAAGCAGGCTATTATTTAGGTGTGTGTTGGAACAGGCCAGGTGTTGTCCAGCTCCCTCTTATCATTTGTCTCGCCTGCTCGAGGGCTGAATACTTGTTACTCAATAACTTCAAAACTATTCATCGCATGTAATGAAATGTGCTTGGTTGTTTCCAACAATGTGTTCTATAAATCCCTCTCACTACTACATGGATTTGAGGCGACAATAAATCACAACTATGAAACATGAATAATCCCGAAGCCAAAAACTATACCCCATGTACGAAAAGCTCCTCGACCTTTGGGGGTCATTGTCTCCGTGTTGAGAAAGTTCCATCAATGTAACATGCAATGGGGCTCATCCTCTGTCACCCCCACTCTTATTTCTTTCCACCATATCAATTCCAAAGGTTCGCATTTGTTTCCAATCACTGTTATGGTGAATTTCAAAATCTCTCATCACTGGCTATATTCTGTCCTTGTTGGTTATTGCTCTTGAGTGTTCTAATATTCTATATTTCATTTCACATGTGGTACTACCAATAAACGCCCGGTTACATGGGCACTTCAGAATGTAAGCAAACATAAAGAGATGATGAACGGAGTCTTGAAACTTTTCAGACACTCATCCCCAGTCAGAGATCAGGGTTGAATCCATTATCATTCTTTAGCTCACTTTGCCACCTCAGTTCAGACCCAGCCATATGCAAATCAGTCTTGACCCTGTGTCGCATGGTAACAGTCCAGCACAAACTGCCAAGCCAGGTCTTCCCTGGACCGGAGACAAGCATCCTGGGACCAGTTTTGGGGTAACACCCCTCATCAGTCAGGCTATTTTGAATCCAGTCGCCGGGTGCGCAAAGAATGCACGTCTGGGCGTACCCTGCCAAATTAGGGTGAAGAAATCAAACACAAAGACATGATGGACGGAGTGTTGAAACTTTTCACACACTCACCCCCAGTTACAAATCTGGGTTGAATCCATCGTCGTTCTTTGGCTCACTTTACCATCCCAGTTCAGCCAAGCCATATGCAAATCAGTTTTTACCCTGTGCCTCATGGGAACAGTCCAGCCCGAACTGCCAAGCCAGGTATTCCCTGGACCGGAAACAAGCATCCTGGGACCGGTTTCGGGGTAACACCCCTCATCAGCCAGGCTAGCTTGACTCCAGTGGCAAAGTGAGAAAGGGACCCACGTCTGGGCATACCTTGCCAACTTCAGGTAAAGGAAGCAAACACAAAGAGATGATGGATGGAGCATTGAAACTTTTCAGACACTCACGCCCAGTCACAGATCTGGGTTGAATTCATCTTTGTTCTTTAGCTCACTTTGCCACCTCAGTTCATCCCCAGCCATATGCAAATCAGTCTTGACCCTGTGCCTCATGGGAACAGTCCAGCCCGATCTGCCAAGCCAGGTCTTCCCTGGACTAAAAACAAGCATTCTGGGACCGGTTTCGGGGTAACACCCCTCATCAGCCAGGCTAGCTTGAATCCAGTGCAAAGTGAGCAAGGGACTCACGTCCGGGCATACCCTGCCAACATAGTGTGAACAAAGCAAACACAAAGAGATGATGGACGGAGTGTTGAAACTTTTCAGACACCCACCCCCAGTCACAGATCTGGGTTGACTCCATCCACGTTCTTTAGCTCACTTTGCCACCTCAGTTCAGACTCAGCCATATGCAAATCAGTCATGACCCTTTGCCTTATGGGAACAGTCCAGCCTGAACTGCCAAGCCAGGTATTCCCTGGACCAGAAACAAGCATCCTGGGAGTGGGTTCGAGGTAACAACCCTCATCAGCCAGGCTAGCTTGAATCCAGTGGCAAAGTGAGCAAGGGACCCACGTCTGGGCATACCCTGCCAACTTAGGGTGAACACAGTAAACACAAAGAGATGATGGACGGAGTGTTGAAACTTTTCAGACACTCACCATCAGTCAAAGATCTGGATTGAATCCATCATCGATCTTTCGCTCACTTTGCCACCCCGGTTCAGACCCTGCAATATGCAAATCAGTTTTGACGCTGGGCCTCATGGGAACAGTCCAGCCCAAACTGCCAAGCCAAGTCTTACCTGGACCGGAAACATGCATCCTGGGACCGGTTTTGGGGTAACACCCCTCATCAGCCAGGCTAGCTTGAATCGAAGGGCAAAGTGAACAAGTGACCCACGTCTTGGCATACCCTGCCAACTTAGGGTGAATAAAGCAAACACAAAGAGATGCTAGACAGAGTGTTTAAACTTTTCAGACACTCACCCCCAGTCACAGATCTGGGTTGAATTAATTGTTGTTCTTTAGCTCACTATGCCACCCCATTTCAGACCCACCCATATGCAAGTCAGTCTTGACCCTGTACCTCATGGGAACAGTCCAGCCTGAACTGCCAATCCAGATCTTACCTGGAGCAGAAACAAGCCTCCTGTGACTGGTTTCGGGGTAACACCCCTCATCAGCCAGGCTAGCTTGAATCCAGTGGCAAAGTGAGCAAGGGACCCACCTCTGGGCATAACTTGCAAACTTAGGGTGAACAAAGCAAACACAAAGAGATGATGAATGGAGTGTTGAAACTTTTCAGATACTCACCCCCGTCACAGATCTGGGTTGAATCTATCATTGTTCTTTAGCTCACTTTGCCACCCTAGTTCAGACCCAGCCATATGTAAATCAGTTTGACCCTGTGCCTTATGGGAACAGTCCAACCCAAACTGCCAAGCCAGGCCTTCCCTTGACCAGAAACAAGCATCCTGGGACCGGTTTTGGGGTAACACCTTCATTTGCCAGGCTAGCTTGAATCCAGTGGCAAAGTGAGCAAGGGACCCACCTCTGGGCATAACTTGCAAACTTAGGGTGAACAAAGCAAACACAAAGAGATGATGGACGGAGTGTTGAAACTTTTCAGACACTCACCCCCAGTCACAGATCTGGGTTGACTCCATCCACGTTCTTTAGCTCACTTTGCCACCCCAGTTCAGACCCAGCCATATGCAAATCAGTCTCGACCCTGTGCCTCCTGGGAACAGTCCAGCTGAACTGCCAAGCCAGGTATTCCCTGGACCATAAACAAGCATCCTGAGACCAGTTTCAATGTAACACCCCTCATCAGCCAGGCTAGCTTGAATCCAGTGGCAAAGTGAGCAAGGGGCCCACATCTGGGCATACCCTGCCAACTTAGGGTGAACAAAGCAAACACAAAGAGATCATGGATGGAGTGTTGAAACTTTTCAGTCACTCACCCCAGTCACAGATCTGGGTTAAATCCATAATCGTTCTTTAGCTTATTTTGCCACTCCGGTTCAGACCCAGCAATATGCAAATCAGTTTTGACGCTGGGCCTCATGGGAACAGTCCAGCCCAAACTGCCAAGCCAAGTCTTCCCTGGACCGGAAACATGCATCCTGGGACCGGTTTTGAGGTAACACCCCTCATCTGCCAGGCAAGCTTGAATCTAAGGGCAAAGTAAACAAGTGACCCACGTCTTGTCATACCCTGCCAACTTAGGGTGAATAAAGCAAACACAAAGAGATGCTAGACAGAGTGTTTAAACTTTTCAGACACTCACCCCCAGTCACAGATCTGGGTTGAATCTATCATCGTTCTTTAGCTCACTTTGCCACCCTAGTTCAGACCCAGCCATATGCAAATCAGTTTGACCCTGTGCCTTATGGGAACAGTCCAGCTGAACTGCCAAGCCAGGACCGGAAACATGCATCCTGGGACCGGTTTTGGGGTAACACCCCTCATCAGCCTGGCTAGCTTGAATCGAAGGGCAAAGTGAACAAGTGACCCACGTCTTGGCATACCCTGCCAACTTAGGGTGAATAAAGCAAACACAAAGAGATGCTAGACAGAGTGTTTAAACTTTTCAGACACTCACCCCCAGTCACAGATCTGGGTTGAATTAATTGTTGTTCTTTAGCTCACTATGCCACCCCATTTCAGACCCACCCATATGCAAGTCAGTCTTGACCCTGTACCTCATGGGAACAGTCCAGCCTGAACTGCCAATCCAGATCTTACCTGGAGCAGAAACAAGCCTCCTGTGACTGGTTTCGGGGTAACACCCCTCATCAGCCAGGCTAGCTTGAATCCAGTGGCAAAGTGAGCAAGGGACCCACCTCTGGGCATAACTTGCAAACTTAGGGTGAACAAAGCAAACACAAAGAGATGATGAATGGAGTGTTGAAACTTTTCAGATACTCACCCCCGTCACAGATCTGGGTTGAATCTATCATTGTTCTTTAGCTCACTTTGCCACCCTAGTTCAGACCCAGCCATATGTAAATCAGTTTGACCCTGTGCCTTATGGGAACAGTCCAACCCAAACTGCCAAGCCAGGCCTTCCCTTGACCAGAAACAAGCATCCTGGGACCGGTTTTGGGGTAACACCTTCATTTGCCAGGCTAGCTTGAATCCAGTGGCAAAGTGAGCAAGGGGCCCACGTCTTGGCATACCCTGCCAACTTAGGGTGAACAAAGCAAACACAAAGAGATGATGGATGGAGTGTTGAAACTTTTCAGTCACTCACCCCAGTCACAGATCTGGGTTGACTCCATCATCATTCTTTAGCTCATTTTGCCACCCCAGTTCAGACTGTAACGCCCTGAACGTCTCAGGATCGTTTAACAGACACGACAATGAGGACGCAACCACTTGTGAAGGGTTAGTTCTTTTAATGAAGGCAAATAAAATACAAAGAACAAACAAAAGTTATAGTCACTGGAATCCTCCAGGCTAAGTACGTTACCAGCCCACAGCACGGATGGTCCTAACCGTCCTCTGCATATACGCCGATCCCGGCGTATGCCAACAGAGGGCAGAAATGAAATGGCCGACAATGCCAATCGGTAGGCTGTGAGGGGCACGAAGAGTGTTGGGGAGAATCGAGGAGTCAGGGAAACACCCAGCCGGGGTCTCTACCTGAAGGGAGCAGCCGCTCAACCTCTTCCTCAGACTGCACCGGGACGCGGAGTCACCTCCTGGTGATGCGTCACCGATACCCCAATCACAAGCAAGAAGACTGAACCGAGAGCAGCCGCTCGATCGATCCTGTGGACTTCCGAGTCTGTAACGCGGCAAACACCTCCTGGTGTGCGTTACAGCTGGCAGTCCCTGTGTCTCTGGTCGGGCTGGGAGTTACGACTCCAACCAGCAAAAGCAAAACCTCATGTTTCTTGTGGATATCCAGACGTAGTCTCCAGTGCGGTACAGTGGCCCGGGCCTTCTCTTCCTATCTGCCGCAGCCTTGTATCTTCTCTTGGCCTCTATTAGGACAGCCCTTGAGCGCATCAACGTGTCTTTTATGTGTGCCACCCTGTCCGCTGTGGCGGGAATCCTGTCCTCTCTGAACGGATGTAGAAATGGCAAGAACCTGGGATGTTGGCCATAGTTGCTATAGAACGGAGATGACTGTGTGGAGCTGTGAGTGGCATTGTTATAGGCTATCTCTGCAACCCATAGCAAGTCGACCCATTCTTCCCTGCCCTGGTCCACAAAACATCGCAGATACTGTTTGAGCGTTTGGTTCAGGCGCTCGGTTTGGCCGTCCGTTTGAGGGTGGTAGCTGGTGGACAGGGCGGTCTTAACATGCAGCGCAGTGCACCAAGTCTTCCAGAATTGCGCAGTAAACTGCGACCCCCGGTCCGACACGATCGCCCCAGGTAATCCATGCAGTCGTACCACATTCTTTAGGAGTAGTGACGCCAATTCCCCGGCCGTACGGACTCTCTTGCAGGGGATGAAGTGCCCCATTTTCGCCAAGTAATCCACCACCACCAGTATTGCCGTCATCCCCTGGTCTACCGGTAGGCCCACCACGAAGTCCAGTGATATGCTATCCCATGGTCTATCCGGGGTCGGAAGTGGATGTAAGAGCCCTTGGGTTCGGCCATGGTCGGCCTTCATGGTAGCACACGTAGGACACTCCTGTCCCCACCTCCTGACATCCACTCTCATGGTTGGCCACCAGAAATGCCGTCCCATGCTAGCCACCGTTTTTTCAAAGCCCAAATGACCTGCGCATGGAGAGTCATGGCACCAGATGAATGCTTGTTTCCTTAGCCTAGGCGTGGGTATCAATAGGCACCTGCCCTTCAGGGGTATCCCGTCCTTCAGCTGCCATTCTCTGTGACTGAGGAGCCACCTCCGCCATGCGAATGACCTGATCCCTCTCTTTATTCCCCTCAGGAAAGTATCCGGTTGGATAACCCCCAATACCATCCTCTGGGAAATGATGGAACGCTCGGTTGCAGGCAATGGTTCCTTAACTGCAGATTGACGGGACAGGGCGTCCGCCTTCCGGTTTTCCGTCCCCGGCCAATATGTGATGCGGAAGTTGAACCCCGCAAAGAAGATCATCCACCGCAGCTGCCTGGGAGAAAGGTGTCTAGTGGTCGTCATGAACTGTAGGTTCCGATGGTCCGTGTACACCGATACCACATGTCTTGCCCCCATCAACCAATGCCTCCATTCGGTGAAGGCGTCCTTGATTGCGAGAAGCTCCTTCTCCGCAATATGGTAGTTGCGTTCGGCGTCGTTGAGTTTGCGGGACATGTACGCAACGGGATGAAGCACCCCTGTGTCGTGGTTCCGTTGGGACAAGATAGCCCCCAGCGCCACATCCGACGCGTCCGCTTCCACCACGTAGGGGAGATCCGGATCGGGGTGAGCCAACACCGGCGCCTTACCAAAGGCGCTTTTCAGGGCCTCAAAGGCTTTGTTCGCTTCAGGGGACCAGACAAACTCCTTGGACTTCCTCAGTAGCTGTGTGATTGGGGCCACCACTCCTGAAAATCCATCTATAAACCGCCTGTAAAAGTTGGCGAAGCCAATGAAACTTTGGACGTCCTTCACGCTTTGGGGCACCGGCCATTCTTTCACCGCCTTGATCTTTCGTTCTGCCATCTCCTGTCCCTCTGGACTCAGCATCACTCCGAGGAATTCCACGGATGTGACGTGGAAGTCACACTTGCTGAGTTTACAAAACAGCATGTTTTCCCTCAGCTTTTGGAGCACAGCTTTGACGTGGTGTACGTGCTCCTCCACACTGGACGAATAGATGAGGATGTCGTCGATATATACGACCACGTAGATATCCAACTCCTCTCTGAATACCTCATTCAAAAAGTACTGAAAGGCTGCCGGGGCGTTGCACAGACCGAACGGCATGACGAGGTACTCAAAAAGGCCGAACCTGGTCTTAAAGGCGGTCTTCCACTCGTCTCCGTCCCTCATGCGCACCAGATGGTATGCCCCTTTCAAATCCAACTTGGTGTAGATACGAGCTTTCTTGACCTGTTCCAGAAGTACACTGATGAGAGGCAAGGGGTACCAATTTTTTATGGTTATCGCATTCAATGCCCTAAAGTCCACACAGGCTCTCAGCTCCCCATTAGCCTTCGGGATGAAGAAGAGTGGCGAGGCGGCCGGAGACTTGGACGGGCGGATGAATCCTAGCTTGAGGAGTTTATCCAGGTACCCCCGGAGATGCACGTTTTCAGGCTCCGTCAGGGCATACAGCCTGCCGCTGGGAACGCTGGCCCCTGGCACCAGGTCGATCTGGCAGTCAAACTGTCTATGTGGTGGTAGCACTTCCGCCTTCACCTCATCAAATACATCCTCAAAACTGTGATAAGCCTGGGGGAGAGCCACATCTTTTTCTGCCGCTGTAGCCACCGTCTGACTCCCGCTCTCATCTGCGTCAAGGGATTCCGTTCTTATTCCACAATGCAGGATGCAATACGGTGACGTCATTTCGATGCGATGTGTTGGCCAATCCACAAAGGGGTTGTGTTTCTGTAGCCACGGCAATCCCAATATGACGCCATATTGGGGCGCTCGGATGATGTTAAAATCGATTTGTTCCAAATTGTTCCTCCCATATCTCATCGGAAGGACCCCCGTGTGCTGTCCGATGGGCCCCGTCACCAATCGCCTTCCGTCTACCGCATAGACGTCTTCGGGTACTGCTTTGGGAAGAAGCACTAGCCCTAGCCTGCATGCCTCGTTGTGGTCCATAAACATGCCAGTGGCCCCTGAATCCACCATGGCCACAACGGGTATCCACTGGTCATGCACTCCCACGTGCACCGTGATAAACAGGTGTCGTTGTCCCTTAGTGACCGAGTTGGAAAGTGAAGGGATGGATGAGTGACTCCGAGATGCCCCTTCTCTGGTCTTGGAGTCCTCTAGTTTTCCGCCGGTATGTCCACCACGGCTGTTACCGACCGGTTGGCCCGATAACGTGACGTCTTCGGTTTGGCAGGGCATTCACGTACGTAGTGGCCTTTTTTGCCACAATATAGGCACAATCCTTGTTTACGGCGTGACTCTTTCTCCGTGGCTGTGAGGCTCGCTCGTATTGCGCTGATGTCCATGGGTTCTCCCTTGGATGCGGTGGAAGTTTCAGGACTTCCCACCGTCACATAGGATGGAAGGGATTTTCCTTTTCTCCCATGATCCCCCTTTCTTTCACTGAGCCTATGTTCCAGCCGTAATACCAGGTTGATAAGGCCCTCACATGTCTTGGGTTGAGGGTCAATATGAGCCACGGCGTCCTTGAGCTCATCGCACAGCCCTTGATGGAAGAGCGCCGTCTGTTTAGCAACAGGCCACTTGGTTTCCGCAACCAGCCTTCGGAACGCGTTGAGATACTGCACCAGGTCGTTGGATCCCTGTCTCAACTCAAGCATTTCACGGTCCGCCGTGTACGAGTCAGCCCTTCTGTCGAATACCTTCAGGAATTCCTCGCGAAAAGCACCCCAATCACATAAGAGGGGGTCGTCCCTGCTCACCAGAGGTACGGCCCATTGTGCCGCGTTTCCAGCCAAATAGGATATAAGGAAAGCCACACGAGCCTGACTCGTGGGGAACGCCTTTGGTTTGCACGATAAATGTAGCGCCACTTGTGTGAGGAATACCTGCACTGTGTTAGGATCCCCACTGTACCTCTCTGGTGTTGCCAAGGGGATGGCTACCGGCATTTCCACTACTACCGCAGGGGTCTGGTTCGTGAGGGAGGTGCTGGGCGTGAGCGGGTCCAATTGGATAGCATCCAGTCTGGCTTTTACATCGGCTGTTTCTTGCCTAGAGGCAGCCACTTCAACTTGCATGGCCGCTAAAGCAGCCAGCACATCATCAAGTGTTGCCATGTCTGTTATCGACCGGGAGACAGTTAGTGTTATTAAGGTCGGATATTTTGTAACGCCCTGAACGTCTCAGGATCGTTTAACAGACACGACAATGAGGACGCAACCACTTGTGAAGGGTTAGTTCTTTTAATGAAGGCAAATAAAATACAAAGAACAAACAAAAGTTATAGTCACTGGAATCCTCCAGGCTAAGTACGTTACCAGCCCACAGCACGGATGGTCCTAACCGTCCTCTGCATATACGCCGATCCCGGCGTATGCCAACAGAGGGCAGAAATGAAATGGCCGACAATGCCAATCGGTAGGCTGTGAGGGGCACGAAGAGTGTTGGGGAGAATCGAGGAGTCAGGGAAACACCCAGCCGGGGTCTCTACCTGAAGGGAGCAGCCGCTCAACCTCTTCCTCAGACTGCACCGGGACGCGGAGTCACCTCCTGGTGATGCGTCACCGATACCCCAATCACAAGCAAGAAGACTGAACCGAGAGCAGCCGCTCGATCGATCCTGTGGACTTCCGAGTCTGTAACGCGGCAAACACCTCCTGGTGTGCGTTACAGCTGGCAGTCCCTGTGTCTCTGGTCGGGCTGGGAGTTACGACTCCAACCAGCAAAAGCGCCACTGCGCTTGGACTCAGCCGAGTCAAAAAGCGAAGCTCAATGGTTGACCGGTAGAGCTTCCGGGTCCTTCACAGGTGACGATGGGGCAAGACACGGCCCAGGGAGTAACGACTCGACCTACCTCCGTTCTTGCCTTACTGGAGCACCACTCCGGAACACTGCTCTTCACGAAGCAGGTACGTCGGTGTAAACACAATATCCGACAGCCTTGTACCTCCCGGTTCCTCCCTTTATAGGGCGTGTTTTCCTTGAGTTATGTAACAGCTCTCCTGTTTACATAAGGGCGTGTTTCCCTTGAGTTATGTAACAGCTCTCCTGTTTACATAAGGGCGTGTTTCCCTTGAGTTATGTAACAGCTCTCCTGTTTACATAAGGGCGTGTTTCCCTTGAGTTATGTAACAGCTCTCCTGTTTACATAAGGGCGTGTTTCCCTTGTATGACAGGAATTCTTGACACAGACCCAGCCATATGCAAATCAGTCTTGACCCTGTGCCTCATGGGAACAGTCCAGCTGAACTGCCAAGCCAGGTATTCCCTGGACCAGAAACAAGCATCCTGGGACCGGTTTCGATGTAACACCCCTCACCAGCCAGGCTAGCTTGAATCCAGTGGCAAAGTGAGCAAGGGGCCCACATCTGGGCATACCCTGCCAACTTAGGGTGAACAAAGCAAACACAAAGAGATCATGGATGGAGTGTTGAAACTTTTCAGTCACTCACCCCAGTCACAGATCTGGGTTAAATCCATCATCGTTCTTTAGTTAACTTTGCCACTCCAGTTCAAACCCAGCCATATGCAAATCAGTCTTGACCCTGTGCCTTATGGGAACAGTCCATCTCGAACTGCCAAACCAGGTATTTCGTGGACTGGAAACAAGCATCCTGGGACCGGTTTCAGGGTAATACCCCTCCTCATCCAGGCTAGCTTGAATTAGGGGCAAAGTGAGCAAGGGACCCACGTCTGGGCATACCCTGCCAACTTAGGGTGAACAAAGCAAACACAAAGAGATGATGGACAGAGTGTTGAAACTTTTCAGACACTCACCCTCAGTCACAGATCTGGGTTGAATCAGTCTTGACCCTGTGCCTCATGGGAACATTCCTGAATGTAAACAGGCATGATATTCTCTAAATAAATGTCTCTTTTGTTCCCATTCCTCATTTCAAATTCTGAAGTGTCAACCTCGATACGACAGATCTTACAATGTTGGTATTTGAAAATTCCTGTCTGTGTGTTCCACCAAGCTTGTTCTTTTTGGCTATGTACCTGTCCTTGATGCTCCTGGCTTTTTGTATGTTATTATTGGTGCCACTCCCAATATTCTGTGTAATGTGGGATCACTTTTCAAAATTCGCCAATCCCTTCCCAAAATGTGTTTGAATTGAGGGTCTTCGTTAGTTAATGTTAAAATAATTCTGATATATTTTGTTGTCTAATTATTGGCTTTACCATTTTCTATTTTTGTAACAAGTAATTCCCATGTATTCCATATTGTTGATCTTTCCGCACATTTCTTGATCACCTTCTTTGAGTAGCCTCTCATGAGAAATCTATTAATAATTTCAATATTCCACTTATCCAATTCTTTATGTTCGTGGTTGTAGGCTTATGATTTAATGTCGTTTGGAGCATTCCATCCTCAATCAATATTTCTGTATCAATAAATACCACTCTTGTATTACTTATAACATAAGTGACTCTTAGATTCAGATCATTTGTGTTCAATATCTGGTAAATTGTTCAAATTCTTCATTAGTGCCATCCCAAATGATCAGTAAATCATCTATGAATTGCAACCAAACAACAATCTTGCTTAGTATCTCTTCTTTACCTTCCATGCAGTGTATTTTTCCCACCGCCCATTGTTAGATTTGCATAGCTGGGTGAAAATGATACACCTATTGAGGTCCCACAGTTCTGTCTGTATAGTTCATCATCGATTATGAATATATTATGTTTCAAGCAAATCATCATAATTTCTTCAATCATCAATTAATGTTCATAAAGAACAAGTTACTTACCTTCGGTAACGCTTTTTCTGGTGGATACAGTATCTGCCTGTGGATTCCTCACCTTGTGAATATCCCCTGCGCCAGCAACATTCGGAAACTTTTGTAGCAGTCCACGCCGATGAGGTCGAAGACGACGTCACAGAGGCACGGCTCCGCTCGCGACTCCGCTGACGTCACCGGCTCCATAAGAAGACCTCCTCGGCGTGATGACGTCAGTTCCGCCCCTTTTTTCCGTGCCTCCGAGGCACACGGACGGACTGACAGCAATATATACACAGTATACACAGCACATGATATACAAACCAACACACACAGTGTGGAAAATAAATAGCAAGGCACAAGAAACAACATAATACCCATGATAGTAATAAACACATTTGAAATACCATTAACATAATTACAGGTATAGAAGGATGGACAACGGGGAGGCGGGTGGGTCAGTGAGGAATCCACAGGCAGATACTGTATCCACCAGAAAAAGCGTTACCGAAGGTAAGTAACTTGTTCTTCTGATGGATACATCTGCCAGTGGATTCCTCACCTTGTGAATAGATTCCACAGCAGTCCCCACTCCCGGAGGAGGGTGTCCATCCCCCTATACCAGAAAGTCCTGAAGGACGGAACGAGCAAAGTGTCCGTCCCTCCTCACCTCAGTGTCCAAGCAATAATGTTTTGCGAAGGTGTGGAGGGAGGCCCAAGTTGCCGCCCTACAAATGTCCTCCACAGGAACACCCCTAGATAAGGCAGACGTAGAAGACTTAGCCGTGGTAGAATGAGCCCTCAAACCCTCCGGAGGCTCCTTACCAGCCAGGGAGTAGCAGATCTTGATGCATAGTACAATCCATCTGGAAAGGGTGCGCTTGTGCACCGCACGACCCTTTCTGCAACCAGCAATGCCCACAAAGAGCTCGTCATCAATCCTGTAGTCTTTCGTCCTGTCCAGGTAAAAGCTCACCGCCCTCTTAGGGTCCAAACGGTGAAGTCCCTCCTCCTCCTTGGAAGGGTGTGGGGGAGGATAAAAGGAAGGAAGGGTAATGGATTGCCCCAGATGGAAGGGAGTTACCACTGTAGGAAAAAACGCAGCCCTGGTCCGGAGCACCATTCGTTCAGCATGCACAGTCAAGAATGGGGGCTTTGAACTAAGAGCTTGAAGCTCCTTGCCGAGGTGATTGCAATGAGGAAAACCGTTTTAAAAGACAACAACCTCAAGGGACACTTATGTAAGGGCTCGAAGGGAGAACCCATAAGATAAGTCAGTACAAGGTTTAAGTCCCATTGAGGTACAATAAACGGAGTAGGAGGAAATTTATTTGTGAGGCCCTTGAGAAACCTAAGCACAATAGGTGATTTAAATAAGGACGGCTGATCCGGCAGGCATAGAAAAGTCGACAAAGCCTATAAATATCCTTTAACTGTAGCCACAGCAAAGCCTTGCTGAGCAAGAGAAAGGGCAAACTGCAGAATGTTAGACAAACGAGCCTTCAAGGGATCAATTGACCTCTCCCCACACCAGAGAACGAATTTAGACCATCTATAGGAGTATATGGATTTGGTGGAGTGTCGCCTGGCCGATAAAATAACGTCCACCACATCTGGCGGGAGAGAGAAAGAATTCAGGTTGCCCCGTTCAATCTCCAGGCATGAAGGTGTAAGCTCTGGAGGTGGGGGTGTAGAACCTGCCCCTCTGACTGCGAGAGGAGGTCTGCCCTCAGAGGGAGACGGAGCGGAGGGCACGAGGAAAGGTGGAGAAGATCTGTGTACCACACCCTTCTTGGCCAATCCGGGGCGATCAATATGACTTGGGCCCGGTCTTGGCGAACCTTCCTCAGAACCCGAGGAATCAAGGGTATGGGAGGAAACGCGTAAAGGAGTCGTGAGCCCCAACTCAGCTGAAACGCGTCCCCCAACGCTCCCTGCATCGGACACTGGAGACTGCAGAATGACGGACAGTGCGCGTTCTCGCGGGTTGAGGTTCTGTAGCGATCCGAACCCGTGAAATCGGTATCGTAGTACTGACACGATTTTGGTACCAATGAACCGCAAATGATCCATTATATGCATAACAGTGTTTTCGCTACGCAACTAGCATGAATTCACTGAGAAATAGGGCATTCTGTTGTAAAGTCATGGCATCCATTTTAGTTACGGCATCCATTTTGTTTCTTGCCCTCACATAGTCAATGAACGGGCGATGACCCCGGCAGAGTCACCTTGTTAAGGACACGTAAGCTCAAGCCCCGAGAAAGGCTGACGCTACATGACTAGGCAGAATCAAGCTGCCTCCCCTGCCTGAGGCCAGTCCTGCTATACTGGTTCTCGTGTCCGTTGTCCTGACTGAAAGGCCGAAGACGGTAGCCATGCCAGTTTATGATCCATAAACACCTCTTATCCTACTTTTCAATCCTTTGCACCTGGCTCTGCTTCTCTCCTTCTGGGCTTTTACAATGGGGAGGTTACGATTTTTATGATGGGGAGGATCGGGCAAAGAATGAAAAACTGTCAAGGGAACCTGATCGAATACCGAAATCCTACGACTAATTATTGTTTGATGTCTATTTACTGTTTGTTTGGGATACCGGGTTGGGCATGAGAAATATTCGTGTAATGTTGCCTAAAGACATTTTGCGTGTATTTAAAGAACAACCCACTTAATGCAATTTGAACAGTCTCGTAGATTCTGCCTCTGTGTGGTTCCTATGACTTCTGTGTCCCTGCAGTAAATAAACCTTGGTCTTTGACGCCACCATCGAGAAGCCCGTGTCTCTGTTTATTTGTGCACCGAGACAGGAGGACCTCAGGGGTCTTTGGGTGTTGTTTCCCTGACACCTCTGGACTCTTAAAAGTCCAGAACCTCAAATTGGCGCCCAACGTGGGGCGACGTCATCCGGTACCGGTCCAAAGCCTGAAAAGTTCGAGAAGTTTCGTGTGAAGATTCCGGAGGGAGGTACTCCGCTTCATCGATCCCTGCATGTCGTAAAAGTGGCCCGACGATCTCTTCCACGAGGGTTTCCGTTCCCAGACGGCTACAGAGGACCGCTGCCCTGACTGTCGCCCTGTCTTGGACCCGAGGTGCAGACCTTAGTACGGCGAGACGTAGACGGGTTCTCCTTGGTGACGTCTTCCACATTTCAGTTAAGTATTAAGTGGGTTACGCTCAGTTTGGTTGTTCCTTGTTGCTCTGGTTTAATTCGTAGATTATCATTGGTTGCTCTTGTTTAGATAATCTTTGTTTTGGTATTAGTTCATTTTGGTAGGCCTAAGTTCTTTGCGCATTTTGGTTGGAATTTGTCTTTGTTTGTCATGACTACCAGTAGTAATTGTTTCCTGTCCTGGTTACGTTGCAACGGGGATTCCCGGTTGGAGGATTCATGTTCGGTTCCTCCGATTGGAACTCCTACATATGAGCTCTATTGTAAACATGGTGTTGGTCCTATTACGTATAATGAAGTATGGATCCGTTATACCAGAAAAGATGGTGTCCTTAGTTGGCCACCGCATGGTAGCTTCGAAACCGAAATTCTAGATAATCTAGAAATGAAGTTGTTTAAGAGAAATGCCCGGCCGGCAATGTTTGATTCTTTTCGCGTATGGCGCAAAGAAGCCAAACAGAGAGAAATTAGGAAGACGAAGAAAGAACAGAAAGAGAAAGGGTTGACTTTAATGGAGTCTGCTAGGCAGCTGCATGTCAACGAGACTGAGAAAGCAATGGAGATGGCGAATAGAAAATATAATTTGGCAATTGATAAATGTTACCCTGTATTGCCATCTCGTCCTACTAAGCCGATGGAGGATCATGAGAAGGATCCTCTGTTGTCTTACCTGTTGAATTCACCTCCACCATATGCACAGGGTATTACAGTACCACAGTTACTACCTGTCGTACAGCCAGCTGCTGGTCAGCCTGGAATAGTTGCTCCACTTCCTTTGATTCCAGCTCCTGTCCTTCCCGTGGTTAATGTTCCTTCGGCACCCCCTCTTCCTGGGTCGCCTGCTCCGCCTTTGCCTGTCGTTACGCAAACTGCTTTACCTGCTACCCCTACCCTTACTATTTCATCTGCTCCAGCTGCCCTGTCCCCGAACCCTGTGAACGTTCTGACTCCGCTTTCCGTTCGTCGGAAAATAACCGACTCTGTAACTAATATCTTAACTCCTCTCTACACGTCTTTAATTGAGACCCCCGTTTCTGACTCTATACAGAGACGTAGCCAGCTTCCTGGTCCTCAGGAACGAGACATGTTAGATTAGACAGCTCTTAGGTGGATGTCGAAAGCTGTGAAGTATGATGCACAAGGGGGGCGGAGCTAGCCGGCGGCTATGGCGGACGTGTGAGCGCGGAGCTCCCGCTCGAGACCCCTTTCTATCCGTACATACGATCCTGAGTAGCAGCATTCTACTACGCGCTGGTGCGGAGGGTCCCCCCTGGCACTGGGTGGTGTCACCCCGGGAGTCCGGCGGAGCCGATTGAGCCCTGGTGCACAGATCCCGGCGAGCTCGGGGTGAGGAGGCGGGCTGGGCCGCGATCCCCGGACTGGCCTGCGGCTCGACCCGACGTGCGTCAGCTGACGTGCGGCTGCCAGGCACGAGGCGGACCCGACCAACGGGGTCCAACCGGCTGCGTGGTGCGGTCGAGCGCCCTGGACCCGAGTGCGGGGGGTCGGCTGCGGTGGCGCCCCCCCCCCCCCCCTGGATTGCTGACTGAGTGGGCAGCTAAGTGCGGCCTGCGCCGTGTCGGTCTTCAGGCGCCCTGGGGACGCGGGCACGGAGGCCCTCACCCGAGACATCTTGGCGCTGGGAGACGCCACACTTGGAGTAGTGGGGGACCACTTGCGCAGGCACGGCGTGCCCCCTCTCGCTCCCGCTCTGAGGAGGTGACCGGACACTTGCAGTAGCACATAGCCGCCGGAGTGCGGGACCGCGTGGCGGGGAGGTCGACATCGAGTGGAGACGGCGGTGGTCAGCCGGACTGGGCCTCTGTGCAGTGGAGGCGACCTCGGGCCAGCGGCCGTCCCCAGGCGCAGCCATGGGCAAAAGTGATAAACTACAGTCCAAACTGTCTTTTGATCCCCGCAAGCCGAAGGGACCGGTCGAGGCCTCGCCGGCGCGACCCCCGGACGGGGCGACTGCGGAGAGCGCCATGTGCGCCGACATCAAAGCAACACTGGCAGCGATGGAAAAAGGGCTGCAGGGCAGTCTGACCGCGATAGACACTAAGCTTGATGCACTCACGTACCGCATGGACCGCATGTCGGAACGAGTGGATAAGAACGCAGAGCGGCTGGACGCGACCGAGCAGAGGATAACGCAGGTGGAGGAGACGCAGACGGCGTGGGACGCGGACCGCCGGCAATTCAGTAAACTCCTGCAGGTCATCCAGGATAAGTCCGAGGATTTGGAGGCCCGTTCGAGGCGATCGAACGTCCGTATCACTGGCGTGGCGGAGTCGACGCACACGGGCCGAATGGAATTATTTGTGGAAAAACTGCTGCGGGCCCTGCTCGGAGAGGAGGTGTTCTCCCCAATGTTCGTGGTTGAGCGGGCCCACCGCTCGCTGGGCCCTCGACCCAAGCCTGGGGCGCCTGCCAGGCCTATAATTGCAAAACTGCTCAATTACAGAGACAGAGACACGGCCCTGCGATTGGCGCGAGAAAAGGGGAAGCTGCTATATGAAGGGATGGATATCTCCATCTACCCCGACTTCACGGCGAAGGTGCAGGAGGAACGCAGGCAGTTTGCACCCTACAAAAAACAGCTCCGCGATTTGGGCCTGGACTATGCGATGCTATACCCGGCGCGGCTCCGTATCAACAGGCAGGGGCAGTCGCACTTCTTCACAGACCCGAGGGAGCTGCAGCGATCCCTGAAAGAGTGGTCGAGGGAGCAGCGGCGTGGAATGCAGGACGACGCGACTGCCCGCACGGAGGTCTCCGACCTGGGGGACCAGGACTAGAACACTGGCGGTGGCTGCTTGATCTGACTTGTCTCCGGGTGAGTGGACGCCGACCCGCGACGGGGGCTGCCGCTCCACAGGTGGCTCGGCAACAGCGGGGACTATGTTGGCGCGCCAGAGGTGACGAACGCCATGGAGGACGCTGAGGCTGCAGCTGGGTGAGGCCATTATGCTGTGTTTGGGGACCCCCGGACATCGCTGCCCTAGCACTGGTGGGGGGGCGAGAGACTGGACTTCTGCTACGGCTTTGATCGGGGGAGCCCGGTGTCCCTAGGCACTGCGAGACTTTAGTGGGGAGAGCAACTGGAGTGCACCGCATGGTTTGATCTGCGAGCAATGGACCTGGTTAGCTGTCTGGGGGGGGCTGGGGGGCGCTGTACAGATTCGGATAGACTGGGGCGCTTGCCACTGAGGTGAGGTGTCATTCGCTAGCGCTGCGTTTAGCTTCGTTTGGGGGTCTGGAGGCGGGGGCACGGCCACACGGCGGACTCTTGGGAGTTCTGAGGAGCAGCCCGCTGGAGGCCCCTGCCCCAGCGCTAAAGGCTCTCTTGGCCCCCACGGGGGCTGGTTTGGGGATGTTTTTGTATGGTTGTTGTTGTGGGGTAGGGTGGGGGGAGGGACGGGGGCTCTGTCTGGCCAGGTTGGGGACGGTCGGCTGTGGGAGGGGGGCTGGGAAGTTTGGGGGACGTTCGGTGTTGTGCATTTGTGCTTGGTACTGTCTCTTGCATGGCAAGTTATTTGATTTACTGATGTGTGGCTGTTTCGGACTGTCTGAACTAGAGGGGCGGGAGGGGACATCCTGCTGCCCCACGTGCAGTGCTGATATTAGAACGAGTAACTGGGATGACTGGAACGGATGAACGAATGGATGACACTGACGGGGAAGTTCTTAGAGCGCTGACGTGGAATGTCCGAGGGCTGAATGACCATCGCAAACTCAGAAAGGTCTTAAACTACCTCCACCGACATCACATCGACCTGGCACTGCTCCAGGAGACTCACCTCCCACTTACTAGTAGGTTGCTGGCGGCGAGGGGCCTGGCGGGATCCAGTGCGGCCGCGGGCTTCACATCGCATTCTAGGGGGGTGATTACCTGGGTGAACCCACGATCGAGACTCCGGTTGACGTCGCTGCTTGCCGACCCGGACGGGCGATACTTAATAGCGCGGTGCGTGAGCTTTGTTAAATCCTGCACTCCCCAATTTCTTAATAATTATTTCTGTTCCCCAGTTGTGTTGTGTTCGCCACCTTGTCGGTGCGCCGGGACGCTCCTTCGCTGGAGCAGCCGTGCGCAATACAAATAGCACTAACATAACATAACATAACATAAAGGCCATGACCTGATAGTGGTCAATGTGTACGGCCCTAACTATGATTCCCCAGACTTCTTCGACGCTCTGGCGGCACAGTGCAGGCA
The DNA here is from genome assembly GCF_964204655.1 of Triturus cristatus. NCBI lineage: Eukaryota > Metazoa > Chordata > Amphibia > Caudata > Salamandridae > Triturus > Triturus cristatus. The sequence continues at coordinate 537,657,371 of NC_140595.1, forward strand.
GCACGTGCCCTCTGGCATGGTGTGGGGAGGCGACTTTAACTTCACATTCAGCCCAGAGCTGGACCGCTCGTCGGGGCCGGCCCGCCGCCCAGCGGCCGCTGCCTTACACATGCAGGCGGAGCTGATCAGGCTTGACATGCTTGATGTCTGGCGACACCGTCACTCGGGTTAAGGGGGCTTTACGCATTACTCGGCTTTCCATGACGTGCACACCAGAATAGATTACTGGTTGGTGTCCCGGGCACTGCTCGCGAGCGTCGCGGACTGCAGGGTGCTGCCACGCACGTTGTCAGACCACTCTCCTCTGCTACTGGTCCTGACCACTCCGCGTCGGCGGCCACCGCCGTTCACGTGGCGACTACCGCCGTATGCACTGCTGGATGACGTGTTCCGTGGGGAACTGGCGGACGAAATAGACACGTTCTTTAAGGTAAACACGGGCACAGTCCAGAGTTTCCAAACAGTGTGGGACTCGTTTAAGGCCTATATCCGTGGTGTAGCGATGACTAAGCATTCGGGAGTGCTTAAGTCCATCCGGCGGCAGCTCGGGGCACTGGAGTCGCAGATAGCTCAAATGGAGAGGAGACAGGGGGACTCGGCGGACCCGGAGGCGGCCGCGCGGCTGCAGCACCTGGTTGCTGAATTCAATAGTGAAGCGGACCGAGAGGTGAAACATATGGGGAAGTATGCCACGGCCCGCACGTACGGGGAGGGCGAGCGCCCAGGATCCGTGCTGGCGGGAATACTGCGCAATTCTAGGCGACCTCTGGTCATTGACGAGCTCGTCACGGCTGCGGGCGATGTGATCACCGAGGAGGAGGGGGTCATAGAAGAATTCAGGGCCTATTACGCTGGCCTATACAAATCGCAGTCCTCGCGTATGGAGGCAGAGATAGACGACTACCTCAGTTACCTCAAAATGCCATTTTTGTCTAACTCGAGGCGAGAATTCTTGGCCCTGCCCATACAAAAAGATGAGATCTTGGAGGCATTGGGGAGTATGCGGGCGGGCTCCGCCCCGGGAGCGGACGGGCTGACGGTGGCCTTCTATAAGGCCTTTCAAGACCAGCTCCTCCCGCATCTTCTGACCCTTTTTGATGACATTTGCCTCGAAGGCAGTATGCCCGAGACGATGCGAGAGGCCCTGCTAGTTACAATCCCTAAACCCGGGAAGCCCCCTAACCAGTGCGGATCCTATAGGCCACTCTCACTGATTAATGTCGATGCCAAAATATATGCGAAAGTGCTGGCCACGCGCTTGGCGCTCCTGGTCCCGGAGCTCGTGGCGCCGGAGCAGGCGGGCTTTGTCCCAGCCAGGAACCTTACGTATAACATCCGCACGGTCCTTGGCGTCATGCAACATGTGCGCCCAGAGAGTAAGGCCATAGCGCTCTTCCTTGATATGGAGAAAGCGTTTGACTCTGTGGAGTGGCCGTTCATGGTGCGGGTTCTCAGGAAGCTCGGGTTGGGGGAGCCTTTCCTACAGATGATAGGGGCTTTGTATTTCAGACCTACTGCCAGGCTTCGCCTCGGAGATCGAGTCACGGAGCCGTTTGCTATCTCTAGAGGGACCAGGCAGGGCTGCCCTCTCTCCCCACTCCTCTATGCGCTAGTGGCCGAGCCCTTGGCGTGCGCGATAAGGGAATACCACAGATTTGAGGGCATTAATTTTCCCTCTTACAAGATAGGTATCTCTACCTATGCTGACGATACGCTACTTTACATCAGAGATCCGGAGGAGAATCTCGCCTCTATACTGCGGGAGGTGGTTAGATTTGGGGCGCTATCGGGCCTCAAAGTCAACTGGAGCAAATCGCTGGCATTCCCGCTGACCACAGCAACATTGCCGTTCCCAATGGAATACCCACTGCAGTGGACAACGGACTCTATTCGCTATCTGGGCATTAGACTGCACAGGGACCCGGAGGTCTTGATGAGGGAAAACTATGGGGTGGCTTATTCCAAACTCGTGGATGAGGTGGAAGTGTGGAACAGACTGCCCCTCTCGCTGATGGGCAGGATAGCCATTATGAAAATGATCATCCTACCGCGCTTTCTGTTCCTCTTTGCCAACATTCCTACAGTGTTGCCCAGGTCTTTCTTTGCGCAGCTGACTCAGACCCTCCTCCGGCTGGCTTGGGGAGGTAGACAACCGAGAGTCCAGTGGAAAGTGCTAACGTTGCCATATGAGATGGGGGGGCTTGGAGCCCCGGACCTGGAGAGTTATTACAGGGTGGCGCAGGCGTCCCATCTGCATTCGTGGATACACGCTGACCCAGATGTCCCACATGTGCTGCTGGAGCGCTTGTTCGCGGAGCCGGTACCACTCCCGGCGACGATTTGTCTGCCCGTGGATCGACGGACTGGACTGTTGGACTCGCTCGGATCCACTAACCACGCGTGGCACATGCTTCTGAAACGGCAGGACTGTGCCATCTTATACTCGCCGCTGATGCGGGTGGAGTGGGCGGTTTGGCTCCCTCCTCTGCGAGAAGCGGGGGTGACGCGGGCTTTGGGCGCCCTGGGTATAGCGAGGATGGCAGACCTGTTCCAAGACGGCGTGGTTAAGACGCTGGAGAGCGTCGTATTGGCACATCCGGGGTGCACGTTACTCCAACGCTTCCAATTCCACCGGGTTCGGGGTGCACTGCTGTCTCTTCTGGGACCTACTGCGGCGGAGCCGCCCGAGATCCCGGAGCTCACCTATGTCATTAAAGCGGCGGAGCCGTCCAAGCTGGTCTCGGCACTCAAAAAGATTGGGGATCAACACAGGGAGCCTCAGTGCTCTGCCGCGCGGCGAGCCTGGCAAACGGACCTCGAAATGGACATCTCGGATGAGACGTGGAGATACTGCTGCTCCAGCACCAAAAAGGTCTCTTTGAACGGTCGTCACCGTTTAATACACTTTAAGTTCTTGCAGCGGGTATACTACACCCCTGAAAGACTACACAGATATGGGCTGCGCCCCTCGGCGGAATGCGAGCGGTGCCATGCACCTGTGGCTGACTTCCTACACATGGCCTGGCTTTGCCCAGGTGTGGCCCGGTTCTGGACGGCTGTATTCCGAGAGTTGAGCAAGATATTGGAAAGGGAGATCCCCCCAGACCCGGCTCTAGCGTTACTGGGCTACTCCAAGCCGCTTCCGCGGGCGCTGCGGCGACTGACGGATGTGGCGCTGCTGATCGCGAGGCGAGTTGTGGCGGCCTGCTGGATGAGAGGGCCGCTTCCCACTAAGAAGAGGTGGGCCAGGGATATGTTGTACTGTAGCACGCAGGCGGAAACATATAGCGAACTGCTGCCCCCTAGAAGTCGCCCTAAGAACTTCTGGGCGCTATACAGCACCTACATATCCGCGGAACATGCTGAGGAACCTGGTAAAGGGGACACGCAGCAGGAAGCCCCGGCGGTGTGCGGTGGGGTAGTGGAGAGTATGCCTTCGGACTAGAGTGCGATAATGGTGAGATAAGCCATGAGGCCTGTGTGATGTTCGAGAGAGAGACTGGTTGGAGGGAGGAGGGAGGGGGCATCCCTTGTACGAGGCGAGGGCTACCTAGAGACGGGCCCGCGCGGCGGGCACCGGAACCGCAGGATTGGCCAGGCCTGGAGACATGGGAGGTGATGTCGGCCCGGAGTTTGACACCCTGGTCAGAGACGGCGTGCGTGAGTATGCCTGAAGCGAGTGAAGATGGATGCATGATGGCGAACGAGGGGGGAGGGGCGGGTGTTGAGACTCGAAGTGCGAAGTTACGGGTACTCGAGCAGACTGCCGGCAGTTGGGCCGAGATGGTCGATTACATTATGGCGCGGTCCGGTGGGGCACACGTACCATATGCACTGGAAGCGTTTCAGCCCGAACTGCATTATGTAAAACTGCAATGCCGCCGGTCCTCCGGGATGTCGGCTAAATGGCTGTGTGAGAGCTGCTGGACTACAATGGCCGTTTTTTCTGAAGCAACGAACTGCAGAAGGAGCACACGGCAGTCTGTTATGTATATTTACAGTGTCTCAATAAAGGTTTTTGAAAAATCAAAAAAAAAAAAACAAAAAAAAAAAAAATGTATGATGCACAAAGAGTGTTAGATACTTTTATGCAATGGAATGAACCTACTCAATGTTATGTTTTTGACGTGATGTGTTCTCTTGTGCGTGAAGAATGGGAAGATGATGACTTAGATTCCGTCCCCTCTGATCTGATAAATATTCAACAGAAGTTCGCCACCGGAATGGTGATAGGTTCAGAAGTAAGGGGAGCGATAGAACTGATTTTAGCTCATAGGGATGATTCCCCTCTTCGAGCGACAAGAGACCCTGATGGTTCACCGATTACTACTAGGAAAAAACGAGGTCAATATCCGATGAGGGAAGTTCCGCCGATATGGCGTGATGCAGTTCAAGCTGATGGGGCTAATAATATTGTAGCTGCCCCGGCACATTTCCAGAGAGTGTGGATACACATCCCTTGGAAGCGGGCCGAAGTATTAGCAGTAAAACAAGCGTTACCAGACCCACGTAAAAATCCTGCTGGTTATTACAAAGAGTTAACGCAGACAGTTCAAGCGTGCATCATGAATTTGGCAGACATTGAAATGTTATTTGGTAATGTAGTGCCACAGCCTATATGGGCCAAGATTCGGCAAGAGAACCACCCAGTCGCCTTAGGAGGTGATTGGCCAGCTATTGTAGCAGCAGATGCGCAACAAGTTGGCGGTGCTAAACCTGAACCTCTGATTGCTGCCTTGCCTGGCAGAATAATTAATCTGATGAAAACGCTGATGCCAGCGTTACGAGTTAATTGGGATAAACTATCGGCATGCAAACAAAAGAAGGACGAAAGCGTTTCTGACTTTTTCATTAGATTTGAAGAGACATTCGTAGACCACAGTGGGCAAGATATGAGTACTGAAGGAGGCCAGAGATTGTTTGTCGACAAGTTCGTGTTTAATTTACTACCTGAACTTAGTAACAAGTTAAAGGATTCTGAAAGTGCATGGGCAGTGTCGACGACAGCACAGATACTTGCAACTGCTCAGTATTACGAGAATAGAGAGAAGGAAGAGAAGGAAAAGTCAGAAAAGAAAACAAAAGATTTAAAGACTAAAGTTCTTTTGCAACAGGCGTATCCGCCTCGTTCGAATCAGTCAGATTCACAGCAACGACCCCAGTTTCAGCAACAGCCACAATTCCAGCAAGGGACGTCCCAAAGATTTAATTATGGTTTTTCTCGACAACAGTTAGCATGGAATCAGTGTGCCTATTGTAAAAAGGAGGGCCATTATAAGAATGAGTGTCCGGTACTGCACGCACAGACTAGTGGTGTCCCAGCTCAGAGAGGTACTGTTGGATCTATGCAAACTCCTAGAGGTAGAGGACGTGGTACTATGACACCACAGGCCGATCGCCAATCAAATTATTTCGATCAGCGAAATGCACAATCTGCGCAAGCAGGTAGATCTCCACAGTATCATGTTGAAGATTATTATGATCATAATGAGGAGATTCAGAGAAGCGAGCACTAGGACAGCCACAGGCAAAGAGAGGGAGTAGTATCCGTTCCAGTTGATCAGAGTGGACCTTATGTCGCAGTAGTTACCTCAGGCGTGGTCGAACCGTTTCTGTTGGATACTGGTGCGGCAAAAAGTTCAATTATGCATGCGAAACTCCCTGGCGCACCTTAGTCTGGCTCAACGAACACTTCAGTAGGTTTCTCAGGCGCCCCTGTTCACAATCCTGTTTCTAGTCCTTTGTCAATATCTGTTGGGCCATGCGAACTAGAAGCACCCCTTATCCTAACAACCGGTTGTAATGAGAATCTGCTTGGTTTAGATCTGTTGAAACGCCTACATGCGACACTGTACTGTTCTCCTTCGGGAGTACAGCTCACATTAGGCAAAAGAGTCATCTCTCCAATGTATATGTCGATGGATAAGCTCCCACCGGAGCTGCATCCTCTCCCTGATACTCTTTGGGCAACTGGTCCTAACGATGTAGGCCTCTTGGAAATTCCCCCTTATGTGGTAAGTCTGAAAGCGAATGTTAAATTCCCACGAATCCCACAGTATCGGATTTCGAATGAAGGGGAACGTGCACTCTTACTGATTGTGAAAGACTTAATACAGAAAGATGTGATTGAGGAAACTAGAGGAAATGTCTGCAATAGTCCTGTTCTGCCGATTTTGAAACACACTGACCCTTCCAAGCCTCCAATCTACAGATTTGTGATTGACCTCAGAGAAGTAAACAAAATCGTGATTCCGCAGTTTCCTGTGGTCCCAGATATCACTGCATTATTGACGTTGATTCCTGCCTCAGCCTCATGGTTTACAGTTATCGACTTGAAAAATGCCTTTTTCAGCATTCCCATAGCCGAGGAAAGTAGAGACATTTTTGGTTTCTCCTTAGGAGGTCGCAGTTTCAGATTCAAGCGCGCTCCACAAGGTTATTGTGAGAGCCCTTCAATTTACAGCCAAGCATTGAAGAGTCAATTAGATGCTCTTGTACTTCCTCCTGGTGTTGCTCTGATCCAATACGTAGACGATCTTTTACTGGCTGCTGATGACAAGGAAACTTGCAAAGCAGCTACAATTTCTCTATTACGTCATTTGTCAGGCTTACATCACAAGGTGTCACCTTCTAAACTGCAATATTGTTGCCAAGAAGTGACCTACTTAGGTCATCTTTTGTCAAAGGAGGGAAGAAGGTTGACCCCAGAGAGAATCAAAGCAATTTCACAGATGACTGTACCAAGCACACAGAGAGAAGTGCGTGCGTTTTTGGGTATTACGTCATACTGCAGGCAATGGATCCCAAATTTTTCTCTCATGGCAAAACCATTGGTAGCCCTGACTGGAAAAGGTGTTCCGAGCCCTTTGCCATGGTCTGATGAATGTCAACAGAGTTTCTCTGACTTACGTGATGCGCTGTGTTCAGCTCCTGTGTTGGGTACTCCTGACTACAGTAAGCCGTTTACTTTATATGTCCATGAAAGAGAAGGTTGTGCTTTGAGTGTTTTAACGCAACAATTTGGTGACAAACAGCGACCTTGTGCATATTTCTCATCCACATTAGATCCGGTAGCCAGAGCATTGCCAAGTTGTTTGAGAGCTACAGCAGCAGCTGCAGTGTCTATTCGACAGTCTGCTGGACTTGTCATGAACAACATGTTAGTAGTCATGGTTCCACATGCTGTGGATACACTCATGAATCAAATGAAAACTCAGCACCTCACCAGTGCTAGACTATCAGGCTATGAGCTGACGCTTTTGGCAAGTCACATTCAGATCAAGCGATGCAACATATTGAATCCAGCAACGCTGTTGCCGACTACTCAGGAGTCGAGTGATTCAGAGCCTCATGACTGTTGTTTCAGAACTGAGGAAGAGACAAAAGGTAGGATTGATTTGAAAGATACTCCGTTACTAGATCCAGACGGCACCTTATATGTCGATGGGTCGTGTTTTAAATTACAGAATGGTGATGTGACGGCCGCGTATGCAGTTACGACTTTGAGTACGATTGTTGAGACTGCAAGAGTAAGTCAGAATTCTGCCCAAGCTGCAGAATTAATTGCACTAACAAGAGCGTGTGTTTTAGCTGAGGGAAAGAGAGTGAATGTGTTTACTGACAGCCAATACGCCTTCGGCGTATCACATAGCTTTGGACGTCTCTGGAGAGAAAGAGGTTTTCTCACGTCCCATGGGACTAAGATCCAACATGGACAGTTAGTCAGTGATCTATTGGAATCTCTGACCCTACCGAATGAAGTTGCGATTGTGAAGTGCAGTGCACATCGGAAGATTACGGATGATGTCGGCCGTGGGAATGCGTTTGCTGATGAGGTCGCCAAAGAGACGGCCAAGAACATGACGAGCCGAATGTATGTTGCAACGTCTGCAAGATGGATTGCTGAATCAGGGATGTGTGAGAATACGATTGAAAGTGTGAAGGCAATCCAGAATGAAGCAACTGAAAATGAGAAGAATGAATGGAAGGAGAAAACGGGTAAAATGGATTCAAGTGGATGTTGGGTTGATTTGTCTGAGCAGCAACGTTGGATGTTACCTGATGCGTATGTACTTGCGGTAGTCACGATGGCGCATGGAGCGGCGCACATCAGTTCGAAAGGGATCTGTAAAATGTTAGCCCCAGTATGGAAGAACGATGGAATCACTAAGTGTGCGGAAAGAGTGGTGAAAAATTGCATGATATGCCTGATGCATAATCCTGGCAAGGGAACCCCAACCCCAACTGGTCATTTTGCTCCCCCTTCTTGTCCCTTTGAAGTGATTCAGTTGGATTATATCCACATGGATAGGTGTAACAATCTTAAATACGTCCTAGTGGTAGTCTGTGCCTTTTCAAGATGGATTGAGGCATATCCGTTGAAGGATAACACTGCTATGTCCACTGCCAAAATCCTCCTCAAAGAATACTTCCCCAGATATGGTATGCCACGGATTGTTTGGTCGGACAATGGAAGTGAGTTTGTAGGGAAAGTTATGAAGAGTGTGTGTGCGGGTCTGGGTATTACCCAGAAATTCCACAGTGCGAATCACCCACAGTCAGCGGGTTTGGTTGAAGGGTACAATGGCACCCTGAAGCTGAAACTTGCTAAAATTCAAGCTTCCACTGGTCTCTCTTGGCCAGACGCACTGCCTTTAGCTCTACTGTCCACCAGAGCGACTGTACACTCTCGAGTAGGGCTTAGCCCATATGAGATTGTGTTCGGTCGTCCTGCTAATGTTTGGGGAGTCCCTAGGCCAAAGGAATTCAAACAGATTGAATACCCAATGTTGATTGATTATCTTTATGATCTGACTGCTAAATTAAGCCTTATTCATCAACAGGTATTCGAATCCTTGCCTAAACTGCCAGAGAGTCCAGGCCACACGTTGAAACCAGGCGACCAAGTTGTAGTTCGGAATTTCGAACGAACTCGGAACCTCCAGCCAAGATTCGTGGGTCCGTTCCAGGTACTCCTCACAACAAGAACTGCTGTACGCCTAGCTGGAAGGAAAAATTGGGTGCACGCTAGCCATACGAAGCGTGTCCCTCTCCCACTCCCCTATGACAATTGGGTTAGACAGGGATTTGGTGTATCCGAGACAGAACCTGTTCCTAGGCACATCCCTTTCAGTGATGCAGAGTACATAACGGACCACCCACGAACTGAAACACAGAACTTTGACACCTCAGCAGGAACCGCTCCTTTGAATCCTGGACCGAGTATTGTACAAAGTGAACATTTGCCACCTGTGGAGTCGAACATTTCCGCACCTGTAGACCAGCTATTTCAAGATCAGACAAGACCCGGAAAGTACAGATATAATCTACGTTCTCATGTTATGAACTAATGACATTGCATAATTACCTTTCTGTTTGAAAACTGTTTTGATCTTACTGCATTCCATTCAGTCAGGAAGTTTGCTCAAAATTTTTATCTTTTTGTTTTTATTGTTTCTCGCACCTTGCCGTCTGGGTTACCGTAGGGTCGTAACGTGTGCCTTGTTTTAATTTGCAGGGAATCAGACATAAGGTCGGTTTCTTCTGTCTATCTTGGGAACTCCCAGGGTAAACAGAGGCAAGTTTTTAACAGGTACAAACCATCCGTTGCGGTTGTAGAAGATGGAACTTCCTGAACTGCGACGGGTTAATGTCATAAATGTGCACAAGACAAAGCTATATGACATATTACATAGTAAATGTTTTCTAATGCAATGTACTCTGACACTTCTAATTGTTTTGATAACTTTGGTAGGCGGAATTATTTTTGGTATTCAGTTGATCTTTACACCTGTTACATCTACAGTATCTCCCCATGTTCCTGTTTCTCTGACTGTTGTTTCTCTTCATTCTTTCCATCCTTTTCCTGCCCACGAGCAAGCTCGACGCTCTGAGTTTATAAATAACACTTTCATTCAGCTCTTGCACCAACATCAACTAGTGGTTAACACAACAAACTGCTGGGTGTGTTGCTTGATACCACATACCATGGACAAGGGCATCCCTTATCTGGTTCTGCCCTTTAGTTATAATGGATCATTCTGGGCATTTCAGACCATGTTCGCTTATGCCCTAGAGACCTATCCTCCACGACCTCCGCGTTCCACTCGGTATAACTCTGCTAATAGAGCCTTGGTAAAAGGAATCACTGACATGGTTAGAGATGTCAATAACACTCCGTTCATTCCCAAGGATGAATTGCGAGTTTACATGGGTTGGAATGTTACGGAATATGGCATTACTCTGGGTGAGAACAAACGTAAAAGCTCGACTCCGAGGTCAGGTCAGGTCTGTTTGCAAGGAAATGGGAGGAATCCGAAAGCCCGACTAGGGAAGAGTGACTGTATCGAAACTTATGTTTTCCCGTCACAGTCTTCCCCTGCATTCTTAGCTGCTAAGGGTACCTATTTTGTTTGCCAAGACAGAGCATACACATGGCTGCCTGCTGACTTCTCAGGCTCATGTTATATCGCTCAACTGCTACCTCCGACATACACTGCTGCACCGAACTATCACAAAACTAGAGTTGCGAGAGGTGTTTTCAGTAAGGAAGATACTGCTGGCCAAGAAGCAGGAGACTTCTTCAAAGGTTTCCTTCCGTTCTGGGGGCCTATGGCCAACAGTAGAAACTTACGTCAACTAACACGGGTAGTTGAATCCACTATCACCGAAACTGCGGGTGCCCTTAGTAACCTGACAGCTGAGCTTCAAGCGGATCGCCTCATGACGTTACAGAACCGTATGGTTCTTGATGTGTTACTTGCAGATCGAGGTGGAGTGTGTAAGATGATCCAATCGAGTTGCTGTGTTTTTATCCCAGATAATGCGCCAACGGTGTACAAGGCCATCTCTAAGTTACATAAGATTTCTGACTCTATTCATGTAGAGGAAGGTGACTGGTCATTAATGGGATGGTTCTGGAGCCTGTTGTCTGCGTGGGGATGGAAGGTTCTGATAGTCACTGGTGTTGCGTTGGTATTTTTATTTTCGTGCTGTCTCATTGTTCAGTGTGGTCCTGCCTTATGTAACCTCTGCATTTCAACATGCGTAAGAAGACCACCTGTTTTTAGAGATACGCCACGGGATAGAGTAATGCTTCAACAACATATCAGTGACCTGATGAACATAGAAATGGACTCCGACATAGAGTGAGTTATTGCCTATGTAAGGGCAAAAGGACGGTCTGAGGTTCTGTAGCGATCCGAACCCGTGAAATCGGTATCGTAGTACTGACACGATTTTGGTACCAATGAACCGCAAATGATCCATTATATGCATAACAGTGTTTTCGCTACGCAACTAGCATGAATTCACTGAGAAATAGGGCATTCTGTTGTAAAGTCATGGCATCCATTTTAGTTACGGCATCCATTTTGTTTCTTGCCCTCACATAGTCAATGAACGGGCGATGACCCCGGCAGAGTCACCTTGTTAAGGACACGTAAGCTCAAGCCCCGAGAAAGGCTGACGCTACATGACTAGGCAGAATCAAGCTGCCTCCCCTGCCTGAGGCCAGTCCTGCTATACTGGTTCTCGTGTCCGTTGTCCTGACTGAAAGGCCGAAGACGGTAGCCATGCCCGTTTATGATCCATAAACACCTCTTATCCTACTTTTCAATCCTTTGCACCTGGCTCTGCTCCTCTCCTTCTGGGATTTTACAATGGGGAGGTTACGATTTTTATGATGGGGAGGATCGGGCAAAGAATGAAAAACTGTCAAGGGAACCTGATCGAATACCGAAATCCTACGACTAATTATTGTTTGATGTCTATTTACTGTTTGTTTGGGATACCGGGTTGGGCATGAGAAATATTCGTGTAATGTTGCCTAAAGACATTTTGCGTGTATTTAAAGAACAACCCACTTAATGCAATTTGAACAGTCTCGTAGATTCTGCCTCTGTGTGGTTCCTATGACTTCTGTGTCCCTGCAGTAAATAAACCTTGGTCTTTGACGCCACCATCGAGAAGCCCGTGTCTCTGTTTATTTGTGCACCGAGACAGGAGGAACTCAGGGGTCTTTGGGTGTTGTTTCCCTGACACCTCTGGACTCTTAAAAGTCCAGAACCTCAGGGTGGCAAATAGATCCACCCGAGGAGTTCCCCACGTCCGAAAGACGTGACGAACCACCTCCGGATGGAGCCTCCACTCGTGGTCGGCGGAGTATTGCCGACTGAGACTGTCCGCACGCACGTTCAGCACCCCGGCCAGATGATTTGCCAACAGACAAATCTGATGGTCCTGAGCCCAGGACCACAGACGCAAGGCCTCTCTGCAGAGACAAAGAGACCCCACTCCTCCCTGTTTGTTTATATACCACATCGCAGTCGTGTTGTCCGTCAGGACTTGAACAGACAGACCGGAGGAAGGAAGGCCTTGAATGCCAAACGTATCGCCCGTAACTCCAGAAGGTTGATGTGAAGCAACCTTTCCTCCGGAGACCAAAGACCCTTGATCTCCAGATCCCCCAGATGAGCACCCCACCCTAAGGTGGATGCATCCGTTATCACTGTTGTCACCGATGGAGGTAGATGGAAGGGCTTTCCTTGGGACAGATTGCCCTCCACCAAAATAGATCCGCCGCAGCTTCTCTGGAGATCCTCACAGACTCCCTGAGATCCCCTTTGTGCTGATACCACTGCCTGCGGAGGCACCACTGGAGCGCCCTCATGTGCCAGCGTGCATGGTTGACCAACAGTATGCAGGAGGCGAACAGACCGAGCAGGCGAAGGACCTTCAGAACTGGAACGACCGCTCCGCTGTAAAACAAAGGAATCATTTCCTGTATGTCGAGAATCCTTTGAGGAGGAGGGAATGCTCGACACACAGTAGTGTCCAGTACTGCACCTGAGGGCACCAGGTGAGATTTGGGCACATTGATCGAAAAACCCAATCTGTACAACAGCCGAGTTGTATCCTGCAGATGACACAGCACCTTCTCCGACGACTCCGCCTTGATCAGCCAGTCGTCTAAATAAGGGAAAACCGAAATTCCCGACCTTCTGAGATGGGCTGCCACCACCGCCATCACCTTTGTGAAGACTCGAGGTGCCGAAGTAAGACCAAACGGGAGGACCGCAAACTGATAATGTTGCGACCCTACCGTGAAACGGAGATACCTCCTGTGCGACTTCAGAATGGGGATGTGAAAATACGCATCCTGCAAGTCGAGCGACACCATCCAGTCCTCCTGATTCAGCGCCTGAAGAACCTGCGCAAGGGTGAGCATCTTGAACTTTTCCTGTTTCAGGTAAAAGTTCAGGATTCTGAGGTCCAATATCGGACGCAATCTGCCGTCCTTTTTCGGAATCAGAAAATACCGGGAGTAGCATCCCTGACCCCTCTCCTGCTCCGGAACCACCTCTATCGCACCTTTCTGAAACAACTTCAGGACTTCTTCCTGCAGGAGAAGACGGTGGTCCTCCGAGCAAGCTCCTTGGCAAGGAGGGTAATTTGGAGGGAATTCCCGAAAGGGAAGGGCGTACCCATTTTCTACAAGATCCAGAACCCAGAGTTACAGATTCCCAATCTTGTAGAAAATGGGTAAGCCGGCCCCCCACAGGACCAGCATGATCCGGAATGTCGAATCTAGGGCTGTTTTGCGGTGGTGGGAGGGGCTGAGGAAGAGGAAGAGGAGGAGGAGAGTTGACGGCCACGTGAGCGACCTCTAAGTCTTCCTCTATATCCCTTGGAGCCTTGCTGCTGTTGCTGCTGCTGCTGGGTTGGCCTATAAGAACGAAAACTCGCCCTTCCAAATCCTCTATACCTCTTGAAAGTACCTCTCGGCTGGGATTGAAGGCCCAATGACCTAGCCGTAGCCTTACTCTCTTTGAAGCGCTCCAGAGCAGCGTCAGGCTTCTTCCCGAACAGACCAGACCCATCAAAAGGTAAATCCAATAAAGTTGACTGGACATCCAAAGAGAATTCAGAGGACTTAAGCCACGCACCCCTCCTGGTGGCAACTGAAGACCCCATGACCCTGGCAACTGAGTCTGCTGTATCCAGGCCACTCTGAATAACCTGGCGAGCAGCCGCCTGGGCACCCGATAGTACTTCATTGAAGCCTGCTCTATCCTCCTCTGACAGTTTTGGTGCCAACTTTTTAGCAGAATCCATAAGCGCATGGATATAGCGCCCCAACAAACAAGTCGCATTTGAAGATTTTAATGCCATACTGGCTGATGAAAAGACCTTCTTGGCCGATTGGTCCACCTTCTTTGCCTCCCTGTCCCCTGGGACTTGAGGAAACGCACCTTTGGAACGTCCAGAACAAGCCGCCTGAACCACTAGGCTTTCAGGTGAAGGGTGTGAAGACAAAAACTCAGGATCCCCTGGAGCCACCCTATATCTTCTTGCAACTACCTTGGATACTGCAGGAGCTGAAAAAGGCTTGCGCCATACATCCAGCACAGGTTCCAAAATTGCTTCGTTGAAAGGCAACAGAGGCTCCGAGACCATAGCCGGAGAATGCAACACCTCAGTCAAAATATTGGACTTGAATTCAGTGGATGGCAATTGAAGGTCCAACAACTCCGCAGCCTTCCTAATAACTGCATGATAGGGTGCTGCATCCTTAGAGGGTTCATCTGATGGCGGAGTGATCTCCCACTCCGGAGACAAATCCAAACCACTTGCCTCCTTCAACTCGTCGAACACCTCATCAGATTCGACCAATTCCCCCTCTTCAGCCTCTTCCAACAAAAAGCGTCTCTCCTCCAGCACTCTCTGCGCCTCCCTTCTCGAACGGATCCGCACCTGCGGCGTCAGTGGCACAGTGTTCGAATCCGACGGAGCCGGCAGCGGCGTCGAACGCGGATCAGCTGGAGCAGCCGGCGTCGAACGATGTCGAGCCGGCGCCGGCGAAGAAGGAAGCGGCGTCGATGTTCTCGGCGCCGGCAGCTGCCAAGACGGCGTCGCTGGGAAGAACGGCATAAACGGTGCTTGAGGATAAACCTGCGGCACTCCCAGATTGAAAGCCATCGGACCCATCGGACCCATAGGTGCACCAGAGGTATACATGGCCCGTGAGAACACCCCATACATTGCACTGAGATAATGCGAGGGGTCCTGACCTGGATTAGGGAAAGCAGGATACTGGTCAGGTAACACCGGACTCGGGCCTGGCGGCGCCGACGGTGGAACAAGCGGCGTCACAGTCTCACCCGGAGCCTGACGATCCTCATCCAGGGCCGGAGTCGGAGACGGAGCCGGAGGACTTGCAGGATCCGGAGATGGAACCGGCGCCGGAGTGGACACCGGCACCGGGGATTCAGCCGGAGCCGGCGAAGGCATCGGAGTAGTTGGAGTCGGAGGCGAAGCCGGGACAGGAGAGGGAGACACTGACTCTCTTCGACGCCGAACTGGCGATTTCGACTTTGACGCCGAAGCCTTATGATGCGACGAATGTCTCCTCTTTTTCTTATGCTTCTTGCTCTTGGAAGCATGTCCCGAAGTCGACTTGGAAGCCGACCTCGACCTGGATCTTCTTCTACCCCTTTTCTCCTTCTTCTTCATCCGAGCGATAAAGAGTTTTGCCTCTCTCTCCTTAAGAGCCTTCGAGCTCATTTTTCTGCAACTTGAACAACCCCCGACATCATGATCCGAGGACAAACACCAAACGCAATCGTCGTGCGGGTCGGTGATGGACATGTGCTTGCCACACTCTCGGCAAGGCTTAAACCCAGACTTCTTTGTCGACATTTTCGGAAGATAGACAGAGAAATCCAGAAAACATACAAAGTAACCAGAACAGCTACCAGTAACGATTCCCGAAATCCGTTGGCGTCGTCGGCGCGGAAAAAAGGGAACTGACGTCATCACGCCGAGGAGGTCTTCTTATGGAGCCGGTGACGTCAGCGGAGTCGCGAGCGGATCCGTGCCTCTGTGATGTCGTCTTCGACCTCATCGGCGTGGACTGCTACAAAAGTTTCCGAATGTTGCTGGCGCAGGGGATATTCACAAGGTGAGGAATCCACTGGCAGATGTATCCATCAGAAGAACAAGTTACTTACCTTCGGTAACGATGTATCTGTAAGACACATTAGTTAATTAGATTCCTCACCTTAGAATATCCCCAGGCATCAGGCTGGATCCGGAAAGATTTTTGTAGCAATACCCCTTGCGCGTCGGTAGGCGTCGTCTGCGGCTCCGCGTCCGTCGTCGGCGTCGTGCGCCGGAATGACGTCGTCGGAGTACTTAGACGCCGCCTTCGCGTGCTGACGTCAGTTCTTATACATAGCTTTCCGTGCCAGGGACGCTGAGCCATGCAAGAGACCGACACTGGTGCCAAAAAATCTAGGGCCCTGAAAGGGAGAACCTTAACCCTAGATGTCGGTTCGCAGAACGGGGAGGCTGGGTGGGTCGGTGAGGAATCTAACTAACTAATGTTTCTTACAGATACATCGTTACTGAAGGTAAGTAACTTGTTCATCTGAAAGAAACACGTTAGTTAGATTCCTCACCTTAGAATACTTACCCCAGCAATACCAACCCCGGAGGTGGGCCTGCGAACCAAGATCACACCAGAAATTCCTGGAGAACAGAACGGCCAAAGTGGCCATCTCTCCGGACTTGGCTGTCCAGGCAATAGTGCTTGACAAACGTGTGCAGTGAAGTCCACGTTGCCGCCTGACAGATGTCCTGCAAGGGGACTCCCCGTCCCAGGGCAGTTGTCGCCGCTGTGGCCCGGGTGGAATGGGCTCTCAGCCCAACAGGAGGGACCTTTTTCGCCGAGATGGTCCGCTTGTGCACAGCTTTACCCTTCTTAGCACCTACATATCCAACAAAAAGTTGGTCGTCCACCCGGAACTGTTTTGTGCGGTCCAAATAAAAGGACAGCGCACGTTTTGGGTCCAGACGGTGGAGCCGCTCTTCATCTTTTGAAGGATGCGGAGGCAGAAAGAAGGTGGGCAGCGTGACAGATTGCTCGATGTGAAAGGGAGTCACGACTTTAGGAAGAAAAGAAGGACGTGTCCGGAGGACAACCTTATCCGGATGAACCGAAAGGAAGGGAGGCTTAGCTGACAGAGCCTGGAGCTCACTCACCCGCCTAGCGGAGGTGATAGCCACCAGGAAGGCAGTTTTCAGAGTCAGTAGACGAATTGGACAGTTGTGAAGGGGCTCAAAGGGAGTGCACATCAGAAAAGTGAGAACAAGGTTCAAGTCCCACTGAGGCATTACGAATGGAACAGGAGGGAACATATGAGTAATGCCCTTCAGAAAACGGGAGACAACAGGGGACTTGAAAAGAGAAGGCTGATCAGGAAGCCTTAAGAAAGCAGAGATTGCAGCAAGGTAACCCTTCAAGGTGCCCAGAGCAGAGCCCTGCTGGGCCAAAGAAAGAAGAAAGAGTAGAACCTCAGAAAGAGGGGCGGAAAGGGGATCCACAGCCTTTGCTGTGCACCATGCCACAAATTTGTTCCACTGGTAGGCATATACCGTCTTTGTGGAGGGACGCCAGGCTGCCAGAATGACATCACAGACTTCAGGAGGCAAGTCAAATGGCATCAACAGTCGCCGCTCAATCTCCACGCATGGAGGTGGAGGCTGGACAGATTCGGGTGTAAGACCGTCCCCTGCTGCTGCGACAGAAGGTCCTCCTGAAGAGGCAGTCGTATCGGGGGATCGATGGACATACTGAGTAGCTCGGGATACCAGTACCTTCGTGCCCAATCCGGAGCCACCAAGATGACTTAGGCCCGGTCGCGCCCGATCTTCTTCAGCACTCTGGGCAGAAGTGGTATAGGCGGAAAGGCGTACAACAGACCGCAACTCCACTCGCGACGAAAAGCGTCTCCGAGCGAGTGCCGCCTTGGAAATTCCAACGCGCAGAACTGCTGACATTGTGCGTTCTCTTCGGTGGCGAATAGATCTAACGAAGGCTCTCCCCACTGCAGAAAGAGACCTTGCGCCACGTCCGAGTTCAGACGCCATTCGTGATCCATCATGCACCGGCGGCTGAGTTCGTCTGCTCTGACGTTCAGAGAGCCCGCCAGATGTTGAACCACCAGGGTGATGCCCTGATGTTCCAGCCATGTCCAGAGGCGCGCAGCCTCCTGACAAAGGGTCCACGACCCCACCCCGCCCTGTTTGTTGCAATACCACATGGCGGTGGTGTTGTCCGTGAACACCTGCACGGCACTTCCCCGGACAGAGGGAAGGAAGGCTTTTAGTGCAAGTCGGATCGCCCTCAGCTCCAAGAGGTTGATATGGAGCCGAGTCTCCGCCGGAGACCAGAGTCCTCTGATCTCCGCCTCTCCCATATGGCCCCCCCCCCATCCCAGGAGGGACGCATCCGTCACTACGACATGCTCCGGTTGGGGTAAGGAGAGGGATCTGACCGCTGACCCAATCGCGATTCATGAGCCACCACTGCAGCTGGTTCACAGTGCCCTCCGAGATCAAGACATGGTCGGACAGGTTGCCTCGATGCTGGGCCCACTGAAACTTCAGGTCCCACTGCAGAGCCCGCATCCGCCACCTGGCGTGAGGTACCAACAGGATGCAGGAGGCCATCAGCCCCAGAAGCCGCAGCACCAACCTGACCGAAACCCAGGACAGAGGCCGGAAGATGGAAATCAGGGCCTGAATGTCCCGGACCCGCTGTTCCGGCGGATAGACCCGGAACTGCGCCGAATCGAGAACCGCCCCAATGAAAAGGAGCTCTTGGGAGGGACTCAGGTGCGACTTCGGCACATTGATGGAGAACCCCAGCGAGTGCAGGAGGTCGGCCGTAGTCTGGAGGTGGGAGACGACTTGCTGGGGCGAGCCCGCCTTCAACAGCCAGTCGTCGAGATAGGGGAAGACTGGAACCCCTGATCGGCGCAGATGAGCTGCGACTACCGCCATCACTTTCGTGAACACCCGAGGGGCACTGGTGAGGCCGAAGGGGAGCACGGTGAACTGAAAGTGCTCCTGACCCACCGTGAACCGCAGGTAACGCCGGTGGGCCGGCAGGACGGGGATGTGGAAATAAGCGTCCTGCAAGTCCATCGCTACCATCCAGTCTCCAGAGTCTAGGGCAGCCAGAACCTGAGCTAAAGTTAGCATCTTGAAATGGTCCTTCCGGAGGAAGGAGTTCACGCTCCTGAGGTCCAAGATCGGGCGTAGGCCCCCTTTGCCCTTCTTGAGAACCAGAAAGTAGTGGGAATAACAACCGCGACCTTCTTCCGGACCAGGAACGCGCTCGACGGCCTCTTTGGCCAAGAGGGCCGAAACTTCCTCTCGTAGAAGATGCAAATGATCCCCCGACATACGGTGGTTCAGCGGTGGCATGGCTGGAGGGGTCGTCTCGAAGGGGAGGGAGTAGCCTCTTCGGACGATTTGCAGCACCCACCTGTCCGACGTGATGGAGCACCAGTGGAGCAGGTGATGGCGAACTCTGCTGCCCACTGGCATTGAATGGGCCTGAAAGCTCAGACTAGGAGGGCTTTGAGGCGGATGCTGCCGGGGTAGATGTGGACTGACCAGCACGTTGACCTCCAGTACCGCCTCGGCGGAATCCATGTCCGAGACCGCGTGCAGGTTGGTTCTGCAGCCGGTGGCTTGGCGGACGTGAGGAGGCACCCCTTCCTTGGCCACGAAAGGGACGAAAGGCGGAAGTTTGCGGTCGCGGGCCGAAAGACCCAAGGACTTGGCCGTGGCCCGGGAGTCCTTGAACTGAGCCAGCGCACTGTCTGCCTTCTCACTAAAAAGGCGAGTGCCATCAAAGGGCATGTCCATGAGGGAACTCTGGACATCCCCCGAAAATGACGTGGACCTCAGCCAGGCGTGACGCCGAAGCGCCCGACCCAGCGAGTCCGTGGTGTCAAGTCCACACCGAATGGCATGCCGTGCTGCATCTCGACCGTCAGCAAGTACTTGAGCGAGTCATGCCCGGGCCTCCACCGGGCACAAGGGCAGCACGTCCTTCACCGTATCCCACAGAGAGTGGGAATAATGGTCCAAAAGACAAGCGGTTTTTAAAGACCGCAGCCCCAAACTCAGGGACGAGAACAGTTTCTTGCCAAACTGTTCCAACCTCTTGGATTCCCGATCCGGAGGAGCGGACGGGAAGGAGGATTGGGAGGTTGAGGCCTGGATAACCAGACTCTCGGGGTGGGGTGTTGGGAGAGGAAACTGGGGTCGCCCGGAGCAGGGCAGTGGCGCCAGGCAACGTTCCGGTCCACAGGGGGAACTGTGGAGGGCTTGGACCAAGTGCCCTGTAGAACGTCTATGAGGGCCTCATTAAACTGCAGCAGAGGCTCAGTGGAGCTTGCTGTCGGTTGAAGGACCTCTGTGAGGACGTTAGTCCTCACGGCCACAGCAGGCAACTCCAGCCCTAGGGCTTCGGCCACCTTGCGCAGCACCACTGAAAAAGCGGCACCCTCCTCCGAGGCCACAGTCGGAGGAGAGATGAAGCCAGCATCCGGCAAAGTGTCCAGACCACTGGCATCCCCCAGTTCGTCTGCCCAGTCCTGTGCAAGTTGACCCTGGAGGGCCATAGGGTCCTCAGACCCCTCCCAGTCGCCCCCGTCATCCGATTCCTGATAAACAGGAGGAACGATCGGAGCCGGACGGTAGATGAAATTGTCATCCATCGACGTCGGGTGCGGCGCCGTACCAGCGTCGGGTCTGGACCGGGGCTGAACCGGGAAACGGCGTCATCCGGAGAGGGCGCCGGAGGTGGAACCGGTATCGGCGGAGGAGGCGTCGTGAGCTCGACCGGCGCCGACCGAGATCCAGGCCTGGATCCCTCGGGGACCTGCGGCGTTGGGGCCGGAGCCGTCGACGGCGCCGGGGCAGGAGCCGCCGGCACGCGAGGTCGCTCAGTCGAACCTGCGGGGCCCGAAGGCGCGCCGGCAGGCGTCGACGGCGAAGCCAGGCTACTCATGGCCTAGAGGAAGGCACTGACCTCCGCCGGAGTCGCGTCAGTCCCAGGAAGCGGCGGGTATGGGGACGGACGCGGCTCCTGCGGCTCCAATGGAGCCGCGGGGGTGGGACCACCCTGACCCTCAGCCGAGTCGCGCAACCGGCGAGGGGAGTCCGAAGAGCGATGTCGTCTCTTGGACTTCTTGGAGTGCTTCGACTTACCCGAAGACCCCGACGAGCGTTGACGATGGCTGCAGCTCGAGAAGCTTACGGGACCGCTCCCGCCTAGCTTTAGACGTCAAGGCCTTGCAATCGAGGCACGACTCCGTGTCATGGTCGGGCCCCAGGCAATACAGGCACCGGCGATGGTGATCCGTCACTGACATCAGGCTATTACAGGCGTCACAGGCCTTGAAACAGGCATCCTACCGGCACCAGAGTCGAGTCGATAGACCAAAAGAAGTCAAAAAGTTAGTCAAAAAAAGACTAGGGGTAAGCTCTTCCCGGATCGGCGCTTACTGGCGCGGAAAAAAGAAGAACTGACGTCAGCGCACGAGGGCGGCGTCCAAGTACTCCGACGACGTCATACCGGCGCACGACGCCGACGACGGACGCGGATCCGCAGACGATGCCTACCGACACGCAAGGGGTATTATTACAAAAATCTTTCCGGATCCAGCCTGATGCCTGGGGAATATCCCCTAAGGTGAGGAATCTAACTAACGTGTTTCTTTCAGATAGTGTATATTCCTCTTATTGAGGAAATAGCGACAGGCTTCTACACCTGTTTCATGTCTGATACTAGTATATAACGATACCACATCCATTGCAATTAAATGACATGTTTCATTCCATGGAATGTGCTGCAAATGGGTAATCAGATATTTAGTACCTCTTATGTAAGAACTTGTCTTTGACTATTGGTGACGAAAGTTAATCCATATAAATTGAAGTTTCCTCAAACATCGATCCCATGGAAGAAACAACTGTCCTTCCAGGTGGGTTCACTCTGCTATTTTGTATCTTTGGCAAATTGTTGCTATCACAGATTTTTGGGGTACTAAAAATGTATATTCATCCTCATCCAGCAAACCTTGTTCTTTCCAATTGCTTGAATTGTTGAAGTAGCATTTCTTCCATTCTTTTATAGTGTTTATTTTCATTTTCTCATAGCATTCTCTATTTTGTCATAATACCACCAGTATATAGTATTCCTTATCCAACATCACTATATTTCCACTTTTGGTGGATTGTTTGATTTAAAAGTCAGTCTCTTCCTTCAACTTTTTCAGTGCTTCCCTTTCTTTCCTTGTCAAATGTTCTCCTTGTTTTTAGTTGTTTGTTAATTTGCAGACATCTTTAAACACCATCTCATGAAATACATCTACCTTATTCCCTGCAGGTATACTTCGACAAAATCTCGATTTAGATTTTACTGTACTTATGCCTGCTCAAAACATATTGATTCCTGCTTCTTTCAGTAATGATGCTGGTTCATTCCATCCTCTTGACAAATCATCCTGCTCCAATTCAGCTAAGGTACAAAGGATCTCTATATTATCAATAATACGTTTATTCGTGGGTTTTGGTGTCACGTTCGGACTCACTTGTTGTTTCTTCCCATAGTATTTTACTAGTTTCAATTTCCTTATATATTTAAAAATCTCTATTCTGCTATCTACGGAATCAAAGAGCATTGTTGGACAGGAGTTCAGACCTTTTGTTAATACCTTTATTTCCATTTCACTCAACTTGCATTTCGGCTAATGTATTATTTCCATCTCCATTGCTCTCTTGTCTGTCAATTCTACTGGTTGTTCTGTGTCCTCCTCCTTGTTTCTATTGTTCTTCCTGATTTTACATCCTGCTCTTTTTTTCCTCTTCCTTTGCCCCCTCTTTGTCACTTCACTCTCCCTCATTGCACCTCCTCTGTGCCTTATTTGCTGATCTTGATGTAGCAACCTCATTTCGTTTAAAAAAGACAGTTTTTGTTTCTTTTCTATCACTTCACTTGAAGCTCCTTCCCCCTTCACTTGAGTCAACATCTGATTCACTTGCAATGCTTTCAGTTTTCGATTCCACAATTATTCTATCTAATATTTCCTGCCTCCTCAAGTCTGAGAACCATTTTACAAGCGTAAATATTTCCCCATGATCGTAATCTTCATGTCTAGTTGAAATTTATTCAATTTTCACGCTTCTGCTTCCCCTTCATGTCTAAGAAGCTGTTCATCACTCTTGTCCTTCCATTTAATCAAATCATATGGTAAATACATTAGTTTAAATTAATTCTCCAATCGGGCTATTTCTTCTGGAATTTTAATCAGGTCTGCTTTGGTGTGTTTCCCAATGATTTCCATTAGCCCTAATGATAAATGCACAATATGATTATCCCACTCTTCTAACATGGCATCATTTTCATCGACATGACTTGGCATTAGAGTTATGCGCAACCCTTTAGGTACTCTTTTCACTTCTAAGTATTTTTCTAAATACATTATTTTTCACCATTTATTAACTTCCTTTCTCCTTAACTTTTCCAGTTACATGAAATTTCTATTTTATGTGTACTCCGCTCATTTTATTCACCGTTCCTCGTTCCACTGCCATAGCATCAGAAAGATTTTGTGTATGCTCAAGTAGTGAGGCTTCTGTATAAGCTCAAGTAGTAAATATTCATCATGTGCCTAGTTTACTTAAAAGGTTAACAATTAGCAGACAGAATTGTATCAACTTAGAATTTTACAAAATAAATTAAGAACAATTTAGGGAAAAAGCCATAGCAAAAGCTCCTTTGAAAGCCAACTGGTTGGTATCGCAAGGAGCAATAGCAAGGCACAAAAACTCAATCTATAAGATCAATTACGCTAGAAATATACTCTTTCTTTGAAGTGCTCTGCAATAAGCAAGCTCGTGAGACCATAGCTGAGCAAGCAATCCCTATAAATTTTTAAAAGCAGTCAGTAAACACGTGATCGTCACTTACATGATATATTGTTAATAGATATGTTAAATTATCTGGTCAAAATATCTAACGAGTAATTGTCTACTGTTAGTAAGTCCCAGAGAACAAAATGAGTCCCAAGTACAAACTAAAAAAAGGGGAGTTCTGGAATATGCACAAACTCAAGTGACGTCAGCAACAATTTTAGGTGTCTTGGTCAGAGGGTCAAATTTAAACATAGTTGAGAATCATGCAACAGATTAGTATAAAGTATGTACCGTACAAAAATATTAACATAGCGAGCAATGAAACATATGTAAGTTAAGCAATGTAATACAGACGTCAATGAAGAGCTTTTTCTGCATCTCTAGGGGAATGGTTTCCACCTCTTCAGTTTCATCCAGTTCAGTGACAAGCACTCCCTGGGCGGACATCTCCTGTAAAGATGTTGCTGCAGAAATAAAAGAAATAATGTCATTATTAAAAAATTGATAGTTCTCTGATGCTAATGTTTTCTTATTATATTCACATGTAAATCAGTCCAAACTTATTTTGATTCCCAACTACAGTCTTCTTTCCTATCTCAAGACACTAAAATGAAACAAATCTATCTCAAGCCATCAACCGTAATTCTCAAGTTTAGATTGGAAGCGGTTCAACCACAAATCAAGTATTTCCTAAAATTTAGAACTAGAACTAATATAGAACTAATCCAATAAGATAGATAAAATAATGAGCACAGTTTTTGTATTTGCAATACATTGAAAAGTAAAAGTTACTCACTGTTGATACTTCAGTACTCTTACTCCTGCAATACTATCAGTCGTACGAATGGAGTGTAAGGGAAGCACTTTCAGTTAAGAGAAGCCTGAGAATGCTTTATTTACTGATAATCTTCATCATACTAAACTCTGTTCTTCATCGTCACAATCCTTACTTTTTGTGGGGGAGACAAACCTGGACATGTAAATCTTAGCCACTCTTCTTTTACTAATGTCATAAATACTGGACTACAAATCCAGAAGTGGTATGTACAATACCCAAGCATACCACAACAATCAATGATGTTCCCTACACAATAGCAACAAGGAGGAAACATTAATCAGAAAGCTGGAAAATATTATGTCAGGCACTACTAGAATGATGTAGCAAGGGATGACCAAATTATGCGGTGAGGGTTAATTAAATTATGCAGCAAGGATGACATCTACCACTTCAAGCAGTAGATCAAAAGGAATCAGTTACTACCTCTCAATATCCATGCATGCAGGTGTAGACTGCGCATATTTGGGTGGAGGACCTTGCCCTGTTGCTGTGACAGAAGATCCTTGTGAAGTAGTAGCCTGATATGAGGACAAATGCTCCTGCGCAGAAGTTCGGTTACCACTCTCTCTGGCCCAATCTGGAGCCACTAGGATGACTTGGAACTGGTTGTTCTTGATATCTTTCAGAACTTAGGCAAAGAGAAACAGGGGCATGAACACATACCGGAGTCCGATGTTCCATTCCAGTCACAACACATCTCCTAATGAGTTTTCTTGTGGAAACTCCAGTGCACAAAACCTTTGATGTTGCGCATTCTCTACCGTGGCAAAAAAGTCTAGCCAGGATTCTGCCCACTGTTGGAAGTTGCCCTACGCCACCTCGGGTTGTATACACCACTCGTGATCTGCCAGATGACGCCTGCTCAACTCATCTGCTTTGGCACTGAGGGATCATGCCGGGTGGTTTGTGATCAGGGAAAGGCCCTGGTACTCCAACCAACTCCAGAGGCACAGAGCGTCTTGCCACAGGAACCCACTCTGGCATGCTTGATGCTATACCATCTGGCAGCAGTGTTGTTAAGTGAGAACCTGCACCAGTCTCCCCTTGATGGAAAGCAGACGAATCACCCGCAGCTCCAACAGATTCATATGGAGCTAGGCTTCCATAGGAGACCAGGGACATCTGTTCACCTCTCATAGGTGACCTCATCAGTCCACCAGTATAACACGGATATCTCTCTCACTAACTTCAGCTCTTCGTGGGGAAGGGATGTGGACCTGCCGCAGGACCAACTGAAAATGAGCAGCAAGCCACATCCTCCGAGATCTGGATTGACATCTGTCAGATTTCCTCTATGCTGGGCCCATTGCAACTTCAGATTGCATTACAGAGCCAGTAGGTACACTCTGGCATTGCTGGCACAGCGGATGCAGCAGGGTAAGAGTCAAAGTAAAAAAGGAAAATGTATTTAGACCATTAGTCTTTAAACAGCGTAAAAACATGACATTTTATGTAAATATTCTAAAATCATTACAACTTCATCAACCAACGTCATTGCAGAAGCCTAATTTCCATGTAATTCCTCTGAATTTTACACCATACTCCATGCGTAAGTCTTAAACACACCTGTATATAAACATAAATAATTTAAGAGCAATAAAATTCCTATTCTAGCATGTTTTTAAAAGGTAACCAGTAAAAAATTCCTCAAATCCCTATCCATCATAGCTTCTAATCTAGCTTACAGCCAACTATTTCCTATTCCATAAAAAATCATTTTTACAGCCTTCATGTACTTCGCAATGGCTATTGTAATTTCGAGATTTGGCTTATCTGTAAGGAGTTCAATTGCATGTGTGCACAGCCTAGTACCATAGTTTAAAAAGATAGAGGCATAAAAACTGTTTCCGTGGAGCTAACAATTTTAGGCAGTCCATCAGGATATGTAAATGATCGCATTGTGTGCCCAACAGGCATGTACATTTACAATCAGTTCGCCTCAGTTCTGTTCTTATTCTGCCATTTAACATAGCGGGATTTATGCCAATTCTCAACCTTAGTATTTCTAATCTAAGACATTGATTAGGTAGAATATCCAGATAGGGGTACCAATTTTCTTTCACCCAACTATTTCTCATAAATTTCACAGAATATTTCTTTCTCAGGTACTCCATGTCTTCCAGCCTAGACAATTCCTTCCCTATTGTTCTGAGTACGCTCTTTGTCACTTCTATTTGAAGAGTCTGTTGATCAATTCTTACGTCTAGATTTTCACAGATAGTTTATCATTTCTTTCTGCCCACTTTGGCCCATTTTAGGTCACTATGCTGAATCTCATTCTTACACCTCTGTGACAATTTTGTCTCTTCTCCTGTCCCCAATCTTTTCCAAAATCGTAATAGGCCCACTTGTGCACCTGTACATTCTTTGAGGTCATGCCCAACTCCAATCTAATTGCCTGGATCATAGATGAGCCTGGCAATGACATTAGAGATTTTATGCATTTTCCTTCCTCGATATCCCAGGTGCATTTTTCAGCTAAGCAGAGAATTTCTGCTCCATACTGTAATTGCGGGGGTATCAATCATAGCGCTGTAGGCCTTTATCAAAGGTCTGTGGGACACGTCACCATAGTTGTGATTACATTTGTTCAGCCCACACACAGATGTGTGAGATTTTGCTTTCTGTGCCTCCAAATGTGTGCACCACTTTAGAGACTTGTCAAACCAGACCCCCAGGTATTTATACTCATTTACAATCTCCAGGTTGGTTTGGCCCGAATACCAATTGAATTTCTGGTCTCTCGTCCCAAAACACAGGATTTTGGTTTTATCCATGTTTACCGTTAAACGTTTTTCTGCACAGTATATGCTTAAAGCGTTTAGCTTCCTCTGTAGGCCCATCTCTTTCTGGTCGAGGATTGCTAGGTCATCAGCATACAGTAAACAGGATACTTGTTTCCCACTCATTTCTGGGCTAGCACTTCTATCTGCCTCCAAGACAGATGGCAGATCTGCTACAAATATGGCAAAAAGTAGAGGGGCCAGTACACAGCCCTGTCTTAAGCCATTTTTAATCGCTATTTCGATGTTAAGCCCCCCACCAAGTCCTTAATCACCTGGGCCCAATTCTGGCTATGTAGCTCCTGAATTGCAACTAGGAGGCCTCTGGGATGTAATATTTTCTCATGGTCTCCCAAAGACATGTCCTATCTACCAGGTCAAAGGCCGTGTGGAAATCTACAAAGCAGCAATACTGCCTACCTCGCTGCTCCATAGACCTCCGTGCCACCGCCCATAGGGCAAAACAGTGGTCAATCGTGGAGTGACCCTCCTTAAAACCTCCTTGTTCCACCTGCACAATCGATACCTGCTCTACCCAATCCTTCAATCTGTCCAGGACTATTTTGGCAAAGATCTTCTCACCAACATCCAGCAGATCGATCAATCTATAATTCTTTGGGGTCTTCCTATCACCTTTCTTGAGTATAGGTCTAATTACTGCCCCCATCCAAGTTTTGGGGATAGTACCAGAGTCTAATATGGCTGAGAATATATGGGATAGAAGTTCGGCCCACCAGTTTAACTGTGTCTTTATTATAATAGCAGGTACATTTTCTGGACCAGCTGCACAAGTTAAATTTAACTTCCTTATTGTATCCTTTACATTTTTTACTGTAAAGGATGTTTTTAGATCTTCAACAGCCCATCCCCAGTGATTTTGTTTGCTTACTACAGGCACTTCACTTGTCCCATACAATTTGCCTAGATACTCCTCCCAAGCTGTTTCTTCCACTACACAGCTCAAGGACCCCGGGGACTGACCGGAGGCATCCTGTATCAGCTTCCAAAACCCTTTTACATTTTTTGTATCGATTATTTTCAGCAGGTTTTCCCAACATCTTTCTTTAAAAATCCTCTTCTGATTCCTAATTAGCGTTTTATATTCTTTTTTAATTTAGTCAGGTTAGACAGGGTACCCGGGTCATACCTTTTCCTCAGACTTCTCTTTTCTCTCCTTATTAACCTTTTCTTGTTCTTACACTCCAGACTGAACCATCTTAATTGTCTTCCTTGTGTAAATTGCTTGTCCATAGGCCTACCTTTAATTCTACTCTGAGGCATTGTACGACCTATTCTATTGTTTCCAGAAACCAGGCTACTTTCTGATGCTTAGCACATTCCATATTTAATTTCTGTTGAAAACTAGCCAGTTTCTATACATAATCATCTGTTAATTCTGTAGTCATAAGTTTAGGGTATTCCATTTGTTGGGGGAAGACTATTTCACGGTGGCTTATTGGCCCCCTAATAGTTCACGGTACAGGGCATTGGGATCGCTGCCATTACACCGGGTTACCTGGATCCCTTTTTCTGATGCATAATTCCAAGCATGTATAAACACGTAGTCAATGGGATAGTATTGAGCACCTATCCTGAATGTCTGTTTGGCTGGGCGGTCGGATTCCATTCTGCCATTTAAACTAAATACCCCTTTGAGCCCAAGGACTTCCCCAGTGCTACATCTTGTCTAGTGGGAGTGCAATTGGGGAAGTCGGCTGGCTCTATATCATATGAGCTCAATATTTCTTTAAACCAGGGATCAAGTTTTATTGGATTAAGTTTGTAATTAAAATCTCCCAATACAATTATCAAATCATTCTCATACTTTTCGCACAAAGCATCCATGTCGTCCTTGAAATGCCCCAATTCCACCTCATACTCCTCCTGGGAACCCCATTGTATATAGACATTCACAAGAATCACGTAGTCGCCCTTCATTTCTGTAACCAGTAGGGATACCTTGCAAACCAAAAACGCTTTACATGATGCATTTATTAACATTACTTTTTTCCCAATCCTGGTTGAGGTGAGTGTCATAATTCCCCCAGAGGGACGGCCAAACCTTTTTTCCTAACAGGTCTGTGAATTTGGGCAAAGCCTTCAATTACAGGGGTATTGTCCCATAGTCATCTTTCCTGCAAACAAATGATCTCGGCACACTGGGCTAGTTGTTTTATGCTTTCAACTTTTGTCTGACCTCCAAGACCATTTACATTCCATGATATCAATTTCAAGCTATGCGACAACCCATTTTTCTAATCAATATCGCTGATGAAATCAGACTCACTCTGATCCCACCGAAGAGAGCCTAGATAGCTAATTTCTGGACTTACCCCAAGGTTTACAAGGCTCAGGGTTCACAACATCTATGTTGATGTTTTCTCTATCCCCACATGCCCCGGCTATCAGCTTTACTTTACTTCCCCTAACCCTGCAGGATATTTCAAAAAGGTGCTACCTTGTTTGTTACCCCCCTCAAATTCGACTTCTGGCATTATCCTTATCCCTTCTTTCAATATCTCCTTTTCGGTTTTTAAAATTGCTGCCTTTACCAGCCCTGAATAGACTTGGACCTTAATGATTTCCTTGCCTTTACTATTACTGCTCTTTTTCAGTCTTGGACTTTATAGCTGGGTCCGTATCATCTCTCTGGTCCCTCCTTGGTTCGTTTGAGGCATTCCCCTCATGTTCTGATTCTTCTGCACCGGTCATAGAAAATATCCGTGGGGAAGAGGAAAGTCTAGGTTCCAAATTGGGTTAAATTCGGCTTAGGTTACTATGGTTAAGAAATGATGCATCTAAATGTGGGGCAAAATAATCTGTAACCTCCTGTCCATTTAACTGCTCTTTATTAGAGTCCTGGGCACTCACTGGCGTACGCATCCTCTTAAAGTGCTTGCCCACGAAGTCCTTTATTGATTGAGACACTAGCGCCCCCCTTTCACACTGGATTGAGTAGTATCAATTATAATTTTCTTCCTTGTATTTCTCTTTGAAGCCCTCTTTTAATTTTCCTCAGGGTTATCCATACTCTCTACTAGGATCCCGTTTTCAACTATGGAATCATTAAGCAGTGTAGGGTGATCTTTCTGCACTTTACATGCTTTTGACTTCCTTGGTGCCATCTTTCAGGGCCCTCTTCGGTGTCCCGTATAATTATGAAGATGTTTAGAGTGAGTGTGTATGGCAATTTGGGTAGAAGATGTGAGGATCCGGCTTCCTTGCTACCAGTGAGTTGCTCCACTGTTTTGCCTCCACCACCCTTTGCCGCTTTTGGACTAATGCCTGGTGTAACTAATACTGAAACAATGGTTGATGAAGATGACTTTTATATAACAGTGGTATCCTGTAAATAAGTGGTAAAACACTTACCTCTGCTGCGGGATGGCTGGCTGGCCATGACTCACACTAGAGCGCTGGGAGTTCCTCAAGCCTTGGGACATTTGCTTTTTCTTCAGATTTTCACACTTTTGTACGCTTTCCAGTCTTTTCCCAAGATGCCAAGATGTTTCCAATGCTAGACCTTCTGTCTACAACAACGCCTTACTTGTGGATTGGCCCCCTGCTAGGCTGCTGGACTTGGGCTGCTGGTAATGGACTTTGGAGAGGGGGAT
The DNA here is from genome assembly GCF_964204655.1 of Triturus cristatus. NCBI lineage: Eukaryota > Metazoa > Chordata > Amphibia > Caudata > Salamandridae > Triturus > Triturus cristatus. Next base: position 537,688,384 of record NC_140595.1, read on the forward strand.
TAGAGGGGGGGAGGAGTTGTAGTTCTACATTGAACTGGGGACTTTAGCCCCTACACCTCCCTGATTTTGTTATTGGCTTTGCGTTACGTCAGTAGCCTTACATTTGCCCCCCTCTCCTGAGCTTCCTTGATGTTGCTAATGTGTCCCTGTTGTCTGGTTTCCTGATTTCCCTAATTTTGGGGGCCGTGCCTACCCCTCAGGCCCCCAAACACAAACTCTAGCTCCTTGCATGCCCACCGACCGCCTGCCAGCCACCAAGCACCGGCCAACCACCAGTGTCGTTGGGGCTCGTTGGGGGCTCGTTGGAGCTTGCTATTCCTCCAAAATTCTTTCTCTCTGCTTTTTCAGCGTTTTTCTGCTTTCGCCGCTCTCCCAGAGTTTAAACGGTGCGGCGTTATCGGTGAGGAGCGCAGTCTGGGAGTCTGTGGAGTCCGTCTATCAGCGTTACGTTGCACGGCTAGCCCACACAGCGGAGGTACTGCCAAGAAGTTGCAGAGCTGCTCTCACCGATGTCCAGGATCAAGGATGAAACACAGAGATTATAACCCAAATTTCCTGGACTCGTTGCTGTGGGGGGGAAGGCCCTGGATTGCACTGTGTCCCGGACATTGTCTTCGAAGGAGACAGATGCGCTTTAGCTCATTGATAGTGAACCTGAAGAGTGCCAAGAGGTTTGCAGTCATCTGATTGTGATTTATGGCTGACAGTGGTGAGCTGGCCTTCAATAACCAGTCATCGAGGCAGGGGAAACTGGTTTCCCTGACCTCAATGGGTGGGCAGCATCTACCGCCATGACTTTCATGAACACAGAGGTGCACTGGTGATGCCAAAGGGGAGCATGGTAGGCTGAAAATGCTCCTGGCATACCCTGACCGCAGATAATGTCTTGGGACTCCAGGACGGGTATATGAAAATATACGTCCTGCAGGTCCAAGGACATCATCCAGTTGTCCTGGCCCATGGCAAACAGGATCTGGGACATGAACATTTGGAATTTTTTCCATCTGCAGAAAGGTATTTAGAGACCAAAGGTCCAAAATCGCCTTGTAATCTTCAACCTTCTTTGGCACAAGGAAATAACAAGAATAGCAATCTTCTCATCTTTCTAAGTCTGGTACCCTCTCAATAGCACCCTTGGAGAGTAAAGCTCACACCTTCTGTCTTCTGAAATTCACTCCGATGTGGGGGGAATATTTGACAGGGCATACAGAAAAGACAATGAATAGCCATGTTGGACTTTTTGTGAGACCCATCTGTCAGATGTGGGTATGTACCATTAATGGAAAACTAAAGTGGCTTAGTGGCTATTGGAGCAGGGGAAGAGGAATGGGAGTACTGATGCCCCAATCTGACCTGTGTGCTGCCTTCCAGACCCACATTCACAGCTCAAAATGCCTGGGATGACTGATGTACCCGTGGGGAAGGCTGTCTTTGTCTGCATGGCAGCCCTCTGGGATAAACTCTAAATATTTTTAATTGATAAGGAAGCTGCTTGCCAGGGGTTAACAGACCCAAACAGTGAGCTGTGGCTCTATTCTCTTTAAAGCTCTTAAGGGCACAGTTTGCCTTCTAACTGAAATGGCACGGCCCATCCAAAGGCATATCCAAGAGGGAAGCCTGTAAATCACAGGAAAACCCAGTGAAGTGCATCCACACATGTCAACAAAGTACATGAACTCCAGTGTATGGCCTGAAATAACAAGTTGCGTCACCAATTTGTCTGATGTTACAGCTTCTCAAGCAGGAGCAAACCGGGAAATTCCATCCCCCCCTCCACATTTGCATTGTCGGAAATGGGAAAGGGGGCAAAAGCAGAGAGCCAAGCTCTTTTCTGTTTGTCACCGGTGCGTGACTCAGAAGCACTTCTCTTTTTTCCTGATTATCTCCCATAGGGCTGCCTTTGTCTACGGTTATAGAATTATCCTTACTCATATCCAGATTGTCTTAGAGGATAATTTGACCTTTGACTTCCATACTAGTTGAATCCTCCCCTAAACATTTGTGATCTTCAAAATGCAAGAAAATTAGAAGATTCAAATCTGCGTACCCAGAAGAGCCTCATCCACATGCTTTCCGAAAAGAGTAAGGCCTTCGAAGGGCATGTCCAAAATGTTTGATTGCACCTCAGGACAGCAGGTTGTGGTCTGTAGCCAACGATGCCTTCTTAACACTGTTCTGCCTGCAAGCTGGCCAAAACCTGTATTAGAGACATCCAGTGTTGCATCAATAATAAAAGAATAAGTGAGTTCTCCTTCTTTAAGGATAGCTCCCTCTTATCCTCTGGGATGAGTCAAAGCAAGGGTGCATTATCATGCCACATCCGGTGATCATAACACCCTAACATTGCCAAGGCGTTGGCTGACTTGATGGAGGTCACTGCCTTTAGATGAGAGTCTCTACGTCGACTATCTTGAGGTCCGGAGGATTGTGTTAGTGGATTTTAAGATCTTCTTTGAACCATTGAGGAGCTAACTGAACCCTGCTTTGTATTCCCAGTGAGACAAACTGAGGTGGAGTCTAGAGCCTTCTATTTTTCTCCTGGCGAGGTTTCACTGCCGTAACCATAACCGGAGCCTTCATTAACTTTAGACCTTCCGACCAAATAAAATCTAAAAATGGTATAGCTCTCACAGGCTTCAGAGGTTGCTCCCTAAAGTCATACAGGAAACATTGTTGATCTGTGAATTTAATTGAAAATTAAACTTCTTTGCAGCTCTTTCCATAAGAGAATTAAATATGGAAATATCATCTGTCTGATCTTTAGGAGCAGGTGTGTCATCCCCTTCCTTTGGAGTCACAATATCGTCCACCATATTATCTTGTCCTCCATCATCTTATGGAAGTTCACCTTCTTCCTCATCCACATCAAAATATGTAGATTGATTGGAGTCATTTTGGCCTATACCTTCAGGCGTTGGTGGGACCATTGCTCTCTGTACAACTCTGGGTGACTCTCTTGGAGGTGGCGAAGAAGGTAGTTGTGACTGCTGTGGAGAAGGATTATCTGGTAAATGATATGGCTGTTTTGGACTATTAGGCAGCTGCTTTGGCATTAACTTTTTTTAATTTTCCATCATTTGCTGTAATGTAGATAAAATTGCCATAGACACCTGGACTACTTCAGGATATCTGCGTTGCCTAGATGGTAAGTGGGATCTTGAAGCATGAGGACCGCAATGTTGGAAATTAATGTCTGATTAATTGTGGTTTTCCTCTATGTCCTCTCCAAAATAAGGGACATACTTTACATTTAGTTGCACGGAGTTATAAGCAGTTAGCAAAACACAGTTGCTTGCTTCCTCTCCCTGATCAGTATGTAAAATGTGAACTGGTGGCAAAGTTTATGCAATTAGAAATTAGAGGTTCCAAAAATGTATTCTTTGAGGGTGTCATCATTCTATCACCGAAGAAGCAGGTTCCATTGTTGACGGGATTGGCGTCGACGTAGTCAAGAACTGCATGAACAGAGTTGTTAAAGTCTACCCTTTTGGGCTCATCGTCGACAGTCTCGTAGACAACGTAGTCAGCGATGGTATCGTAATCAATGACAAGGTTTGAAATTTTGAAGATTTTTGACTCCTTCTTCAGAGGTTGATCCTCTGTCTGTCCCTTAGATACATGTTTTCCTACCTTACTGACAGGAGGGGATGCTGCAAGCGCTGCTCCAAACAAGTCCAATTCAGGAAACTGAATACGTCTCCTTTTTCGCATTGCCTTCATGTAAGTGCTTGGAGGAGCACCTTTTCCAGAATCTTCCCCTGAAGAGGGGGCATCTCCTTTAGAGAGAAGAAAATTCTCTTTAACCATCAGATTCAATGCCGACCTTGTTTCTCTTTCCTTAAGATTCTTAGTTGAAAAACGTCTACAAATGTTAGATTTGGAAGCCTTATGATTTAGATAAAGGCAATAAATACACTTATAACAAGGGTCATCGATGTAAACCTTTTTAAGACCATGGGTTGAACAAACCTTGAAAACAGATTTCTTGTCTCTGTCAGCCATGGTGGCAGTTGGGGAAAGTTGGCTGTCAAGTAAGAAGATCTCCCTGGCCCAGAATGTTATACAATTCCTCCTAAAAAAACACTCACAATACTTTGGTGCTGTAGATAGCATTGGTTCAAATCCAGGGCAGGTCAGGAAAGTAACACATTCAAGGTTCACTGAAAGGTTAGAGCAGAACTCTGTCAGGGAAGTCCTTCACAAACAACGTGCGGTAGAAATTTGAGCTATGCTGGCCTCTAGGAGGAATGGGAGAGCTTAATCTCCTATCTTAATGGTTGAGGTTTGGGTTCTTTCTATTGAGGTGGAAGGATGTGCTACTAAGTATACAAAGTGTTTCAGGCTTATGGCCATTTTACACTGTATACAGTATGTTGTATATTTTATACTGTATACTGCTATTTTAATGTACCGGGAAATCCCGGCCTGAAGATGGGGAAGGATTCAAGCATTTGAATACATAAATCATCCAATGTTGGAGAACCTGGGTTGTCCTTTTGACTGAATCAGAGCCAGACTGATAAGAACATAAGTTACTTACCTGTAAACTGTGGTTCTCCAGTATTTGGAGTCTCTTTCATAGATTCACATGCTTGAATCATTTCCCGTCGTCATTGTGGGAGTCCCACGGTACATAAAATAGCAATATATATGTATACCTATATACATAGTATAAAAATAACATAGCTAAAACATTCCATAGGAAGTATTGTAACATAACTGTCAATAGGAAAAAACATACCATTTTTTTTAGCTAGTCCAAGTCATTAGATATAGTCCAAACTCCAGCCAATCAGGCGTCAGCACCCACTAGAACCTTCTCCCAAGAGGCTCAGAACCCTCAGATTTTCAACCGCACGTCATGTGAAGGAAGTCTCCCTGAGCTCTGCTAAGTACTTCAACTTTTCTTTTCAAGAATTTTGCTTAGATCTTCTTTATTATGTCTTCTACTAAAAGATCATACTTCAGACATTGGGAGTCTTGTGGGAAATTGCGACTTCACTCTGAGGACCCACACAAGAAGTGTATTTACTGCCTACATCCTGACCATCAGGTGAGAGATTGTAAAATATGCAGGACTTTTCCTCAAAAGACCTTAAGAGACAGAGAAGGACAACTACTTCTGTGGCTACAGAAGCTCAACATGAAGGATGACCCTGTATCTGATGTGGAGAGTGATTACTCTCTTAAGACTGTTGACTCTAAGAAAAGGGCTAGTGAGGCGGATATGTCATCTCCTAAGCTTAAGGTGCTGAAAAAACATAATTCTTCTAGGCGTGAAGATCAGTCTTCCTCATCGAAAGGGACTCCAGCTCTCCCTAAGGCTCTCTCTTCACCGTCTACGCCTCCGAGATCTAAGTCTCAGGCGTCAAAATTTATCTCTGAGAAGCCTTTACCTCAGAAATCTGGCATCTCGTCGACGAGCTTGTCATCGATTCTGCCGTCGACGAAGTCCTCCGTCGTCACAACTACGACGGTGTCTTCTCCGTCGACGCTGGTCTCAGTGACGGTGAGGCCTAAATCATCTACGGTCTCTCTCTCTTCGTCGACGATGAAAAAGAAGAAACCGTCGTCGACGGACGCTTCTTCGTCGACGGGATCCTCCAAAGATCTATTGGCTCCGTCGACGCTAACCTCGTCGATGCCCTCCTCGTTGATACCTGTCCTGTCGACGGTTGTCTCGTCGACGCCTGCTTCATCGACGGTTGCTTCGTCGATGGTTGCTCCGTCGACGACAGTGAAGCCTTTGCAAATGGAGGAACAAGTATGTCTTTCGTCGATGGCTGCAGCTTCGTCAGCGGAATCTCTGCTATCGCCTCCAGGATTGATACCTCTAGTGCCTTTGAAACCTTCAACAGCTATTTTGCCACCTTCTGAACCAAGGAAGATCTCTTTGCTTCAACGTAGACAGTCTTCAATGGATCTTTTATTGCCAATACAAGCTTCTCCTAAACTTCCAGCGCAGCTTTTTGATTATGGGATGGAGGAGGAGGATTCAGAGGAGGATAATAGGTTCCGAGCAGCTCGTAGTCCTTCGGAGCGCCTCATTAAGTGCCAGGACATAGATGATGAACAAGACTATGACTATTATTCGGAGCCAAATATTCAACCATAATCTGAAAATCCGGCTGCACAGACGCCTTTGTCACTCATTTCAAATTTGCAACATATGTTGGATGACTACTACCGCCGCTTTCCACCTTCTGAACCAGCCTCTTCAATTCCTTAGACGCCTATTCCTCCTCCTTCTTCGCTCATTGGGCCACCTCCTCCTGCTTCTCCGGTGCCATTGACTGCTCAAAACATAGAGGACACTCATACAACTGATGAGGGCAGAGAGGAAGGGGAATTAGATGATAGATCCCTTCTTACTGAGTGGGACAATTACCAGATCCAGACTCCGTCACCTACTACTCCTACCCCTGTTGATTCTCCACCTGTGGATATAGGTGGATTTCATGTCCTCATGGACAGAGCAGCCAAAAGATTTCATCTCCCTATGGTCTCAAAAGACGAGGATTGCTTTTTATACAATTTCAAAAGTCAACTACAGAAACAGGTTTGGGCAATACCTATAATTGATTTCATCTGGCAGGAGGGTTTGAAACTCATGAAGACCCCTGCCTCCATCCCTGCAGTCCTGCCGCGCTTAGATAAAAGTACAAGGCATCAGACAATTCACCAGCCTGTTTAATTGGTCAAACAAAGCCGGATTCGGTTATTTCGCAGGCGGCTCAACGTCGTGACAGGAATCCTTCTTCTTCTTTGTCGGCTCCTCCTGATCGTGAGGGCAGACACCTTGATGCCATTGGGACAAAAAATTCCACCATGGCGGCAACTACTGTCCGGGCGGCTAATTCCCTGGCCATTCTAGGCTGCTATGATAGGCAAATTTGGACGGACATTTCTCCTTTTATCGATCTGTTGCCTGAAGACTCAAAAAACGAAGCTTTAAAGATTCTCCAGGAGGGTGAGAGGATCTCTGCTGAGATCATTAACTGTGCAGTAGATATCTCTTCTATGGGTTTTGGCCAGCTGGGAGGAGCAGCAGTCCTCCAAAGGCAGGGCTGGTTAAGAGTTAAATCCTTTCGCCAAGAAGTGCAAACAAAGATTATCGATATGACTTTCGATGGAGAGTCACTTTTTGGACAGCACATAGATGATGCCCTCCAACCAATTAAAAAAGATACTGACACCGCACTTGCTCTTTGCAATTTAGGAAACAGCCTTTTCGTGGTGCGAGAGGTCATGGTTCCTCCTATTCCTTTTGAGGAGGTTACAATCAGAACAGACAGTATCAGTCTTATCAGAGACAACAACGGTACTCTTCCTCACAGCAACATCAGATGTACTGTCAACCACCAGCTGCCTCTTATAAGCAGTACAGAGGAAAATCTTCATACAGAGGCTGAGACTCCTCAAAAAAGCAGTGACAGCCGCCACCTGCCGACCACTCTACTCAACAACCCAGCCAACGTTGGAGGACGAATCTCCCATTTCTTCTCAAACTGGTCTGCCATCACTACAGATCATTGGGTTTTGAACATAGTATCCAGAGGACACACCCTAGAATTTGTAACATTCCCCCAAATTCTCCTCCCAGAGGTCCTCCTCCTGCTCATCTGAAAGAACTCTTATGCCAAATCAAGGTCATGTTAAAAAAAGGAGTGATCGAAGTGGTTCCAAACTTACAAAGGGACCATCCTTTTGACTGAATCAGAGCCAGAATGATAATAAAGCCTCTGCTAGCGTGTATGCCCTGGGAGAGGCACCGGATCAATGTCCGAGTTTATGATTACCGGCTGCACATTTGTCATCTTGTAGTGCAATATATCGACTGAGATCGAACTGAAGCCAGTTCGGTGTCCGGCAGTAGTGAATCTTCTTCCAGCACCTGTGGTATCAGCAATGGTGCAGATGTGAAAGGGACTGGTGCAGGTCCTGGAGCCAGAGTGGAAGCCTATACCAGTGTTGGTACGGGGCCTGAGATGGATGCCAAGAATAGATCCACCTAAGTTAACCCAACTGGGGGCCACTACGATTGATGGCCTCTCATTCCTGGTTTGCCTTTGGGCGTATGAGAGCACATTTGTTGCACAACTTCAAGTGGTGGCTTGAGCCCAGACACCAGAGACACACATTGTGTGGGTCTGTGACTGACATCTGTTTTCTGAAGTTGCAGTAAGGTTTAAATCCTGTCATTTTGGGCTGGGACATTGTCCCCTAGCCCACTGGAATTCATATTTGGAAGTCGTTGGAGACCAAAGAAATTTTGAGCAGAGCTCTGATTCCAAGTTGAAAGGTACAGAAAGAAAGGAACTGATGTCAGCATACAAGCTTTGCTCTGTCACTTCTGGGGCAGTATGGAACTAATGCATAGCAGAACGGTGCCACCTAGCAAGTGCACCAGCACAGCTGATGAAAAGATTTCCAGATCCAGCCTGGTCCCTGGGGAGTATTTTAAGGCGAGGAAACTGCATTTGGAGTATCCAATAGAAACAAACACTTGTGAGAGTTCCTAAATTTTCAAGGCAAACCAAACCTTAGAACACCCTTTCCCAAACCCTCAGTGCTCATGGCGGAGGAGTCCGATCTTGTAAAACCAATAATACCTGCCAAGAATCACTTGTAGGTGCTTGGCAGGCATAGAAAATGTAAATTTAGTAGTTAAATATGTTTATGCACAAATTTACCTTTGTGAACCAGGCCCAATGTATTTACCTATCACTCAACATTCCAGTATTGTAGCAGGAGCTAATGCTAGCCTGGCACTAGTGTTCTGAAAAAGGCATTTGTAATTTACTGAAGAAATGTTTAAGCCATTTTAGTATAAATAGCTAATGCATGTGCATTCCTTAACATACAACTAAACTATTAAAACTCAACTCTCGGGCTTGTCCATAGTAAATACATTTTGCACAAGTGGTGCAGGTGAAGAACACAGATTTGAAGGCGGACTATATTGATTTATTGATATTGAAAACCTGGCATTTGGGGACAAAAATATAAGACCTTTGTAAAAGACTAACTTTCATTTGCGGGAAAATGTTATTTGTTTGAATTGAAAAACAGACATGAGAGCCAAACTACCGTATTTTCAGAAGTCAACAAGTGATGTAGCGGGCAAATTTAGTTTATTTACCAAAATATGAAAAAGCATGAATTAGGGCAATATGATGCCTGGAGGACATTTTTTATTTATTTTTTACCAGAAATGAAAAGCTGTTATTGTACAACAAAAGGTTTTGGTACAAATCTTTAGCTCAATTTGTTCTCGTTTCCAAATCAAGACGTAATATTCATTTCCTTTGTGCAAAACACAGAAAATGTGCACACGCTTAATATCTAGAATTTAAATAGCTGCTATTGAACTCTGGCAAGGGTTATGGTCAAACCGTCTCAGAAAAACAATTTAAAACATAGATAATGTGGATTACATCACACAGAATGAACCTTGAAAGCTGAATGGTCATCTTTGCAGTCCAATTCCCAGACCACACACTACCACCTATCTGTTCTGCAAGCATAGCCTAGATCACGATGGGCTCAATGATTCCCACAGCGGTATGGCTGTTACTATTTGCGTTTTATTTCCCATTTCCGCCATTAATGGTACACATTGTACACCTGGTAATTAGTAAACCCTGTGATACCCAAATTACAAGATGTGCAATTTTAAAAGACTGATCGCGATCCTGCCCATAATGTGTTACAAATATGTTTATTCTCTCATCACTGTCCCTAATAACAAGATCAAAGCTCAGTACTAAAACCTAGTTGCCCTTGGAACACTACTGTCAGTTAAGGTGGTGGAGTACCTTGTTTAGAGTGCTGTACTTTAGTTAAATATGTCGACGTAATAAACTTATGGGGTATAGAGCATAATTCCTTACCTTGTTCATCACGGCTTTCTTCAGCAATATACTTGTCAGTAGGACGCTCTTGTACGATAGTTTTTTTAGTGTCTTCTTCTGTGCTGTGTTGTTTTTCTTCCCCAACATACTGGACCTCTTGATGTGTTGAAGCATCTCCCTGGAAACCTGACTTGGCCAAGATTTCCTGGTCAATCTGGATAGATTTGTGATCTTGATCAGACATGATATGATCTCCCTGTGATCTTTCATTTGACAGCTCATCAAATGCCTCCATACTTTCGTTTACAAATTTCTGGATTTTTCTTTGTGTTTCCTGCTCCTCGCTGGAGCGGGAATTGTCTTCTGCATCCTTAGTTACATCATCAATGGGTGGAACTTCTCCTGCAACAAACACAGTCATTAAAAGAGGCAAGGGTTGGGAGAAGTGAAAAAGAAGCTACATTTACTTTAAAAGTTGTAGAATTAACCTCTGATGTACATAAAAGGCATTAATCAATACCCAATAAGATCAATCCTAACACGAGTGCATCAGATAAATAAGTTTGCCTTTAGAATAGATTGCCTTTAGAATAGATTGACAGCCCTAAGCTCCCACACCCGTTCAGTAATTCTAGTTATCAGCTGTCTTTCCCAACTGTTCCTGTTTAAGACCAGATTCTAGAGAAACAGACAGGAGGTTTATTTGATCTTTAGTCAGACACGAGGGAGCACCATGGGTTACCTTTGCAGCACAGATCACAGAGATTCATTGTTACATTTTTTCCAACTCAAATATGCATGATAGATATACCTCTTGGCTCAAAGGGACAAGAAAACGACTCACCATCAATAATGTTGATTCAGTGTGATACTGTGTTCTGCAGATTGGTTATCCAGCTGCACAGTAGGACACTAGAACATTAGTTTAGGTGTTGCTTTCTGATGGACTATTATTAGTATTCTATAAAATTCATTAAAATATTTATACCCAGCTCCCCTCGATGCTTGGAAGTGCCTTCTTCCTCCGTATGCCTCCTCCCTCCGTACTGCTCCTAGGGCTGCTCCTGCCATGTACTGATTAGTTTTAGTTTTCTTGTGTCATTTTTTTGCCTCGTTTCTTTTCCTGTTTTCTGCGCTTCCCAATGCCTGCCTCTCCAGGGTCCCTCCATGGACCTACTTAATGGAGGCAGCAGCATGGCCGCATCAAGCATGTATTTACCAGCTTCCCTTCGCTGCTTGGCAGTGCCTCCTTCCTCTGTGCCTCCTCCCTCTGTACTGCTGCTAAGCTGCTGCATGTTAGTCCTGGTCAACCAGTTTTAGCTTTCTTTTTGCCTCATCTCTTTTCCTGTTTTCTACGAGTCTCGCAGCCCACTCAGCGTTGTTCTCGTTTCTCGCCACCCGCTTCCCGTCTACCCAGCGCCCCTCCTAGGACCTCCTTAATGGAGGCAGCAGCACAGTCACATTAAGCAGGTCCTCAACAGCTCCCCCTCGCTGCTTGGCAATGCCTCCTTCCTCCATGTGCCTCCTCCCTCTGTGCTGCGGCTGGCGCTGCTTCTACCATGTACTGGTTAGTCCCGGTCAACCAGTTTTATTTTTCTTTTGTCATTATTTTGTCTTGTTTCTTTTTCGGTTTTCTGCCAGCCTCGCTGTCCGCTTGGTGCCGTTCCTGCTTTCTACCTCCTGCTTCCCACCGCCTGCTTCCCCAGCGCTCCTCCCCTCACCGAGGACCTACTTAATGGAGGCCGTAGTGCAGCCCCATTGAGCAGGACTTCACCAGCTCCCCCTCGCTGCTTGGCAGTGCCTCCTTCCTCCGTTTACCACCTCCCTCCATACTCCTGCTAGGACTGCTCCTGCCCTGTACTGATTAGTCCCTGACAACCAGTTTTAGTTTTCTCTTGCTGTTATTTTGCCTTGTTTCTTTTTCTGTTCCCTGCGAGCCTCGCAGCCCACTTGGCAGCGAACGCGCTTCCCACCACCCGTTGCCCGCCTCCCATGTGCCCCTTCCAAGACCCACTTGATGCACGCAGCAGGCGCACAAAAGGCGAGCCTGTCTGCACCTGTCCGTGCCCAGGCCACAGTCAGCGCCAGGAACCCTGGATCTCCCGCCATCCTCCGCTAGTCCAGGACCAAGCTCAGAGCCCTGAACTGCAGACCCCACAACAAGAACTGCTTCTGCACCTCTTCACGCTATACAGCAGGACCCTTCGCCTGCCACCTCTGCCAGTTCTTCGGCAGCACTGACACGCCAGTGTACCCCGACGCCACAACCTTACCCAATTTGACTGCGCCCAAATAACTCCACTGCCTTCTGCTTGGCACCTGATCCCTCTGCAAAAACACACTACCAAGATATGGGACGGTAAACAGCCATTATTGCGAGTTTTATACCTCGCGATACCATTACAACGCATGCATTACCATGCATGCGTTGTACATCGCGAAGTATATTACTACCCATTTTTTTAGAACGCATGGTCATTTACCACGCATGCCTTTACAACGAATTAAGGTATGTATAGTAAATGACCGTGCATTCTAAAAAAATGTAGCCCATCCACGTCGTTGTAAGGAAACCGAGGCTGTTCCGTTTTCTTGAGAACGACATGCACCGCCCCGCAGAGACGACGTGAAGCAGGAATAATGAGGAGAGAGGAACCACGAGGAGAGAGAGGTAAGGGGGTTTGGGCATGGGGTGGGGGTTACTTTTTAAGGGTTTAGGGGGTCAGGGGGTTTGTGTAGAGTAGGGGGTCATGCTGGGGGTAGTGTTTTAGGGTTTAGGGAAGTCTAGTGGTGTATGTGTAGTGTAGGGAGTCGTGCTGGGGGTAGTGTTTTAGGGTTTAGGGTAGTGTAGTGGTGTTTGTGTAGTGTAAGGGGTCGTGCTGGGGGTAGTGTTTTAGGGTAGTGTAGTGGTGTATGTGTAGTGTAGGGGGTCATGCTGGGGGTAGTGTTTAAGGGTTTAGGGTAGTGTAGTGGTGTATGTGTAGTTTAGGGGGTCGTGCTGGGTAGTGTAAATGTAGTGAGAGGACTGTCACTTACCTTAAAAACTTTTACCACGACTATACCTTTACCACGCATGTTTTTGCGTAGTAATGGCATGCGTGGTAAAGGCATAGTCGTTGTCAAAGTTTGTGTTGTAAAGGTAACTCATTGTAATTGACAACGCGTACTAATACCCGTGTTGTAATGGTACGCGTTGTATCGGTACGCGTTGTAACGAGTGCTATTCTATGAGATACCATCACCACCCTCACCCCAACATCATCTTCCTCACTGAGACCTGGTTCATCTCTGCCTCAGCACCATACATCGCCACAGCCATGCCCCTCGGCTACAAGATTGTTCTCCAGGACCGCATCAACAAACCTCAGAGGTGAAATCAACATCATCCACTGCAGCACCACTATGGACGACAACAACATAATCATGGAACACCTCAACTTCCAGTTCTGAATAGACAGCTAGACCGCCATCAGAGGCACCCTCCCGTACAGACCTCCAGGACTCCGCCATGGCTTTTGTGACACCATCCCCGAATATATCGCCCCCTAAGCCATTAACAACGAACACTACATTTTCCTCTGAGACCTAAAAATCCAACTTGACGACCCCAAAGACATCAACATCGTCAACCTTCTGGACAGCATGAACAATATTGGCCTCACCCAGATGGTTACCGACCCCACGCACATCGCAGGACATATGCTAGATCCTATCTTCACTGCTAGCAACAGAGTCAAATAAAGCCACACCATGACCTCACCTGGACAAACCACGCAATCATCCACTTCACCTACACACCAGCCCTAGCCAAGCTTCCAGACCGGTCAGCACCACTCACCGCAGCTGCAACAAAATATCAGAGATGGCATACTACCATGGAGCCCACTGACCAGACCACCTTCCACACATCACTCAACCAGAACCACAGACAGCATCAGAAAGAATGCCTTAGACCAACTGCATGGCAGTTCAGGCTGGACTATCACCATGGGGAGCAGGGTCAAGACTGAAGTGCATATGGCTAGGTCTAAACTGGCGTGGCGTGCAAAAAACGATGGATTTAATCCAGGTCTGTGACTGGGGGTGAATGTTTGATTTGTTCAACATTCTGTCCATCATCTATTCTTTTTGCATTTGTTGCTTCAAGTGGGAAGGGTGTGCCCAGACATGGGTCCTGGGCTCGCTACGCCACTGGATTCAAGCTAGCCTGGCTGATGAGCGGTGATACCCTGAAACCAGTCCCAGGATACTTGTTTCTGGTCAAGGGAGGACCTGGCATGGCAGTTCGGGCTGCAGGGTACCCATGGTGAGAAGGGTCAAGACTGAATTGCGTATTGCTAGGTCTAAACTGAAATGGCGTGGCATGCAGGAACCAATGGGTTTAACCCAGATCTGTGAATGTTTGATTTGTTCAGCATTCTGTCCATCATCTGTTATTTTTCATTTGTTGCCCTAAGTGGGAAGGGTATACCCAGACGTGGGTCCTGTGTTCGCTACGCCACTGGATTCAAGCTAGCCTGGCTGATGAGGGGTGAGACCCTGAAACCGGTCCCAAGACACTTGTTCTGGTCCAGCGAGTACCTGGCCTGGCAGTTCAGGCTGGACTGTACCCAAGCGGAGCAGGGTAAAGATTGAATTGCATATCACTAGGTCTAAACTGAAATGGCGTGGCTTGCAGAAAAACAATGGATTTAACCCAGATCTGTGACTAGATGTGAATGTTTGATTTGATCAGCATTCCATCCATCATCTGTTATTTTTGCATTTGTCACACTAAGTCGGGAGGGTATGCCCAGGTGTTGGTCCCGTGCTTGCTACGCCACTGGATTCAAGCTAGCCTGGCTGATGACGGTAAGACACTGAAACCGGTCCCAGGATGCTTGTTTCTGGTCTAGGGAGAACCTGGCCTGTCAGTTCAGGCTGAACTGTTCCCATGGGGAGCAGGGTCAAGACTGAATTGCATATGGCTTGGTATAGACACCTACCTCGAGGATTGGAAACACGCCGAGATCAAACATCTCCTTGAGAAACCTTACAACAACCCCAACGAGCTACTACTGACGGATCTCCTTGCTCCCCTTGCCTGTCAACATCCTCAAAAAGTCAATCAACCAGCAACTCACAGAATACCTAGAAAATAAAGATATTCTGGATGCATCCCAATCCAGATTCTGCTCCAACCACAGCACCATAACCACCCTGATCACTGCCTTGGATGAGATCAGAACCCACCTTGACCTGGGAGACTTAGCCACTCTGATCCTGCTCGACTTCTCGGCAGCATTCAACACCGCCTTCCACCACACCCTGATCAAGAGGCTTCATCAGATCAGCATCCAAGACGATGCCCACAAATGGATCACATCCTTCCTCTCCAGAAGAACTCAAGAGGGCCCTCTTCCCTCCCTTCACCTCAGAGCCTAAGAGCATCACCTGTGGCATCCCTTAAGGCCAATTCTTCAGACCCATCCTTTCTAACACCTACATAGACCTCATGGCCAGCATCGTCAGAAACCACAGACTGAACATCATCTCCAACACGGACGACACCCAGCTCATCCTCTCGCTATCCAAAGACCCCTCCACCACCAAGGACAATTTACACCTCTGCATGACCATCGTTGCCAACTGGATGCAAGAAAATTGCCCCAGACTCAACAAAGGGAAGATGGAAGTCCTGATCTTCGGGAACACAGCATTGATCCGGATCCAGGCCTGGATCCGTGGGGTCCTCCTGGGCCAGAGCAGCCGGCAACAAAGGCCCAGGACCCCGACCTACTCTGCAGGACCCGAGGCATGCCGGTGGAGTCGGGCTGCTCTAAGACGAGGTGTAAGGCCTCGTAAAACTGTCGAAGTTGGGCATGGGACGCTCTGGCTACTGGAAATGGGGGGAGGCGCAGAGTCATCCCTGAATCAGGCACCGGACCTGGAGCCTCTGAACAACGACGCTCCAAAACAGACGTTGCGTCAGGCGACCGATGGGGAGAAGGTGAAGAGCACTTGTGCTTCTTCGCCTTCTTCTTGTGTTTGAACCTACCCGAGGACCTCGACAACTTGAGTGCGGCGAGGAGTGGGGGCTCCGTGAATGACCTCAAGACCTTCCTCACTAACGAGACCTGGAACGACTTGGAGCTGACCGCCGGGCCTCCAACAACTTTCGGGACTGCTCCCGCAAAGTCTTCAGATACATAGCCCCGCATTCGGAGCACGACTTCAGCTCATGGTTGCACTCCAGACACCGCAAGCACACGCAGTGCGGGTCCGTCACCAACATCATCTTGTGACAGGACCCACAAGGCTTGAAACTGGTCCAACGATGGGACATCCCTCATGCACCAGGAGTCAATAGTCTTGAAAAGAAGGTGACCAAGCATTGCAAAAAGGCTAGCCAAAAAGTGGCTAAGGGGTAGCTCTCTCTGTATCTTCACTAGGCTGGCGCGGAAAAAGAAAGAACTGACGTCAGCGCGCAGGGGCGTCGTCTAAGTAGGCACCGCAACGTCATCCTGGCGACCACGGCGCAGACGACAGATACAGAGTCGACCAATGTCACCTACTGACGCGCAGGGGTACTGCTAAAGAAAAATCTCTGGATCCAGTCTGACGCCTGGGGAAAATTCTAAGGTACAGAATCTGCAACTAACTGTCTCTTTCAGATTTAAGACTTAACCGCTGATTCAGCCATTACTACAAGTGCAGCATGCTTTTTCTCTCTCTCTCTCTCTCTCTGTCTTCGTTTCTTTTTAGCATGTGCTCTGCCCTTCTTTAAACGCCATTCCTGAAGGGTCTCGCGTTTCTCTGACACTAATGCACATTTCCTGGGGATGAGCGCCCCTTTTTGATGATTCATATGCTATGTATGACATGCATTGCTCTCTAGCTTAAAGAGCACAAGTCCACTGGTCTGTAGAGGACCTGCCATAAGACTTAACCGCTCTTGCAGTTACACTTACAATTACATCCATATTTTGAAATTGTGTGCTTTCTCCTCCACCTTTTGTCAATACAAAATTCCTTAAGGATTTCACAGTTCTTTGCCACCACTTTTAATTTATAATTTCCTGGGGCATCCTCTTTTTGATTAACATGCTGTCTTTTGACACACACGTTTTCCCCAGCTTTATTATGCGTATGCATCACCCTCTTCATCACACAACTTCTAAAGGGCTTTTGCCATTTGTTTTCTTTGCTGTTTGTTTAATTCTGCGACACTTGTGCCTCATTATTGTTAACAAGCCATGTATGAATATACAGACGCCTTTTCTGTAGCATTGTCTAACAACACTAGGTTATCTTTGTCACTTTCCTCAACATAATATAACTGCCCATGTTACATCACGCCATGACATACCCATTGAGGTTATTGATGTGTGTTTTTCCTGCGTGCTTTTCCTATTTCTTTGTTTTCATCCAGCCGTGTACATAGTGGGGTCACCTACAAGGCTGGAGAGAGCTATTTAAATATCACCCATTAGGTAAGATTACCTAATTAATACTTTATTATCTCTTTCCTGTTGCCAAATTTGGAGACCTTACTCTGCAAAACATAATAGAACATTTCAACATGGCCTCTTTGTCTGGGTTTGTTCTTTTTGCTTTTGTCTTTCAGATGTGATGGTGGACCTATTCCTTTACAATTCCCTGGCCATTGCTCACTCATATAGGCTACTGAAACGTGGTGGCCAGTACATACATCTTTTATTTTCATTTTTATGATTTTGATGCAGAGTGGCTTACCATTTGGTCCTGCAGAAAACCCCTGCTGGGGTCACTAGAAGGCAGAAGCATGTTGACCTATTTTAGGGGTATATTTGCTGATAACCCCTAGTCCTTTTTTTAAAAAAAATCTTGTCCTAGGAGACCGCAGAATAAAAGGCATTTGGTCTCCCACATACAGTTTTAACCTTTTCTCTTTGCACTCTGCTCCTTATCCTTGGTATCTTCTTTAAAACACCTCAGCTCCTCTTCTAGTCCAGAAGAGTTGTAGCCCACAGCAGTGACTTTGTAGCCCTGATGTGAGGAAGGAACCCTATTAGGAAGCATGTCACCCTTGGGTGAGTGAGGGTTCTTGTCCTAACGAACAAGTTACTTACCTTCGGTAATGCTTTTTCTGGTGGATACAGTATCTGCCTGTGGATTCCTCACCTTGTGAATATCCCTTGCGCCAGCAACATTCGGAAACTTTTGTAGCAGTCCACGCCGATGAGGCCGAAGACGACGTCACAGAGACACGGCTCCGCTCGCGACTCCGCTGACGTCACCGGCTCCATAAGAGGACCTCGTCGGCGTGATGGCGTCAGTTCCGCCCCTTTTTTCCGTGCCTTCGAGGCACACGGACGGACTGACAGCAATATGTACATAAACAGTATACACAGTACACAATATGCATATCAACACACTCAGTGTGGAAAATAAATAACAAAGCAGAAGAAATAACATAATGCCTTTGACAGTGATAAACACATTTGAAACCCATCAAAAGAATTACAGGCATAGAGTCACTGGTATAGAAGGATGGACAACGGGGAGGCGGGTGGGTCAGTGAGGAATCCACAGGCAGATACTGTATCCACCAGAAAAAGCGTTACCGAAGGTAAGTAACTTGTTCTTCTGATGGATACATCTGCCAGTGGATTCCTCACCTTGTGAATAGATTCCACAGCAGTCCCCACTCCCGGAGGAGGGTGTCCATCCCCCTATACCAGAAAATCCTGAAGGACGGAACGAGCAAAATGTCCGTCCCTCCTCACCTCGGTGTCTAAGCAATAATGTTTTGCGAAAGTGTGGAGGGAGGCCCAAGTTGCCGCCCTACAAATGTCCTCCACCGGAACACCCCTAGCTAAGGCAGATGTGGAAGACTTTGCTCTGGTAGAATGAGCCCTCAAACCCTCCGGAGGCTCCTTACCAGCTAGGGAGTAGCAGATCTTGATGCAAAGCACAATCCATCTTGAAAGGGTGCGCTTGTGCACCGCACGACCCTTTCTGCAGCCAGCAAAACCCACAAAGAGCTGGTCATCAATCCTGGAATCCCTTGTCCTGTCCAGGTAGAAGCTCACCGCCCTCTTAGGGTCCAAGCGGTGAAGCCTCTCCTCCTCCTTGGAAGGGTGTGGGGGAGGATAGAAAGAAGGAAGGGTAACGGACTGCCCCAGATGGAAGGGAGTTACCACCTTAGGCAAAAATGCAGCCCTGGTCCTGAGTACCATTCGTTCAGCATGAATGGTCAAGAATGGGGGTTTCGAACTTAGAGCTTGAAGCTCACTTACCCTCCTTGCCGAGGTGATTGCTACGAGGAATACCGTCTTAAAAGACAAGAGCCTCATGGGACACTTATGTAAGGGCTCGAAAGCAGAACCCATGAGATAGGTTAAGACAAGGTTCAAGTCCCATTGAGGCACAATAAAGGGAGTTGGAGGAAATTTGTTTGTAAGACCCTTTATAAAACGAAGAACAATAGGAGACTTAAACAGCGACGGCTGATCCGGCAAACAAAGGAAAGCCGATAGAGCCGATAGATATCCTTTCACAGTAGCCACAGCAAAGCCTTGCTGGGCAAGAGAAAGGGCAAACTGTAGAATATTAGACAGACGAGCCTTCAAGGGATCAATGGACCTCTCTCCACACCATTTAACAAATTTAGACCACCTGTAGGAGTAAATGGACTTGGTGGAGTGTCGCCTGGCCGATAAAATAACATCCACCACATCTGGCGGGAGAGAGAAAGAATTCAGGTTGCCCCGTTCAATCTCCAGGCATGAAGGTGTAAGCTCTGGAGGTGGGGGTGTAGAACCTGCCCCTCCGACTGCGAGAGGAGGTCTGCCCTCAGAGGGAGACGGAGCGGAGGGCACGAGGAGAGGTGGAGAAGATCTGTGTACCACACCCTTCTTGGCCAATCCGGGGCGATCAATATAACTTGGGCCCGGTCTTGGCGAATCTTCCTCAGAACCCGAGGAATCAAGGGTATGGGAGGAAACGCGTAAAGGAGTCGTGAGCCCCAACTCAACTGGAACGCGTCCCCCAACGCTCCCTGCAACGGATACTGGAGACTGCAGAATGACGGGCAGTGAGCGTTCTCGTGAGTGGCGAATAGATCCACACGAGGAGTCCCCCACGTCCGAAAGACGTGACGAACCACCTCTGGATGAAGCCTCCACTCGTGATCGGCAGAGAACTGCCGACTGAGACTGTCCGCACGCACGTTCAGAACTCCGGCCAGATGATTTGCCATCAGACAAATCCGATGGTCCTGAGCCCAGGACCATAGACGCAGGGCCTCTCTGCAGAGACAAAGAGACCCCACTCCTCCCTGTTTGTTTATATACCACATCGCGGTCGTGTTGTCCGTCAGGACTTGAACAGACTGACCGCGAAGGGAAGGGAGGAAGGCCTTGAGCGCCAAACGTATCGCCCGTAACTCCAGAAGGTTGATGTGAAGCAACCTTTCCTCTGGAGACCAAAGACCCTTGATCTCCAGATCCCCCAGATGAGCACCCCACCCTAAGGTGGATGCATCCGTTATCACCGTGGCCACCGATGGAGGTATATGGAAGGGCTTTCCTTGGGACAGTTTGCCCTCCACGCTCCACCAAAATAGATCCGCTGCAGCTTCTCTGGAGATCCTCACAGACTCCCTGAGATCTCCCTTGTGCTGATACCACTGCTTGCGGAGGCACCACTGGAGCGCCCTCATGTGCCAGCGTGCATGGTTGACCAACAGTATGCAGGAGGCGAACAGACCGAGCAGGCGAAGGACCTTCAGAACTGGAACAACCGCTCCGCTGTAAAACAAAGGAATCATTTCCTGTATGTCGAGAATCCTTTGAGGAGGAGGGAATGCTCGACACACAGTAGTGTCCAGTACTGCACCTATGAACAGGTTGCGCTGAGAGGGCACCAGGTGAGATTTGGGCACGTTGATCGAAAAACCCAATCTGTACAACAGCCGAGTTGTATCCTGCAGATGACACAGCACCTTCTCCGACGACTCCGCCTTGATCAGCCAGTCGTCCAAATAAGGGAAAACCGAAATTCCGGATCTTCTGAGATGGGCTGCCACCACTGCCATCACCTTCGTGAAGACTCGAGGTGCCGAAGTAAGACCAAACGGGAGGACCACAAACTGATAATGTTGCGACCCTACCGTGAAACGGAGATACTTCCTGTGCGACTTCAGAATGGGGATGTGAAAATACGCATCCTGCAAGTCGAGCGACACCATCCAGTCCTCCTGATTCAGCGCCTGAAGAACCTGAGCAAGGGTGAGCATCTTGAACTTTTCCTGTTTCAGGTAAAAGTTCAGGATTCTGAGGTCTAATATCGGACGCAATCTGCCGTCCTTTTTCGGGATCAGGAAATACCGGGAGTAGCATCCCTGACCCCTCTCCTGCTCCGGGACCACCTCTATCGCGCCTTTCTGAAACAACTTCAGGACTTCCTCCTGCAGGAGAAGACGGTGGTCCTCCGAACAAACCCCTTGGCAAGGAGGGTAATTTGGAGGGAATTCCCGAAAGGGAAGGGCGTACCCATTTTCCACAAGATCTAGAACCCAGAGATCTGTAGTTACAGATTCCCAATCTTGTAGAAAATGGGTAAGCCGGCCCCCCACAGGACCAACATGATCCGGAATGTCGGATCTAGGGCTGTTTTGCGGTGGTGGGAGGGGCTGAGGAAGAGGAAGAGGAGGAGGAGAGCTGACGAGAGCCACGTGTGCGACCCCTGATTCTTCCTCTGTAACCTCTGGACGAGGAACTTTGCTGCTGCTGCTGCTGCTGCTGCTGAGTCTGTCTATAGGTACGAAAGGATGATCTTCCAAAACCCCTGTACCTCTTAAAAGACCCTCTCGACTGAGACTGGAGTCCCAAAGATTTAGCAGTTGCCTTGCTCTCCTTGAATCTTTCCAGAGCAGCATCTGCCTTTTTCCCAAATAGGCCAGACCCATCAAACGGTAGATCCAGTAGGGTCGACTGCACATCTTGAGAAAACTCCGATGTTCTCAACCAAGCACTCCTCCTGGTTGCAACAGCCGACCCCATGACTCTTGCCACAGAATCAGCAGTGTCCAGACCACTCTGAATCACCTGCCGCGCAGCCGCCTGAGCATCAGCCAAGATGTCGTTAAAACCAGCTCTATCGTCCTCAGGCAATTTCGGCGCCAGGCGTGAACATAGCGTCCCAAGAGACATGTGGCGTTAGTCGACTTCAAAGCCATGCTGGCTGATGAAAACACCTTCTTTGCCGATTGATCCAGCCTTTTTGCCTCTCTGTCCCCAGGGACCTGTGGAAAAGCACCTTTAGACTTCCCAGAACAAGCCGCTTGAATCACCAGACTCTCTGGTGACGGATGGGACGACAAAAATTCAGGATCTCCTGGGGCCACTCTGTATCTCCTTGCGATCGTCTTTGAAACCGCAGGAGCAGAAAAAGGTTTGCGCCACACCTCCAATACAGGCTCCACAATGGCCTCATTAAATGGAAGCAAAGGCTCTGACACCGCTGTGGGAGAATGCAAGACTTCAGTCAAGATGTTTGACTTAAACTCCGTTGTTGAAAGCTGGAGATCAAGCAACTCCACAGCTCTCCTTATGACTGCATGGTAGGGTGCGACATCCTTGGATGGCTCATCAGATGGCGGAGTAATCTCCCACTCAGGAGAAAGGTCCAAGCCACTAGCTTCCTTAAGCTCGTCAAAAGCCTCATCCGACTCTACCAATTCTCCATCCTCCGCCTCCTCTTGAAGGTATCTCTGCTCCTCAATAATCCTCTGAGTCTCCCTCCTGGAGCGAATTCGAATCCTCGGCGTCGGCGGCGCCGTAATCGACTCCGACGGCGCCGGTGCCAGTGGAGCCATCGGCGTCGAACGTGGATCCAGCGGAGCCTTCGGCGTCGAACGAGGTCGAGCCGGAGCCGGCGAGGATGGAAGCGGCGTCGACGTTCTCGGAGCCGGAGGATTCCAAGACGGCGTCGCCGGATAAAATGGGTAGAAAGGAGCCTGAGGATACACCTGCGGCACTCCCAAGTTAAAGGCCAAAGGACCCATCGGACCCGTAGGTGCACCAGGGGCATACATGGCACGAGCAAATACCCCATACATCGCATTTAAATAATGCGAAGGATCCTGACCTGGCCCAGGAAAGGCAGGATACTGGTCAGGCCCCACCGGACTCGGGCCAACCGGCGCCGACGGTGGATTCAACGGCGTCGCAGGCTCACCCGGGACTTGAAGCTCTTCCGGGGCCGGAGATGGAGCCGGAGCCGGGGATGAGACCGGCGTCGGAGTCCGGACTGGAACTGGCGAAGCCAGAGACAAAGGGACCACTGGAGATGAAGGACCAGCTGGTGAACCCGGCACAGGAGAAGGAGAGACGGAGTCCCTTCGACGCCGATCAGGTGACTTCGACTTCGGCGCCGTACTCTTGTCAGAATGACGCCGAGAGGAATGCCTTCTCTTTTTCTTGTGCTTCTTAGCTCTCGAAGCATGCCCCGACGTCGACCTCGAAGCCGACCTCGACTTCGATCGAGACCTCGATCTTGTTTTCCTCCTCCCTCTCTTCTCCTTCTTCATCCTGGCAATAAAAAGTTGTGCCTCCCGTTCTTTCAAAGCCTTTGAGCTCATTTTACGGCAGCTGGTACAACCATCCACATCGTGGTCCGAGGATAAACACCACACACAGTCCTCATGTGGGTCAGTGATGGACATATGCTTGCCACACTCCCGGCAAGGCTTAAATCCAGACTTCCTCGATGACATCTTCAAAGAAGACAGGAAACAGCAATGAAAATACACAAAGTATCAACGACGCTAACAACAGCGATTCCCGAAATCCGTTGGCTTCGACGGCGCGGAAAAAAGGGAACTGACGTCATCACGCCGACGAGGTCCTCTTATGGAGCCGGTGACGTCAGCGGAGTCGCGAGCGGAGCCGTGTCTCTGTGACGTCGTCTTCGGCCTCATCGGCGTGGACTGCTACAAAAGTTTCCGAATGTTGCTGGCGCAAGGGATATTAACAAGGTGAGGAATCCACTGGCAGATGTATCCATCAGAAAGAGGTCTCCTCCCATGAATAGGGCACATTCTGAGCCCAGTACTTTCATTACCTCACAACCGGGAGGATTCCTTTTCTCTCCTCTCCCGCCTCTTTTTTCGCAACTTTTGAGATGTACTTCTAATGAGTTTACATTCAGACAGGGAGTAGTATGGTCTCCCACACAGGGCCTCTCCATTTGATTCAGAGTGTTTATCAGTTGGATTATAGATGGCTAGGAGATCCATGGAGGTCAGCTGCAGGTTGATTAATAGCACAGGAGTGTTGTGCGAAGGTAGCACTATGCCTGGCTATAGAAAACATTTGTGTCAGGCACAGGGTGTTCAAGACATGAGATGGAGTTGAGACTAAGCTGCCTTGGTATTCAGAGCCCACAAAATTCGGCAGCGTACTCCTAAAAAAAACTTTTGACCTATCTGCATCGTCAAACTGAGATGAGTCATCCACTTTTGGAAGCAAAACAGATCTTTTAGGTTTTTTGTCAGGAAAAACAGCTTTGATTCAGCTGGAATCAACAAGTCAGCGTACGACCACAGAGAGGAGGATAAGCATAATCTTTTTTGAGGCAGGAAACTGCCCCAACATTTAGTATTTGTAAGAGATATGGATGAATGAATGGGTTTTAGGAGACAGTGATATTAAATTAGGAAAGATCTGAGAAATTTAAATAATATGAATATCGGAGTTCATTTCTTACACTGAGCATTCAAAAATGTGCGTACACAGGGCGGGCATTAGGGCAGTGAGACTCGAGCGGCCGCACTGGGTGCTGACCTGTAGGGGGGCACTAGCCTCAAGGGTGGGGGGGGGCTGTGTTAGCAATGACTTAAGATTTAAAAGCATCTGCTGAAGGAGTCCTTGTGTATCCAGCTTTCATGCAGCAATAAAAATGTCAAGATAACTCTTGTGATTAAAGTTCCTGCTAGAGAGAGAGAGATCAGAGTTCTGTCTAGTGGCAGTTTTCACTCGCCATAAAGTAGCACAGAGGGTTCATTTATTTGCCTGCTGCAAAGAACAGATCTGAATGTTATGTTGATAGATGAGTGGATTAGTGAAGCCAGCCTTTATCAGGGATTTAAAACAAATAAAATGTATGTAAGAAAGGGGCTACGGAGAGATGAGGGGCGCTTTTGCTGGGTGACAGTGAGGGAATCAGAGGAGGAGGTCATTGGGGGCGGGGGCGCCAAAATACATTGTCGCACGAGGTGCCACCAGCGCTAAAGCTGGCCCTGTGTGTACAATCAGACTCGGCACGCATTGCGTCATAACTTTCATAATCACACCTTAAAACCTCCCAGCAGACTACGTCATTCCTTTTTGAAGTACGCCTAGAACCGCGAGGGTCCTAGCACGCATAATATCAAAGACACTACACAAGGCACATTATATAAACATAGGATTAGGAAACTAGGCGTAAGACATCACTGTATATAAATAACAGACACTTATATCTGTAACATATGCCAACCCTGCATTATGCTTGAGTTCTACGCATACATATGAGAATTAGTAAAATGTTGCAATATGGCTACGCATGAGTGTAACTTGGCTTGCGTAAAGATGTACACTTTCAAAACTATAATGATTAGGCGTATTGGACACCAAAACTACAGTGGTCAAATGTATTTAACGATAATGAATAGTCACATGGAGTAATCCATGCAGACAGAGCCTGAGAGTGTGTGATAAGTAGACCCACTGCACTGTTTTTTTAATGTTTTTTCATGTGAGTTGTAGCAAGCACTCTGAAAGTGTTATTGGCACAACGTGTGCAAATATTGTCGGTTTCTCACTACTGTATAGCATTAGTCTAAGCAAGTTTGAGTGACAAGAGAGGTGAGCTGAGACAATGAAAAACTCAGAGCGGAGTACAATGGTTTAAAGTGTAGTTGTTGTCAGGGAGTCTAATTTGTAGATTGAATTTCAGTCTTGGTCGCAGCCTGAACCAAGATTATTAGATGAATTAATGAACAGTGTTTGCTGTTCTTAGATGGTTTCTCTTAATTTACTAGTATTGCCATGCATAACGGCATACTTCATAGAAGCGTGTTTTTATGCTGTTTGGTAAGTACATTTCTATTAAATAAAACAATAATGTTATTTATCATTTAAACGTAAACTTAAATATAAGCAGTAAATCTGTATATTTGGAGTAACAATACCTGATTCTTCCATCATCTTATGTCTTTTTTTAGCTTCTGCTCTCTTTCTAATGGCCTCTAAAGCATCAATACTGTCTTGTATTTTCTTCCTTTCTCTCGATGCCCATTTTTCTCTCTCCTCTATTTCAGCTTCACGGCCTCCTCTGAACCATGCCTCTGCACAAGCTCTGGTGACAATAAGGAAAGTGATGTTATTGGAGAGGGCACATATTGTCATGCATATCTAAGTAAAACGGTTGAGGTGTTAGGGGGAATGAGTTTAGGTTCTTGTATCTGACAGGCCTCAAATGGTACATTGTGAGTCGCATGCTTCAGTCAAAAAACAGTTGCTTTTAGTATGAGGCTTCCAGGTCAGATAAACAAGAAGTTATTTACCGGTAACAACAGTGCTCAAGGGTGGATATATTTTATACACTAGTACACTTAGAATGTCTCCCTATTCTGGAACAAAGATATTGAAAAAAGGTGTTTGCCTTTTTTAGTCTGTTGATTACACTATGAAAGCCCCCATTTACCTCCAAGTTCACCATAACTGACCGATTTAATTTTCTTTTGGGTAAGAGATAGTATAGTAAGGCACCTACAGTCTGCATCTAATTCTGGAAGGAGTGGTGAGGAGGGTCAATTGGAAATCCATAGACGGTACATGTTCTGGTGGGGAATTGTTACAGATAAGTGCCCTCATGTTCACCAACTTGTGACATTCTATATTTTAACATTATTCGAGTGAAACTTTAGCTAGAGGAGAGCACTGAGAGATTAGCCTTCACAATAATATATTTTTAGAAAGAATGAATAACCTTTCGACTCTACAAGTGGTATCCGAACAATATTGTTTATGGAATGTATGATTAAAGCACTACACATTTTGTTGAGGCGGTGCCATCTCTTATGTCAGTGGTGCAGGAGGGGCTACTGGACCACCAAACATGGTGGTTGGGGACATTTGTCTCAGATGTTCTGCGGCTGTCATACTATGGCTCTGCAAACAGGGCCCAGTACACTAATTCAGCGCTTGACTCTTAAGCAAGGGGTCTCAGGTGGATAGTGTGGGGGAGAGACTCAACACCCAAGAACAGGGGTCTAACAAAAGGCCCTGCAGCCCAAGCAGTGCAGAGGGCCCCCATGTTACCTCCATCCTGCTGGGGACCCTCATCCACTTCTGTAGACTGTGTGCATATGCACACAGAACAAATCAGAGCAGCTGCTGCCTGTCTATAGTCTGCTGCACAGTGCATTCCTTCACCATGTCTTCCTGGGGCTGAATTATAGAAAGTGCTCCAGGGATGCAAAAGCCATGTGTGCCCACCTTGTGAGACCCCCGGGCAGTTTGGTATTACAGATGGGGCCACAGACGCTTGCACTGCCTCTTCTGTGATACAGATAGCACTGGCGCACATGGAGCGCCAGAACTGAAGAGGGCATTACCTCATTTGCATGGGGGTGTGGTCCCATGCAAATGAGGGAATCTCTTTACCTCTGCACCCACGCAGTATTATGGAACACGAGCACTAAGGCAAAGAAGCTGTCAGGAGGACTGTCAGTACGCCCCATGATGGCAGCCCTCTGAAGAGGTTTAAGGGGGTTTTATGAACCCCCCCAGATATCCCCTTGAAAGAGGGTGCAGTCACTCACTGCACCTGCCTGCAAGGGGATTTCTCTTCCCTCTTAAAAGTGCTGATGGTTGCCGCCTGCACTGTGAAACACGGAGCAACTTTAAAGGAGCCGCTCCGTATTTCCCTTGAATGTGCTGCCCTCAGGCATGGGTTTATGGCTGCCCTGAGGGCAGCGCATTCAATATAATAATGTGCACTTTCCTTGTTTCCGCACGTCACACCTATTTGATGGTGTGCTGTGGCACAAACAGGCAAAATGTGTCCTATATGTAATATGGCCCCTGGTGAAACACCAGCAACAAAGTTGCAAAATATTGAATTATTGGAATCTAAGGGCAAAACTGTGCCCCCAAGCTTCAGGATGTCATTGAATATTGATCAGAAAGAAAAATACTGCCCTGTCAAGAGTGGGAAAGTCGATCAGGAAAGGTGGAGGACAGAGGAGAGGAGGCTGGAATTACAGAGAATCAGGGGAAAGGCAGAGAAAGTGACAGAGAGATGTGAGAATGAGAGTGAAATAATGGAACATCTTAGAGAGTGAGAGAAGTGAAAACAGATGTATGAAAGTTAATAAAAAGGCTGTTGAGAGCGAGATAGAAAGACCTCTATAGGGTATGACAAGATTGATAGAGACTGTTATAGGGTAGGACAAAAGAGAGGGAGGTGCTAAAGAATGAGGCGCATACATGTTAACACACAACTTGAGAAGTCTGCGCAGGACGTTGGCTGGGATAGGGCTGGTGCGGCTGAAACCGCCTTCAGTTGCCACAAAAGGGGCAAAAGCTAGACTGGCCATGAGGTGTAGTAGAGAGGATCAAGGAGCTGGCTGATGCACGAAAATCCTTGAACCACTCTAGGACCGCGTCTGGCTTCTCTCCAAACAGAAGGGATCCATCAAAGGGCATGCTCATCAAATTAGCCTGGACATCACTCGAAAAGCCAGACGTTCTAAGCCAGGCGTGGCACCATAAGACCTCCGTTGATTAAATTGCTCTGCCCAGCGAATCAGTTGTGTCAAGTCCACACCTGATGGTGAATTTTGCTGCATCTGTCCTGTCCTTAACTGCCCGGGCGAGCACAGGCCGGGTCATGTCCAGGACTTGGGACAACACTTGCACTGCCATCTCCCAGCGGGTGTAGGAGAAACGGCCCAATAAGCATGCAGCATTTACCAACTGCAATGCCAGGCTGGATGAGGAAAAGGTCTTCTTCTCAAGTAATTCCAACTGGCAGCCTTGAAGGTACTGACTTCAGGTCCAATGCCGGGGAAGGTCAGGAAGGCATGACTGGTGCCGTCCCAGATCTGCAATCGTATTTCTTAAGCCCCACTGGCACTGTGGCTGGAGTCAATGGCATAGAATCTAATGAGGCCCCTTCCAACGCTGCGGGTCCGTGGGCTCACCAGAGGGGTCAGCACGCTCAAATACGTGATGCATGGCCTTGTGGAACTCTTTAATTTGAATGGGGGTCACTCTGGCTCCCAAAAAAGGAGGGAGGCGCAAAGTCGACCCTGGCTCTGCAGAACCGTGCCTAGTGTTGGTGCTCCGTCCACAGTCGAGATAAAGACAAAGTCAGTTTGGACTTCTCCTTCTTCTTGTGCCTCTTCCCCGAATGTTCTGATGACCTCGAGTGGAAGTAAGAGGAATTGGGGCTCCAGGAGCAGTCCCGCAATCTACACTTCTTCAATCAGAACCATGATCTCAGTGGAGTCTCGCTGGCAGGTGTCAAATGGCGGGCCACAGGGATCTTCAAAGCTCGCTCCCGAAAGGCCTTCGGGGCCATGGCCTGAGATTCTGAGCACGATTTCGAGTTGTGGTCGTGCTCAAGACACCAAAGGCAGACAAAGGCAGATCGGTAACCGACATGGCACGGTGACAAGCACCACATGGTTTAAACCCTGTCTTCCTTGAAGACATCCTGGCACACTATGGGAAAACATTTCCCGAAGTAGACAAAAAGTCAAAAAAAGGCCTGTCAAGAAACAACGGAGGGGCAGCTCTTCCCGGGATCGGCGCTTAATTTGCACGGAAAGAAAAGAAGTGACGTCCGGGTGCCTGGGTGGCGCCTATATAGGTAGCTGCAACGTCATAACCAACGCCAACAATGCCGATAATGTCATGGAGAGCTGAATGCAGCCACTCGACAGCGCACGCAAGGGGTACTGCTCACGGAAAAAGTTTCTGGATTCAGTCTGATGCCTGGGAAATTCTAAGGTAAGGAATTACAGATAAAAGTCTCTATCAGATATTTACATTGTGTTGTGTTACAGAAAAAAATAACAACCTACATCTTTTCTTTCAGCACACCCCAAGTGCCCAGCAAGATTGTCACATAAATCCCTCACTTTTGAAGTCAGTGGAAGAAAAGTAATCACCAAGCTCTTTCGGAGGTCATAGCCTGACATGGGACCTCTGTCTATCAATGCACAGCAAATGTGACAAGATTAGAACAATATTTGAAGCCCTGTTTACCGAAAGTGAGCACGTGCGGAAGAATACAAGGAGTGAGTCAGAGAGGTGGCAAACAGGCTATGATCCAAGGGAGGGACAAAGACATGTTGTATAGCCTGAAACAAATAAAGCCAGCAACTAGAAAGTAAGCAAATGTGAGTTACAAGCTACAAAACAAATGGTAAGCAAGTGGTGGAATGCATTCCCAGGGAAGCTTTCAGAATGTCCTTAAGAAGTCTTCTGTCTGTTAGGTTTCGACCTAAAAATAGGCCAATGTTTGAAAACAGGGGCAGTTATGAACTTGTAAAGACACACTATAGATGTTTTTTAGAAGGTATGGAAGACTATATGGATATAAGCTTGTTACAGGCAATTTTGGTTTTAATATCAAGGAAACTAACAGTAACAACCATTGGCATAGCCAATAGGTCTCGCCTTTGGGACCTTATAAGTGTTTAGTTATCCAGCACAATATCCTTGGTGCAACAACATCAAGTGCTGCATGGCCTAACACTTATAAGGTCCCAAAGGCGAGACCTATTGGCTATACCAATGCTTGTTTTGAGTGAGTGGCTCGTGCAGGTATGCCACTATGAGGTAGAGATGCTGCGAGTTCTTTTACAGGAGCCCCTGTGACATTGCACCTTTTCAAAATGTATCTTGGGTATGGTGTAATATTTCTAGCCCCTATTCCTGTCTTCTCGCACCCAATGCATACTTAAATGTCCCATGTACAGCCGGGGTTGACACTCCTATTACCCCTGCCCTCCAGAGACACTTTACCTGTCATGGGTGGTGGTGGAGATGGTGGATGTGGTGGTGGACGTGGTGGTGGTGGATGTGGTGTAGACATGGTGGTGGACGTGGTGGTGGTGGATGTGGTGTAGACATGGTGGTGGACATGGTGGTGGTGGTGGACGTGGTGGTGGTGGATGTGGTGGTGGTGGATGTGGTGGTGGTGGATGTGGTGGTGGTGGATGTGGTGGTGATGGTGGACATGGTGGTGGACATGGTGGTGGACATGGTGGTGCTTGTGGACATGGTGATGGACATGGTGGTTGTGGATGTGGTGGTGGATGTGGTGATGGTGGTGGTTGTGGACATGGTGGTGGATGTGGTGGTGGATATGGTGGTGAACGTGGTGATGGTGGTGGACTTGGTGGTGGTAGACGTGGTAGTGGTTGACGTGGTGGTGGTGGAAGTGGTGGTGGTGGATATAGTGGTGGCCTTTTTGGCCTAGTTGGTGGTGGACGTGGTGGTGGACATGGTGGTGGTAGACGTGGTGGTGGTGGTGGACATGGTAGTGGTGGACATGGTGGACATGGTGGTGATGGACGTGGTGGTGGATGTGGTGGTGATGGACATGGTGGTGATGGTGGATGTGGTGGTGGATGTGGTGGTGGACGTGGTGGTGGACGTGGTGGTGGATGTGGTGGAGGACGTGGTGGTGTTGGACATGGTGGTGGTGCACATGGTGGTGGATGTGGTGGTGGTGGACGTGGTGGTGGATGTGGTGGTGGGCGTGGTGGACATGGTGGGAGATGTGGTGGTGGTAGACTTGGTGGTGGTGGATGTGGTGGTGGTGGTGGTGGACGTGGTGGTGGTGGACATGGTGGTGGACGTGGTGGTGGACATGGTGGTGGATGTGGTGGTGGCTGTGGACATGATGGTGATGGTTGTGGACGTGGATGTGGTGGTAGATGTGGTGGACGTGGTGGATGTGGTAGTGGTGAATGTGGTGGTAATGGACGTGGTGGTGGTGGACGGGGTGGTGGTGGATATGGTGGTGGTGGTGGCCTTTTTGGCCTTGATGGTGGTGGACGTGGTGGTGGTGGTAGATGTGGTGGTGGACATGGTGGTGGTGGACATGGTGGTGGTAGTGGACATGGTGGTGGTGGTGGACGTGGTGGTGGTGGACGTGGTGGACATGGTGGTGGTGGTGGTGGACATGGTGGTGATGGTGGATGTGGTGGTGTATATGGTGGTGGATGTGGTGGTGGACGTGGTAGTGGTAGACATGGTAGTGGTGGACCTGGTGGTGGTGGATGTGGTGGTGGTGGACATGGTGGTGGACATGGTGGTGGACGTGGTGGTGGTGGACATGGTAGTGGTGGATGTGGTGGTGGTGGACATGGTGGTGGTGGTGGATGTGGTGGTGGATGTGGAATTGATAGTGGACGTGGAGTTGGTGGTGGATGTGGTAGTAGTGGACCTGGTGGTGGTAGTAGGTGGACCTGGTGGTGGTGGTGGACGTGGTGGTGGTGGACATGGTGGTGGATGTGGTGGTGGACATGGTGGTGGTGGACATGGTGGTGGTGGACATGGTGGTGGTGGTGAATGTGGGGGTAGTGGATGTGGTGATGGTGGAGGATGTGGTGGTGGTGGACATGGTGGTGGTAGTGGTGGACGTGGTAGTGGTGGATGTGGTGGTGGTGGAAGTGGTGGTGGTGGAGGATGTGGTGGACATGGAGGTAGTGGACCTGGTGGTGGTGGACGTGGTGGTGGACATGGTGGTGGTGGTGGTGGACGTGGTGGTGGATGTGGTGGTGGTGGACGGGGTGGTGGTGGACGCGGTGGTGGACATGGTGGTGGTAGACGTGGTGGTGGTGGACGTGGTGGTGGTGATGGACATGGTTTTGATGGTGGATGTGGTGGTGGTGGTGGATGTGGTGGTGGATGTGGTGGAGGACGTGGTGGAGGGCATGGTGGTGGAGGACGTGGACATGGTGGTGGTGGACATGGTGGTGTTGGTGGATGTGGTGGTGGATGTGGTGGTGGACGTGGTGGTTGTGGAGGATGTGGTGGTGGTGGATGTGGTGGTGGTGGATGTGGTGGTGGTGGATGTGGTGGTGATGGTGGACGTGGTGGTGGACATGGTGGTGGACATGGTGGTGCTTGTGGACATGGTGATGGACATGGTGGTTGTGGATGTGGTGGTGGATGTGGTGATGGTAGTGGTTGTGGACATGGTGGTGGATGTGGTAGTGGTGGTGGATGTGGTGGTGAACGTGGTGATGGTGGTGGACTTGGTGGTGGTAGACGTGGTAGTGATGGACGTGGTGGTGGTGGACGTGGTGGTGGTGGATATAGTGGTGGCCTTTTTTGCCTAGTTGGTGGTGGACGTGGTGGTGGACATGGTGGTGATAGACGTGGTGGTGGTGGTGGACATGGTGGTGGTGGATATGGTGGACATGGTGGTGATGGACGTGGTGGTGGATGTGGTGGTGATGGACATGGTGGTGATGGTGGATGTGGTGGTGGATGTGGTGGTGGACGTGGTGGTGGACGTGGTGGTAGATGTGGTAGAGGACGTGGTGGTGTTGGACATGGTGGTGGTGCACATGGTGGTGGATGTGGTGGTGGTGGACGTGGTGGTGGATGTGGTGGTGGGCATGGTGGTGGTGGACATGGTGGGGGATGTGGTGGTGGTAGACTTGGTGGTGGTGGAAGTGGTGGTGGTGGATATGGTGGTGGTGGACATGGTGGTGGTGGATGTGGTGGTGGTGGACATGGTGGTGGACGTGGTGGTGGATGTGGTGGTGGATGTGGTGGTGGCTGTGGACATGGTGGTGGTGGTTGTGGACGTGGATGTGGTGGTGGATGTGGTGGTGGACGTGATGGTGGTGGATGTGGTAGTGGTGAATGTGGTGGTAATGGACGTGGTGGTGGTGGATGGGGTGGTGGTGGATATGGTGGTGGTGGTGGTGGCCTTTTTGGCCTTGATGGTGGTGGACGTGGTGGTGGTGGTGGATGTGGTGGTGGACATGGTGGTGGTGGACGTGGTGGTGGTGGTGGACATGCTGGTGGTGGTGGACTTGGTGGTGGTGGACGTGGTGGACATGGTGGTGGTGGCGGACATGGTGGTGATGGTGGATGTGGTGGTTGTTGGAAACGCCCACTCCCACTCCGCAGGGTGGTGGTGGACTCCCCGAACACACTGTGGTAGCTTGGCTCGAGTGGTCAGGAAACAGGCGCAGTGCTAAGCATACAATATACCCATACAATAACCATGCGTGCATCCGTTCCAAAAACGACTCTACACCGTAAAAATTATGAAAATATTCTTTCTTTATCTTTTTCTCTTAGTTGCTGATTGGAAAAATAAATAGGTCAATCACAATATACAAGTTTCAATTAGTGCAGGTCAAATAAATATTGGCTGTTTGATGAAATAAATAGGGGTGATCATAAATGACAGGGCATAAATACAAGTGCAATATATACAGACAATTAAATACTTTGAGGCAATAAATACTGTACCAATAAATATTGTACACCAACAAGTCCTGTGGACCTATCAATATAGTGCAGCAATAAATAGATAAAAATTCAATAAATACAGTATCCCCAATAAATAATTACAAGTATACAGCACCCCTCATATAATCAGATGACACTTCACTTCTTAAGGGCTGATTTGGCCCAGGCACAGCTTGTAGGGTTGTGGAAGGCTTGAGGGGGGAGGCTACTCCCTGGCTGGGACAAGGCTGAGGCCTAAACTGAGGTAGATCAAAGGGGGGAAATACCAATGCCCTGGCTTTCCTTCTCCACACAACCTCTCTAGGTTAGTCCCAGTTCACCCCAGGCACAGTCAGGTTGGTTTCAGCACCTCCCTAGCCCCTTAGAGCAGTCTCTCAGGTCTCCACAGGGCCTTAGGCGCCCTCTACTCCACTTACTGCCCTTTTTCTGATGTTCCGACGCCGCTGGAGTCGTGTCGACGCCGTGAGGCGGTTCCGGTTCGGTCTCGGCGGCCTCGGCACAATGTCAGTTCTTTGACGACGCCGGCAGGCGGTTCCGGTCCGATGTCGGTGGCCTCGGTTCGATCTCGACCTCCGATTCGACGGCGTCAGGCAGTCTCTTCACGATGTCGACTTCGGGCGGCTCCGGTCCGATGGCGCTCTCGGCTCCGATGACGTCGGCCGGCCTGGCCTCGATGTCGACTTCCGGCGACTCCGGGGTGCGATCCTCACCCCCGACCTCCGGTGCTCCTCCACACAGGTTCCGGGCGACTCCGGAGTGCGATCCTCACTCCCGACCTCCGGTGCTCCTCTACCTCGGTCTCCGACGACTCCGGAGGGCGGACTTCACTCCTCCGATGACGCCGCTCGCTCGACCTCGGTTCACTTCCTCCTCGACCTCTGGTATTCCTCACGACCTCCGTCGGCGCCCTCTCACGACCTCAGGCGGCTCCGGGTACGACGTCTGCTACTTCAGTCAGCGCCGCTTCTCCACCTCGGGCTCCAGGTCTTCAGGCTACTCGACGCCGGACTCCAGGGAAACCAGTTCTCAGGTCAGGATCTTGCTGCTTTCTGCTTCTAAGGCCTGTTCCTGCTGTTCAGGTCCTTAGGATGAGTTTTTCTGTCTTCTTCCCACACAGGGCTATAGGCTGGGATCCATCAGTAGGGACAAGTGTCAAGGGTGGGTTTATGGACCCCACTCCAGGCACAAGTTTCCACCCCTGCTGCTTCACTCCTTCCTCCTTCACTGTTGTGCTCCTCTCTCTTCACCAGTCAGGTGCCAACTGCCAGCTCCAACTGCCAACTGCCTCTCTTATCCTCCCAACATTCTAAACGGTCTCCAACTGTCACAGAGTTCTGGAATCTCCTGGAATGTTCTGGAAGGTGCTGGTAGGTTCCAGTGGATGCTGGTGATGTCACAGGTGGCCACCATTTTGTGCTCCAGGCCCTCAGACAGAAGTTTCAGGGGTAGGTAAAATGGCTCCCTGAATCTGCAGCAACACTAAAAAGTCTGGTGGTTCCCAAAAAGGAAAAATTCAAACAGGGTTTGAGGCAAAAGTGGGACAAAATAAATAATGATGAGGAGGGACCACCCAAAGGGCTGACAGGTCTAACACGCGTCCCCCCCAGCTGAAAGTGGGGAGAGCTACCCAACCCCTTGGGAGTTCTCATCACTAAGGCGGAAATACCTTGAGAGACCGTCTGCATTGGCGTGGTCCACTCCAGGCCGATGTTCCACCTGAAAGTCCATCCCCTGTAGGGAAATAGACCACCTCAACAACTTGGGATTCTCCCCCTTCATTTGCATCAGCCAACGAAGGGGTCTGTGGTCGGTCTGAACAAGGAAGTGCGAGCCAAACAGGTATGGCCGCAGCTTCTTCAGAGCCCATACCACTGCAAAGGCTTCACGCTCTATTGCACTCCACTTCTGTTCCCTGGGAAGTAGTCTCCGGGATAGGAAGACCACGGGTTGATCCAGACCCTCTTCGTTGAGTTGCGATAACACTGCCCCAATGCCATGTTCTGATGCATCTGTCTGGACAATGAACTTCTTGGAAAAGTCTGGGGCCCTTAAGACCGGGGCCTCGCACATGGCTTTCTTCAATTTCTCAAAGGCTTGCTGACAAGCCTCCGTCCAGACTACCCGTCGAGGTTGTTTCTTGGACGTGAGCTCCGTGAGAGGGGCTACGATGGTACCGTACCCCTTCACGAAGCGGCGATAGTATCCCGTGAGGCCCAAAAATGCTCGGACCTCAGTCTGTGTCTTGGGGGGTTCCCAGGCCATGATGGCCTCGATCTTCGCCTGGAGGGGTTGCACCGTTCCCCTACCCACCAAGTGTCCAAGGTACACTACCGACCCCTGCCCGATCTGGCACTTGCTGGCCTTGATCGTCAATCCAGCTTGTCTCAGGGCCTGGAGAACAGCTTGCAGGTGACGCAAGTGATCCTCCCAGCTGTTACTGAAGACGGCTATGTCATCCAGATAAGCAGCAGAGAAACTCTCCATTCCGGTGAGGATCTGGTTTACCAGGCGCTGAAACGTGGCAGGTGCGTTCTTGAGCCCAAAGGGCATCACACAGAACTGGTAGTGGCCATTGGGCGTGGAGAAGGCTGACCTTTCCCTTGCTCCATCAGTCAAAGAGATCTGCCAGTACCCTGAAGTAAGGTCAAAGGTACTTAAATATTGGGCAGCTCCCAGCCGGTCAATCAATTCATCCGCCCTAGGGATCGGATGAGCATCAGTTTTGGTCACTGAATTCAGTCCCCGATAGTCCACACAGAACCTCAGTTCTGGTTGGGCACCCGGTGGTGCAGCTTTCGGTACTAACACCACCGGACTGGACCAGGGGCTGCTAGAAGGTTCAATCACTCCTAGCTCCAGCATCTTAGTGACTTCACTATGAATGCTGGCCTTCACCTTGTCTGACATCCGGTAGATCTTGGACTTCACAGGTGGGCTGTCTCCTGTGTCCACGTCATGGACGCACAGGTGAGTCCTACCCGGGACAAGGGAGAACAACGCAGAGTACTGCCCCAGGGCCTGGCGACAGTCCTCCTGCTGTTCAGGAGTTAGAGATGGGGAGAGAATCACTCCCTCCACCGACCCATCCTTTTCTTGAGACGCAAACAGATCAGGGAGAGGCTCGCTTTCCACGTCCTCTCCTCCGTCAGTCACCATCATCAAGATGACTTCGGGCCTCTCGTGGTGGGGTTTGAGGCGGTTGGCATGCAGCACCCGCAGGGGCTGACGAGGGGTCTTCAGGTCCACCAAGTAGGTAGCCTTTCCCTTCTTCTCCAACACCTCAAAGGGTCCTGACCAGCGATCCTGGAGGGCACTAAGCTCTCCTGGTTCGATCACCCACACCTTCTGGCCAGGCTCCAACTCCACCGGGTGAGCGTTGTGGTCATACCACGCCTTCATTACTGCTTGGCTGGCTTCCAAGTTGTCAGAAGCTTGCTTCCACAACTTAGCCATTTGGCTCCGGAAGGCCAGCATGTAGCTCACCACATCCTGGGGGAGCTTTCTGGGAGTTCTTTCCCATCCGTCTCTCACCAGGTTAAGAGGTCCACGTACAGGGTGCCCATACAGAAGCTCGAAGGGGCTGAAGCCCACTCCCTTCTGTGGCACTTCCCTGTAGGAAAAAAGTAAACAGGGTAGGAGGACGTCCCATTTCCTCCGCAGGCTTTCAGGCAGACTTCTGATCATGCCTTTTAAGGTTTTGTTAAACCTCTCCACCAGACCATTGGTCTGGGGGTGGTAAGGAGTGGTGAACCGGTATGTCACTCCACACTCCTTCCACATTGCCCGCATATATGCTGACATGAAGTTGGTCCCCCTGTCGGACACAACTTCCTTGGGAAAACCCACTCGGGTAAAGATTCCCATCAGGGCCCTAGCCACAACAGGTGCTGTTATGGTCCTCAGAGGTATCGCCTCTGGGTACCGTGTGGCATGATCCACCAGAACCAGGATAAACCTGTGACCAGCTGTAGTCGGTGGATCTAATGGACCCACAATGTCGATGCCCACCCTTTCAAAGGGGGTGCTAACGACAGGAAGTGGTTCCAGGGGAGCTTTCAGCTTCACCCCTGTTTTCCCACTGGCTTGGCAAGACACACATGTCCGGCAGTAG
This sequence comes from Triturus cristatus, assembly GCF_964204655.1. NCBI lineage: Eukaryota > Metazoa > Chordata > Amphibia > Caudata > Salamandridae > Triturus > Triturus cristatus. The sequence goes on from NC_140595.1 coordinate 537,726,873, forward strand.
GTATCGGACGACACTTTCATCTGAGGCCAATAAAAGTGTGGGACAAGACGGGCGAAGGTCTTGTCTTGCCCCAGGTGTCCTGCCAATGGTATCTCGTGAGCCAACTCTAAAAGGAAGGCTCGATAACGTTGAGGAACTACCAAGGCTCGTGACGATCCATGTAGGGGTGCCTTGGGTTCACTGTAGAGGAGGCCATCCTCCCAGTAAACACTGTAGTTCCCTTCAACGTTCCCTGCTGCCTGGGCTTCGGCCTGTCGCCTCAGCCCCTCAAGGGTAGGGCACTCCCTCTGGCCCTGGCAGAATTCCTCCCTGGACGGGCCTCCCTCCACGTGCCACTCGGCCGGGATGGGTAAGTCCTCCAGGTTGGTAACGTCCCCCTCCGCAGACTCCTGGCCCACCACCTCCGGTGGCCTATCCGTCCTACGGGGTGGAGACGCCGAGGCAGGCTCCTCCTGTCCTCGGTTCTTCCCTTGACTGGCAGCTGGCTGGGCCTTTGTTCCAGGCTCCAGCCGGAATGAACTCCCTCTTCGGGTAGTCTCGGACCTTGTGCTAACACAGGCCCAGTCAGGTGTACCCAGCATCTCGGTGTGAGTCCGGTATTCCACCTCCTTCCAAGCGTTGTGCTCCATGTCATTGCCCAGCAGACAATCGACTGGCACGGCAGGGCTTACGGCAACTCGAAGTGAACCTGCAACCCCCCCCCATTCAAAGGGAACCTCGGCCACTGGATAGTGACCTGTTCTGCCGTCAGCCATCGCGGCTGGGTGGAGTACATCGGGAATTACCTGCTCTGGAGACACCAGTTGGCTACGCACCATAGTCATACTGGCTCCTGTGTCTCTCAGAGCCTCCCCTCTTTGGCCGTTGATGGTGATCCACTGCCCATACTTTGCGGTATTTGCGGGCACCTGGATCTTAGGAACCATCTCCCGTTCTCCCAGGGACACTAAAGTGACACCCGCCCACTCCCTTCCCTTAGTTAAGGGCATCTCCTCCCCGAGCACTACACTAGCTACTCCGGGGGGCTTTCCTCCAGTGGGAGGGGGTGATCGTTTCTGACACTTCGGATCTCCTTTATAGTGTCCAACGCCACCGCACTCGTAGCAATGGACAACCCTTGGCTGCTGACTCTGGCCAGGATTAGGGTTTCTGGGTGGGTTAGCCTTAGAGGTGAATCCTGTTCCCTTCCCTTGGAAGTTATTTTGGGGGCCTTTGGAGAACTCCTTTTTCTTTTCCCCTCCCTCTTTCTTCTGGGGGGCGCCCTGTCCGGCCTTTTGAGTATCCCCTCCAGTCCCCCTTGTGGACACCCGGGTACTGGCCCAAATGTCCGCCTCCTCAGCAAGCTTCCGGGGGCTGGTCAGCTTGCTATCCACCAGGTGTTGCCGCAGTTCAGGGAAACATTTCTCGAGTAGGTGTTCCTTCAGTACTAGGTCAAACAGCTCCTCGTAGTTCCTTACTTCACTGCCCTGAATCCAACCTTCCAGTGCCTTCTTTGCATAGTCCAGGAAGTCCACCCAATTCTGTGTGCCCAGCTTGTGACTACCCCTGAACTTCTGTCTGTACTTTTCAGGTGTTAGTCCAAACTTTCTGATGAGCGCCAGTTTCATGGTGGGGTAGTGGGTCTGCTCATCCTCTTCGAGGGCCAATAAAGCATCCCTACCAGCTGGAGGCATGTACCTATACAATCCTCCTCCCCAATACTTCACTGGAACCCCATGGGCCCTCAACGAGACCTCATAGGCTGCTAGCCACTTGGCGATGTCGTCACCCGCCCCATAGCTAGCTACTATGTCCTTTGGCAGGTAAGGTTTGGGTTCCCTGGTGGACTCTTGGATTTGGCTGCCACCATTAGGAACAGTTGGTGCTCCAATTCTTAGGATCTGAAGCTCTATCTCTTTCAGTCTTATCTCATGAGCCATCCTCTCTTTCTCCGTCTCATGAGCCAACCTCTGTTCCTCCTTCTCCTTCTCCAGCTTTGCTAAATCCCATGTGAGCTGTCTTTTCTCTCTCCGATCTGCTAACTCCACGCTGGATAAGCCCCCGCTAGAGACAGTGCTGCCCTTCCTAGAAAGTGTCCTGGGCCCTGCTGACAGGTTCCCCACCTCAGGTTGGTACATCTCAGCCCCCTCGGGGTCAGGCTCTCCATCCCTGTCTTCCTCCTCAGCCTTGCTTTCCCGGCGTGCCTCCCCCCAAGCCCTTAAGCTGGTTTGGAGTGCACCCTTCTTTGCTCCTGGGGGACAGTACACCCCCTCCCGCTGGCAAAACTCCCTGAGTTGGGCCACAGTGTACGTTTCTAGATTTTCTAGTACAAACTCCATCTTGCCCACTCAGGTTAGAGGACAGGTTTTGTGCAGTAACAATGTAGGGGGGTACCTTTAGTAATACCTCCTCCCACCACCAGAGTAAATTTGGAAAAAACAAAAACCCACAATTAGGAAGGCCGCTGTGAGAAAACTCCCGGTGTAGGCCTATGGACTACCCACAGTTATTGTTGAGTATATGTAGGCACAGCTCTATCCCACCACTGAACACCAATTTATGTTGGAAACGCCCACTCCCACTCCGCAGGGTGGTGGTGGACTCCCCGAACACACTGTGGTAGCTTGGCTCGAGTGGTCAGGAAACAGGCGCAGTGCTAAGCATACAATATACCCATACAATAACCATGCGTGCATCCGTTCCAAAAACGACTCTACACCGTAAAAATTATGAAAATATTCTTTCTTTATCTTTTTCTCTTAGTTGCTGATTGGAAAAATAAATAGGTCAATCACAATATACAAGTTTCAATTAGTGCAGGTCAAATAAATATTGGCTGTTTGATGAAATAAATAGGGGTGATCATAAATGACAGGGCATAAATACAAGTGCAATATATACAGACAATTAAATACTTTGAGGCAATAAATACTGTACCAATAAATATTGTACACCAACAAGTCCTGTGGACCTATAAATATAGTGCAGCAATAAATAGATAAAAATTCAATAAATACAGTATCCCCAATAAATAATTACAAGTATACAGCACCCCTCATATAATCAGATGACACTTCACTTCTTAAGGGCTGATTTGGCCCAGGCACAGCTTGTAGGGTTGTGGAAGGCTTGAGGGGGGAGGCTACTCCCTGGCTGGGACAAGGCTGAGGCCTAAACTGAGGTAGATCAAAGGGGGGAAATACCAATGCCCTGGCTTTCCTTCTCCACACAACCTCTCTAGGTTAGTCCCAGTTCACCCCAGGCACAGTCAGGTTGGTTTCAGCACCTCCCTAGCCCCTTAGAGCAGTCTCTCAGGTCTCCACAGGGCCTTAGGCGCCCTCTACTCCACTTACTGCCCTTTTTCTGATGTTCCGACGCCGCTGGAGTCGTGTCGACGCCGTGAGGCGGTTCCGGTTCGGTCTCGGCACAATGTCAGTTCTTTGACGACGCCGGCAGGCGGTTCCGGTCCGATGTCGGTGGCCTCGGTTCGATCTCGACCTCCGATTCGACGGCGTCAGGCAGTCTCTTCACGATGTCGACTTCGGGCGGCTCCGGTCCGATGGCGCTCTCGGCTCCGATGACGTCGGCCGGCCTGGCCTCGATGTCGACTTCCGGCGACTCCGGGGTGCGATCCTCACCCCCGACCTCCGGTGCTCCTCCACACAGGTTCCGGGCGACTCCGGAGTGCGATCCTCACTCCCGACCTCCGGTGCTCCTCTACCTCGGTCTCCGACGACTCCGGAGGGCGGACTTCACTCCTCCGATGACGCCGCTCGCTCGACCTCGGTTCACTTCCTCCTCGACCTCTGGTATTCCTCACGACCTCCGTCGGCGCCCTCTCACGACCTCAGGCGGCTCCGGGTACGACGTCTGCTACTTCAGTCAGCGCCGCTTCTCCACCTCGGGCTCCAGGTCTTCAGGCTACTCGACGCCGGACTCCAGGGAAACCAGTTCTCAGGTCAGGATCTTGCTGCTTTCTGCTTCTAAGGCCTGTTCCTGCTGTTCAGGTCCTTAGGATGAGTTTTTCTGTCTTCTTCCCACACAGGGCTATAGGCTGGGATCCATCAGTAGGGACAAGTGTCAAGGGTGGGTTTATGGACCCCACTCCAGGCACAAGTTTCCACCCCTGCTGCTTCACTCCTTCCTCCTTCACTGTTGTGCTCCTCTCTCTTCACCAGTCAGGTGCCAACTGCCAGCTCCAACTGCCAACTGCCTCTCTTATCCTCCCAACATTCTAAACGGTCTCCAACTGTCACAGAGTTCTGGAATCTCCTGGAATGTTCTGGAAGGTGCTGGTAGGTTCCAGTGGATGCTGGTGATGTCACAGGTGGCCACCATTTTGTGCTCCAGGCCCTCAGACAGAAGTTTCAGGGGTAGGTAAAATGGCTCCCTGAATCTGCAGCAACACTAAAAAGTCTGGTGGTTCCCAAAAAGGAAAAATTCAAACAGGGTTTGAGGCAAAAGTGGGACAAAATAAATAATGATGAGGAGGGACCACCCAAAGGGCTGACAGGTCTAACAGTGGTGTATATGGTGGTGGACGTGGTGGTGGACGTGGTGGTGGATGTGGTGGTGGAGGACGTGGACATGGTGGTGGTGGACGTGATGGTGGTGGACATGGTGCTGGTGGACATGGTGATGGATGTGGTGGTGGTGGACGTGGTGGTGGACGTGGTGGTGGATGTGGTGGTGGAGGTGGACGTGGTGATGGTGGTGGTGGATGTGGTGGTGGTGGATGTGGTGGTGATGGAAGACGTGGTGGTAATGGACATGGTAGTGGTGGACCTGGTGGTGGTGAATGTGGTGGTGGTGGACATGGTGGTGGACATGGTGGTGGATGTGGTGGTGGTGGACATGGTAGTGGTGGACGTGGTGATGGTGGACATGGTGGTGGTGGTGGATGTGGTGATGGACGTGGTAGTGGTGGTTGATGTGGTGGATGTGGAGTTGGTGGTGGATATGGTAGTGGTGGACCTGGTGGTGGTAGTAGGTGGACCTGGTGGTGGTGGTGGTGGTGGTGGTGGTGGACGTGGTGGTGGTGGACATGGTGGTGGATGTGGTGGTAGACATGGTGGTGGTGGACATGGTGGTGGTGGACGTGGTGGTGGTGGACATGGTGGTGGTGGATATGGTAGTGGCGGTGAATGTGGGGGTAGTGGATGTGGTGATGGTGAAGGATGTGGTGGTGGTGGACATGGGGGTGGTAGTGGTGGACGTGGTGGATGTGGTGGTGGTAGAAGTGGTGGTGATAGAGGACGTGGTGGACGTGGTGGTAGTGGACCTGGTGGTGGTGGACGTGGTGGTGGACGTGGTGGTGGTGGACGTGGTGGTGGATGTGGTGGTGGTGGACGGGGTGGTGGTGGACACGGTGGTGGACATGGTGGTGGTGGACGTGGTGGTGGTGGACGTGGTGGTGGTGGTGGTGGTGGTGGACATGGTTTTGATGGTGGATGTGGTGGTGGTGGTGGATGTGGTGGTGGACATGGTGGAGGACGTGGTGGAGGGTGTGGTGGTGGAGGATGTGGACATGGTGATGGTGGACATGGTGGTGTTGGTGGATGTGGGGTGGTGGATGTGGTAGAGGACGTGGTGGTGAAGGACATGGACATGGTGGTGGTGGTGTACGTGGTGTTGGTGGACATGGTGGTGGTGGACATGATGGTGGATGTGGTGGTGGTGGGTGGATGTGGTGGGGGGCGTGATGGTGGAAGTGGACGTGGTGATGGTGGTGGTAGATGTGGTGGTGGTGGTGGACGTGGTGGACATGATGGTGGATGTGGTGGTGGGGGGTGGATGTGGTGATGGTAGTGGTGGATGTGGTGGTGATGGATGTGGTGGTGGTGGACGTGGTAGTGGTGGACATGGTAGTGGTGGACCTGGTGGTGGTGGACCTGGTGGTGGTGGATATGGTGGTAGTGGATGTGGTGGTGGTGGACATGGTGGTGATGGATGTGGTGGTGGATGTGGTGGTGGACGTGGTAGTGGTGGTTGATGTGGAGGTGGTGGATGTGGTGTTGGTGGTGGATGTGGTAGTGGTGGACCTGGCGGTGGTAGTAGGTGGACCTGGTGGTGGTGGACATGGTGGTGGACATGGTGGTGGATGTGGTGGTGTACGTGGTAGTGATGGACATGGTGGTGGTGGACATGGTGGTGGTGGACATGGTGGATGTGGTGGTGGTTGATGTGATGGTGGTGGAGGATGTGGTGGTGGTGGATGTGGTGGTGGTGGACATGGTGGTGGTGGTAGACATGGTGGTGGTGGTAGACATGGTGGTGGTGGTAGACGTGGTGGTGGTGGTGGACAAGGTGGTGGTTGTTAGACCTGCCAGCCCTTTGGCTGTCCCCTCCTCATTCTTTCTTCCTTTACCCTCTAATTTTTCTGTCCACTAGTTTTTTTTGGTGTTGACTTAGAGGCTCTGGGTGCCCCATCATCACTAATTGATGGTGTGGCACAAGGCGCTTCCCTAAAATGGAGGGAGGGAGAGAGCTCCTCCACAAAATGGTGGCGTAAACTGTCACCTTAGAACCTGGGCCATAGGCTGGCATGAGGAGCTCCAGAACCTTCTGGGCCACTCTAGCCAGTCAGGGCCCAGGCTATATATAGAGGTGGGGTGCGACGGCCATTTTGGTGGTGAACTGAGTTAGTCAGGAGTAAGGCACCTGAGTGGGGAGGTAGGAGCGCCAGAGGGGGGGAACTGACTGTTCTTAGGGCCTGCTTTTTCTCCCCCCTCGGTTGACACCACCCCCTACCTCGTGACCTAGCCCTGCCTTCAGCCTCTTACCCTGGGATCACGTCAACTTTTTGTGCTCCCCGTCTAGTCAGGACCCCTGAAGATAACTGGGGAAGAGAGTGACCATTTCTGACCTTATCCACCATTTTCCTGACTGTGCCTGGGTCCCTCCTATCTTGTTCCGCCACTTGCGTGTGGCCTGCCGCATTCCAACCAACCTGTCCTGAGCCTGGGCGTCGCTTTGAGGAGACAGGGGGCGCTAGGCGCCGAATACTTCGCCACCCCCGAACTGCCAGCCACCCCTAAATTTGTGCCACCCCCGTCGGGGCTGTCCCAGAGAATAGCTCACCGCTGCGGCCCAGGGCCGGAAAGATTGCCCCCATAGTCATCGGGTCCCGTGGAGAAGCCCAGGGCCCCATCGCTGCAGTCGGAAGGCAGGAAAGCCCACTGGAACCCTGCTAAGGCCTCACCAGGCCTGGAGCCATCCTGTGAGGGCCGCGCAAGGCCGTGAAGCGGATTCCCCCCATCACGTGACGGGGGCGGACTGCGAGACGCCGCCCCCTCCGCCGGGTGATTTGCCGACTGGGCCGCGCCCCGCAGGTCGCGCTGCATCGGCGGCTGCGGGCACGGGCCCTGGAAGTCTGAGGGAAACTCCGGAGCCGTCTGGAGTCCTGCGGAGCCCCCACCACCTCGCCGGACCGCGCCGAGTGGAGCGCTGACTGAGAGGAGGCCCGTGAGGGGCGAAAACCAGCACAGGGGCCGAGAGAAGGCTGAGGAGAAAGGTAACCCCTGGGGGAGGCAGGCAGAAGGCCGTAGAGAGGCCCAGAGTTCGCCCCTCCCCTGGGGAGGCCCAGTGAGTCACAACATTTCCCCCTGACTTGGGACCCACCTCACCAGCATCTCCTGCCTCTGTAGGGCTCCAGGACAAGGGAGTTTGGGGCCCAAGGACCTCGCCTCAGACGGAGAGTCCCGTTAAGGCCTTAGGTACTTGCTGGGGATAGCACTAATGAGGTACTGAGTACACCGCTAAGCGGAAGGGCCACTTTTAAGGCGCTATGAAATTACCAAGTGCAGTGCTATGTTAATGACTCTATTTAAGGTGCTATGAAATTACCAAGTGCAGTACTATGTTAATGACTCTATTTAAGGCGCTTTGAAATTACCAAGTGCAGTGCTATGTTAATGACTTTATTTAAGGCACTATGAAATTACTATGTGTAGTGCTACGTAAATGACTCTATTTAAGGCGCTATGAAATTGCTATGTGCAGCGTTATGTTAATGACTCTATTTAAGCCGCTATGAAATTGCTATGTGCAGCGCTATGTTTAATGACTCTATTTAAAGCGTTATTGAATTTGCTGTGCTGTGTTTGACCACCAGGTGGCGCGCTTGATTTCACATCAGGGCTAAGGTACTTAAGTACTGCCAATTTAACCACAACAAAATGTTTTGACCCTCATGTGGTGTAGATAAAAACTGATTGGTTTCATTTGAAAGAAAAAAGAAACCTGATAAAAGGAAAGATAAAGCTTTTCTAACTTTTATAATACATTGGTGTAGTGTCGTTTTTAGTGGTGATACGCTGGAGTGCTGAGGTGAGTGTGATGCAAGCAAGACATGTTACTCCGGAACAAGGCCTTTCCACCTGAGCCAAGCTACCCTAGGACTTTAGGTCCAACAAGTTGGTGTTCATCGGTGGGATTTTGAGCTTGTGCTTGCGTCCATTCATCAGCAATTCAGTGTGTGCCACGCACCCTACACCTGATTTTTGTTTTTATTGGAGTTTTCTCCAGGTTGTCTCCCTGATTGGATTCTTTTTGGATTTTCCGAAATTATCCCTGCCTTGTGGTGTGGCTTACTTTTGAAAGAAGGTCCTTCTCACCTTGAGAGTTCTTTTCCGCATTGTTTAGGGCCCCACCTGGCAGGATGGAGTTTGAGCTGGATAGTCTAGAAGAGTACACTGTAACCCAGCAAAAGGAATTTTGCCAGGAGAGGGGGGTATTTTTCAATGGGGGGAAAAGAGAGAGGAGCTCCAGACTAGCTTGAGAGCCTGGGTAATGGCCCACCCTAGCGGGGGACGGGAGGAGGAGGGACCGGGACCGGACACCACGGAAGGGGCAGAGTCACTTCTTCCCCCTGAGAGCAGCAATATGGTTGCAGGACCCAGGGCGCCTTCAAACGCTGGTAGTAGCGCTTCAGGGGAAGCCTGTCTTCGGCTGATTTAGCCGACAGGAGGGAGGAGAGGCAATTCAGGATGGAATTAGCCCGCTTGGAGAAGGAGAGGGAAGAGCGGAGGTTCCTTCATGAGCTCCATTTGAAAGAATTGGATCTCAAGGCCCTTCAGTTCGGGGTCCCCAGTAGTCCTGTTGGTGGCAGCGTACAGAAAGAAGTCACCAGGGAGCCCAGACCCCACTTACCAAAGGACGTAGTTGCCAGCTACGGTGTTGGGGACGACATCGCCAAGTGGTTGGCTGCCTATGAGGTCTCCTTATGAGCCCATGGGATCCCGGAAGCTCAGTGGGGGTACATGCCTCCGGTGGGGAGGGATGCCCTTTTAGCCCTAGAACAACGGGAGCAGACCAATTACCCCACCATGAGGGTCGCCTTGATTAGGAAGTTTGGGCTGACCCCTGAGAAGTACAGGCAGAGATTCCGGGGTAGCCAAAAGCTGGCCACCCAGATTTGGGTGGACTTCCTGGACTACGCCAAAAAGGCTTTGGAGGGCTGGGTGCAGGGCAGTGAGGTAAAAGACTACGAGGGGTTGTATAACCTGTTTTTGAGGGAGCACCTCCTCGAGAAAAGTTTTCCGGAGCTGCGTCAACACCTGGTGGACAGCAAGCTGACTAATCCTAGGAAGCTTGCAGAGGAGGCGGACATCTGGGCTAGTATCCGGGTGTCTTCTAAAGGAACTGAGGGGATTCCCAAAGGACTGGACAGGGCGCTTCCCAGAAGAAAGAGGGGGGAGACAAAAAGAAGGAGTTCCCTAAAGGCCCCCAAAAGAGTTCGCAGGGAAAGGGATCAGGATTCCCTCCTAAGGTTGGCCCCCACAAACCCCCTTATCCTGACCGTGGTCAGTAGCCTAGGGTTGTCCGTTGCTATGAGTGTGGTGAGATTGGGCACTATAAGGGGGATACCAAGTGTCCCAAGAGACCACACCCTCCCACAGGAGGAAAGACCCCCGGGGTGGCGAGTGTAGTGCTCAGGGAGGAATTGCCCCTAGATAAGGGAGGTGAGTGGGCAGGGCAAACATTAGTGTCCCTGGGAGACTGCGAGATGGTTCCTAAGACCCATGTGTCCTCGAATACTACCAAGTACAGGCAATGGGTCACCATCAATGGCCAGAGGGTGGAGGCTCTGAGGGACACAGGAGCCAGCATGACTATGGTAAGGAGTCAGCTGGTGTCCCCAGAGCAGGTGGTTCCCAACGTAGTCCACCCGGTTGTGATGGCTGACAACCGAGAGGGTCACTATCCGGTGGCTCAGATTCCCTTTGAGTGGGGAGCGGTTGCGGGTCCTCTTCAAGTTGCGGTAAGCCCTGCCATGCCGGTCGGCTGTCTGTTGGGAAATGACCTTGAACATATGGCCTGGAAGGAGGTCGAGTTCAAGGCTCATGTGGAGATGTTGGGGTCGCCTGAGTGGACTTGTGCCAACACGCGGTCCGTGACTGCCCGGAGGGGGAGTTCACAGAGGTTGGAGCCTGGGACAAAGGCCCAACCAGCTGCCAAAAAGGGTAAACGGGGACAGGGGAAGCCTGCCCCAGCATCTGCACCTCGTAAGGTGGATGGGGCAACTGAGGTGGTCCCAGAGTCCACAGAGGGGGATGTGACTTCCCTGGAGGGTTTACCTACCCCTGCAGAATGGCAGGTGGAGGGAGGACCTACCAGGGAGGAGTCTTGTCGGGCCCAGAAGGAGTGCCCCACCCTTGAGGGCTTACGGCGGCAGGCCAAAGCCCAGGCAGCGGGTAACGATTTGGGGAACTTCCACATATATTGGGAAGATGGTCTCCTCTATAGCGAACCCAAGGCTCTGGTGCATGGATCATCCCGGGCCTTGGTGGTTCCCCAGCGTTACCGAGCCTTCCTTTTGGAATGGGCTCATGAGATACCCTTGGTAGGACACTTGGGACAGGACAAGACCTTTGCTCGGCTTGTCCCTCACTTCTACTGGCCTCAGATGAGGATTACGTCCGACACTTTTTGTAGGACATGTGTCACCTGCCAAGCTAGTGGGAAAACAGGGGTGAAGCTGAAGGCTCCCCTGGAACCACTGCCTGTCGTTGGCATCCCCTTTGAGAGGGTGGGCATCGACATTGTTGGGCCAATGGATCCACCAACGTCTGCCGGTCACAGGTTTATCCTGGTTCTGGTGGATCATGCCACCCGGTACCCAGAGGCTATTCCTCTGAGGACCATTACCGCACCTGCGGTGGCACGGGCCCTGATGGGGATTTTCACCCGGATGGGGTTCCCCAAGGAAGTTGTGTCTGACAGAGGTGCCAACTTCATGTCGGCATACATGCGGGCTATGTGGAAGGAGTGTGGAGTCACCTACCGGTTCTCCACCCCTTATCACCCTCAGACCAATGGTCTGGTGGAGAGGTTTAATAAAACCTTGAAGGGCATGATCAGGAGTCTGCCCGAGAGCCTGCGGAGGAAATGGGACGTCCTCCTGCCTGGTTTGCTGTTTTCCTACAGGGAGGTACCGCAGAAGGGAGTGGGCTTCAGCCCCTTCGAGCTGTTGTACGGGCATCCTGTACGAGGACCCTTAGCCTGGTGAAGGATGGATGGGAAAAGACTCCCAGAAAACTTCCCCCGGATGTGGTGAGCTACATGCTGGCCTTTCGTAGCCAAATGGCTAGGTTGTGGAAGCAAGCTTCTGAAAACCTAGAAGCCAGCCAGACGGTCATTAAGGAGTGGTATGACCAAAATGCTCACCCGGTGGAGCTGGCACCTGGCCAGAAGGTGTGGGTCATGGAGCCTGGAGAGCTTAGCGCCCTCCAGGATCGCTAGTCAGGCCCCTTTGAGGTGATTGAGAAGAGGGGCAAGGTCACCTATGTGGTGGATCTTAAGACCCCCAGGCAGCCCCATCGGGTGCTCCATGTCAACAGCCTCAAGCCCCACCAAGAGAGATCAGAGGTCACTTTGATGGTGGTTGATGATGGTGACTGATGGGTCAGAGGAAGAGGAAAGTGAACCTCTCCCTGATCTTTTCGTGTCCCAAGAGAAGGATGGGTTGGTGGAGGGAGTGATCCTCTCACCATCTCTAACTCCCGAACAGCGGAAGGACTGCCGCCAGGTTCTGGAGCAGTACGCTTCACTGTTCTCACTTATCCCGGGAAGGACTCATCTGTGTACCCATGATGTGCACACAGGGGATAGCCCACCTGTGAAGTCCAAGTCCTACCGCTTGTCGGATAAGGTGAAGGCTAGCATCCATGGTGAAGTCACCAAGATGCTGGAGCTGGGAGTGATTGAACCTTCAAGCAGTCCCTGGTCCAGTCAGGTGGTACTGGTACCTAAAGCTGCCCCGCTGGGCACTACCCCAGAACTCAGGTTCTGTGTGGATTACAGGGGACTGAACTCTGTGACGAAGACCGATGCTCATCTTATCCCGAGGGCGGATGAGCTCATTGACCGGCTGGGAGCTGCCCAATATCTGAGTACCTTTGACCTTACATCCGGGTACTGGCAGATCTCCCTGACAGATGGAGCAAAGGAAAGGTCAGCCTTCTCCACCCCTGAGGGTTACTACAAGTTCTGCGCGATGCCCTTTGGGCTCAAGAACGCCCCTGCCACTTTTCAGCGGCTGGTGAACCAGGTCCTCTCCGGGATGGAGGCTTTCTCGGCTGCTTACCTGGATGACATCGCCGTCTTCAGCAGCAGCTGGGAGGACCATTTGTGTCACCTTCAGGCTGTCCTTCAGGCCCTGCACCAGGCGGGTCTGACGATTAAGGCTAGCAAATGCCAGATCGGGCAGGGGTCGGTAGTGTACCTCGGTCACTTGGTGGGTCGGGCAAGGTGCAACCCCTCCAGGCTAAGATCGAAACCATCATGGCCTGGGAACCCCCCAAGACTCAGACGGAGGTCCGAGCCTTTCTGGGCCTCACCGATTACTACCGACGCTTCGTCAAGGGGTATGGAACTATCGTGGCTCCCTTGACTGAGCTTACATCCAAGAAGCACCCTCGACGGGTAATCTGGACCGAGGTGTGTCAACGAGCCTTTGACACCTTGAAACAAGCAATGTGTGCGGCGCCTGTCCTCAGGGCCCCTGACTTCTCCAAAGAGTTCATCGTCCAAACGGATGCGTCGGAGCATGGCTTCGGGGCAGTGCTGTCGCAGCTCAATGAAGAGGGTCTGGACCAACCGGTGGTTTTCCTGTCCAGGAGACTACTCCCCTGGGCACAGAGGTGGAGTGTGATCGAGAGGGAGGCTTTTACGGTGGTGTGGGCTCTGAAGAAGTTGCGGCCATACCTGTTTGGCTCGCACTTCCTGGTTCAGACCGACCACCGGCCCCTCAGGTGGCTGATGCAAATGAGGGGCGAGAATCCTAAGTTGCTGAGGTGGTCCATCTCCCTACAGGGAATGGACTTCAGGGTGGAACATCGCCCAGGAGTGGACCACGCCAATGCTGACGGTCTCTCCAGGTATTTCCGCCTTAGTGAAGAGAACTCCCAAGGGATTGGGTAGCTCTCCCCACTTTCAGCTGGGGGGGACGCGTGTTAGACCTGCCAGCCCTTTGGCTGTCCCCTCCTCATTTTTTCTTCCTTTACCCTCCAATTTTTCTGTCCACTAGTTTTTTTTGGTGTTGACTTAGAGGGTCTGGGTGCCCGATCATCACTAATTGATGGTGTGGCGCAAGGCGCTTCCCTAAAATGGAGGGAGAGAGAGAGCTCCTCCACAAAATGGTGGCCTGAACTGTCACCTTAGAACCTGGGCCATAGGCTGGCATGAGGAGTTCCAGAACCTTCTGGGCCACTCTAGCCAGTCAGGGCCCAGGCTATATATAGAGGTGAGGTGCGACGGCCATTTTGGGTGGTGAACTGAGGTAGTCAGGAGTAAGGCACCTGAGTGGGGAGGTAGGAGCGCCAGAGGGGGGGAACTGACTGTTCTTAGGTCGCGCTGCATCGGCGGCTGCGGGCGCGGGCCCTGGAAGTCTGAGGGAAACTCCGAAGCCTTCTGGAGTCCTGCTGCGGAGCCCCCACCACCTCGCCGGACCACGCCGAGTGGAGCACTGACTGAGAGGAGGCCCGTGAGGGGCGAAAACCAGCGCAGGGGCCGAGAGAAGGCTGAGGAGAAAGGTAACCCCTGGGGGAGGTGGGCGGAAGGCCATAGAGAGGCCCAGAGTTCGCCCCTCCCCTGGGGAGGCCCAGTGAGCCACAACATTTCCCCCTGACCTGGGACCCACCTCACCAGCATCTCCTGCCTCGGTAGGGCTCCAGGACAAGGGAGTTTGTGGCCCGAGGACCTCGCCTCAGACGGAGAGTCCCCTTAAGGCCTTAGGTACTTGCCGGGGATAGCACTAATGAGGTACTGAGTACACCGCTAAGCGGAAGGGCCACTTCTAAGGCGCTATGAAATTACCAAGTGCAGTGCTATGTTTAATGACTCTATTTAAAGCGTTATTGAATTTGCTGTGCTGTGTTTGACCACCAGGTGGCGCGCTTGATTTCACATCAGGGCTAAGGTACTTAAGTACTGCCAATTTAACCACAACGAAATGTTTTGACCCTAATGTGGTGTAGATAAAAACTGATTGGTTTCATTTGAAAGAAAAGAGAATCCTGATAAAAGGAAAGATAAAGCTTTTCTAACTTTTATAATACCTTGGTGTAGTGTCGTTTTTAGTGGTGATACGCTGGAGTGCTGAGGTGAGTGTGATGCAAGCACGACATGTTACTCCGGAACGAGGCCTTTCCACCTGAGCCAAGCTACCCTAGGACTGTAGGTCCAACAGTGGGGAGGATGTGGTGGTGGTGGACATGGTGGTGGTAGACGTGGTGGTGGTAGACATGGTTGTGGTGGTGGACATGGTGGTGGACGTGGTGGTGGTGGTGGAAATGGTGGTGGTAGTGGACGTGGTGGTGGATGTGGTGGTGGTGGATGTGGTGGTGGTGGACGTGGGGGTGGTGGACATGGGGGTGGTGGACATAGTGGTGGTGGACATGGTGATGGTGGACATGGTGATGGTGGACATAGTGGTGGTGGATGTGATGGTGGTGGTGGACATGGTGGATGTGGTGGATGTGGTGGTGGACCTGGTGGTGGATGACGTGGTGGTAGTAGACGTGATGGTGGTGGGCGTAGTGGTGGACGTGGTGATGGGGGATGTGGTGGTGGTGGATATGGTGGACATGATGGTGGTGGATGTGGTGGTGGTGGACATAGTGATGGACGTGGTGGTGGGGGATGTGGTGGATGTGGGTGTGATGGACATGGTGGAGGTGGACGTGGTGGTGGTGGACATGGTGGTGGTGGTAGATGTGGTGGTGGATGTGGGTGTGGTGGTGGATGTGGGTGTGGATGTGGTGGTGGTAGACGTGGTGGTGGTGGACGTGGTGGTGATAGACATGGTGGTGGTAGACGTGGTGGTGGTAGACGTGGTGGTGATAGACGTGGTGGTGGTGGACATGGCTGTGGTGGTGGACATGGCTGTGGTGGTGGACATGGTTGTGGTGGTGTACATGGTGGTGATGGTGGAAGTGGTGGTGGACGTGGTGGACATGGTGTGGTGGACGTGCTGATGGAGATGGACATAGTGGTGGTGGACATGCTGGTGGTGGACGTGGTGGATGTGGTGGTGGTGGATGTGGTGGTGGACATGGTGGTGGATGTGGTGGTGGTGGACATGGTGTTCATGGATAAGGGTGTGCTTGCACACCTTACAGTGATATAGGCTACCTATATCCACATATATATACAGACACATATAAACCTATAAACCTGGTGGTGGACGTGGTGGTGATGGACTTGGTGGTGGATATGGTGGTGGACGTGGTAGTGGTGGTTGATGTGGTGGTGGTGGATTTGCTGTTGGTGGTGGATGTGGTGTTGGTGGTGGATGTGGTAGTGGTGGACCTGGTGGTGGAAGTAGGTGGACCTGGTGGTGGTGGTGGACGTGGTGGTGGTGGATGTGGTGGTGGTGGACGTGGTGGTGGTGGACATGGTGGTGGTGAATGTGGTGGTAGTTTATGTGGTGGTGGTGGAGGATGTGGTGGTGGTGGACGTGGTGGTGGTTGTGGACATGGTGGTGGTGGACATGGTGGTGGTAGTGGTGGACATGGATGTGATGGTGGTGGACATGGTGGTGGATGTGGTGGTGGTGGAGGACATGGTGGTAATGGACATGGGGGTGGTGGTGGACGTGGTGGTGGTGGATGTGGTGGTGGACGTGGTGGTGGTGGACATAAGGGTGGTAGACGTGGTGGTGGACCTGGTGGTGGACTTGGTGGTGGTGGTGGTGGTGGATGTGGTGGTGGATGTGGTGGTAGAGGTGGACGTGGTGATGGTGGATGTGGTGGTGGTGGACATGGTGGTGGAGGACGTGGTGGTTGTGGACATGGTAGTGGTGGACATGGTAGTGGTGGACCTGGTGGTGGTGGATGTGGTGGACCTGGTGGTGGACATTTTGGTGGTGGATGTGGTGGTGCTGGATATGGTAGTGGTGGACGTGGTGGTGGACATGGTAGTGGTGGTTGATGTGGTGATGGTGGATGTGGTGGTGGATGTGGTGTTGGTGGTGGATGCGGTGTTGGTGGTGGATGTGGTGGTGGTGGATGTGGTGGTGGTGGACGTGGTGGTGGTAGTAGGTGGACCAGGTGGTGGGGGTGGGGGTGGATGTGGTGGTGGTGGACATGGTGGTGGTGGACGTGGTGGTGGTGGACGTGGTGGTGGTGGGTGGACGTGGTGGTGGTGGACATGGTGGTGGTAGTGGTGGACATGGATGTGGTGGTGGTAGACGTGGTGGTGGTGGTGGAGGATGTAGTGGTAGTGGACATGGTGGTGGTGGTGGACATGGTGGTGGACGTGGTGGTGGACGTGGTGCATGTGGTGGACGTGGTGGTGGTGGACATGGTGGTGGATATGGTGGTGATCGTGTATTTGGTGGTGGATGTGATGGAGGACGTGGTGGTGGAGGACATGGACATGGTGGTGGTAGACGTGGTGGTGGACGTGGTGGTGGAGGACGTGGACATGGTGATGGTGGACGTGGTAGTGGTGGACATGGTGGTGGTGGACATGATGGTAGATGTGGTGGTGGTGGGTGAACCTGGTGATGGTGGTGGACGTGGTGGTGGTGGATATGGTGGTGGTGGATGTGGTGGTAGTGGACATGGTGGTGGTGGACGTGGTGGTGGTGGTGGATGTGGTAATTGATGTGGTGGTGGTGGATGTGGTGTTGGTGGACGTGGTATTGGTGGTGGATGTGGTAGTGGTAGACCTGGTAGTGGTAGATCTGGTGGGGGTAGTAGGTGGACCTGGTGGTGGTGATGGTGGACGTGGTGGTGGTTGACGTGGTGGTGGTGGATCTGGTGGTGGTGATGGTGAATGTGGTGGTAGTGGATTTGGTGGTGGTGGAGGATGTGGTGGTGGTGGTGGACATGGTGGTGGCAGACGTGGTGGTGGTAGACGTGGTGGTGGTGGACATGGTGGTGGTGGACGTGGTGGTGGATGTGGTGGACATGGTGGTGGATGTGGTGGTGGAGGTGGACGTGGTGATGGTGGATGTGGTAGTGGTGGACATGGTGGTGGAGGACATGTTGGTGGTGGATGTGGTAGTGGTGGACATAGTAGTAGTGGACCTGGTGGTAGTGAATGTGGTGGACATGGTGGTAGACATGGTGGTGGATGTGGTGGTGGTGGATGTGGATGTGGTGGATGTGGTGATGGACGTGGTAGTGGTGGTTGATATGGTGGTGGTGGATGTGGTGTTGGTGGTGGATGTGGTGGTGGATGTGGTAGTGGTGGTAGTAGGTGAATGTGGTGGTGGTGGTAGTAGGTGTACCTGGTGGCGGTGGTGGTGAACATGGTTGGGTGGACGTGGTGGTGGTGGACGTGGTGGTGGTGGACATGGTGGTGGTGGATATGGTGGTGGTGGTGGTAGTGAATGTTTTGATAGTGGATGTGGTGGAGGATGTGGTGGTGGTGGACATGGTGGTGGTGGACGTGGTGGTGGTTGTGGACGTGGTGGTGGTGGACATGGTAGTGGTGGACGTGGATGTGGTTGTGGTAGACGTGGTGGTGGTGGAAGTAGAGGACGTGGTGATAGTGAACATGGTGGTGGTGGTGGACATGGTGGTGGATGTGGTGGACATGGGGGTGGTAGACGTGGTGGTGGTAATGGTGGTGGACATGGTGGATATGGTGGTGATGGTGGATGTGGTGGCGGTGGTGTATGTGGTGATGGACGTGGTGGAGGATATGGTGGTGGAGGATGTAGACATGGTGGTAGTGGACATGGTGGTGATGGTGGATGTGGTGGTGGACGTAGTAGAGAACATGGACATGATAGTGGTGGATGTGGTGGTGGTGGACATGGTGGTGGTGGACATGATGGTGGATGTGGTCGTGGATGTGGTGGTGGAGGTGGACGTGGTAGTGGTGGACATGGTAGTGATGGACCTGGTGGTGGTGGATGTTGTGGTGATGGACGTGGTGGTGGACGTGGTGGAGGATGTGGTGGAGGACATGGTGGTGGAGGACGTGGACATGGTGGTGGTTGGACGTGGTGGTGGAAGACATGGGCATTGTGGTGGTAGACGTGGTGGTGATGGACATGGTGGTGGACATGGTGGAGGATGTGGTGGAGGATGTGGTGGTGGAGGACGTGGACATGGTGGTGGTGGACGTGGTGGTGGTGGACGTGGTGGTGGTGGATGTGGTGGTGGTGGATGTGGACATGGTGGTGGACATGGTGGTGGTGGATGTGGTGGTGGTGGTGGACATGGTGGTGGTGGACATGGTGGTGGTGGACGTGGTAGTGGTGGACGTGGTGGTGGTGGTGGACATGGTGGTGGTGTACATGGTTATGGTGGTGGTGGACATGGTGGTGGTAGTGGTGGATGTGGTGGTGGTGGTAGTGGTGGATGTGGTGGTGGTGGAAGTGGTGGTGGTGGACATGGTGGTGGATGTGGTGGAGGACATGGTGGTGGAGGACATGGACATTGTGGTGGTAGACGTGGTGGTGATGGACGTGGTGGTGGACGTGGTAGAGGATGTGGTGGTGGAGGACGTGGACATGGTGGTGGTGGATGTGGTGGTGGTGGACATGGTGGTGGTGGATGTGGTGGATGTGGACGTGGTGGTGGTGGATGTGGTGGTGGTTGTGGACATGGTGGTGGTAGACATGGTGGTGGTGGACGTGGTTGTGGTGGACGTGGTGGTAGTTGACATGGTAGTGGTGGTGGACGTGGTGGTGGATGTGGTATTGGTAAACGTGGTGGTGGTGGACGAGGTGGTGGTGGACATGGTGGTGAACATGGTGGTGGTGGACGTGGTTGTAGTGGTGGACATGGTGGATATGGTGGTGGTGGTGGACGTGGTGGTGGTGGACGTGGTGGTGGTGATGGACGTGGTGGAAGACATGGTGGTGGAGGACATAGACTTGATGGTGGTGGACGTGGTGGTGATGGTGGATGTGGACGTGGTGGTGGTGGACATGGTGGTGGTAGACGTGTTGGTAGTAGACATGGTTATGGTGGATGTGGTGGTGGTGGTGGTTGTGGATGTGGTGGTGGTGGACATGGTGGTGGTAGTGGTGGACGTGGATGTGGTGGTGGTGGACGTGGTGGTGGAGGAAGTGGAGGACGTGGTGGTAGTGGACATGGTGGTGGTGGTGGATGTGGTGGTGGACGTGATGGTGGTGGTGGTGGACATGGTGGTAGATGTGGTGGTAGTAGACGTGGTGGTGGTGGACGTGGTGGTGGACATGGTGGTGGTGGACAACGTGATGGTGGTGGTGGACATGGTCGACATTGTGGTGATGGGTGGATGTGGTGGTGGATGTGGTGGTGGATGTGGTGGTGGACATGGTGGAGGACATAGATATGGTGGTGGTGGACGTGGTGGTGATGGTGGACGTGGTGGTGATGGTGGATGTGGTGGTGGATGTGGTGGTAGACGTGGTGGAGGATGTGGTGGGGGACGTGGTGGTGGAGGACATGGACATGGTGGTGGTAGACGTGGTGGTGGTAGACATGGTGGTGGTGGGTGGATGTGGTAGTGGTGGACATGGTAGTGGTGGACCTGGTGGTGGTGGATGTGATGGTGGTAGACATGGTGGTGGACATGGTGGTGGTGGATGTGCTCGTGGTGGTCATTGACATGGTAGTGGTGGATGTGGTGGTGGTGGTGGATGTGGTGGTAGACGTGGTAGTGGTGGACATGGTAGTGGTGGACCGGGTGGTGGTGGATGGGGTGGTGGTGGACATGGTTGTGGACATGGTGGTGGTGGATGTGCTCGTGGTGATCATTGACATGGTGGTGGTGGATGTGGTGGTGGATGTGGTAGTGGTGGTTGATGTGGTGGTGGTGGATGTGGTGTTGGTAGACATGGTGTTGGTGGTGGATGTGGTAGTGGTTGACCTGGTGGTGGTAGTAGGTGGACCTGGAGGTGGTGGACGTGGTGGTGGTGGACGTGGTGGTGGTGGACGTGGTGGTGGTGGAAGTGGTGGAGGACGTGGTGGAAGTGGACATGGTGGTGGATGTGGTGGTGGATGTGGTGGTGGATGTGGTGGTTGTGGATGTGGTGGTGGTGGACGTGGTGGTGGTGGATGTGGTGGTGATGGACATGGTAGTGGACATGGTGGACATGGTGGTAGAGGATGTAGACATGGTGGTGGTAGACGTGGTGGTGGTGGATGTGGTGGTGGTGGAAGTGGTGGAGGACGTGGTAGTAGTGGACATGGTGGTGGTGGTGGTAGACGTGGTGGTGGATGCAGTGGTGGATGTGGTGGTGGTGGATGTGGTGGTGGTGGACGTGGTGGTGATGGACGTGGTTGTGGACGTGGTGGTGGACGTGGTGGACATGGTGGTGGATGTGGTGAAGGACATGGTGGAGGACATGGTGGTGGAGGACGTGGACATGGTGGATGTGGTAGAGGTGGACATGGTGGTGCTGGACATGATGGTGGATGTGGTAGTGGTGGTGGGTGGATGTGGTGGTGGACGTGGTGGTGGAGGTGGACATGGTAGTGGTGGACATGGTAGTGGTGGACATGGTAGTGGTAGTAGGTGGACCTGGTGGTGGTGGTGATGGACGTGGTGGTGGTGGACATGGTGGTGGTGGATATGGTGGTGGTGGTGGTGGTGAATGTGGTGGTAGTAGATGTGGTGGTGGTGGAGGATGTGGTGGTGGTGGACATGGTGGCAGATGTGGTGGTGGTAGACATGGTTGTGGTGGACGTGGTGGTGGTAGACGTGGTGGTGGTTGTGGATGTGGTGGTGGTGGACATGGTAGACATGGATGTGGTGGTGGTGGTGGAAGTGGTGGTGAAGGAAGACGTGGTGGTAGTGGAAATGGTGGTGATGGTGGACGTGGTAGAGGACATGGTGGTGGAGGACATGGACATGGTGGTGGTGGAAGTGGTGGTGGTGGACATGGTGGTGGATGTGGTGGTGGTGGACGTGGTGGTAGACGTGGTAGTGGTGGACATGGTGGTGGAGGTGGATGTGGGGATGGTGGACATGGTGGAGGACGTGGTGGTGATGGACATGGTAGTGGTGGACCTTGTCGTGGTGGATGTGGTGGTCATGGTGGTGGACATGGTGGTGGTGGATGTGGTGGTGGTGGATGTGGTGGTCATGGTGGTGGACATGGTGGTGGTGGATGTGGTGGTGGTGGATGTGGTGGTGGTGGATGTGGTGGTGGTGGACGTGGTATGAATGTGGTGGTGGATATGGTAGTGGTGGTTGATGTGGTGGTGGTGGATGTGGTGTTGGTGGTGGACGTGGTGTTGGTAGTGGATGTGGTAGTGGTGGACCTGGTGGTGGTAGTAGGTGGACCTGGTGGTTGTGGTGGACAAGGTGGTAGTGGATGTGGTAGTGGTGGACATGGTGGTGCTGGACATGGTGGTTGATATGGTGGTGTTGGTGGTGGTGGTGGTGATTGTGGTGGTGGTGGTTGATGTGGTGGTGGTGGAGGATATGGTGGTGGTAGACATGGTGGTGGTGGTAAACGTGGTGGTGATGGACGTGGTGGTGATGGACGTGGTGGTGGTGGACATGGTGGTGGTGGATATGGTGGTGGTGGTGGTGAATGTGGAGGACATAGACATGGTGGTGGTGGAGGATGTGGTGGTGGTGGATGTGGTGGTGGATGTGGTGGTAGACGTGGTGGAGGACGTGGTGGGGGACGTGGTGGTGGAGGACATGGAAATGGTGGTGGTGGACGTGGTGGTGGTAGACATGGTGGTGGTGGACATGATGGTGGATGTGGTGGTGGTGGGTGGATTTGGTAGTGGTAGACATGGTAGTGGTGGACCTGGTGGTGGTGGATGTGATGGTGGTGGACATGGTGGTGGACATGGTGGTGGTGGATGTGCTTGTGGTGGTCATTGACATGGTGGTGGTGGATGTGGTGGTGGATGTGGTAGTGGTGGACATGATAGTAATGGACCGGGTGGTGGTGGATGTGGTGGTGGTGGTGGATATGGTGGTGGTAGACGTGTTGGTAGTAGACATGGTTATGGTGGACGTGGTGGTGGTTGTGGACGTGGTGGTGGTGGACATGGTGGTGGTAGTGGTGGACGTGGATGTGGTGGTGGTGGACGTGGTGGTGGTGGACATGGTGGTGGACATGGTGGTGGTGGTGGACATGGTGGATATGGTGGTGATGGTGGATATGGTGGTGGTGGTGGATGTGGTGGTGGATGTGGTGGTGGATGTGGTGGTGGACATAGACATGGTGGTGGTAGACGTGGTGGTGGATGTGGTGGTAGACGTGGTAGAGGGACGTGGTGGGGGACGTGGTGGTGGAGGACATGGACATGGTGGTGGTGGACGTGGTGGTGATAGACATGGTGGTGGTGGTGGACATGATGGTGGATGTGGTGGTGGTGGGTGGATGTGGTAGTGGTGGATATGGTAGTGGTGGACCTGGTGGTGGTGGATGTGATGGTGGTGGACATGATGGTAGACATGGTGGTAGTGGATGTGCTCGTGGTGGTCATTGACATGGTGGTGGTGGATGTGGTGGTGGTGGTTGATGTGGTGGTAGACGTGGTAGAGCTGGACATGGTAGTGGTGGACCGGGTGGTGGTGGATGTGGTGATGGTGGACATGGTGGTTGTTGGACTTGGCCCTTCTGGCAGGTTCACCCCTGAACTTTTTTGCTTTTTACTGATGACTTGGTATGGTAATTGTTTGGTCTTTGCGCACTTTCCCTGTGTCCCAGGGTAAAGTGCGTGCGTGCTCTGAGTGCATGTGGTGAGATAGGCCTGCCCTCCCATAGGAATGCATGGGGAATGTATGTGTCCCTAGTAGTTCCTGATGCGTGGGGTGTGCAGGCCCGAGTTTGGTATGTGCGGACTCGTGGGAGTGAGTGCTGCGCGATGATGTGTGCGGCGTGCATGTACCTAGTGTGGAAGTGCCACTTCTAGAAGTGGGCACTTCTGTGTGCAGTGTGTCTGTCGCGTGATTGGCTGGTCATGTCATGTGACGGGCTAGGGATTCCCCAGAGTCAGGATGAGTCACCCAGTGGTGAATGGGGAGATCAGCAGCTAGATGGGTGGGAGGAGTACACCTGGGTCCTGAATAGGACAGGGTTTTCCACACACAATGCTGGCCCCGCCCCCTGCGGTGCGACTGACGACCCTAGCCCTGCCAATGAATAGAGTGAGGGGCTGAGCACATCAAGGGTGCTCCCCAACCAGCTGCGACTGGTTTTCCCCCTCACCCTGAACCCAGAACAAAGGGGTTTTGCTGTATAAGAATGGGGCTGTGTCCCCACAGAAACTGTTCTTTGCCAGGATCCTGCCTGAGGGGGGCTGCTGCTGCTGCTGCTGGACCAGAGGACCGCCACCTGGACTACCTCCCTGCCTGGAGGCCCAGTGAGCTGGCTCTGGGTCCAGCCTTGCCCCCACCCCTGCCCTGCTGCATGCAGGGGAGAACTTGCCTGGACTTTTGCTGATTGTGTGCCCTGAAGCGCTGGGAGCGCTTTATTTTTCACCTCTAGTGCCTGGAAGCGCTTTCCTTTTCCTTTAGCGCTCAGGAGCGCTTTTATTTCTAAAAAGCCGGTGCCCACCCGGCGTCTGCCCCGTCTCTGCCGAGCCTGAAGTCCCCTGGCAGGTGCCCACCCTGCCAGGGACATTGCCGCCATAATCGAGTGCCCACCTCGATTTACTGCCCTCAGAGAAGCGCCGGTGCCCACCCGGCATTTGCCCCGTTTTTATTGCCTATTTTGGATTTCTCACTACGGGAGCCCACCCCGCATTGCCGCCGTACTGAGGAGCTCACTGCCGCGACCAGGAAGCCCGGTGAGTCTGCGCGTTGGTGGGCGGGGCCTGCCCACGTCATAGAGCCGCGAGGGCTCCCCTTGCATCGGACGGAGAGAACGGGTGTCCAACCCGCTTCCCTGTTGTTCTCGGAGCGGGTGCCTACCCCGCCGAGCACCACGAGAAGGAGAAACGGGAGACGTCCGCCGCGATCGCAGGACAATCAGGTGAGCCGGTGTGTTGGTGAGCGGAGTCTGGCCACGTCTGGGAGCCGCGAGGGCTCCACTCCCGCATTTGCCCCGAGGAGAGAGGTCCCACCCGGAGGAGCGAGTACTGCCGGTGAGTAGAGGCCCGCATTGTTCCTCTAGAGCCTAGAGGGCTCCAACCCACGCCAGGCATTGTGTCTTTTAGAGCCCCAGTGCGCTCCAACGATTGGGGCATTTTGATCAAACTGAGTCCATGACCAGGACTCCAACGACGGGGGCATACTGGTTTTCAGAGCCCACGAGGCTCCCACACCGGGCATTGGTTGTTGCTCAGAGTCCAGAGGGACTCCAACACCCCGCATTGTTTTCTTTGAGCGCTGGTGCGCTCCAACGAAGGGGCCATTATTTCTCGAGCCTAGAAGGCTCTAGGGGGCATTTCATTTGTTTCAGAGCCCTGGGAGGCTCCAACGTTGGCCCCAGCATTTCTCCAGTTGCCCAGCACTTAGTGGGCAACTGCTACGTGTAGGTTGTGCTTTGTGCGCGCTGGTTGGCGCAGCCTGCGCCGGCGCGCCCTGACTTTTCTGGACACAGGGCGTCCTTGCCCCTTCAAGGCCAGTTGGCCTAGGGACTGCCACAGGTGGTGGCTTATGTGAGTTTTGGCGCTATTGTTCCTTTCCTGCACCTCTGAATGTGTTTATGCGTCATGTGCTTTGCTTTACACCTCTGAATGATATGCATCATGTGTTTATGTGCTTAGACCACTACAGGTATTGTGATACTTAGGTGGTTGTTTTCTCCCTAGTACAGGTGGTGCTAGTGAGGTCCTGATTCCCTGCGCAATATTTTCCTAAGGTGGTTAGGGTTGCGTAGGTGGTACTTACCTAATACCAGTAGTTACTGGTTGTGTGCTACATATGTTATTTTGTACTACAGTATTATTCCTATGTTCTAAAAAGTGCAAATTCCTGACAGTGGTCCAGGTGGCCCTGTCCCCTATATATATAATCCCTTGTAAATTCTGCCCGTGCCTGTTGGCACATTGTAGAGTGTGTGTTTTTATCTAATGTGTTGTGTATAATACAAAGGCTATTTTTATAGAATACCTTGTGTGGAGTTTCCTTTGTGGTGGGCCTTGGGTGTTGTTGCTGCGTGCGCGCGCAAACGCTTTACACATCGCCTCAGGGATAAGCCTGACTGCTCGTGCCAAGCTACCAAGGGGGTGAGCAGGGGTTATCTTTGGCGTGTAACTCCCCAGCCCTGACTAGAGTGGTGGTTTCTGTCTGGCTTTGGCGCAAGCCTCAGCTAACCAGAAATCCCATTTCTAACAGTGGTGGACATGGTGGTGGTGGATGTGCTCGTGGTGATCATTGACATGGTGGTGGTGGATGTGGTGGTGGTGGTGGATGTGGTAGTGGTGGTTGATGTGGTGGTGGTGGATGTGGTAGTGGTGGACATGGTAGTGGTGGACCGGGTGGTGGTGGATGGGGTGGTGGTGGACATGGTGGTGGACATGGTGGTGGTGGATGTGCTCGTGGTGATCATTGACATGGTGGTGGTGGTGGATGTGGTAGTGGTGGTTGATGTGGTGGTGGTGGATGTGGTGTTGGTAGACATGGTGTTGGTGGTGGATGTGGTAGTGGTTGACCTGGTGGTGGTAGTAGGTGGACCTGGAGGTGGTGGACATGGTGGTGGTGGTGGTGGTGGACGTGGGGGTGGTGGACGTGGTTGTGGACATGGTGGTGGACGTGGTAGACATGGTGGTGGATGTGGTGAAGGACGTGGTGGAGGACGTGGTGGTGGAGGACGTGGAGATGGTGGTGGTGGATGTGGTGGAGGTGGACATGGTGGTGGTGGACATGATGGTGGATGTGGTAGTGGTGGTGGGTAGATGTGGTGGTGGACGTGGTGGTGGAGGTGGACATGGTAGTGGTGGACATGGTAGTGGTGGACCTGGTGGTGGTAGTAGGTGAACCTGGTAATGGTGGTGGTGATGGACGTGGTGGTGGTGGACACGGTGGTGGTGGATATGGTAGTGGTGGTGGTGGTGAATGTGGTGGTAGTAGATGTGGTGGTGGTGGAGGATGTGGTGGTGGTGGACATGGTGGTGGCAGACGTGGTGGTGGTAGACATGGTTGTGGTGGATGTGGTGGTGGTGGTGGACGTGGTTGTGGACATGGTAGACGTGGATGTGGTGGTGGTGGTGGAGGTGGTAGTGATGGAGGACGTGGTGGTAGTGGAAATGGTGGTGGACGTGGTAGAGGTCATGGTGGTGGAGGACATGGACATGGTGGTGGTGGACGTGGTGGTGGTGGATGTGGTGGTGATGGACATGGTGGATGTGGTGGTAGTGGATGTGGTGGTAGACATGGTAGTGGTGGACGTGGTGGTGGAGGTGTGTTAGACCTGTCAGCCCTTTGGGTGGTCCCTCCTCATCATTGTTTATTTTGTCCCACTTTTGCCTCAAACCCTGTTGGTATTTTTCCTTTTTGGGAACCACCAGATTTTTTAGTGTTGCTGCAGATTCAGGGAGCCATTTTATCTACCCCTGGAACTTCTGTCTGAGGGCCTGGAGCACAAAATGGTGGCCACCTGTGACATCACCAGCACCCACTGGAACCTACTAGAACCTTCTGCAACATTCTGGAGCCCTGTGACAGTTGGAGGCGGTTTAGAATGTTGGGAAGCTAAGACAGAGAGTTGACAGTTGGAGCTGGCAGTTGGCACCTGACTGGTGAAGAGTGAGCAGCAGAAACCTGAAGGAGGAAGGAGTGAGGCAGCAGGGGTGGAAACTTGTGCCTGGAGTGGGGTCCATAAACCCACCCTTGATACTAGTCCCTACTGACTGAGCCCAGCCTGAAGCCCTGTGTGGGAAGAAGCAAGAAAAACCATCTTAAGGACCTGGACAGCAGGAACAGGCCTTAGAATCCAAGAACAGCAAGATCCTGACCTGGATACTGGTTTCCCTGGAGTCCGACGTCGAGTAGCCTAGAGACCCGGAGCCCGAGGTGGAGAAGCGGCGCTGACTGGAAAAGCAGACGTCGTACCCGGAGCCGCCAGAGGTCGAGAGAGGGCGCCGACGGAGGTCGTGAGGAGTACCAGAGGTCGAGGAGGAAGTCATCCGAGGTCGAGTGAGTGGCGTCGACGGGGGAGTGAAGTCCGCCCTCCGGAGTCGCCGGAGACCGAGGTGAAGCGTGCCGGAGGTCGGGAGTGGAGGTCGCACTCCGGAGTCGCCGGAACCTGAGGAGAGGAGCACCGGAGGTCGGGAGTGAGGATCGCACTCCGGAGCCGCCGGAAGTCGACATCGAGCCAAGGCCGGCCGACGTCATCGAAACTGAGGTCGCCATCGGACCGGAGCCGCCCGAAGTCGACATCGAGCCAAGTCTGCCCGACGTCATTGAATCGGAGGTCGAGATCGAGCCGAGGCCGCCGACATCGAACCGGAACCGCCTACCGGCGTTGTCAAAAACGGACATTGTGCCGAGGCCGCCGACATCGAACCGGAACCGCCTCACGGCGTCGACACGACTCCAGCGGCGTCGGAGCTTCAGAAAAAGGGCAGTAAGTGGAATAGAGGGCGCCAAAGGCCCTGTGGAATCCTAAGAGACTACTCTAGGGGTTAGAGAGGTGCTGGAACCAGCTGGACTGTGCCAGGGGTGAGCTGAGACTAATTTAGAGGGGTTGTGTAGGGTGAGAGAGCCAGGTCTCTGGTATTCCCCCCTTGATCTACCTCAGTTTAGGCCTCAGCCTTGTCCAAGCCAAGGAGTAGACACCCTCAAGCCTTCCACATCCCCACAAGCTGTGCCTGGGCCAAATCAGCCCATAGAAATTTAAATGTGATCTGATTCTATGAGTGTCACTGTCAGCTTTTAATTATTTATTGAGGGCACTGTATTTATTGTATTTAACCTATTTATTGCTTCACTGTATTTATTGTTCCACAGTATTTATGGTCGCACAATATTTATTGGTTTACAGTATTTATTGCCTCAGAATATTTAATTGCCTGTATGTATTGCACTTATATTTATGCCTTCCTTATTTATGATCACCCCTATTTATTGAATCATTAAGACAGTATTTATTTGACCTGCACTATTTAAAAAGCCTTGTATATTGTGATTGTGTTTTTATTTATTTAATCAGCAACTAAGAGAAAAAGAAGATAAATAGAGATATTTTTATAATTTTTACGGTGTAGAGTCGTTTTTGGAACGGATGCACGCATGGTTCTTGTATGGGTATGACGTATGCTTAGCACGGTGCCTGATTCCTGACCACTCGAGCCAAGCTACCACTGTATATGTCTGGAGAGACCCCGTTAACACCACCCTTTCCGGTGTGGGAGTGGAGTATTTCCAACAAGGTGGATGTGGTGATGGTGGATGTGGGGATGGTGGACATGGTGGTGGAGGACGTGGTGGTGGTGGACATGGTAGTGGTGGACGTTGTCGTGGTGGATGTGGTGGACATGGTGGTGGACATGGTGGTGGTGGATGTGGTGGTGGTGGACATGGTGGTGGTGGTGGTGGACGTGGTGTTGAATGTGGTGGTGGACATGGTAGTGATGGTTGATGTGGTGGTGGTAGATGTGGTGTTGGTAGATGTGGTGTTGGTGGTGGACGTGGTGTTGGTGGTGGATGTGGGAGTGGTAGACCTGGTGGTGGTAGTAGGTGGACCTGGTGGTTGTGGTGGACAAGGTGGTAGTGGATGTGGTAGTGGTGGACATGGTGGTGCTGGACATGGTGGTGGTGGATATGGTGGTGGTGGTGAATGTGGTGGTAGTGGTTGATGTGGTGGTGGTGGAGGATATGGTGGTGGTGGACATGGTGGTGGTGGTAGACGTGGTGGAGATGGACGTGGTTGTGGTGGACATGGTGGTGGTGGATATGGTGGTGGTGGTGGTGAATGTGGAGGACATAGACATGGTGGTGGTGGAGGATGTGGTGGTGGTGGACGTGGTGGTGGTAGAAGTGGTAGAGGACATGGTGGAAGTGGAGATGGTGGTGGACATGGTGGTGGACATGGTGGTGGATGTGGTGGTTGTGGATGTGGTGGTTGTGGATGTGGTGGTGGTGGATGTGGTGGTGGTGGACGTGGTGGTGGTGGACGTGGTGGTGATGGACGTGGTAGTGGACGTGGTGGTAGAGGATGTAGACATGGTGGTGGTAGACGTGGTGGTGGTGGAAGTGGTGGAGGACGTGGTGGTAGTGGACATGGTGGTGGTGGTGGTAGACGTGGTGGTGGTGGTGGACGCGGTGGTGGATGTGGTGGTGGTGGACATGGTGGTGGTGGACGTGGTGGTGATGGATGTGGTGGTGATGGACGTGGTTGTGGACGTGGTGGTGGACGTGGTGGACATGGTGGTGGATGTGGTGAAGGACGTGGTGGAGAACGTGGTGGTGGAGGACGTGGACATGGTGGTGGTGGATGTGGTGGAGGTGGACATGGTGGTGGTGGACATGATGGTGGATGTGGTAGTGGTGGTGGGTGGATGTGGTGGTGGACGTGGTGGTGGAGGTGGATGTGGTAGTGGTAGACATGGTAGTGGTGGACCTGGTGGTGGTAGTAGGTGGACCTGGTGGTGGTGGTGGTGATGGACGTGGTGGTGGTGGACATGGTGGTGGTGGATATGGTGGTGGTGGTGGTGAATGTGGTGGTAGTAGATGTGATGGTGGTGGTGGAGGATGTGGTGGTGGTGGACATGGTGGTGGCAGACATGGTGGTGGTAGACATGGTTGTGGTGGACATGGTGGTGGTGGACGTGGTTGTGGACATGGTAGACGTGGATGTGGTGGTGGAAGTGGTGGTGATGGAGGATGTGGTGGTAGTGGAAATGGTGGTGGACGTGGTAGAAGACATGGTAGTGGAGGACATGGACATGGTGGTGGTGGACGTGGTGGTGGTGGTGGTGGATGTGGTGGTGGTGGACATGGTGGTGGACATGGTGGTAGACATGGTAGTGGTGGACGAGGTGGTGGAGGTGGATGGGGTGATGGTGGATGTGGGGATGGTGGACATGGTGGTGGAGGATGTGGTGGTGGTGGACATGGTAGTGGTGGACCTTGTCGTGGTGGATGTGGTGGACATGGTGGTGGACATGATGGTGGACATGGTGGTGGTGGATGTGGTGGTGGTGGACATGGTGGTGGTGGATGTGGTGGTGGTGGACGTGGTGTTGAATGTGGTGGTGGACATGGTAGTGGTGGTTGATGTGGTGGTGGTGGATGTGGTGTTGGTGGTGGATGTGGTGTTGGTGGTGGATGTGGTAGTGGTAGTGGTGGACCTGGTGGTGGTAGTAGGTGGACCTGGTGGTTGTGGTGGACAAGGTGGTAGTGGATGTGGTAGTGGTGGACATGGTGGTGCTGGACATGGTGGTGGTGGATATGGTGGTGTTGGTGGTGAATGTGGTGGTGGTGGTTGATGTGGTGGTGGTGGAGGATATGGTGGTGGTGGACATGGTGGTGGTGGTAGACGTGGTGGAGATGGACGTGGTTGTGGTGGACATGGTGGTGGTGGATATGGTGGTGGTGGTGGTGGTGAATGTGGAGGACATAGACATGGTGGTGGTGGAGGATGTGGTGGTGGTGGATGTGGTGGTGGTGGAGGATGTGGTGGTGGTGGACATGGTGGTGGCAGATGTGGAGGTGGAAGACATGGTTGTGGTTGTGGACGTGGTAGACATGGTGGTGATAGTGGTGGAAGTGGATGTGGTGGTGGTGGACGTGGTGGTGGTGGAGGACGTGGTGGTAGTGGATATGATGGTAGTGGTGGACGTGGTTGTGGACGTGGTGGTGGTGGTGGTGGATGTTATGGTGGATGTGAACATGGTGGTGGATGTGGTGGTGGTGGATGTGGTGGTGGTGGATGTGGTGGTGGTGGATGTGGTGGTGGTGGACGTGGTGGACATGGTGGTTATGGTAGATGTGGTGGTGGTGGTGGATGTGGTGGTGGACGTGGTGGTGGAGGACGTGGACATGGTGGTGGTGATGGTGGATGTGGTGGTGGTGGTGGACGTGGATGTGGTGGAGGATGTGGTGGTAGAGGATGTGGACATGGTGGTGGTGGACATGGTGGTGGTAGACATGGTGGTGGTGGACATGATGGTGGATGTGGTGGTGGTGGGTGGATGTGGTGGTGGGTGTGATGGTGGAGGTGGATGTGGTGTTGGTGGATGTGGTGGTGGTGGATGTGGTGGTGGTGGTGGACATGGTGGCTGTGGTGGTGGACATGGTGGTGGTGGTGGATGTGGGTGTGGACATGGTGGGGGTGGATGGGGTGGTGGTGGATATGGTAGTGATGGACATGGTAGTGGTGGACCTGGTGGTGGTAGATGTTGTGGACATGGTGGTGGACATGGTGGTGGACATGGTGGTGGTAGATGTGGTGGTGGATGTGGTAGTGGTGGTTGATGTGGTGGTGGTGGTGGTGGATGTGGTAGTGGTGGACCTGGTGGTGGTAGTAGGTGGACCTGGTGGTGGTGGACGTGGTGGTGGTAGATATGGTGGTGGTGGTGATGGTGAATGTGGTGGTAGTGGATGTGGTGGTGGTTGAGGATGTGGTGGTGGTGGACATGCTTGTGGTGGACGTGGTGGTGGTGGATGTGGTGGTGGTTGTGGACGTGGTGGACATGGTGGTGGTAGACATGGATGTGGTGGTGGTGGACGTGGTGGTGGAGGTGGATGTGGTGATTGTGGATGTGGTGGTGGTGGACATGGTGGTGGAGGACGTGGTGGTGGACATGGTAGTGGTAGACATGGTAGTGGTAGACCTGGTGGTGGTGGAAGTGGAGGTGGTGTTGGTGGTGGATGTGGTAGTGGACGTGGTAGTGGTGGATGTGGTGTTGGTGGTGGATGTGGTGTTGGTGGTGGATGTGGTGGTGGTGGCCATGGTGGTGGTGGACGTGGTGGACATGGTGGTGGATATTGTGGTGGTGAATGTGGTGGTAGTGGATGTGGTGGTGGACATGGTGGAGGTAGACGTGGTGGTGGTAGACATGGTTGTGGTGGATGTGGTGGTGGTTGTGGACGTGGTGGTGGTGGACATGGTGGCAGTAGTGGTGGATGTGGATGTTGTAGTGGTGGAAGTGGTGGATGACATGGTGGTAGTGGACATGGTGGTGGTGATGGACGTGGTGGTAGACGTGGTGGATATGGTGGTGGTGGACGTGGTGGTGGTGGTGGACGTGGTGGTGGTGGAGGATGTGGTGGTGGTGGACGTGGTGGTGGTGGATGTGGTGGTGGACATGGTGGTGATGGTGGATGTGGTGGTGGACATGGTGGTGGATGTGGTGGTGGATGTGGTGGTGGAGGACATAGACATGGTGGTAGTAGACGTGGTGGTGATGGTGGATGTGGTGGTGGTGGTGGACGTGGTGGTGGACATGGTAGAGGACATGGTGGAGGATGTGGTGGTGGAGGACGTGGACATGGTGGTGGTAGACGTGGTGGTGGTGGACATGGTGGTGGTGGATGTGGTGGTGATGAATGTGGTGGTAGTGGATGTGGTGGTGCTTGAGGATGTGGTGGTGGTGGACATGGTGGTGGCAGATGTAGTGGTAGTAGACATGGTTGTGGTGGAAATGGTGGTGGTGGATGTGGTGGTGGTTGTGGACATGGTGGTGGTGGACATGGTGGTGGTGGACATGGTGGTGGATGTGGTGGTGGAGGTGGACGTGGTGATGGTGGATGTGGTGATGGTGGACATGGTGGTGGTGGACGTTGTAGAGGTGGACATGGTGGTAGTGGACATTAATGGTGGATGTGGTGGTGGTGGGTGGATGTGGTGGTGGACATGGTGGTGGAGGTGGATGTGGTAGTGGTGGACATGGCAGTGGTGGACCTGGTGGTGGTAGTAGGTGGACCTGGTGGTGGTGGTGGACGTGGTGGTGGTGGACATGTTGGTGGTGGATATGGTGGTGGTGGTGGTGAATGTGGTGGTAGTGGATTTGGTGGTGGTGGAGGATGTGGTGGTGGTGGAGATGGTGGTGGTAGACGTGGTGGTGGTAGACATGGTTGTGGTGGACGTGGTGGTGGTGGATGTGGTGGTGGTAGACGTGGTGGTGGTTGTGGACGTGGTGGTGGTGGACATGGTGGTGGTAGTAGTGGTGGACATGGATGTGGTGGTGGTGGATGTGGTGGTGGTGAAAGTGGTAGAAGACGTGGTGGTATTGGACATGGTGGTGGATGTGGTGGTAGACGTGGTGGGGATGTGGTGGTAGTGGACGTGGTGGTGGTGGACATGGTGGTGGACGTTGTGGTGGACGTGGTATACATGGTGGTAGTGGATATGGTGGTGCTGAATGTGGTGGTAGTGGATGTGGTGGTGGACATGGTGGTGGTTGACGTGGTGGTGGTAGACATGGTTGTGGTGGACGTGGTGGTGGTTGTGGACGTGGTGGTGGTGGACATGGTGGCGGTAGTGGTTGACGTGGATATAGTGGTGGTGGATGTGGTGGTGGTGGAAGTGGTGGATGAAATGGTGGTAGTTGACATGGGGATGGTGATGGACGTGGTGGTAGACGTGGTGGTGGATTTGGTGGTGGTGGACGTGGTGGTGGTAGAGGATGAGGTGGTGATGGACGTGGTGGTGGTGGATGTGGTGGTGGACATGGTGGTGGATGTGGTGGATATGGTGGTGATGGTGGATGTGGTGGTGGTGGTGGATGTGGTGGTGGACGTGGTGGAGGACGTGGTGGTGGAGGAAATAAAAAATGGTGGTAGAAGACGTGGTGGTGATGGTGGATGTGGTGGTGGTGGTGGACGTGGTGGTGGACATGGTAAAGGACATGGTGGAAGATGTGGTGGTGGAGGACGTGGACATGGTGGTGGGGGACGTGGTGGTGGTGAATATGGTGGTAGTGGATATGGTGGTGGTTGAGGATGTGGTGGTGGTGGACATGGTGGTGGCGGACATAGTGGTGGTAGACATGGTTGTGGTGGACGTGGTGGTGGACATGGTGGTGGTTGTGGACGTGGTGGTGGTGGACATGGTGGTGGTGGACATGGTGATGGATGTGGTGGTGGCGGACGTGGTGGTAGAGGTGGACGTGGTGATGGTGGATGTGGTGGTGGTGGACATGGTGGTGGAGGACTTGGTGGTGGACGTGGTAGTGGTGGACATGGTAGTGGTGGACCTGGTGGTGGTGGATGTGGTGGACATGGTGGTGGAGATGGTCATGGACGTGGTGGTGGTGGATGTGGTGGTGGTGGACGTGGTGGTGGACGTGGTGGTGGTGGTGGTGGATGTGGTGGCGGACGTGGTAGTGGTGGATGTGGTGGATATGGTGGTGGTGGTGGTGAATGTGGTGGTAGTGGATGTGGTGGTGGTGGAGGATGTGGTGGTGGTGGACATGGTGGTGGTAGACATGGTGGTGGTAGACATGGTTGTGGTAGACGTGGTGGTGGTAGACGTGGTGGTGGTGGACATGGTGGTGGTAGTGGTGGACATGGATGTGGTGGTGGTGAACATGGTCAGGTGGTGGAAGTGGTAGAGGACGTGGTGGTAGTGGACATGGTGGTGGTGGTAGACGTGGTGGTAGACGTGGTGGGGGATGTGGTGGTGGTGGACATGGTGGTGGTGGACGTGGTGGTGGTGGACGTGGTGGTGGACGTGGTGGTGGACATGGTGGTGGATGTGGTGGTGGATATGGTGGTGATGGTGGATGTGGTGGTTGTGGTGGATGTGGTGGTAGACGTGGTGGTGGACGTGGTGGAGGACGTGGTGGTGGAGGACGTAGACATGGTGGTGGACGTGGTGATGGTAAATGTGGTGGTGGTGATGGTAGACGTGGTAGAGGACATGGTGGAGGATGTGGTGGTGGAGCACGTGGTGGTGGTGGACGTGGTGGTGGACATGGTGGTGGTGATGGATGTGGTGGTGGTGGTGGACATGGTAGATATGGTGGTGATGGTGGATGTGGTGGTGGATGTGGTGGTGGATGTGGTGGTGGACGTGGTGGTGGACATGGTGGTGGAGGACATAGACATGGTGGTAGAAGACGTGGTGGTGATGGATGTGGTGGTGGTGGTGGTGGACGTGGTGGTGGACATGGTAGAGGAAATGGTGGAGGATGTGGTGGTAGAGGACGTGGACATGGTGGTGGTGGACGTGGAGGTGGTGGTGAATGTGGTGGTAGTGGATATGGTGGTGGTTGAGGGTGTGGTGGTGGTGGACATGGTGGTGGCAGACATAGTGGTGGTAGACATGGTTATGGTGGACGTGGTGGTGGTGGACGTGGTGGTGGTTGTGGACATGGTGGTGGTGGACATGGTGGTGGATGTGGTGGTGGCGGACGTGGTGGTGGAGGTGGACGTGGTGATGGTGGATGTGGTGGTGGTGGACATGGTGGTGGACGTGGTAGTGGTGGACATGGTAGTGGAGGACCTGGTGGTGGTGGATGTGGTAAACATGGTGGTGGAGATGGTCGTGGACATGGTGGTGGTGGACGTGGTGGTGGTGGACGTGGTGGTGGTAGTGGTGGATGTGGTGGACATGGTAGTGGTGGACGTGGTGGACATGGTGGTGGTGGATATGGTGGTGATGGTCGTGAATGTGATGGTAGTGGATGTGGTGGTGGTGGACGATGTGGTGGTGGTGGTAGGGTGGTGGTAGACATGGTTGTGGTAGACATGGTGGTGGTAGACGTGGTGGTGGTTGTGGACGTGGTGGTGGTGGACATGGTGGTGGTGGTGGTGGACATGGTGGTGGTAGTGGTGGACATGGATGTGGTGGTGGTGAACGTGGTGGTGGTGGAAATGGTAGAGGACGTGGTGGTAGTGGACATGGTGGTGGTGGTGGACATGGTGGTAGACGTGGTGGGGGATGTTGTGGTGGTGGACATGGTGTTGGTGGACGTGGTGGTGGTGGACGTGGTGGTGGATGTGGTAGTGGATGTGGTGGTGGACGTGGTGGTGGATATGGTGGTGATGGTGGATGTGGTGGTTGTGGTGGATGTGGTGGTAGATGTGGTGGTGGACGTGGTAGAGGACGTGGTGGTGGAGGACGTAGACATGGTGGTGGTGGACATGGTGGTGATGGTGGATGTGGTGGTGGTGATGGTGGACGTGGTAGAGGACATGGTGGAGGATGTGGTGGTGGAGGATGTGGACATGGTGGTGGTGGATGTGGTGGTGGTGGACATGATGGTGGATGTGGTGGTGGGTGGATGTGGTGGTGGACATGGTGGTGGAGGTGGACGTGGTCATGGTGGACATGGTAGTGGTGGACCTTGTGGTGGTGGATGTGGTGGTGATGGACATGGTGGTGGACATGGTGGTGGACGTGGTGGTGGACGTGGTAGACGTGGTGGTGTTGGACATGGTGGTGGATGTGGTGGTGGACGTGATAGTGGTGGTTGATGTGGTATTGGTGGTGGATGTGGTATTGGTGATGGATGTGGTAGTGGTGGACCTGGTGGTGGTAGTAGGTGAACCTGGTGGTGGTGGTGGTGGACGTGGTGGTGGTGGATATGGTGGTGGTGGATATGGTGGTAGTGGATGTGGTGGTGGTGGAGGATGTGGTGGTGGACATGGTGGTGGCAGACATGGTGGTGGTAGACATGGTTGTGGTGGATGTGGTGGTGGTGGACATGGTGGTGGTTGTGGATGTGGTAGACATGGTGGTGATAGTGGTGGAAGTGGATGTGGTGGTGGTGGACATGGTGGTGGTGGAGGACGTGGTGGTAGTGGACATGATGGTGGTGGAGGACGTGGTTGTGGATGTGGTGGTTGTGGTGGTGGATGTTGTGGTGGATGTGAACATGGTGGTGGATGTGGTGGTGGTGGATGTGGTGGTGGTGGACGTGGTGGTGGACGTGGTGGACATGGTGGTGGTGGACATGGTAGTGATGGTAGATGTGGTGGTGGTGGTGGATGTGGTGGTGGACGTGGTGGTGGAGGATGTGGACATGTTGGTGGTGATGGTGGATGTGGTGGTGGTGGTGGACATGGACGAGGATGTGGTGGTGGAGGATGTGGACATGGTGGTGGTGGACGTGGTGGTGGTAGACATGGTGGTGGTGGACATGATGGTGGATGTGGTGGTGGTGGGTGGATGTGGTGGTGGGTGTGGTGGTGGAGGTGGATGTGGTGGTGATGGATGTGGGTGTGGACGTGGTGGGGGTGGATGGGGTGGTGGTGGATGTGGTAGTGATGGACATGGTAGTGGTGGACCTGGTGGTGGTAGATGTGGTGGACATGGTGGTGGACATGGTGGTGGACGTGGTGGTAGATGTGGTGGTGGTGGACATGGTGGTGGTAGATGTGGTGGTGGATGTGGTAGTGGTGGTTGATGTGGTGGTGGTAGATGTGGTGTTGATGGATGTGGTGTTGGTGGTGGATGTGGTAGTGGTGGACCTGGTGGTGGTAGTAGGTGGACATGGATGTGGTGGTGGTGAACGTGTTGGTGGTGGAAATGGTAGAGGACGTGGTGGTAGTGGACATGGTGGTGGTGGTGGACATGGTGGTAGACGTGGTGGGGAATGTTGTGGTGGTGGACATGGTGGTGGTGGACGTGGTGGTGGTGGACGTGGTGGTTGACGTGGTAGTGGATGTGGTGGTGGACGTGGTGGTGGATATGGTGGTGATGGTGGATGTGGTGGTTGTGGTGGTAGATGTGGTGGTGGACGTGGTAGAGGACGTGGTGGTGGAGGACGTAGACATGGTGGTGGTGGACATGGTGGTGATGGTGGATGTGGTGGTGGTGATGGTGGACGTGGTAGAGGACATGGTGGAGGATGTGGTGGTGGAGGACGTGGACATGGTGGTGGTGGATGTGGTGGTGGTGGACATGATGGTGGATGTGGTGATGGGTGGATGTGGTGGTGGGCATGGTGGTGGAGGTGGACGTGGTCATGGTGGACATGGTAGTGGTGGACCTTGTGGTGGTGGATGTGGTGGTGATGGACATGGTGGTGGACGTGGTGGTGGTGGATGTGGTAGACGTGGTGGTGGTGGACATGGTGGTGGATGTGGTGGTGGACGTGGTAGTGGTGGTTGATGTGGTATTGGTGGTGGATGTGGTGTTGGTGATGGATGTGGTAGTGGTGGACCTGGTGGTGGTAGTAGGTGAACCTGGTGGTGGTGGTGGTGGACGTGGTGGTGGTGGATATGGTGGTGGTGAATGTGGTGGTAGTGGATGTGGTGGTGGTGGTGGAGGATGTGGTGGTGGACATGGTGGTGGTAGACATGGTTGTGGTGGATGTGGTGGTGGTGGACATGGTGGTGGTTGTGGACGTGGTAGACATGGTGGTGATAGTGGTGGAAGTGGATGTGGTGGTGGTGGACATGGTGGTGGTGGAGGACGTGGTGGTAGTGGACATGATGGTGGTGGACGTGGTTGTGGATGTGGTGGTTGTGGTGGTGGATGTTGTGGTGGATGTGAACATGGTGGTGGATGTGGTGGTGGTGGATGTGGTGGTGGTGGATGTGGTGGTGGTGGACGTGGTGGACATGGTGGTGGTGGACATGGTAGTGATGGTAGATGTGGTGGTGGTGGTGGATGTGGTGGTGGACGTGGTGGTGGAGGATGTGGACATGTTGGTGGTGATGGTGGATGTGGTGGTGGTGGTGGACGTGGACGAGGATGTGGTGGTGGAGGATGTGGACATGGTGGTGGTGGACGTGGTGGTGGTAGACATGGTGGTGGTGGACATGATGGTGGATGTGGTGGTGGTGGGTGGATGTGGTGGTGGGTGTGGTGGTGGAGGTGGATGTGGTGGTGGTG
The DNA here is from genome assembly GCF_964204655.1 of Triturus cristatus. NCBI lineage: Eukaryota > Metazoa > Chordata > Amphibia > Caudata > Salamandridae > Triturus > Triturus cristatus. Next base: position 537,765,943 of record NC_140595.1, read on the forward strand.
GATGTGGTGGTGGACATGGTGGTAGCAATGGCTGTGGTGGTGGTGATGGATGTGGGTGTGGACGTGGTGGGGGTGGATGGGGTGGTGGTGGATGTGGTAGTGATGGACATGGTAGTGGTGGACCTGGTGGTGGTAGATGTGGTGGACATGGTGGTGGACGTGGTGGTAGATGTGGTGGTGGTGGACATGGTGGTGGTAGATGTGGTGGTGGATGTGGTAGTGGTGGTTGATGTGGTGGTGGTGGATGTGGTGTTGATGGACGTGGTGTTGGTGGTGGATGTGGTAGTGGTGGACCTGGTGGTGGTAGTAGGTGGACCTGGTGGTGGTGGATGTGGTGGTGAAACGTGGTAGTGGTGGATATGGTGGTGGTGGTGGTGGTGAATGTGGTGGTAGTGGATGTGGTGGTGGTTGAGGATGTGGTGGTGGTGGACATGGTGGTAGCAGACGTGGTGGTGGTAGACATGCTTATGGTAGTCGTGGTGGTGGTGGATGTGGTGGTGGTTGTAGACGTGGTGGACATGGTGGTGGTGGACATGGTGCTAGATGTGGTGGTGGTGGACGTGGTGGTGGATGTGGTGATTGTGGATGTGGTGGTGGTGGACATGGTGGTGGAGGACGTGTTGGTGGATATGGCAGTGGTAGACATGGTAGTGGTGGACCTGGTGGTGGTGGAAGTGGAGGTGGTGGTGGTGGTGGATGTGGTAGTGGACGTGGTAGTGGTGGTTGATGTGATGGTGGTAGATGTGGTGTTGGTGGTGGATGTGGTGTTGGTGGTGGATGTGGTGCTGGTGGTGGACCTGGTGGTGGTGGCCATGGTGGTGGTGGACGTGATGGTGGTGGACGTGTGGACATGGTGGTGGTGGATATTGTGGTGGTGAATGTGGTGGTAGTGGATGTGGTGGTGGACATGGTGGTGGTAGACGTGGTGATGGTAGACATGGTTGTGATAGACGTGGTGGTGGTTGTGGACGTGGTGGTGGTGGACATGGTGGCAGTAGTGGTAGACGTGGATGTGGTGGTGGTGGACGTGGTGGAAGTGGTGGATGACATGGTGGTAGTGGACATGGTGGTGGTGATGGATGTGGTGGTAGACGTGGTGGTAGATATGGTGGTGGTGGACGTGGTGGTGGTGGATGTGGTGGTGGTGAAGGATGTGGTGGACGTGGTGGTGGTGGACGTGGTGGTGGACATGGTGGTGATGGTGGATGTGGTGGTGGACATGGTGGTGGATGTGGTGGTGGACGTGGTGGTGGAGGACATAGACATGGTGGTAGTAGACGTGGTGGTGATGGTGGATGTGGTGGTGGTGGACGTGGTGGTGGACATGGTAGAGGACATGGTGGAGGATGTAGTGGTGGAGGACGTGGACATGGTGGTGGTGGACATGGTGGTGGTGGACGTGGTGGTGGTGGACATGGTGGTGGATGTGGTGGTGGACGTGGTAGTGGTGGTTGATGTGGTGTTGGTGGTGGACATGGTATTGGTGATGGATGTGGTAGTAGTGGACCTGGTGGTGGTAGTAGGTGAACCTGGTGGTGGTGGTGGTGGACGTGGTGGTGGTGGATATGGTGGTGGTGAATGTGGTGGTAGTGGATGTGGTGGTGGTGGAGGATGTGGTGGTGGTGGACATGGTGGTGGCAGACGTGGTGGTGGTAGACATGGTTGTGGTGGATGTGGTGGTGGTGGACATGGTGGTGGTTGTGGACGTGGTAGACATGGTGGTGATAGTGGTGGAAGTGGATGTGGTGGTGGTGGACATGGTGGTGGTGGAGGACGTGGTGGTAGTGGACATGATGGTGGTGGTGGACGTGGTTGTAGATGTGGTGGTTGTGGTGGTGGATGTTGTGGTGGATGTGAACATGGTGATGGATGTGGTGGTGGTGGATGTGGTGGTGGTGGACGTGGTGGTGGACGTGGTGGACATGGTGGTGGTGGACATGGTAGTGATGGTAGATGTGGTGGTGGTGGTGGATGTGGTGGTGGACGTGGTGGTGGAGGATGTGGACATGGTGGCGATGGATGTGGTGGTGGTGGTGGACGTGGACGTGGTGGAGGATGTGGTGGTGGAGGATGTGGACATGGTGGTGGTGGACGTGGTGGTGGTAGAAATGGTGGTGGTGGACATGATGGTGGATGTGGTGGTGGTGGGTGGATGTGGTGGTGGGTGTGGTGGTGGAGGTGGATGTGGTGGTGGTAGATGTGGTGGTGGTGGATGTGTTGGTGGTGGTGGACATGGTGGTGGCTGTGGTGGTGGACGTGGTGGTGGTGGTGGATGTGGGTGTGGACGTGGTGGGGGTGGATGGGGTGGTGGTGGATGTGGTAGTGATGGACATGGTAGTGGTGGACCTGGTGGTGGTAGATGTGGTGGACATGGTGGTAGACATGGTGGTGGACGTGGTGGTAGATGTGGTGGTGGTGGACATGGTGGTGGTAGATGTGGTGGTGGATGTGGTAGTGGTGGTTGATGTGGTGGTGGTGGATGTGGTATTGATGGAAGTGGTATTGGTGGTGGATGTGGTAGTGGTGGACCTGGTGGTGGTAGTAGGTGGACCTGGTGGTGGTGGATGTGGTGGTGGACGTGGTAGTGGTGGATATGGTGGTGGTGGTGAATGTGGTGGTAGTGGATGTGGTGGTGGTTGAGGATGTGGTGGTGGTGGACATGGTGGTAGCAGACGTGGTGGTGGTAGACATGCTTGTGGTGGTCGTGGTGGTGGTGGACGTGGTGGTGGTTGTAGATGTGGTGGACATGGTGGTGGTGGACATGGTGGTGGACATGGTGCTAGATGTGGTGGTGGTGGACGTGGTGGTGGATGTGGTGATTGTGGATGTGGTGGTGGTGGACATGGTGGTGGAGGACGTGGTGGTGGATGTGGTAGTGGTAGACATGGTAGTGGTGGACCTGGTGGTGGTGGAAGTGGAGGTGGTGGTGGTGGTGGATGTGGTAGTGGACGTGGTAGTGGTGGTTGATGTGATGGTGGTGGATGTGGTGTTAGTGGTGGATGTGGTGTTGGTAGTGGATGTGGTGTTGGTGGTGGACCTGGTGGTGGTGATGGTGGCCATGGTGGTGGTGGACGTGATGTTAGTGGACGTGTGGACATGGTGGTGGTGGATATTGTGGTGGTGAATGTGGTGGTAGTGGATGTGGTGGTGGACATGGTGGTGGTAGACGTGGTGGTGGTAGACATGGTTGTGGTGGACGTGGTGGTGGTTGTGGACGTGGTGGTGGTGGACATGGTGGCAGTAGTGGTGGATGTGGATGTGGTGGTAGTGGACGTGGTGGAAGTGGGGGATGACATGGTGATAGTGGACATGGTGGTGGTGATGGATGTGGTGGTAGACATGGTGGTGGATATGGTGGTGGTGGATATGGTGGTGGTGGATGTGGTGGTGGTGGATGTGGTAGTGGTGGAAGATGTGGTGGAAGTGGTGGTGGTGGACGTGGTGGTGGACATGGTGGTGATGGTGGATGTGGTGGTGGACATGGTGGTGGATGTGGTGGTGGACGTGGTGGTGTAGGACATAGACATGGTGGTAGTAGACGTGGTGGTGATGGTGGATGTGGTGGTGGTGGTGATAGACGTGGTGGTGGACATGGTAGAGGACATGATGGAGGATGTGGTGGTGGAGGATGTGGACATGGTGGTGGTGGACGTGGTGGTGGTGGACATGGTGGTGGTGGACGTGGTGGTGGTAAATGTGGTGGTAGTGGATGTGGTGGTGCTTGAGGATGTGGTGGTGGTGGACATGGTGGTGGCAGACGTAGTGGTAGTAGACATGGTTGTGGTGGAAATGGTGGTGGTGGACGTGGTGGTGGTTGTAGACGTGGTGGTGGTGGACATGGTGGTGGTGGACGTTGTAGAGGTGGACATGGTGGTGGTGGACATGATGGTGGATGTGGTGGTGGTGGGTGGATGTGGTGGTGGACATGGTGGTGGAGGTGGACGTGGTAGTGGTGGACATGGCAGTGGTGGACCTGGTGGTGGTAGTAGGTGGACCTGGTGGTGGTGGTGGTGCTGAATGTGGTGGTAGTGGATGTGGTGGTGGTGGAGGATGTGGTGGTGGTGGACATGGTGGTGGTAGACGTGGTGGTGGTAGACATGGTTGTGGTGGACGTGGTGGTGGTGGACGTGGTGGTTGTAGACGTGGTGGTGGTTGTGGACGTGGTGGTGGTGGACATGGTGGTGGTAGTGGTGGACATGGATGTGGTGGTGGTGGATGTGGTGGTAGACGTGGTGGGGATGTGGTGGAGGTGGACGTGGTGGTGGTTGACGTGGTGGTGGACGTGGTGTACATGGTGGTGGTGGATATGGTGATGGTGAATGTGGTGATCGTGGATGTGGTGGTGGACATGGTGGTGGTTGACGTGGTGGTGGTAGACATGGTTGTGGTGGACGTGGTTGTGGACGTGGTGGTGGTGGACATGGTGGCGGTAGTGGTGGACGTGGATGTAGTGGTGGTGGTGGAAGTGGTGGATGACATGGTGGTAGTGGACATGGTGGTGGTGATGGACGTGGTGGTAGACGTGGTGGTAGATATGGTGGTGGTGGTAGAGGATGTGGTGGTGATGGACGTGGTGGTAGTGGATGGGGTGGTGGACATGGAGGTGGATGTGGTGGATATGGTGGTGATGGTGGATGTGGTGGTGGTGGTGGATGTGGTGGTGGATGTGGTGGTGGACGTGGTGGAGGACGTGGTGGTGGAGGAAATAGACATGGTGGTAAAAGACGTGGTGGTGATGGTGGATGTGGTGGTGGTGGTCGTGGACGTGGTAGTGGACATGGTAGAGGACATGGTGGAGGATGTGGTGGTGGAGGACGTGGACATGGTGGTGGTGGATGTGGTGGTGGTGAATGTGGTGGTTGAGGATGTGGTGGTGGTGGACATGGTGGTGGCAGACATAGTGGTGGTAGACATGGTTGTGGTGGACGTGGTGGTGGTGGACGTGGTGGTGGTTGTGGATGTGGTGGTGGTGGACATGGTGGTGGTGGACATGGTGGTGGATATGGTGGTGGTGGGTGGATGTGGTGGTGGATGTGGTGGTGGAGGTGGACGTGGTGGTGGTAGTAGGTGGACCTGGTGGTGGTGGTGGTGGTGGATATGGTGGTGATGGTGGTGAATGTGGTAGTAGTGGATGTGGTGGTGGTGGAGGATGTGGTGGTGGTGGACATGGTGGTGGCAGACATGGTGGTAGTAGACATGGTTGTGGTGGACGTGGTGGTGGTGGACATGGTGGTGGTTGTGGACGTGGTAGACATGGTGGTGATAGTGGTGGAAGTGGATATGGTGGTGGTGGACGTGGTGGTGGTGGAGGACGTGGTGGTAGTGGACATGATAGTGGTGGTGGACGTGGTTGTGGACGTGGTGGTGGACATTGTGGTGGATGTGGACATATTGGTGGATGTGGTGGTGGTGGATGTGGTGGTGGTGGACGTGGTGGTGGTGGACGTGGCAGTGGACGTGGTGGACATGGTCGTGGTGGACATGGTGGTGATGGTAGATGTAGTGGTGGTGGACGTGGTGGAGGACGTGGTGGTGGAGGATGTGGTGGTGGAGGATGTGGACATGGTGGTTATGGACGTGGTGGTGGTGGACACGGTGATGGTGGACATGATGGTGAATGTGGTGGTGGTGAGTGGATGTGGTGGTGGGTGTGGTGGTGGAGGTGGATGTGGTGGTGGTGGATGTGGTGGTGGTGGACATGGTGATGGTCGTGGTGGTGGCCGTGGTGGTAGATGTGGTGGTGGTGGTGGATGTAGGTGTGGACGTGGTGGGGGTGGATGTGGTGGTGGTGGATGTGGTAGTGATGGACATGGTAGTGGTGGACCTGGTGGTGGTAGATGTGGTGGACATGGTGGTGGACATGGCGGTGGATGTGGTGGTGGTGGACATGGTGGTGGTGGATGTGGTGGTAGTGGTGGATGTGGTGGTGGATGTGGTAGTGGTGGTTGATGTGGTGGTGGTGGATGTGGTGTTGGTGGACCTGGTGTTGGTGGTGGATGTGGTAGTGGTGGACCTTGTGGTGGTAGTAGGTGGACCTGGTGGTGGTAGTGGTGGATGTGGTAGTGGTGGACATGGTGGTGGTGGATGTGGTGGTGGTGAATGTGGTGGTAGTGCATGTGGTGGTGGTTGAGGATGTGGTGGTGGTGGACATGGTGTTGGCAGATGTGGTGGTGGTAGACATGGTTGTGATGGACGTGGTGGTGGTGGACGTTGTGGTGGTTGTGGACGTGGTGGACTTGGTGGTGGTAGACATGGTGGTGGACATGGTGCTGGATGTGGTGGTGGTGGACGTGGTGGTGGACGTGGTGATAGTGGATGTGGTGGTGGTGGACATGGTGGTGGAGGACATGGTGGTGGACGTGGTAGTGGGGGACTTGGTAGTGGTAGACCTGGTGGTGGTGGAAGTGGTGGTGGTGCATGTGGTAGTGGACGTGGTAGTGGTGGTTGATGTGATGGTGGTGGATGTGGTGTTGGTGGTGGATATGGTGTTGGTGGTGGATGTGGTATTGGTGGTGGACCTGGTGGTGGTGGCCGTGGTGGTGGTGGATGTGGTGGTGGTGGACATGGTATACATGGTGGTGGTGGATATGGTGGTGGTGGTGGTGAATGTGGTGGTAGTGGATGTGGTGGTGGACATGGTGGTGGTTGACGTGGTGGTGGTAGACATGGTTGTGGTTGACGTGGTGGTGATAGACATGGTTGTGGTGGACGTGGTGGTGGTTGTGGACGTGGTAGTGGTGGACATGGTGGTGGCAGTGGTGGACGTGGATGTGGTGGTGGTAGACGTGGTCGTGGTGGAAGTGGTGAATGACATGGTGGTAGTGGACATGGTGGTGGTGATGGACGTGGTGGTAGACGTGGTGGTGGATATGGTGGTAGATGTGGTGGTGATGGAGGATGTGGTGGTGATGGATATGGTGGTGGTGGACGTGGTGGTGGACATGGTGGTGGATGTGGTGGTGGACATGGTGGATATGGTTGATGGTGGATGTGGTGGTGGTGGTGGATGTGGTGGTGGACGTGGTGGTGGACGTGGTGGAGGACGTGGTGGTGGAGGACATAGACATGGTGGTAGTAGAAGTGGTGGTGATGGTGGATGGGTGGTGATGGGCGTGGTGGTGGACATGGTAGAGAACATGGTGGAGGATGTGGTGGTGGAGGACGTGGACATGGTGGTGGTGGACATGGTGGTGGTGGAAGTGGTGGTGGTGGATGTGGTGGTGGTGGACGTGGTGGTGGTGGTAGTAGTGGATGTGGTGGTGGTTGAGGATGTGGTGGTGATAGACATGGTTGTGGTGGACGTGGTGTTGGTGGACGTGGTGGTGGTGGACATGGTGGTGGATGTGGTGGTGGCGGACGTGGTGGTCGAGGTGGATGTGGTGATGGAGGATGTGGTGGTGATGGACATGGTGGTGGAGGACGTGGTGGTGGTAGACATGGTTGTGGTTGACGTAATGGTGGTTGTTGGAAACCGGGCAACCGGGTTAGCAGTCACCAGGTTCCCAGCACAATGGTAGCTTGGCTCGAGCGGTTGGGGGTCAGGCACCGTGTTAAGCGTACGTCACACCCTCACAATAACCATGCGTTCATCCATTCCAAAAATGACACTACACCGTAAAAATGATGCAAATCAAGTTGAAAATATATATGTCTTTATCTTATTTTCTCTTAGTTGCAGGTTTCATTACATAAATATAAGACAATAAGATTTTCCTTAAAAGAGCAGGTCAAATAAATAATACTACATTGGAATTTCAATAAATAGGTTCAGGTCATAAATAAGCAAGGAATAAATAGATGTGCAATAAATACAGATGGCAAATAAATACAGTCAGACAATAAATATAGTGCAGGAATAAATTAGTGGATGACAATAAATAAAGCACTTCCAATAAATAAAGTAAAACAATCAATGACAGTGACAATTCAAATCATTTACATGAGGTCACTTGGTCTTACTTTGCCCATACACAACTTAAGGACACTTGGCTGGCATGGGGGGTGTCCCACCTAGGTTGGTCAAGGCTAGGGCCTACACTGAGGCAAAACAAGAGTTATCTAAAGATCTGGCCCTCCAAACCACACAGCTCTTTATGTAGGTCACTGTACCAGTCTCAGTTCACCCCTGGCACTCTCAGGTTGGTTCATTAACCCCTAGAATGGTCTTTTAGGGCTCCACAGGGCCTTAGACGCCCCCTCTACCACTTACTGCCCTTTTCACGATGATCGGCTCCGCTCGGTACCGTGTCGACGCCGTGAGGCGGCTCCGGATCGATGTCGCTGGGCGGTCTCGACTCGATGTCGCTGGGCGGTCTCGACTCGATGTCGCTGGGCGGTCTCGGCTCGATGTCACTGGTCGGCCTCGTTTCGATGTCGCCTTCCGGCGTCACAGGGTCTCGGACTCCCCACTTCCTGGTGTCTCCGGAGTGCGATCTCCACTCCCGACCTCCGGCGCGCTTCACCTCGGTTTCCGGCGACTCCGGTGGGCGGACTTCACTCCCCCGTCGACGCCTCACCTCGACCTCAGGTGACTCCCGACTCGACCTCCGGCGCCTCTCCACGACCTCCGTCGGCGCCCTCACTCGACCTCCGGTGTCTCTCCACGACCTCCGTCGGCGCCCTCACTCGACCTCTGGCGGCTCCGGGTACGACGTCTGCTTTCTGTCAGCGCCGCTTCTCGACCTCAGGCCCCAGGTCTCCAGGCTTCTCGACGTCAGGACTCCAGGAGGACACTGCTGAACAGGTCAGGAACTTGCTGTTCTTCTTCTTTAAGGCCTGTTCCAACTTTTCAGTCCTTTAAGATGGTTCTTCTGGTCTTGATCCCACACAGGGCTCTATGTTGGGCTTGGTCAGTAGAGACTAGCATCAAGGGTGGGTTTCTGGACCCCACTCCAAGCACTGGTTTCCACCTCTGCTGCCTTACTCCGACCTCCTTCTAACTCTGTCCTCTCTCTTCTCCAGTCAGTTGCCAACTGCCACTCTGAGATGGCCTCCCAACATTCTAAACTGCCTCTCACTGTCACAGGGTTCCAGAATGTTACGGAAGGTTCTAGAAATCTCCAGTGGGTTCTGATGATGTCACAGGTGACAATGGGTGGCCACCATTTTGTGTCTCAGGCCCTCAGACAGAAGTTCCAGGGGTAGGGAAAATGGCTCCCTGACCCTGCATCAACACTAAAAAGTCTGGTGGTTCCCAAAAAGGAAAAATTATAATAGGGTTTGAGGCAAAAGTGGGACAAAATAAATAATGATGAGGAGGGACCACCCAAAGGGCTGACAGGTCTAACACGCGTCCCCCCCAGCTGAAAGTGGGGAGAGCTACCCAACCCCTTGGGAGTTCTCATCACTACGGCGGAAATACCTTGAGAGACCGTCTGCATTGGCGTGGTCCACTCCAGGCCGATGTTCCACCTGAAAGTCCATTCCCTGTAGGGAGATAGACCACCTTAGCAACTTGGGATTCTCCCCCTTCATCTGCATCAGCCAACGAAGGGGTCTGTGGTCGGTCTGAACTAGGAAGTGCGAGCCAAACAGGTATGGCCGCAACTTCTTCAGAGCCCATACCACGGCAAAGGCTTCACGCTCTATTGCACTCCACTTCTGTTCCCTGGGAAGTAGTCTCCGGGATAGGAAGACCACGGGTTGATCCAGACCCTCTTCATTGAGTTGTGATAACACTGCCCCAATGCCCTGTTCCGATGCATCCGTCTGGACAATGAACTCCTTGGAAAAATCTGGGGCCCTTAAGACCGGGGCCTCGCACACGGCTTGCTTCAGTTTCACAAAGGCCTGCTGACAAGCCTCCGTCCAGACTACCCGTCGAGGTTGCTTCTTGGACGTAAGCTCCGTGAGGGGGGCCACAATGGTCCCATACCCCTTCACGAAGCGGCGGTAATATCCGGTGAGGCCCAGAAAAGCTCGGACCTCAGTCTGAGTCTTGGGGGGTTCCCAGGCCATGATTGCCTCGATTTTCGCCTGGAGGGGTTGCACCGCTCCCCTACCCACCAAGTGTCCAAGGTACACTACCGACCCCTGCCCGATCTGGCATTTACTGGCCTTGATCGTTAAACCAGCTTGCTTCAGGGCCTGGAGAACAGTTTGCAGGTGACGCAAGTGATCCTCCCAGCTGTTACTGAAGACGGCAATGTCGTCCAGATAAGCAGCAGAGAAACTCTCCATTCCGGTGAGGATCTGGTTCACCAGACGCTGAAACGTGGCAGGTGCGTTCTTGAGCCCAAAGGGCTTCACGCAGAACTGGTAGTGGCCCTTGGGTGTGGAGAAGGCTGACCTTTCCTTAGCTTCATCAGTCAGAGAGATCTGCCAGTACCCGGAAGTAAGGTCAAAGGTACTCAGATATTGGGCAGCTCCCAGCCGGTCAATCAGTTCATCCGCCCTCGGAATCGGATGAGCATCAGTCTTGGTTACTGAGTTCAGTCCCCGGTAGTCCACACAGAACCTCAGTTCCGGTTGGGCCCCCGGTGGTGCAGCTTTTGGTACTAGTACCACCGGACTGGACCAGGGGCTGCTGGAAGGTTCAATCACTCCTAGCTCCAGCATCTTAGTGACTTCACTGTGAATGCTGACCTTCACCTTGTCTGTCATCCGGTAGATCTTTGACTTCACAGGTGGGCTGTCTCCTGTGTCCACGTCATGGACGCACAGGTGAGTCCTACCCGGAACAAGGGAGAACAACGAAGAGTACTGCCCCAGGACCTGGCGGCAGTCCTCCCGCTGTTCAGGAGTTAGGGACGGGGAGAGAATCACTCCCTCCACCAACCCATCCTTCTCTTGAGACGCAAATAAGTCGGGGAGAGGCTCGCTTTCCACGTCCTCTGCTCCGTCAGTCACCATCAGCAATATGACTTCGGGCCTCTCATGGTGGGGTTTGAGGCGGTTGGCATGCAGCACCCGTAGGGGCTGGCGAGGGGTCTTCAGATCCACCAAGTAGGTAGCCTTACCCTTCTTCTCCAACACCTCAAAGGGTCCTGACCAGCGATCCTGGAGGGCGCTAAGCTCTCCTGGTTCGATCACCCACACCTTCTGGCCAGGCTCCAACTCCACCGGGTGAGCATTGTGGTCATACCACGCCTTCATCACTGCTTGGCTGGCTTCCAAGTTGTCAGAAGCTTGCTTCCACAACTTAGCCATTTGGCTCCGGAAGGCCAGCATGTAGCTCACCACGTCCTGGGGAAGCTTTCTGGGAGTTCTTTCCCACCCGTCTCTCACCAGGCCGAGAGGTCCACGTACAGGGTGCCCATACAAAAGCTCGAAGGGGCTGAAGCCCACTCCCTTCTGTGGCACTTCCCTGTAAGAAAACAATAGACAGGGTAGGAGGACGTCCCATTTCCTCCGCAGGCTTTCAGGCAGACTTCTGATCATGCCTTTCAAGGTCTTATTGAACCTCTCCACCAGACCATTGGTCTGGGGGTGGTAAGGAGTGGTGAACCGGTAGGTCACTCCACACTCCTTCCACATCGCCCGCATGTATGCTGACATGAAGTTGGTCCCCCTGTCGGACACAACTTCCTTGGGAAAACCCACTCGGGTAAAGATTCCCATCAGGGCCCTAGCCACAACAGGTGCAGTAATGGTCCTCAGAGGTATAGCCTCTGGGTACCGTGTGGCATGATCCACCAGAACCAGGATAAACCTGTGACCAGCTGTAGTAGGCGGATCTAACGGACCCACAATGTCGATGCCCACCCTTTCAAAGGGGGTGCTAACGACAGGAAGTGGTTCCAGGGGAGCTTTCAGCTTCACCCCTGTTTTCCCACTGGCTTGACAAGACACACACGTCCGGCAGTAGGTGTCGGACGACACTTTCATTTGAGGCCAATAAAAATGTGGGACAAGCCAGGCAAAGGTTTTGTCTTGCCCCAGGTGTCGTGCCAAGGGGATCTCATGAGCCAATTCCAGGAGGAAGGCTCGGTAACGTTGAGGGACAACCAAGGCCCGTGACGATCCGTGCATGGGTGCCTTGGGTTCACTGTAGAGGAGGCCATCCTCCCAGTAAATATTATAGTTCCCCTCAACGTTCCCTGCTGCCTGGGCTTCGGCCTGTCGCCTCAGTCCCTCAAGGGTAGGACACTCCTTCTGGCCCTTGCAGAATTCCTCCCTGGTCGGCCCTCCCTCCACGTGCCACTCGGCCGGGATGGGTAGGTTCTCCAGTTCGGTAACATCCCCCTCCGCGGACTCCTGGTCCACCACCACCGGTGGCCTATCCGTCACACGGGGCGCGGATGCCGAGGCCGGCTCCTCCTGTCCTCGGTTCTTCCCTTGATTGGCAGCCGGCGGTGCCTTTGTTCCAGGCTCCCGCCTAAACGAACTCCCCCTCCGGGTAGTCGCAGACCTTGTGCTGACACAGGCCCAGTCAGGTGTACCCAGCATCTCAGCATGAGTCCGGTATTCCACCTCCTTCCAAGCATTATGCTCCATGTCATTCCCCAGCAGACAATCGACTGGCACGGCAGGGCTTACGGCAACTCGAAGTGACCCTGCAACCCCTTCCCATTCAAATGGAACCTCGGCCACCGGATAGTGGCCCATTCTGCCGTCAGCCATCGCGGCAGGGTGCAGTACATGGGGAATCACCTGCTCTGGAGACACCAGTTGGCTACGTACCATAGTCATACTGGCTCCTGTGTCTCTCAGAGCCTCCCCCCTTTGGCCGTTGATGGTGACCCACTGCCCATACTTTGTGGTATTTGCGGGCACCTGGATCTTAGGAACCATCTCCCGTTCTCCCAGGGACACTAAAGTGACACCCGCCCACTCCCTTCCCTTATCTAAGGGCATCTCCTCCCCGAGCACTACACTAGCTACTCCGGGGGCCTTTCCTCCGATGGGAGGGGGTGGTCTTTTCGGGCACTTCACATCTCCCTTATAGTGTCCGACACCACCGCACTCAAAGCAATGGACAACCCTTGGCTGCTGACTCTGGCCAGGATTAGGGTTTCTGGGTGGGTTAGCCCTAGGGGTGAATCCTGTTCCCTTCCCTGGGAAACTATTTTGGGGGCCTTTAGAGAACTCCGTTTTCTTTTCCCCTCCCTCTTTCTTCTGGGGGGCACCCTGTCCGGTCTTTTGAGAGTCCCCTCCAGTCCCCCTTGAGGACACCCGGGTACTAGCCCAAATGTCCGCCTCCTCAGCAAGCTTCCGGGGATTGGTCAGCTTGCTATCCACCAGGTGTTGACGCAGTTCAGGGAAACATTTTTCGAGCAGGTGTTCCTTCAACATCAAATCAAACAACCCCTCGTAGTCCCTCACCTCGCTGCCCTGTATCCAACCCTCTAATGCCTTCTTTGCATAGTCCAGGAAATCCACCCAATTCTGTGTGCCCAGTTTGTGGCTACCCCGGAACTTCTGTCTGTACTTCTCGGGTGTTAGTCCAAACTTCCTCACGAGCGCCACTTTCATGGTGGGGTAGTGGGTCTGCTCATCCTGCTCCAGGGCCAATAATGTATCCCTACCAGCTGGAGGCATGTATCTATACAATCCCCCTCCCCAATATTTCTCTGGAACCCCATGGATTCTTAAAGAGACCTCATAGGCTGCTAGCCACCTGGTGATATCATCACCCGCACTATAGCTAGCTACTATGTCTTTCGGCAAATAGGGTTTGGATTCCCTGGTGATTTCTCTTTCTTCGCTGCCACCACTAGGAACAGGGTGTGCCCCGACCCGTTGGATCTGGAGATCTATCTCCCTGAGCCTCAACTCGTGAGCCATCCTCCGTTCCTCTTTTTCTTTCTCCAGCTTCGCCAAATCCCATGTGAGCTGTCTTTTTTCCCTCCGGTCAGTGAATTCTGCTTCTAATAAGCCGTTGCTAGAGACACTGCTACCCTTCCTTGAAAGTGTTCTGGGCCCTGCTACTAGGTTCCCCACCTCAGGTTGGTACAAACCAGCCTCCTCGCTGTCAGGCTCTCCATCCCTGTCCTCCTTCTCAACCTTACTTTCTCGTCGTGCCTCCCCCCAAGCCCTTAAGCTGGTCTGGAGCTCACCCTTCTTTGCACCTTGGGGACAAAACACCCCCTCTCGCTCACAAAACTCTCTGAGTTGGGCCACAGAGTAAGTTTCCACATCTTCCAATACAAACTCCATTTTGCTCACTCAGGATAGAAGACAGTTGCTTACAGAAGCTATGCAGGGGGGTACCTTTTGTAATACCTCCTCCCACCACCAGAAGTAAATTTGGAAAAAACAAAACTCAAAATTAGGAAGTCCGCTTGGAGAAAACTCCCGGTGTAGGCCTATGGACTACCCAAAGTTATTGTCGAGTGGACGCAAGCACAGCTCAATCCCACCACTGAACACCAATTTTATGTTGGAAACCGGGCAACCGGGTTAGCAGTCACCAGGTTCCCAGCACAATGGTAGCTTGGCTCGAGCGGTTGGGGGTCAGGCACCGTGTTAAGCGTACGTCACACCCTCACAATAACCATGCGTTCATCCGTTCCATAAACGACACTACACCGTAAAAATGATGCAAATCAAGTTGAAAATATATATGTCTTTATCTTATTTTCTCTTAGTTGCAGGTTTCATTACATAAATATAAGACAATAAGATTTTCCTTAAAAGAGCAGGTCAAATAAATAATACTACATTGGAATTTCAATAAATAGGTTCAGGTCATAAATAAGCAAGGAATAAATAGATGTGCAATAAATACAGATGGCAAATAAATACAGTCAGACAATAAATATAGTGCAGGAATAAATTAGTGGATGACAATAAATAAAGCACTTCCAATAAATAAAGTAAAACAATCAATGACAGTGACAATTCAAATCATTTACATGAGGTCACTTGGTCTTACTTTGCCCATACACAACTTAAGGACACTTGGATGGCATGGGGGGTGTCCCACCTAGGTTGGTCAAGGCTGGGGCCTACACTGAGGCAGAACAAGAGTAATCTAAAGATCTGGCCCTCCAAACCACACAGCTCTTTATGTAGGTCACTGTACCAGTCTCAGTTCACCCCTGGCACTCTCAGGTTGGTTCTAGCACCCCATTAACCCCTAGAATGGTCTTTTAGGGCTCCACAGGGCCTTAGACGCCCCCTCTACCACTTACTGCCCTTTTCACGATGATCGGCTCCGCTCGGTACTGTGTCGACGCCGTGAGGCGGCTCCGGATCGATGTCGCTGGGCGGTCTCGACTCGATGTCGCTGGGCGGTCTCGACTCGATGTCGCTGGGCGGTCTCGACTCGATGTCGCTGGGCGGTCTCGGCTCGATGTCGCTGGTCGGCCTCGTTTCGATGTCGCCTTCTGGCATCACAGGGTCTCGGACTCCCCACTTCCTGGTGTCTCCGGAGTGCGATCTCCACTCCCGACCTCTGGCGCGCTTCACCTCGGTTTCCGGCGACTCCGGTGGGCGGACTTCACTCCCCCGTCGACGCCTCACCTCGACCTCAGGTGACTCCTGACTCGACCTCCGGCGCCTCTCCACGACCTCCGTCGGCGCCCTCACCCGACCTCGGGTGACTCCTTACTCGACCTCCGGTGTCTCTCCACGACCTCCGTCGGCGCCCTCACTCCACCTCTGGCGGCTCCGGGTACGACGTCTGCTTTCTGTCAGCGCCGCTTCTCGACCTCAGGCCCCAGGTCTCCAGGCTTCTCGACGTCAGGACTCCAGGAGGACACTGCTGAACAGGTCAGGAACTTGCTGTTGTTCTTCTTTAGGGCCTGTTCCAACTTTTCAGTCCTTTAAGATGGTTCTTCTGGTCTTGATCCCACACAGGGCTCTAGGTTGGGCTTGGTCAGTAGAGACTAGCATCAAGGGTGGGTTTCTGGACCCCACTCCAAGCACTGGTTTCCACCTCTGCTGCCTTACTCCGACCTCCTTCTAACTCTGTCCTCTCTCTTCTCCAGTCAGTTGCCAACTGCCACTCTGAGATGGCCTCCCAACATTCTAAACTGCCTCTCACTGTCACAGGGTTCCAGAATGTTACGGAAGGTTCTAGAAATCCCTAGTGGGTTCTGATGATGTCACAGGTGACAATGGGTGGCCACCATTTTGTGTCTCAGGCCCTCAGACAGAAGTTCCAGGGGTAGGGAAAATGGCTCCCTGACCCTGCATCAACACTAAAAAGTCTGGTGGTTCCCAAAAAGGAAAAATTATAATAGGGTTTGAGGCAAAAGTGGGACAAAATAAATAATGATGAGGAGGGACCACCCAAAGGGCTGACAGGTCTAACAGTGGTAGACATGGTTGTGGTGGACGTGGTGGTGGTTGTGGACGTGGTGGTGGTGGACATGGTGGTGGCAGTGGTGGACATGGATATGGTGGTGGTAGACGTGGTGGAAGTGGTGGATGACATGGTGGTAGTGGACATGGTGGTGGTGATGGACGTGGTGGTAGACGTGGTGGTGGATATGGTGGTGGATATGGTGGTGGTGGACATGGTGGTGGTAGAGGATGTGGTGGTGAGGGACATGGTGGTGGTGGACGTGGTGGTGGACATGGTGGTGGTGGTGGATGTGGTGGTGGACATGGTGGATATGGTGGTGATGGTAGATGTGGTGGTGGTGGTGGATGTGGTGGTGGACGTGGTGGTGGATGTGGTGGAGGACGTGATGGTGGAGGACATAGACATGGTGGTAGTAGATGTGGTGGTGAAGGTGGATGTGGTGGTGGTGGACGTGGTGGTGGACATGGTAGAGGACATGGTGGAGGATGTAGTAGTGGAGGACGTGGACATGGTGGTGGTGTACGTGGTGGTGGTGGACGTGGTGGTGGTGGACGTGGTGGTGGTGAATATGGTGGTAGTGGATGTGGTGGTGGTTGAGGATGTGGTGGTGGTGGACATGGTAGTGGCAGACATAGTGGTGGTAGACATGGTTGTGGTGGATGTGGTGGTGGTGGATGTGGTGGTGGTTGTGGATATGGTGGACATGGTGGTGGTGGACATGGTGGTGGACATGGTGCTGGATGTGGTGGTGGTGGACATGGTGGTGGAGGATGTGGTGGTGGATGTGGTAGTGATAGACATGTTAGTGGTGGACCTGGTGGTGGTGGAAGTGGTGGTGGTGGTGGATGTGGTAGTGGACGTGGTAGTGGTGGTTGATGTGATGGTGGTGGATGTGGTGTTGGTGGTGGATGTGGTGTTGGTGGTGGACCTGGTGGTGGTGGCCGTGGTGGACGTGGTGGTGGTGGACGTGGTGGACATGGTGATGGTGGATATGGTGGTGGTGAATGTGGTGGTAGTGGATCTGGTGGTGGACATGGTGGTGGTGGATGTGGTGGTGGTTGTGGACGTGGTGGTGGTGGACATGGTGGTAGTGGTGGATGTGGTGGTGGTGGACGTGGTGGAAGTGGTGGATGACATGGTTGTAGTGGACATGGTGGTGGTGATGGATGTGGTGGTAGACAGGGTGGTGGTGGACATGATGGTGGATGTGGTGGTGGTGAGTGGATGTGGTGGTGGGTGTGGTGGTGGAGGTGGATGTGGTGGTGGTGGACGTTTTGGATGTGGTGGTAGACGTGGTGGTGGTGGTGGCCGTGGTGGTGGACATGGTGGTGGTGGTGGATGTGGGTTTGGACGTGGTGGGGGTGGATGTGGTGGTGGTGGATGTGGTAGTGATGGACATGGTAGTGGTGGACCTGGTGGTGGTAGATGTGGTGGACATGGTGGTGGACATGGTGGTGGACGTCATGGTGGATGTGGTGGTGGTGGACATGGTGGTGGTAGATGTGGTGGGGGTGGTAGATGTGGTGGTGGATGTGGTAGAGGTGGTTGATGTGGTGGTGGTGGATGTGGTGTTGGTGGATGTGGTGTTGGTGGTGGATGTGGTAGTGGTGGACCTGGTGGTGGTAGTAGGTAGACCTGGTGGTGGTGGACGTGGTGATGGTGGATGTGATGGTGGTGGATATGGTGGTGGTGAATGTGGTGGTAGTGAATGTGGTGGTGATTGAGGATGTGGTGGTGGTGGACATGGTGGTGGCAGAGGTGGTGGTGGTAGACATGCTTGTGGTGGATGTGGTGGTGGTGGACGTGGTGGTGGTTGTGGATGTGGTGGACATGGTGGTGGTGGACATGGTGGTGGACATGGTGCTGGATGTGGTGGTGGTGGGCGTGGAGGTGGACGTGGTTATTGTGGATGTGGTAGTGGTGGACATGGTGGTGGAGGACGTGGTGGTGGATGTGGTAGTGATAGACATGTTAGTGGTGGACCTGGTGGTGGTGGAAGTGGTGGTGGTGGTGGATGTGGTAGTAGACGTGGTAGTGGTGGTTGATGTGATGGTGGTGGATGTGGTGTTGGTGGTGGATGTGGTGTTGGTGGTGGATGTGGTGTTGGTGGTGGACCTGGTGGTGGTGGTGGTGGCCATGGTGGTGGTGGACGTGGTGGTGGTGGATGTGGTGGACATGGTGGTGGTGGATATGGTGGTGGTGAATGTGGTGATAGTGGATGTGGTGGTGGACATGGTGGTGGTAGATGTGGTGGTGATTGTGGACGTGGTGGTGGTGGACGTGGTGGTGGTAGTGGTGGACGTGGATGTGTTGGTGGTGGACGTGGTGGAAGTGGTGGATGACATGGTGGTAATGGACATGGTGATGGACGTGGTGGTAGACGTGATGGTGGATATGGTGGTGGTGGACGTGGTAGTGGTGGACGTGGTGGTGGTGGAGGATGTGGTGGTGGTGGACGTGGTGGTGGTGGACGTGGTGGTGGACATGGTGGTGATGGTGGATGTGGTGGTGGTGGTGGATGTGGTGGTGGACGTGGTGGTGGATGTGGTGGTGGACGTGGTGGTGGAGGACATAGACATGGTAGTAATAGACATGGTGGTGATGGTGGATGTGGTGGTGGTGGACGTGGTGGTGGACATGGTAGAGGACATGGTGGAAGATGTGGTGGTGGAGGACGTGGACATGGTGGTGGTGGATGTGGTGGTGGTGGACATGGTGGTGGTGGACGTGGTGGTGGTGGTGGTGAATTGGGTGGTAGTAGATATGGTGGTGGTTGAGGATGTGGTGGTGGTGGACATGGTGGTGGCAGACGTAGTGGTGGTAGACATGGTTGTGGTGGACATGGTGGTGGTGGTTGTGGACGTGGTGGTGGTGGACATGGTGGTGGTGGACATGGTGGTGGATGTGGTGGTGGTGGACGTGGTGGAGGTGGACGTGGTGATGGTGGATGTGGTGATGGTGGACATGGTGGTGGTGGACATTGTAGAGGTGGACATGGTGGTGGTGGACATGATGGTGGATGTGGTGGTGGTGGGTGGATGTGGTGGTGGACATGGTGGTGGAGGTGGACGTGGTAGTGGTGGACATGGCAGTGGTGGACCTAGTGGTGATAGTAGGTGGACCTGGTGGTGGTGGTGGTGGACGTGGTGGTGGTGGACATGTTGGTGATGGATATGGTGGTGGTGGTGGTGAATGTGGTGGTAGTGGATGAGGTGGTGGTGGAGGATGTGGTGGTGGTGGACATGGTGGTGGCAGACATGGTGGTGGTAGACATGGTTGTGGTGGTGGTGGACATGGTGGTGGTTGTGGACGTGGTAGACATGGTGGTGATAGTGGTGGAAGTGGATATGGTGGTGGTGGTGGACGTGGTGGTGGTGGAGGACGTGGTGGTAGTGGACATGATGGTAGTGGTGGACGTGGTTGTGGACGTGGTGGTGGTGGACGTTGTGGTGGATGTGGACATGGTGGTGGATGTAGTGGTGGTGGATGTGGTGGTGGTGGTGGACGTGGTGGTGGTGGACATGGCAGTGGATGTGGTGGACATGATGGTGATGGTAGATGTGGTGGTGGTGGTGGATGTGGTGGTGGACATGGTGGAGGACGTGGTGGTGGAGGACATGGACATGGTGGTGGTGATGGTGGATATGGTGGTGGATATGGTGGTGGACGTGGTGGAGGATGTGGTGGTGGAGAATGTGGACATTATGGTGGTGAACGTGGTGGTGGTGGACACGGTTATGGTGGACATGATGGTGGATGTGGTGGTGGTGGGTGGATGTGGTGGTGGGTGTGGTGGTATAGGTGGATGTGGTGGTGGTGGAAGTGGTGGTGGTGGATGTGGTAGTGGTGGATGTGGTGGTGGGTGTGGTGGTGGCTGTGGTGGTGGACGTGGTGGTGGTGGTGGATGTGGGTGTGGACATGGTGGTGGTGGATGTGGTAGTGATGGACATGGTAGTGGTGGACCTGGTGGTGGTAGATGTGGTGGACATGGTGGTGGATGTGGTGGTGGTGGACATGGTGGTGGTGGATGTGGTGGTAGTGGTGGATGTGGTGGTGGATGTGGTGTTGGTGGGCGTGGTATTGGTGGTGGATGTGGTAGTGGTGGACCTGGTGGTGGTAGTAGGTGGACCTGGTGGTGGTAGCGGTGGACGTGGTAGTGGTGGACATGGTGGTGGTGGACGTGGTGGTGGTGGTGGTGAATGTGGTGGTAGTGGATGTGGTGGTGGTTGAGGATGTGGTGGTGGTAGACATGGTGGTGGCAGACATGGTGGTGGTAGACATGGTTGTCGTAGACGTGGTGGTGGTGGACGTTGTGGTGGTTGTAGACGTGGTGGACATGGTGGTGGTAGACACGGTGGTGGACATGGTGCTGGATGTGGTGGTGGTGGACGTGGTGGTGGATGTGGTGAAAGTGGATGTGGTGGTGGTGGACATGGTGGTGGAGGACGTGGTGGTGGACGTGGTAGTAGGGGACATGGTAGTGGTAGACCTGGTGGTGGTAGAAGTGGTGGTGGTGCATGTGGTAGTGGACGTGGTAGTGGTGGTTGATGTGATGGTGGTGGATGTGGTGTTGGTGGTGGATATGGTATTGGTGGTGGACCTGGTGGTGGTGGCCGTGGTGGTGGTGGATGTGGTGGTGGTGGACATGGTGTACATGGTGGTGGTGGATATGGTGGTGGTGGTGGTGAATGTGGTGGTAGTGGATGTGGTGGTGGACATGGTGGTGGTTGACGTGGTGGTGGTAGACATGGTTGTGGTTGACGTGGTGGTGGTAGACATGGTTGTGGTGGACGTGGTGGTGGTTGTGGACGTGGTGATGGTGGACATGGTGGTGGCAGTGGTGGACGTGGATGTGGTGGTGGTAGACGTGGTGGTGGTGGAAGTGGTGAATGACATGGTAGTAGTAGACATGGTGGTGGTGATGGACGTGGTGGTAGACGTGGTGGTGGATGTGGTGGTGGACGTGGTGGTGGTGGAGGATGTGGTAGTGATGGATATGGTGGTGGTGGATGTGGTGGTGGACATGGTGGTGGTGGTGGATGTGGTGGTGGACATGGTGGATATGGTGGTGATGGTGGATGTGGTGGTAGTGGTGGATGTGGTGGTGGATGTGGTGGTGGACGTGGTGGAGGACGTGGTGGTGGACGTGGTGGTGGAGGACATAGACATGGTGGTAGTAGACGTGGTGGTGATGGTGGATGTGGTGGTGATGGACGTGGTGGTGGACATGGTAGAGGACATGGTGGAGGATGTGGTGGTGGAGGACGTGGACATGGTGGTGGTGGACGTGGTGGACGTGGTGGTGGATGTGGTGGATGTGGTGGTGGTTGAGGATGTGGTGGTGGTGGACATGGTGATGGCAGACATAGTGGTGGTAGACATGGTTGTGGTGGATGTGGTGGTGGTGGACGTGGTGGTGGTTGTGGATGTGGTGGACATGGTGGTGGTGGACATGGTGGTGGACATGGTGCTGGATGTGGTGGTGGTGGACATGGTGGTGGAGGATGTGGTGGTGGACGTGGTAGTGGTAGACATGTTAGTGGTGGACCTGGTGGTGGTGGAAGTGGGGGTGGTGGTGGATGTGGTAGTGGATGTGGTAGTGGTGATTGATGTGATGGTGGTGGATGTGGTGTTGGTGGTGGATGTGGTGTTGGTGGTGGACCTGGTGGTGGTGGCCGTGGTGGACGTGGTGGACGTGGTGGACATGGTGGTGGTGGATATGGTGGTGGTGAATGTGGTGGTAGTGGATGTGGTGGTGGACATGGTGGTGGTGGATATGGTGGTGGTTGTGGACATGGTGGTGGTGGACATGGTGGTAGTGGTGGATGTGGTGGTGGTGGACGTGGTGGAAGTGGTAGATGATATGGTTGTAGTGGACATGGTGGTGGTGATGGACGTGGTGGTAGACATGGTGGTGGTGGACATGATGGTGGATGTGGTGGTGGTGAGTGGATGTGGTGGTGGGTGTGGTGGTGGAGGTGGATGTGGTGGTGGTAGATGTGGTGGATGTGGTGGTAGACATGGTGGTGGTGGTGGCCGTGGTGGTGGACGTGGTGGTGGTGGTGGATGTGGGTTTGGACGTGGTGGGGGTAGATGGGGTGGTGGTGGATGTGGTAGTGATGGACATGGTAGTGGTGGACCTGGTGGTGGTAGATGTGGTGGACATGGTGGTGGACATGGTAGTGGACGTCGTGGTGGATGTGGTGGTGGTGGACATGGTGGTGGTAGATGTGGTGGGGGTGGTATATGTGGTGGTGGATGTGGTAGAGGTGGTTGATGTGGTGGTGGTGGATGTGGTATTGGTGGATGTGGTGTTGGTGGTGGATGTGGTAGTGGTGGACCTGGTGGTGGTAGTAGGTGGACCTGGTGGTGGTGGACGTGGTGGTGGTTGTGGATGTGGTGGACATGGTGATGTTAGACATGGTGGTGGACATGGTGCTGGATGTGGTGGTGGTGGACATGGTGGTGGAGGATGTGGTGGTGGTAGTGGTAGACATGTTAGTGGTGGACCTGGTGGTGGTGGAAGTGGTGGTGGTGGTGGATGTGGTAGTGGACGTGGTAGTGGTGGTTGATGTGATGGTGGTGGATGTGGTGTTGGTGGTGGACCTGGTGGTGGTGGCCGTGGTGGACGTGGTGGTGGTGGACGTGGTGGACATGGTGGTGGTGGATATGGTGGTGGTGAATGTGGTGGTAGTGGATGTGGTGGTGGACATGGTGGTGGTGGATGTGGTGGTGGTTGTGGACGTGGTGGTGGTGGACATGGTGGTAGTGGTGGATGTGGTGGTGGTGGACGTGGTGGAAGTGGTAGATGACATGGTTGTAGTGGACATGGTGGTGGTGATGGACGTGGTGGTAGACATGGTGGTGGTGGACATGATGGTGGATGTGGTGGTGGTGAGTGGATGTGGTGGTGGGTGTGGTGGTGGAGGTGGATGTGGTGGAGGTGGATGTGGTGGTGGAGGACGTGGTGGATGTGGTGGTAGACGTGGTGGTGGTGGTGGCCGTGGTGGTGGACGTGGTGGTGGTGGTGGATGTGGGTTTGGACGTGGTGGGGGTGGATGGGGTGGTGGTGGATGTGGTAGTGATGGACATGGTAGTGGTGGACCTGGTGGTGGTAGATGTGGTGGACATGGTGGTGGACATGGTGGTGGACGTCGTGGTGGATGTTGTGGTGGTGGACATGGTGGTGGTAGATGTGGTGGGGGTGGTAGATGTGGTGGATGTGGTAGAGGTGGTTGATGTGGTGGTGGTGGATGTGGTGTTGGTGGATGTGGTGTTGGTGGTGGATGTGGTAGTGGTGGATCTGGTGGTGGTAGTAGGTGGACCTGGTGGTGGTGGACGTGGTGGTGGTGGATGTGATGGTGGTGGATATGGTGGTGGTAAATGTGGTGGTAGTGAATGTGGTGGTGGTGGACATGGTGGTGGCAGAGGTAGTGGTGGTAGACATGCTTGTGTTGGATGTGGTGGTGGTGGACGTGGTGGTGGTTGTGGACGTGGCGGACATGGTGGTGGTGGACATGGTGGTGGACATGGTGGTGGATGTGGTGGTGGTGGGCGTGGTGGTGGAGGTGGACGTGGTGATAGTGGATGTGGTAGTGGTGGGCATGGTGGTGGAGGACGTGGTGGTGGATGTGGTAGTGATAGACATGTTAGTGGTGGACCTGGTGGTGGTGGAAGTGGTGGTGGTGGTGGATGTGGTAGTGGACGTGGTAGTGGTGGTTGATGTGATGGTGGTGGATGTGGTGTTGGTGGTGGATATGGTGTTGGTGGTGGATGTGGTGTTGGTGGTGGACCTGGTGGTGGTGGTGGTGGCCATAGTGGTGGTGGACGTGGTGGTGGTGGATGTGGTAGACATGGTGGTGGTGGATATGGTGGTGGTGAATGTGGTGGTAGTGGATGTGGTGGTGGACATGGTGGTGGTAGATGTGGTGGTGGTTGTGGACGTGGTGGTGGTGGACGTGGTGGTGGTAGTGGTGGACGTGGATGTGGTGGTAGTGGACGTGGTGGAAGTGGTAGATGACATGGTGGTAGTGGACATGGTGATGGACGTGGTGGTAGATATGGTGGTGGTGGACGTGGTAGTGGTGGACGTGGTGGTGGTGGAGGATGTGGTGGTGGTGGACGTGGTGGTGGTGGACGTGGTGGTGGACATGGTGGTGATGGTGGATGTGGTGGTGGTGGTGGATGTGGTTGTGGTGGACATGGTGGTGGTGGTTGTGGACGTGGTGGTGGTGGACATGGTGGTGGTGGACATGGTGGTGGATGTGGTGGTGGTGGACGTGGTGGAGGTGGACGTGGTGATGGTGGATGTGGTGATGGTGGACATGGTGGTGGTGGACATTGTAGAGGTGGACATGGTGGTGGTGGACATGATGGTGGATGTGGTGGTGGTGGGTGGATGTGGTGGTGGACATGGTGGTGGAGGTGGACGTGGTAGTGGTGGACATGGCAGTGGTGGACCTGGTGGTGATAGTAGGTGGACCTGGTGGTGGTGGTGGTGGACGTGGTGGTGGTGGACATGTTGGTGATGGATATGGTGGTGGTGAATGTGGTGGTAGTGGATGAGGTGGTGGTGGAGGATGTGGTGGTGGTGGACATGGTGGTGGCAGACATGGTGGTGGTAGACATGGTTGTGGTGGTGGTGGACATGGTGGTGGTTGTGGACGTGGTAGACATGGTGGTGATAGTGGTGGAAGTGGATATGGTGGTGGTGGTGGACGTGGTGGTGGTGGAGGACGTGGTGGTAGTGGACATGATGGTAGTGGTGGACGTGGTTGTGGACGTGGTGGTGGTGGACGTTGTGGTGGATGTGGACATGGTGGTGGATGTAGTGGTGGTGGATGTGGTGGTGGTGGTGGACGTGGTGGTGGTGGACATGGCAGTGGATGTGGTGGACATGATGGTGATGGTAGATGTGGTGGTGGTGGTGGATGTGGTGGTGGACATGGTGGAGGACGTGGTGGTGGAGGACATGGACATGGTGGTGGTGATGGTGGATATGGTGGTGGATATGGTGGTGGACGTGGTGGAGGATGTGGTGGTGGAGAATGTGGACATTATGGTGGTGAACGTGGTGGTGGTGGACACGGTTATGGTGGACATGATGGTGGATGTGGTGGTGGTGGGTGGATGTGGTGGTGGGTGTGGTGGTATAGGTGGATGTGGTGGTGGTGGAAGTGGTGGTGGTGGATGTGGTAGTGGTGGATGTGGTGGTGGGCGTGGTGGTGGCTGTGGTGGTGGACGTGGTGGTGGTGGTGGATGTGGGTGTGGACATGGTGGTGGTGGATGTGGTAGTGATGGACATGGTAGTGGTGGACCTGGTGGTGGTAGATGTGGTGGACATGGTGGTGGATGTGGTGGTGGTGGACATGGTGGTGGTGGATGTGGTGGTAGTGGTGGATGTGGTGGTGGATGTGGTGTTGGTGGGCGTGGTATTGGTGGTGGATGTGGTAGTGGTGGACCTGGTGGTGGTAGTAGGTGGACCTGGTGGTGGTAGCGGTGGACGTGGTAGTGGTGGACATGGTGGTGGTGGACGTGGTGGTGGTGGTGGTGAATGTGGTGGTAGTGGATGTGGTGGTGGTTGAGGATGTGGTGGTGGTAGACATGGTGGTGGCAGACATGGTGGTGGTAGACATGGTTGTCGTAGACGTGGTGGTGGTGGACGTTGTGGTGGTTGTAGACGTGGTGGACATGGTGGTGGTAGACACGGTGGTGGACATGGTGCTGGATGTGGTGGTGGTGGACGTGGTGGTGGACGTGGTGAAAGTGGATGTGGTGGTGGTGGACATGGTGGTGGAGGACGTGGTGGTGGACGTGGTAGTAGGGGACATGGTAGTGGTAGACCTGGTGGTGGTAGAAGTGGTGGTGGTGCATGTGGTAGTGGACGTGGTAGTGGTGGTTGATGTGATGGTGGTGGATGTGGTGTTGGTGGTGGATATGGTATTGGTGGTGGACCTGGTGGTGGTGGCCGTGGTGGTGGTGGATGTGGTGGTGGTGGACATGGTGTACATGGTGGTGGTGGATATGGTGGTGGTGGTGGTGAATGTGGTGGTAGTGGATGTGGTGGTGGACATGGTGGTGGTTGACGTGGTGGTAGTAGACATGGTTGTGGTTGACGTGGTGGTGGTAGACATGGTTGTGGTGGACGTGGTGGTGGTTGTGGACGTGGTGGTGGTGGACATGGTGGTGGCAGTGGTGGACGTGGATGTGGTGGTGGTAGACGTGGTGGTGGTGGAAGTGGTGAATGACATGGTAGTAGTAGACATGGTGGTGGTGATGGACGTGGTGGTAGACGTGGTGGTGGATGTGGTGGTGGACGTGGTGGTGGTGGAGGATGTGGTAGTGATGGATATGGTGGTGGTGGATGTGGTGGTGGACATGGTGGTGGTGGTGGATGTGGTGGTGGACATGGTGGATATGGTGGTGATGGTGGATGTGGTGGTAGTGGTGGATGTGGTGGTGGATGTGGTGGTGGACATGGTGGAGGACGTGGTGGTGGACGTGGTGGTGGAGGACATAGACATGGTGGTAGTAGACGTGGTGGTGATGGTGGATGTGGTGGTGATGGACGTGGTGGTGGACATGGTAGAGGACATGGTGGAGGATGTGGTGGTGGAGGACGTGGACATGGTGGTGGTGGACGTGGTGGTGGTCGACGTGGTGGTGGATGTGGTGGATGTGGTGGTGGTTGAGGATGTGGTGGTGGTGGACATGGTGATGGCAAACATAGTGGTGGTAGACATGGTTGTGGTGGATGTGGTGGTGGTGGACGTGGTGGTGGTTGTGGATGTGGTGGTGTTAGACCTGTCAGCCCTTTGGGTGGTCCCTCCTCATCATTATTTATTTTGTCCCACTTTTGCCTCAAACCCTGTTTGAATTTTTCCTTTTTGGGAACCACCAGACTTTTTCGTGTTGCCACAGATTCAGGGAACCATTTTAGCTACCCCTGAAACTTCTGTCTGAGGGCCTGAAGCACAAAATGGTGGCCTCCTGTGACATCACCAGCATCCACTGGAACCTACCAGCACCTTCCAGAACCTTCCAGGAGATTCCAGAACTGTGTGACAGTTGGAAACCGTTTAGAATGTTGGGAGGATAAGAGAGGCAGTTGGCAGTTGGAGCTGGCAGTTGGCACCTGACTGGTGAAGAGAGAGCAGTACAACAGTGGAGGAGGAAGGAGTGAAGCAGCAGGGGTGGAAACTTGTGCCTGGAGTGGGGTCCATAAACCCACCCTTGATACTTGTCCCTACTGATGGATCCCAGCCTATAGCCCTGTGTGGGAAGAAGACAGAAGAAAACCATCCTAAGGACCTGGACAGCAGGAACAGGCCTTAGAACCAAGAAAGCAGCAAGATTCTGACCTGAGAACTGGTTTCCCTGGAGCCTGGCGTCGAGTAGCCGAAGACCTGGAGCCCGAGGTGGAGAAGCGGCGCTGACTGAGGTAGCAGACGTCGTACCCGGAGCCGCCTGAGGTCGTAAGAGGGCGCCGGCGGAGGTCGAGAGGAATACCAAGGGTCGAGAAGGAGGTGAACCGAGGTCGAGTGAGCGGCGTCATCGGAAGGGTGAAGTCCGCCCTCCGGAGTCGTCGGAGACCGAGGTAGAGGAGCACCGGAGGTCGGGAGTGAGGATCGCACTCCGGAGTCGCCCGGAACCTGTGAGGAAGAGCACCGGAGGTCGGGGGTGAGGATCGCACCCCGGAGTCGCCGGAAGTCGACAGCGAGGCCAGGCCGGCCGACGTCATCGGAGCCGAGAGCGCCATCGGACCGGAGCCGCCCGAAGTCGACATCGTGAAGAGACTGCCCGACGCCATCGAATCGGAGGTCGAGATCGAACCGAGGCCACCGACATCGGACCGGAACCGCCTACCGGCGTCGACAAAGAACTGACACTGTGCCGAGGCCGCCGAGACCGAACCGGAACCGCCTCACGGCGTCGACACGACTCCAGCGGCGTCGGAACATCAGAAAAGGGCAGTAAGTGGAGTAGAGGGCGCCTAAGGCCCTGTGGAGACCTGAGAGACTACTCTAAGGGGCTAGGGAGGTGCTGAAACCCACCTGACTGTGCCTGGGGTGAACTGGGACTAAGCTAGAGAGGTTGTGTGGAGAGGAAAGCCAGGGCATTGGAATTCCCCCCTTTGATCTACCTCAGTTTAGGCCTCAGCCTTTGCCTCAGCCAGGGAGTAGGACCCCCCAAGCCTTCCACACCCTACAAGCTGTGCCTGGGCCAAATCAGCCCTTAAGTATTGAAGTGTCATCTGATTCATGAGTGTTATTGTATACTTCTAATTATTTATTGGGGAAACTGTATTTATTAAATTCTTATCTATTTAATGCTGCACTGTATTTATAGGTCCACAGGACTTGTTGGTGTACAGTATTTATTGGTACAGTATTTATTACCTCAAAGTATTTAATTGTCTGTATATATTGCACTTGTATTTATGCCCTGTTATTTATGATCACCCCTATTTATTTCAGCAAACAGCAAATATTTATTTGACCTGCTCTATTTAAGAATTTGTATATTGTGATTGACTTATTTATTTTCCCAATCAGCAACTAAGAGAAAAAGATAAAGAAGAATATTTTCATAATTTTTACGGTGTAGAGTCGTTTTTGGAACGGATGCACGCATGGTTATTGTATGGGTATATTGTATGCTTAGCACGGTGCCTGTTTCCTGACCACTCGAGCCAAGCTACCCCATTGTGTCGGGAAGGCCCTCCACCACCCTGCGGAGTGGGAGTGGGGCTGTTTCCAACATAAATTGGTGGCAGCGGTGGGATAGAGCTGTGCCTACATATACTCAACAATAACTGTGGGTAGTCCATAGGCCTACACCGGGAGTTTTCTCACAGCGGCCTTCCTAATTGTGGGTTTTTGTTTTTTTCCAAATTTACTCTGGTGGTGGGAGGAGGTATTACTAAAGGTACCCCCCTGCATTGTTACTGCACAAAACCTGTCCTCTAACCTGAGTGGGCAAGATGGAGTTTGTTCTTGAAAATCTAGACACGTACACTGTGGCCCAACTCAGGGAGTTTTGCCAGCGAGAGGGGGTGTACTGTCCCCCAGGAGCAAAGAAGGGTGCACTTCAAACCAGCTTAAGGGCTTGGGGGGAGGCACGCAGGGAAAGCAAGGCTGAGGAAGAAGACAGGGATGGAGAGCCTGACCCGAGGGGGCTGAGATGTACCAACCTGAGGTGGGGAACCTGTCCGCAGGGCCCAGGACACTTTCTAGGGGGGGCAGCCGTGCCTCTAGCGGGGGCTTGTCTGAAGTGGAGTTAGCAGACCGGAGGGAGAAAAGACAGCTCACATGGGACTTAGCAAAGCTGGAGAAGGAAAAGGAGGAGCAGAGGATGGCCCATGAATTGCGCCTGAAAGAAATAGATCTTCAGATTTTGCGAATCGGGGCACAACCTGTTCCCAATGGTGGCAGCCAAAACCAAGAGTCCACCAGGGAATCCAAACCTTACCTGCCAAAGGACATTGTAGCGAGCTATGGGGCAGGTGACGACATCGCCAAGTGGCTAGCAGCCTATGAGGTCTCATTGAGGGCCCATGGGGTTCCAGCGAAGTATTGGGGAGGGGGACTGTATAAATACATGCCTCCAGCTGGTAGGGATGCTTTATTGGCCCTCGAAGAGGATGAGCAAACCCACTACCCCACCATGAAACTGGCGCTCATCAGGAAGTTTGGACTTACTCCGGAAAAGTACAGACAGAAGTTCAGGGGTAGTCACAAACTGGGCACACAGAATTGGGTGGACTTCCTGGACTATGCAAAGAAGGCACTGGAAGGTTGGATTCAGGGCAGTGAAGTGAGGAACTACGAGGAGCTGTTTGACCTAGTGTTGAAGGAACACCTACTCGAGAAATGTTTCCCTGAACTGCGGCAACACCTGGTGGATAGCAAGCTGACCAGTCCCCGGAAGCTTGCTGAGGAGGCGGACATTTGGGCTAGTACCCGGGTGTCCACAAGGGGGACTGGAGGGGATACTCAAAAGGCCGGACAGGGCGCCCCCCAGAAGAAAGAAGGAGGGGAAAAGAAAAAGGAGTTCTCCAAAGGCCCCCAAAATAACTTCCAAGGGAAGGGAACAGGATTCACCTCTAAGGCTAACCCACCCAGAAACCCTAATCCTGGCCAGAGTCAGCAGCCAAGGGTTGTCCATTGCTACGAGTGCGGTGGCGTTGGACACTATAAAGGAGATCCGAAGTGTCAGAAACGCTCACCCCCTCCCACTGGAGGAAAGCCCCCCAGAGTAGCTAGTGTAGTGCTCGGGGAGGAGATGCCCTTAACTAAGGGAAGGGAGTGGGCGGGTGTCACTTTAGTGTCCCTGGGAGAACGGGAGATGGTTCCTAAGATCCAGGTGCCCGCAAATACCGCAAAGTATGGGCAGTGGATCACCATCAACGGCCAAAGAGGGGAGGCTCTGAGAGACACAGGAGCCAGTATGACTATGGTGCGTAGCCAACTGGTGTCTCCAGAGCAGGTAATTCCCGATGTACTCCACCCAGCCGCGATGGCTGACGGCAGAACAGGTCACTATCCAGTGGCCGAGGTTCCCTTTGAATGGGGGGGGGTTGCAGGTTCACTTCGAGTTGCCGTAAGCCCTGCCGTGCCAGTCGATTGTCTGCTGGGCAATGACATGGAGCACAACGCTTGGAAGGAGGTGGAATACCGGACTCACACCGAGATGCTGGGTACACCTGACTGGGCCTGTGTTAGCACAAGGTCCGAGACTACCCGAAGAGGGAGTTCATTCCGGCTGGAGCCTGGAACAAAGGCCCAGCCAGCTGCCAGTCAAGGGAAGAACCGAGGACAGGAGGAGCCTGCCTCGGCGTCTCCACCCCGTAGGACGGATAGGCCACCGGAGGTGGTGGGCCAGGAGTCTGCGGAGGGGGACGTTACCAACCTGGAGGACTTACCCATCCCGGCCGAGTGGCACGTGGAGGGAGGCCCGTCCAGGGAGGAATTCTGCCAGGGCCAGAGGGAGTGCCCTACCCTTGAGGGGCTGAGGCGACAGGCCGAAGCCCAGGCAGCAGGGAACGTTGAAGGGAACTACAGTGTTTACTGGGAGGATGGCCTCCTCTACAGTGAACCCAAGGCACCCCTACATGGATCGTCACGAGCCTTGGTAGTTCCTCAACGTTATCGAGCCTTCCTTTTGGAGTTGGCTCACGAGATACCATTGGCAGGACACCTGGGGCAAGACAAGACCTTCGCCCGTCTTGTCCCACACTTTTATTGGCCTCAGATGAAAGTGTCGTC
Organism: Triturus cristatus; assembly: GCF_964204655.1. Taxonomy (NCBI): domain Eukaryota; kingdom Metazoa; phylum Chordata; class Amphibia; order Caudata; family Salamandridae; genus Triturus; species Triturus cristatus. Next base: position 537,797,401 of record NC_140595.1, read on the forward strand.
CGATACCTACTGCCGGACATGTGTGTCTTGCCAAGCCAGTGGGAAAACAGGGGTGAAGCTGAAAGCTCCCCTGGAACCACTCCCTGTCGTTAGCACCCCCTTTGAAAGGGTGGGCATCGACATTGTGGGTCCATTAGATCCACCAACTACAGCTGGTCACAGGTTTATCCTGGTTCTGGTGGATCATGCCACACGGTACCCAGAGGCAATACCTCTGAGGACCATAACAGCACCTGTTGTGGCTAGGGCCCTGATGGGAATCTTTACCCGAGTGGGTTTTCCCAAGGAAGTTGTGTCCGACAGGGGGACCAACTTCATGTCAGCGTACATGCGGGCAATGTGGAAGGAGTGTGGAGTGACCTACCGGTTCACAACTCCTTACCACCCCCAGACCAATGGTCTGGTGGAGAGGTTTAACAAAACCTTGAAGGGCATGATCAGAAGTCTGCCTGAAAGCCTGCGGAGGAAATGGGACGTCCTCCTACCCTGTTTACTTTTTTCTTACAGGGAAGTGCCACAGAAGGGAGTGGGCTTCAGCCCCTTCGAGCTTCTGTATGGGCACCCTGTACGTGGACCTCTTAACCTGGTGAGAGACGGATGGGAAAGAACTCCCAGAAAGCTCCCCCAGGATGTGGTGAGCTACATGCTGGCCTTCCGGAGCCAAATGGCTAAGTTGTGGAAGCAAGCTTCTGACAACTTGGAAGCCAGCCAAGCAGTAATGAAGGCGTGGTATGACCACAATGCTCACCCGGTGGAGTTGGAGCCTGGCCAGAAGGTGTGGGTGATCGAACCCGGAGAGCTTAGTGCCCTCCAGGATCGCTGGTCAGGACCCTTTGAGGTGTTGGAGAAGAAGGGTAAGGCTACCTACTTGGTGGACCTGAAGACCCCTCGTCAGCCCCTGCGGGTGCTGCATGCCAACCGCCTCAAACCCCACCACGAGAGGCCCGAAGTCATCTTGATGATGGTGACTGACGGAGGAGAGGACGTGGAAAGCGAGCCTCTCCCTGATCTGTTTGCGTCTCAAGAAAAGGATGGGTCGGTGGAGGGAGTGATTCTCTCCCCATCTCTAACTCCTGAACAGCAGGAGGACTGTCGCCAGGTCCTGGGGCAGTACTCCTCGTTGTTCTCCCTTGTCCCGGGTAGGACTCACCTGTGCGTCCATGACGTGGACACAGGAGACAGCCCACCTGTGAAGTCCAAGATCTACGGGATGTCAGACAAGGTGAAGGCCAGCATTCATAGCGAAGTCACTAAGATGCTGGAGCTAGGAGTGATTGAACCTTCTAGCAGCCCCTGGTCCAGTCCGGTGGTGTTAGTACCGAAAGCTGCACCACCGGGTGCCCAACCAGAACTGAGGTTCTGTGTGGACTACCGGGGACTGAATTCAGTGACAAAGACTGATGCACATCCGATCCCTAGGGCGGATGAATTGATTGACCGGCTGGGAGCTGCCCAATATCTAAGTACCTTTGACCTTACTTCAGGGTACTGGCAGATCTCTCTGACTGATGGAGCAAGGGAAAGGTCAGCCTTCTCCACGCCCAATGGCCACTACCAGTTCTGTGTGATGCCCTTTGGGCTCAAGAACGCACCTGCCACGTTTCAGCGCCTGGTAAACCAGATCCTCACCGGGATGGAGAGTTTCTCTGCTGCTTACCTGGATGACATAGCCGTCTTCAGTAACAGCTGGGAGGATCACTTGCAGCACCTGCAAGCTGTTCTCCAGGCCCTGAGACAAGCTGGATTGACGATCAAGGCCAGCAAGTGCCAGATCGGGCAGGGGTCGGTAGTGTACCTTGGACACTTGGTGGGTAGGGGAACGGTGCAACCCCTCCAGGCGAAGATCGAGGCCATCATGGCCTGGGAACCCCCCAAGACACAGACTGAGGTCCGAGCATTTTTGGGCCTCACGGGATACTATCGCCGCTTCGTGAAGGGGTACGGTACCATCGTAGCCCCTCTCACGGAGCTCACGTCCAAGAAACAACCTCGACGGGTAGTCTGGACGGAGGCTTGTCAGCAAGCCTTTGAGAAATTGAAGAAAGCCATGTGCGAGGCCCCGGTCTTAAGGGCCCCAGACTTTTCCCAGAAGTTCATTGTCCAGACAGATGCATCAGAACATGGCATTGGGGCAGTGTTATCGCAACTCAACGAAGAGGGTCTGGATCAACCCGTGGTCTTCCTATCCCGGAGACTACTTCCCAGGGAACAGAAGTGGAGTGCAATAGAGCGTGAAGCCTTTGCAGTGGTATGGGCTCTGAAGAAGTTGCGGCCATACCTGTTTGGATCGCACTTCCTAGTTCAGACCGACCACAGACCCCTTCGCTGGCTGATGCAGATGAAGGGGGAGAATCCCAAGTTGTTGAGGTGGTCTATTTCCCTACAGGGGATGGACTTTCAGGTGGAACATCGGCCTGGAGTGGACCACGCCAATGCAGACGGTCTCTCAAGGTATTTCCGCCTTAGTGATGAGAACTCCCAAGGGGTTGGGTAGCTCTCCCCACTTTCAGCTGGGGGGGACGCGTGTTAGACCTGTCAGCCCTTTGGGTGGTCCCTCCTCATCATTATTTATTTTGTCCCACTTTTGCCTCAAACCCTGTTTGAATTTTTCCTTTTTGGGAACCACCAGACTTTTTCGTGTTGCCACAGATTCAGGGAACCATTTTAGCTACCCCTGAAACTTCTGTCTGAGGGCCTGAAGCACAAAATGGTGGCCTCCTGTGACATCACCAGCATCCACTGGAACCTACCAGCACCTTCCAGAACCTTCCAGGAGATTCCAGAACTGTGTGACAGTTGGAAACCGTTTAGAATGTTGGGAGGATAAGAGAGGCAGTTGGCAGTTGGAGCTGGCAGTTGGCACCTGACTGGTGAAGAGAGAGCAGTACAACAGTGGAGGAGGAAGGAGTGAAGCAGCAGGGGTGGAAACTTGTGCCTGGAGTGGGGTCCATAAACCCACCCTTGATACTTGTCCCTACTGATGGATCCCAGCCTATAGCCCTGTGTGGGAAGAAGACAGAAGAAAACCATCCTAAGGACCTGGACAGCAGGAACAGGCCTTAGAACCAAGAAAGCAGCAAGATTCTGACCTGAGAACTGGTTTCCCTGGAGCCTGGCGTCGAGTAGCCGAAGACCTGGAGCCCGAGGTGGAGAAGCGGCGCTGACTGAGGTAGCAGACGTCGTACCCGGAGCCGCCTGAGGTCGTAAGAGGGCGCCGGCGGAGGTCGAGAGGAATACCAAGGGTCGAGAAGGAGGTGAACCGAGGTCGAGTGAGCGGCGTCATCGGAAGGGTGAAGTCCGCCCTCCGGAGTCGTCGGAGACCGAGGTAGAGGAGCACCGGAGGTCGGGAGTGAGGATCGCACTCCGGAGTCGCCCGGAACCTGTGAGGAAGAGCACCGGAGGTCGGGGGTGAGGATCGCACCCCGGAGTCGCCGGAAGTCGACAGCGAGGCCAGGCCGGCCGACGTCATCGGAGCCGAGAGCGCCATCGGACCGGAGCCGCCCGAAGTCGACATCGTGAAGAGACTGCCCGACGCCATCGAATCGGAGGTCGAGATCGAACCGAGGCCACCGACATCGGACCGGAACCGCCTACCGGCGTCGACAAAGAACTGACACTGTGCCGAGGCCGCCGAGACCGAACCGGAACCGCCTCACGGCGTCGACACGACTCCAGCGGCGTCGGAACATCAGAAAAGGGCAGTAAGTGGAGTAGAGGGCGCCTAAGGCCCTGTGGAGACCTGAGAGACTACTCTAAGGGGCTAGGGAGGTGCTGAAACCCACCTGACTGTGCCTGGGGTGAACTGGGACTAACCTAGAGAGGTTGTGTGGAGAGGAAAGCCAGGGCATTGGAATTCCCCCCTTTGATCTACCTCAGTTTAGGCCTCAGCCTTTGCCTCAGCCAGGGAGTAGGACCCCCCAAGCCTTCCACACCCTACAAGCTGTGCCTGGGCCAAATCAGCCCTTAAGTATTGAAGTGTCATCTGATTCATGAGTGTTATTGTATACTTCTAATTATTTATTGGGGAAACTGTATTTATTAAATTCTTATCTATTTAATGCTGCACTGTATTTATAGGTCCACAGGACTTGTTGGTGTACAGTATTTATTGGTACAGTATTTATTACCTCAAAGTATTTAATTGTCTGTATATATTGCACTTGTATTTATGCCCTGTTATTTATGATCACCCCTATTTATTTCAGCAAACAGCAAATATTTATTTGACCTGCTCTATTTAAGAATTTGTATATTGTGATTGACTTATTTATTTTCCCAATCAGCAACTAAGAGAAAAAGATAAAGAAGAATATTTTCATAATTTTTACGGTGTAGAGTCGTTTTTGGAACGGATGCACGCATGGTTATTGTATGGGTATATTGTATGCTTAGCACGGTGCCTGTTTCCTGACCACTCGAGCCAAGCTACCCCATTGTGTCGGGAAGGCCCTCCACCACCCTGCGGAGTGGGAGTGGGGCTGTTTCCAACAGGTGGACATGGTGGTGGTGGACATGGTGGTGGACATGGTGCTGGATGTGGTGGTGGTGGACATGGTGGTGGAGGATGTGGTGGTGGACGTGGTAGTGGTAGACATGTTAGTGGTGGACCTGGTGGTGGTGGAAGTGGTGGTGGTGGTGGATGTGGTAGTGGACGTGGTAGTGGTGATTGATGTGATGGTGGTGGATGTGGTGTTGGTGGTGGATGTGGTGTTGGTGGTGGACCTGGTGGTGGTGGCCGTGGTGGACGTGGTGGACGTGGTGGACATGGTGGTGGTGGATATGGTGGTGGTGAATGTGGTGGTAGTGGATGTGGTGGTGGACATGGTGGTGGTGGATGTGGTGGTGGTTGTGGACATGGTGGTGGTGGACATGGTGGTAGTGGTGGATGTGGTGGTGGTGGACGTGGTGGAAGTGGTAGATGATATGGTTGTAGTGGACATGGTGGTGGTGATGGACGTGGTGGTAGACATGGTGGTGGTGGACATGATGGTGGATGTGGTGGTGGTGAGTGGATGTGGTGGTGGGTGTGGTGGTGGAGGTGGATGTGGTGGTGGTAGATGTGGTGGATGTGGTGGTAGACATGGTGGTGGTGGTGGCCGTGGTGGTGGACGTGGTGGTGGTGGTGGATGTGGGTTTGGACGTGGTGGGGGTAGATGGGGTGGTGGTGGATGTGGTAGTGATGGACATGGTAGTGGTGGACCTGGTGGTGGTAGATGTGGTGGACATGGTGGTGGACATGGTAGTGGACGTCGTGGTGGATGTGGTGGTGGTGGACATGGTGGTGGTAGATGTGGTGGGGGTGGTATATGTGGTGGTGGATGTGGTAGAGGTGGTTGATGTGGTGGTGGTGGATGTGGTGTTGGTGGTGGATGTGGTAGTGGTGGACCTGGTGGTGGTAGTAGGTGGACCTGGTGGTGGTGGACGTGGTGGTGGTTGTGGATGTGGTGGACATGGTGATGTTAGACATGGTGGTGGACATGGTGCTGGATGTGGTGGTGGTGGACATGGTGGTGGAGGATGTGGTGGTGGTAGTGGTAGACATGTTAGTGGTGGACCTGGTGGTGGTGGAAGTGGTGGTGGTGGTGGATGTGGTAGTGGACGTGGTAGTGGTGGTTGATGTGATGGTGGTGGATGTGGTGTTGGTGGTGGACCTGGTGGTGGTGGCCGTGGTGGACGTGGTGGTGGTGGACGTGGTGGACATGGTGGTGGTGGATATGGTGGTGGTGAATGTGGTGGTAGTGGATGTGGTGGTGGACATGGTGGTGGTGGATGTGGTGGTGGTTGTGGACGTGGTGGTGGTGGACATGGTGGTAGTGGTGGATGTGGTGGTGGTGGACGTGGTGGAAGTGGTAGATGACATGGTTGTAGTGGACATGGTGGTGGTGATGGACGTGGTGGTAGACATGGTGGTGGTGGACATGATGGTGGATGTGGTGGTGGTGAGTGGATGTGGTGGTGGGTGTGGTGGTGGAGGTGGATGTGGTGGAGGTGGATGTGGTGGTGGTGGACGTGGTGGATGTGGTGGTAGACGTGGTGGTGGTGGTGGCCGTGGTGGTGGACGTGGTGGTGGTGGTGGATGTGGGTTTGGACGTGGTGGGGGTGGATGGGGTGGTGGTGGATGTGGTAGTGATGGACATGGTAGTGGTGGACCTGGTGGTGGTAGATGTGGTGGACATGGTGGTGGACATGGTGGTGGACGTCGTGGTGGATGTTGTGGTGGTGGACATGGTGGTGGTAGATGTGGTGGGGGTGGTAGATGTGGTGGATGTGGTAGAGGTGGTTGATGTGGTGGTGGTGGATGTGGTGTTGGTGGATGTGGTGTTGGTGGTGGATGTGGTAGTGGTGGATCTGGTGGTGGTAGTAGGTGGACCTGGTGGTGGTGGACGTGGTGGTGGTGGATGTGATGGTGGTGGATATGGTGGTGGTAAATGTGGTGGTAGTGAATGTGGTGGTGGTGGACATGGTGGTGGCAGAGGTAGTGGTGGTAGACATGCTTGTGTTGGATGTGGTGGTGGTGGACGTGGTGGTGGTTGTGGACGTGGCGGACATGGTGGTGGTGGACATGGTGGTGGACATGGTGGTGGATGTGGTGGTGGTGGGCGTGGTGGTGGAGGTGGACGTGGTGATAGTGGATGTGGTAGTGGTGGACATGGTGGTGGAGGACGTGGTGGTGGATGTGGTAGTGATAGACATGTTAGTGGTGGACCTGGTGGTGGTGGAAGTGGTGGTGGTGGTGGATGTGGTAGTGGACGTGGTAGTGGTGGTTGATGTGATGGTGGTGGATGTGGTGTTGGTGGTGGATATGGTGTTGGTGGTGGATGTGGTGTTGGTGGTGGACCTGGTGGTGGTGGTGGTGGCCATAGTGGTGGTGGACGTGGTGGTGGTGGATGTGGTAGACATGGTGGTGGTGGATATGGTGGTGGTGAATGTGGTGGTAGTGGATGTGGTGGTGGACATGGTGGTGGTAGATGTGGTGGTGGTTGTGGATGTGGTGGTGGTGGACGTGGTGGTGGTAGTGGTGGACGTGGATGTGGTGGTAGTGGACGTGGTGGAAGTGGTAGATGACATGGTGGTAGTGGACATGGTGATGGACGTGGTGGTAGATATGGTGGTGGTGGACGTGGTAGTGGTGGACGTGGTGGTGGTGGAGGATGTGGTGGTGGTGGACGTGGTGGTGGTGGACGTGGTGGTGGACATGGTGGTGATGGTGGATGTGGTGGTGGTGGTGGATGTGGTGGTGGTGGTGGATGTGGTGGTGGTGGTGGATGTGGTGGTGGATGTGGTGGTGGAAGACATAGACATGGTAGTAGTAGACGTGGTGGTGATAGTAGATGTGGTGGTGGTGGTGGACGTGGTGGTGGACATGGTAGAGGACATGGTGGAAGATGTGGTGGTGGAGGACGTAGACATGGTGGTGGTGGATGTGGTGGTGGTGGACGTGGTGGTGGTGGACGTGGTGGTGGTGGTGGTGAATTGGGTGGTAGTAGATGTGGTGGTGGTTGAGGATGTGGTGGTGGTGGACATGGTGGTGGCAGACGTAGTGGTGGTAGACATGGTTGTGGTGGACATGGTGGTGGTGGACGTGGTGGTGGTGGACATGGTGGTGGTGGACATGGTGGTGGATGTGGTGGTGGTGGATATGGTGGAGGTGGACGTGGTGATGGTGGATGTGGTGATGGTGGACATGGTGGTGGTGGACATTGTAGAGGTGGACATGGTGGTGGTGGACATGATGGTGGATGTGGTGGTGGTGGGTGGATGTGGTGGTGGACATGGTGGTGGAGGTGCACGTGGTAGTGGTGGACATGGCAGTGGTGGACCTGGTGGTGATAGTAGGTGGACCTGGTGGTGGTGGTGGTGGACGTGGTGGTGGTGGTGGTGGACATGTTGGTGGTGGATATGGTGGTGGTGGTGAATGTGGTGGTAGTGGATGAGGTGATGGTGGAGGATGTGGTGGTGGTGGACATGGTGGTGGCAGACATGGTGGTGATAGACATGGTTGTGGTGGACGTGGTGGTGGTGGACATGGTGGTGGTTGTGGACATGGTAGACATGGTGGTGATAGTGGTGGAAGTGGATATGGTGGTGGTGGTGGACGTGGTGGTGGTGGTAGTGGACATGATGGTGGTGGTGGACGTGGTTGTGGACGTGGTGGTGGTGGACGTTGTGGTTGATGTGGACATGGTGGTGGATGTAGTGGTAGTGGATGTGGTGGTGGTGGTGGACATGGTGGTGGTGGACATGGCAGTGGACGTGGTGGACATGGTGGTGGTGGACATGGTGGTGATGGTAGATGTGGTGGTGGTGGTGGATGTGGTGGTGGACATGGTGGAGGACGTGGTGGTGGATGACGTGGACATGGTGGTGGTGATGGTGGATGTGGTGGTGGATATGGTGGTGGACGTGGTGGAGGATGTGGTGGTGGAGAATGTGGACATTATGGTGGTGAACGTGGTGGTGGTGGACACGGTGATGGTGGACATGATGGTGGATGTGGTGGTGGTGGGTGGATGTGGTGATGGGTGTGGTGGTATAGGTGGATGTGGTGGTAGTGGATGTGGTGGAGGTGGACGTGGTGGTGGGCGTGGTGGTGGCCGTGGTGGTGGCCGTGGTGGTGGTGGTGGATGTGGGTGTGGACATGGTGGTGGTGGATGTGGTAGTGATGGACATGGTAGTGGTGGACCTGGTGGTGGTAGATGTGGTGGACATGGTGGTGGACATGGTGGTGGATGTGGTGGTGGTGGACAGGGTGGTGGTGGATGTGGTGGTAGTGGTGGATGTGGTGGTGGATGTGGTAGTGGTGGATGTGGTGTTGGTGGGTGTGGTGTTGGTGGTGGATGTGGTAGTGGTGGACCTGGTGGTGATAGTAGGTGGACCTGGTGGTGGTAGCGGTGGACGTGGTAGTGGTGGACATGGTGGTGGTGGACGTGGTGGTGGTGGTGGTGAATGTGGTGGTAGTGGATGTGGTGGTGGTTGAGGATGTGGTGGTGGTGGACATGGTGGTGGCAGACATGGTGGTCGTAGACGTGGTGGTGGTGGACGTTATGGTGGTTGTGGATGTGGTGGACATGGTGGTGGTAGACACGGTGGTGGACATGGTGCTGGATGTGGTGGTGGTGGACGTGGTGGTGGAGGACGTGGTGGTGGACATGGTAGTAGGGGACATGGTAGTGATAGACCTGGTGGTAGTAGAAGTGGTGGTGGTGCATGTGGTAGTGGACGTGGTAGTGGTGGTTGATGTGATGGTGGTGGATGTGGTGTTGGTGGTGGATGTGGTATTGGTGGTGGACCTGGTGGTGGTGGCCGTGGTGGTGGTGGATGTGGTGGTGGTGGACATGGTGTACATGGTGGTGGTGGATATGGTGGTGGTGGTGGTGAATGTGGTGGTAGTGGATGTGATGGTGGACATGGTGGTGGTTGACGTGGTGGTAGTAGACATGGTTGTGGTTGACGTGGTGGTGGTAGACATGGTTGTGGTGGACGTGGTGGTGGTTGTGGACGTGATGGTGGTGGACATGGTGGTGGCAGTGGTGGACGTGGATGTGGTGGTGGTAGACGTGGTGGTGGTGGAAGTGGTGAATGACATGGTGGTAGTGGACATGGTGGTGGTGATGGACGTGGTGGTAGACGTGGTGGTGGATGTGGTGGTGGACGTGGTGGTGTTGGAGGATGTGGTAGTGATGGATATGGTGGTGGTGGATGTGGTGGTGGACATGGTGGTGGATGTGGTGGTGGACATGGTGGATATGGTGGTGATGGTGGATGTGGTGGTAGTGGTGGATGTGGTGGTGGACGTGGTGGTGGATGTGGCGGAGGACGTGGTGGTGGAGGACATAGACATGGTGGTAGTAGACGTGGTAGTGATGGTGGATGTGGTGGTGATGGACGTGGTGGTGGACATGGTAGAGGACATGGTGGAGGATGTGGTGGTGGAGGACGTGGACATGGTGGTGGTGGACGTGGTGGTGGTGGATGTGGTGGTGGTGGATGTGGTGGACGTGGTGGTGGTGGTAGTGGATGTGGTGGTGGTTGAGGATATGGTGGTGGTGGACATGGTGGTGGCAGACATAGTGGTAGTAGACATGGTTGTGGTGGACGTGGTGGTGGTGGACGTGGTGGTGGTGGACATGGTGGTAGATGTGGTGGTGGCGGATGTGGTGGTCGAGGTGGATGTGGTGATGGAGGATGTGGTGGTGATGGACATGGTGGTGGAGGACGTGGTGGTGGTAGACATGGTTGTGGTTGACGTAATGGTGGTAGACATGGTTGTGGTGGTTGTGGACGTGGTGGGGGTGGACATGGTGGTGGCAGTGGTGGACATGGATGTGGTGGTGGTAGACGTGGTGGTGATGGAAGTGGTGGATGACATGGTGGTAGTGGACATGGTGGTGGTGATGGACGTGGTGGTAGACGTGGTGGTGGATATGGTGGTGGTGGACATGGTGGTGGTGGAGGATGTGGTGGTGATGGACATGGTGGTGGTGGACATGGTGGTGGACATGGTGGTGGTGGTGGATGTGGTGGTGGACATGGTGGATATGGTGGTGATGGTAGATGTGGTGGTGGTGGTGGATGTGGTAATGGATGTGGTGGTGGACGTGGTGGAGGACGTGATGGTGGAGGACATAGACATGGTGGTAGTAGATGTGGTGGTGAAGGTGGATGTGGTGGTGGTGGACGTGGTGGTGGACATGGTAGAGGACATGGTGGAGGATGTAGTAGTGGAGGACGTGGACATGGTGGTGGTGTATGTGGTGGACGTGGTGGTGGTGGACGTGGTGGTGGTGGACGTGGTGGTGGTGGTGAATGTGGTGGTAGTGGATGTGGTGGTGGTTGAGGATGTGGTGGTGGTGGACATGGTGGTGGCAGACATAGTGGTGGTAGACATGGTTGTGGTGGACGTGGTGGTGGTGGACGTGGTGGTGGTTGTGGATGTGGTGGACATGGTGGTGGTGGACATGGTGGTGGACATGGTGCTGGATATGGTGGTGGTGGACATGGTGGTGGAGGATGTGGTGGTGGACGTGGTAGTGGTAGACATGTTAGTGGTGGACCTGGTGGTGGTGGAAGTGGTGGTGGTGGTGGATGTGGTAGTGGACGTGGTAGTGGTGGTTGATGTGATGGTGGTGGATGTGGTGTTGGTGGTGGATGTGGTGTTGGTGGTGGACCTGGTGGTGGTGGCCGTGGTGGATGTGGTGGTGGTGGACGTGGTGGACATGGTGGTGGTGGATATGGTGGTGGTGAATGTGGTGGTAGTGGATGTGGTGGTGGACATGGTGGTGGTGGATGTGGTGGTGGTTGGGGACGTGGTGGTGGTGGACATGGTGGTAGTTGTGGATGTGGTGGTGGTGGAAGTGGTAGATGACATGGTTGTAGTGGACATGGTGGTGGCAGTGGTGGACGTGGATGTGGTGGTGGTAGACGTGGTGGTTATGGAAGTGGTGGATGACATGGTGGTAGTGGACATGGTGGTGGTGATGGACGTGGTGGTAGACGTGGTGGTGGATGTGGTGGTGGACGTGGTGGTGGTGGAGGATGTGGTAGTGATGGATATGGTGGTGGTGGACGTGGTGGTGGACATGGTGGTGGTGGTGGATGTGGTGGTGGACATGGTGGATATGGTGGTGATGGTGGATGTGGTGGTAGTGGTGGATGTGGTGGTGGACGTGGTGGTGGACGTGGTGGAGGACATGGTGGTGGAGGACATAGACATGGTGGTAGTAGACGTGGTGGTGATGGTGGATGTGGTGGTGATGGACGTGGTGATGGACGTGGTGGTGGACATGGTAGAGGACATGGTGGAGGATGTGGTGGTGGAGGACGTGGACATGGTGGTGGTGGTGGACGTGGTGGTGGTGGATGTGGTGGTGGTGGACGTGGTAGTGGATGTGGTGGTGGTTGAGGATGTGGTGGTGGTGGACATGGTGGTGGCAGACATAGTGGTGGTAGACATGGTTGTGGTGGACGTGGTGGTGGTGGACATGGTGGTAGATGTGGTGGTGGCGGACGTGGTGGTCGAGGTGGATGTGGTGATGGAGGATGTGGTGGTGATGGACATGGTGGTGGAGGACGTGGTGGTGGTAGACATGGTTGTGGTTGACGTAATGGTGGTAGACATGGTTGTGGTGGTTGTGGACGTGGTGGTGGTGGACATGGTGGTGGCAGTGGTGGACATGGATGTGGTGGTGGTAGACGTGGTGGTGGTGGAAGTGGTGGATGACATGGTGGTAGAGGACATGGTGGTGGTGATGGGCGTGGTGGTAGACGTGGTGGTGGATATGGTGGTGGATATGGTGGTGGTGGACATGGTGGTGGTGGAGGATGTGGTGGTGATGGACATGGTGGTGGTGGACATGGTGGTGGACATGGTGGTGGTGGTGGATGTGGTGGTGGACATGGTGGATATGGTGGTGATGGTAGATGTGGTGGTGGTGGTGGATGTGGTGGTGGACGTGGTGGTGGACGTGATGGTGGAGGACATAGACATGGTGGTAGTAGACGTGGTGGTGAAGGTGGATGTGGTGGTGGTGGACGTGGTGGTGGACATGGTAGAGGACATGGTGGAGGATGTAGTAGTGGAGGACGTGGACATGGTGGTGGTGTACGTGGTGAACGTGGTGGTGGTGGACGTGGTGGTGGTGGACGTGGTGGTGGTGGTGAATGTGGTGGTAGTGGATGTGGTGGTGGTTGAGGATGTGGTAGTGGTGGACATGGTGGTGGCAGATATAGTGGTGGTAGACATGGTTGTGGTGGACGTGGTGGTGGTGGACGTGGTGGTGGTTGTGGATGTGGTGGACATGGTGGTGGTGGACATGGTGCTGGATGTGGTGGTGGTGGACATGGTGATGGAGGACATGGTGGTGGATGTGGTAGTGGTAGACATGTTAGTGGTGGACCTGGTGGTGGTGGAAGTGGTGGTGGTGGTGGATGTGGTAGTGGACGTGGTAGTGGTGGTTGATGTGATGGTGGTGGATGTGGTGTTGGTGGTGGATGTGGTGTTGGTGGTGGATGTGGTGTTGGTGGTGGACCTGGTGGTAGTGGTGGTGGCCATGGTGGTGGTGGACGTGGTGGTGGTGGACATGGTGGACATGGTGGTGGTGGATATGGTGGTGGTGAATGTGGTGGTAGTGGATGTGGTGGTGGACATGGTGGTGGTGGATGTGGTGGTGGTTGTGGACATGGTGGTGGTGGACATGGTGGTAGTGGTGGACGTGGATGCGGTGGTGGTGGACGTGGTGGAAGTAGTGGATGACATGGTGGTAGTGGACATGGTGGTGATGATGGACGTGGTGGTAGACATGGTGGTGGTGGACATGATGGTGGATGTGGTGGTGGTGAGTGGATGTGGTGGTGGGTGTGGTGGTGGAGGTGGATGTGGTGGTGGTGGACGTGGTGGTGGCCGTGGTGGTGGACGTGGTGGTGGACGTGGGTTTGGACGTGGTGGGGGTGGATGGGGTGGTGGTGGATGTGGTAGTGATGGACATGGTAGTGGTGGACCTGGTGGTGGTAGATGTGGCGGATATGGTGGTGGACATGGTGGTGGACGTGGTGGTGGATGTGGTGGGGGTGGTAGATGTGGTGGTGGATGTGGTAGTGGTGGTTGATGTGGTGGTGGTGGATGTGGTGTTGGTGGATGTGGTGTTGGTGGTGGATGTGGTAGTGGTGGACCTGGTGGTGGTAGTAGGTGGACCTGGTGGTGGTGGACGTGGTGGTGGTGGATGTGATGGTGGTGGATATGGTGGTGGTGAATGTGGTGGTAGTGAATGTGGTGGTGATTGAGGATGTGGTGGTGGTGGACATGGTGGTGGCAGAGGTGGTGGTGGTAGACATACTTGTGGTGGACGTGGTGGTGGTAGACGTGGTGGTGGTTGTGGATGTGGTAGACATGGTGGTGGTGGACATGGTGCTGGATGTGGTGGTGGTGGGCGTGGTGGTGGACGTGGTGATTGTGGATATGGTAGAGGTGGACATGGTGGTGGAGGACGTGGTGGTGGATGTGGTAGTGGTAGACATGTTAGTGGTGGACCTGGTGGTAGTGGAAGTGGTGGTGGTGGTGGATGTGGTAGTGGATGTGATAGTGGTGGTTGATATGATGGTGGTGGATGTGGTGTTGGTGGTGGATGTGGTGTTGGTGGTGGATGTGGTGTTGGTGGTGGACCTGGTGGTGGTGGCCATGGTGGTGGTGGATGTGGTGGTGGTGGATGTGGTGGACATGGTGGTGGCGGATATGGTGGTGGTGCATGTGGTGGTAGTGGATGTGGTGGTGGACATGGTGGTGTTAGATGTGGTGGTGGTTGTGGACGTGGTGGTGGTGGACGTGGTGGTGGTAGTGGTGGACGTGGATGTGGTGGTGGTGGACATGGTGGAAGTGGTGGATGACATGGTGGTAGTGGACATGGTGATGGACGTGGTGGTAGACGTGGTGGTGGATATGGTGGTGGTGGATGTGGTAGTGGTGGACGTGGTGGTGGAGGATGTGGTGGACATGGTGGTGGTGGACATGGTGGTGGACATGGTGGTGATGGTGGATATGGTGGTGGTGGTGGATGTGGTGGTGGACGTGGTGGTGGACGTGGTGGTGGAGGACATAGACATGGTGGTAGTAGAATAGGTGGTGATGGTGGATGTGGTGGTGGTGGACGTGGTGGTGGACATGGTAGAGGACATGGTGGAAGATGTGGTGGTGGAGGACGTGGACATGGTGGTGGTGGATGTGGTGGTGGTGGACATGGTGGTGGTGGACGTGGTGGTGGTGGTGGTGAATTTGGTGGTAGTGGATGTGGTAGTGGTTGAGGATGTGGTGGTTGTAGACATGGTGGTGGCAGACGTAGTGGTGGTAGACATGGTTGTGGTGGACATGGTGGTGGTGGTTGTGGACATGGTGGTGGTGGTGGTGGACATGGTGGTGGTGGACATGGTGGTGGATGTGGTGGTGGTGGACGTGGTGGAGGTGGACGTGGTGATGGTGGATGTGGTGATGGTGGACATGGTGGTGATGGACATTGTAAAGGTGGACATGGTGGTGGTGGACATGATGGATGTGGTGGTGGTGGGTGGATGTGGTGGTGGACATGGTGGTGGAGGTGGACGTGGTAGTGGTGGACATGGCAGTGGTGGACCTGGTGGTGATAGTAGGTGGACCTGGTGGTGGTGGTGGTGGTGGACATGTTGGTGGTGGATATGGTGGTGGTGGTGGTGAATGTGGTGGTAGTGGATGAGGTGGTGGAGGATGTGGTGGTGGTGGACATGGTGGTGGCAGACGTGGTGGTGGTAGACATGGTTGTGGTGGACATGGTGGTGGTAGACATGGTGGTGGTTGTGGACGTGGTAGACATGGTGGTTATAGTGGTGGAAGTGGATGTGATGGTGGTGGACATGGTGGTGGTGGAGGATGTGGTGGTAGTGGACATGATGGTGGTGGTGGACATGGTTGTAGACATGGTGGTGGTGGACGTTGTGGATGTGGACATGGTGGTAGATGTGGTGGTGGTGGATATGGTGGTGGAGGACATGGTGGTGGTGGACATGGCGGTGGACATGGTGGACATGGTGGTGGTGGACATGGTGGTAATGGTAGATGTGGTGGTGGTGGTGGATGTGGTGGTGGACGTGGAGGACGTGGTGGTGGAGGACGTGGACATGGTGGACGTGGTGATGATGGTGGATGTGGTGGTGGATGTGGTGGTGGACGTGGTGGAGGATGTGGTGGTGGTGGGCGGATGTGGAGGTGGGTGTGGTGGTGGAGGTGGATGTGGTGATGGTGGACGTGGTGGACATGGTGGTGGACGTGGTGGTGGTGGTGGCCATGGTGGTGGTGGTGGATGTGGGTGTGGACGTGGTGGTGGTGGATGTGGTAGTGATGGACATGGTAGTGGTGGACCTGGTGGTGGTAGATGTGGTAGACATGGTAGTGGATGTGGTGGTGGATGTGGTGGGGGTGGACATGGTGGTGGTGGATGTGGTGGTAGATGTGGTAGTGGTGGTTGATATGGTGGTGTGGATGTGGTGTTGGTGGACGTGGTGGTGGTAGTAGGTGCCCCTGGTGGTGGTGGTGGTGGTGGACGTGGTAGTGGTGGACGTGGTGGTGGTGGACGTGGTGGATATGGTGGTGGTGGTGAATGTGGTGGTAGTGGATGTGGTGGTGGTTGAGGATGTGGTGGTGGTGGACGTGTTGGTGGCAGACGTGGTGGTGGTAGACATGGTTGTGATGGACATGGTGGACGTGGTGGTTGTTTTGGACATGGTGGTGGTGGACATGGTGCTGGATGTGGTGGTGGTGGACGTGGTGGTGGAGGTGGATGGGGTGATAGTGGATGTGGTGGTGGTAGACATGGTGGTGGAGGACGTGGTGGTGGACGTGGTAGTGGTGGACATGGTAGTGGTGGACCTGGTGGTGGTGGAAGTGGTAGTGGTGGTGGATGTGGTGGAGGATGTGGTAGTGGAGGACGTGGACATGGTGGTGGTAGACGTTGTAGAGGTGGAAATGGTGGTGGTGGACATGATGGTGGATGTGGTGGTGGTGGGTGGGTGTGGTGGTGGACATGGTGGTGGAGGTGGACGTGGTAAAAATTGATACTTGTATAGCGCACTACTCACCCGCAAGGGTCTCAAGGCGCTTGTACGAATACCGCTGTGGAACCCATCCTGGCTTTCCCTGTGAGGCGTCCACTCCTGGGCACCCCTAAGGTGGAGGCCAGGCATCCTTAGCATTGTGGGGGCCGTTGTGGAAATTAAGCAAGCTATTGCCCAGAGTTGCAGAGTGGGACTCCATGATTGGAATGGCACCGAGGCGAGAATTATCAGGTCCGTGGAATTTTTGAGCCCAAGACCCGCCGAGGCGGGGAATTGAACCCTGGTCCCGGGCTAGACCTCTGCATCAGGGTCTGCCGCTCTAATCATTGAGCCGCACTTCTCCACTGGTAGTGGTGGTGGTGGACATGGCAGTGGTGGACCTGGTGGTGGTAGTAGGTGGACCTGGTGGTGGTGGTGGTGGTGGACGTGGTGGTGGTGGAGGACGTGGTGGTAGTGGACATGATGGTGGTGGTGGACGTGGTTGTGGACATGGTGGTAGTGGTGGTGGACGTGGTAGTGGTGGTGGTGGTGGACATGGTGGTGGACGTGGTGGTTGTGGACGTGGTGGTGGTGGATGTGGCGGTGGACGTGGTAGTTGTGGACATGGTGGTGATAGTGGATGTGGTGGTGGGTGTGGTGGTGGACATGGTGGTGGACGTGGTGGAGGAAATGGTGGTGGAGGACGTAGACATGGTGGTGGTAGATGTGGTAGTGATGGTGGATGTGGTGGACGTGGTGGTGGACATGGTGGAGGACGTGGTGGTGGAGGACATGGACATGGTGGTGGTGGATGTGGTGGTGGTAGACGTGGTGGTGGTGGACATGGAAGTGGTGGACCTGGTGGTGGTGGATGTGGTGGACATGGTGGTGGATGTGATGGTGGTGGATGTGGTGGTGGATGTGGTGGTGGATGTGGTAGTGGTGGTTGATGTGGTGGTGGTGGATGTGGTGTTAGTGGTGGATGTAGTAGTGGTGGACCTGGTGGTGATAGTAGGTGGACCTGGTGGTGGAGGACATGGTGGTGGATGTGGTGATGATGAACGTGGTGGTGGTGGACATGCTGGTGGTGGACATGATGGTGGTGGACATGGTGGTGGTGATAGTGGATGTCGTGGTAGTTGATGTGGTGGTGGTGAAGGATATGGTGGTGGTGGACATGGTGGTGGTGGAAGACGTGGTGGTGGTGGACACGGTGGTGGTGGACATGATGGTGGATGTGGTGGAGGTGGGTGGATGTGGTGGTGGGTGTGGTGGTAGAGGTGGATGTGGTGGTGGTGGACATGGTGGTGGTGGACGTGGTGGTGGGCGTGGTGGTGGGCGTGGTGGTGGCCATGGTGGTGGACGTGGTGGTGGTGGTAGCTGTGGGTGTGGACGTGGTGGGGGTGGATGTGGTGGTGGTGGATGTGGTAGTGATAGACATGGTAGTGGTGGACCTGGTGGTGGTAGATGTGGTGGATATGGTGGTGGACATGGTGGTGGACGTGGTGGTGGATGTGGTGGTGGTGGACATGGTGGTGGTGGATGTGGTGGTGGATTTGGTAGTGGTGGTTGATGTGGTGGTGGTGGATGTGGTGTTGGTGGACGTGGTGTTGGTGGTGGATGTGGTAGTGGTGGACCTGGTAGTGGTAGTAGGTGGACCTGGTAGTGGTGGTGGTGGACGTGATAGTGGTGGACGTGGTGGACGTGGTGGTGGTGGTGAATGTGGTGGTAGTGGATGTGGTGGTGGTTGAGGATGTGGTGGTGATAGACATGGTGGTGGCAGACGTGGTGGTGGTAGACATGGTTGTGGTGGACGTGATGTTGGTGGACGTGGTGGTGGTTGTGGACGTGGTGGACATGGTGGTGGTGGACATGGTGCTTGACATGGTGCTGGATGTGGTGGTGGTGGACGTGGTGGTGGACGTGGTGATAGTGGATGTGGTGGTGGTGGACATGATGGTGGAGGACATGGTGGTGGACGTGGTAGTGGTGGACATGGTAGTGGTAGACCTGGTGGTGGTGGAAGTGGTGGTGGTGGATGTGGTAGTGGACGTGGTAGTGGTGGTTGATGTGATGGTGGTGGATGTGGTGTTGGTGGTGGCCGTGGTGGTGGTGGCCGTGGTGGTGGTGGACGTGGTGGTGGTGGACGTGGTGTACATGGTGGTGGTGGATATGGTGGTGGTGGTGGTGAATGTGGTGGTAGTGGATGTGGTGGTGGACATGGTGGTGGTTGACGTGGTGGTGGTAGACATGGTTGTGGTGGATGTGGTGGTGGTTGTGGACATGGGGGTGGTGGACATGGTGGCGGTAGTGGTGGACGTGGATGTGGTGGATATAGTGGTGGTGGAAGTGGTGGATGACATGGTGGTAGTGGACATGGTGGTAGTGATGGACATGGTGGTAGATGTGGTGGTGGATATGGTGGTGGTGGACGTGGTGGTGGTGGAGGATGTGGTAGTGATGGACGTGGTTGTGGTTGACGTGGTGGTGGACATGGTGGTGGTGGATGTGTTGGTGGTGGTGGACATGGTGGATATGGTGGTGATGGTGGATGTGGTGGTGGTGGTGGTGGATGTGGTGGTGGAGGTGGTGGTGGACGTGGTGGAGGACGTGGTGGTGGAGGACATAGACATGGTGGTAGTAGACGTAGTGGTGATGGTGGATGTGGTGGCGGTGGACGTGGTGGTGGACATGGTAGAGGACATGGTGGAGGATGTGGTGGTGGACGTGGACATGGTGGTGGTGGACATGGTGGTGGTGGACGTGGTGGTGGTGGATGTGGTGGTGGTGGTAGTGGATGTGGTGGTGGTTGAGGATGTGGTGGTGGTGGACATGGTGGTGGCAGACATAGTGGTGGTAGACATGGTTGTGGTGGACGTGGTGGTGGTGGACGTGGTGGTGGTTGTGTACGTGGTGATGGTAGACATGGTGGTAGATGTGGTGGTGGTGGACGTGGTGGTGGAGGTGGACGTGGTGATGGTGGATGTGGTGGTGGTGGACATGGTGGTAGAGGACGTGGTGGTGGACGTGGTAGTGGTGGACATGGAAGTGGTGGACCTGGTGGTCGTGGATGTGGTGGACATGATGGTAGACATGGTCGTGGACATGGTGGTGGTGGACATGGTGGTGGCGGTGGATGTGGTGGTGGTGGACATGGTGGTAGTAGACGTGGTGGTGGTAGACATGGTTGTGGTGGACGTGGTGGTGGTAGACATGGTGGTGGTTGTGGACGTGGTGGTGGACATGGTGGTGGTAGTGGTGGACATGGATGTGGTGGTGGTGGACGTGGTTGTGGTGGACATGGTAGTGGTGGAAGTGGTAGAGGACATGGTGGTAGGGGACATGGTGGTGGTGGTGGATGTGGTGGTAGATGTGGTGGGGCATGTGGTGGTGGTGGACGTGGTGGTTTTGGATGTGGTGGTGGTGGATGTGGTGGTGGACATGGTGGTGGACATGGTGGTGGACATGGTGGATATGATGGTGATGGTGGATATGGTGGTGGTGGTGGATGTGGTGGTGGACGTGGTGGTGGACGTGGTGGAAGACGTGGTGGTGGAGGATGTAGACATGGTAGTGGTGGACATGGTGATGACGGTGGATGTGGTGGTGGTGATGGTGGATGTGGTAGAGGACATGGTGGAGGATGTGGTGGTGGAGGACGTGGACATGGTGGTGGTGGACGTGGTGGTGGTAGACATGATGGTGGATGTTTTGGTGGGTGAATGTGGTGATGGACATGGTGGTGGAGGTGGATGTGGTAGTGGTAGACATGGTAGTGGTAGACCTGGTGATGGTGGATGTGGTGGTGGTGGACATGGTGGTGGACATGGTGGTGGACGTGGTGGTGGTGGATGTGGTAGTGGACGTGGTAGTGGTGGTTGATGTGATGTTGGTGGTAGACGTGGTGGTGGTAGAAGTGGTGGAGGATGTGGTGGTAGTGGACATGGTGGTGGTGGTGGACATGGTGGTGGACGCGGTGGTGGATGTGGTGGTGGTGGATGTGGTGGTGGTGGACGTGGTGGTGGTGGACATGATGGTGGTGGACGTGGTGGTGGTGGATGTGGTGGTGGATGTGGTGGACATGGTGGTGGAGGATATAGACATGGTGGTGGTGGATGTGGTGGTGGTGGTGGAAGTGGTGGAGGACGTGGTGGTAGTGGACATGGTGGTGGTAGTGGACATGGTGGTGGTGGTGGACGTGGTGGTGGTGGTGGATACGGTGGTGGGAGTGGTGGTGGTGGACATGGTGGTGGTGGACGTGGTGGTGATGGACGTGGTAGTGGACTTGGTGGACATGGTGGTGTAGGATATAGATATTGTGGTGGTGGACGTGGTGGTGATGGTGGATGTGGTGGTGGACGTGGTGGAGGACATGGTGGAGGACGTGGTGGAGGACTTGGACATGATGGTGGTGGACATTGTAGAGGTGGACATGGTGGTGGACATGATGGTGGATGTGGTGGTGGTGGGTGGATGTGATGGTGGACGTGGTGGTAGTGGTGGTGGACGTTGTGATGGATGTGGATGTGGTGGATGTGGTGGTGGTGGACATGGTGGTCGTGGACATGGCGGTGGATGTGGTGGATATGGTGGTGGTGGACATGGTGGTGATGGTAGATATGGTGGTGGTGGTGGATGTGGTGGTGGACGTGGTGGAGGACGTGTTGGTGGAGGACGTGGACATGGTGGTGATAGACGTGGTGGTGATGGTGGATGTGGTGGTGGTGGTGGACGGGGTAGAGGATGTGGTGGTGGAGGATGTGGACATGGTGGTGGTGGACGTGGTGGTGGTGGACATTGTGGTGGTGGACATGATGGTGGATGTGGTGGTGGTGGGTCGATGTGGTGGTGGGAGTGGTGGTGGAGGTGGATGTGGTAGTGGTGGATGTGGTAGTGGTTGACGTGGTGGTGGGCGTGGTGGTGATGATGGCCGTGGTGGTGGACGTGGTAGTGGTGGTGGTGGATGTGGGTGTGGACGTGGTGGGGGTGGATGTGGTAGTGGTGGATGTGGTAGTGATTGACATGGTAGTGGTGGACCTGGTGGTGGTAGATGTGGTAGACATGGTGGTGGACATGGTGGTGGATGTGGTGGTGGATGTGGTGGTGGATGTGGTGGTGGTGGACATGGTGGTGGTGGATGTGGTGTTGGTGGTGGATGTGGTGGTGGATGTGGTAGTGGTGGTTGATGTGGTGGTGGATGTGGTGTTGGTAGATGTGGTGTTGGTGTTGGTGGACGTGGTGGTGGTGGATGTGGTAGTGGTGGACCTGGTGGTGGTGGACATGATAGTGGTGGACGTGGTGATGGTGGACATGGTGGTGGATATGGTGGTGAATATGGTGGTAGTGGATGTGGTGGTTTAGGATGTGGTAGTGGTGGACATGGTGGTGGCAGACGTGGTGGTGGTAGACATGGTTGTGGTGGACGTGGTGGTGGTGGACGTGGTGGTGGTTGTGGACGTGGTGGACATGGTGGTGGTGGACATGGTGCTGGTGGACGTGGTGGTGGACGTGGTGATAGTGGATGTGGTGGTGGTGGACATGGTGGTGGAGGACGTGGTGGTGGACGTGGTAGTGGTGGACATGGTAGTGGTGGACCTGATGGTGGTGGAAGTGGTGGTGGTGGATGTGGTAGTGGACGTGGTAGTGGTGGTTGATGTGATGGTGGTAGATGTGGTGTTGGTGGTGGATGTGGTGTTGGTGGTGGATGTGGTGTTGGTGGTGGACGTGGTGGTGGTGGACGTGGTGTACATGGTGGTGGTGGATATGGTGGTGGTGAATGTGGTGGTAGTGGATGTGGTGGTGGACATGGTAGTGGTTGATGTGGTGATGGTAGACATGGTTGTGGTGGACGTGGTGGTGGTTGTGGACGTGGTGGTAGTAGACATGGTAGTGGTTGACGTGGATGTAGTGGTGGTGGACGTGGTGGTGGAAGTGGTGGATGACATGGTGGTAGTGGACATGGAAATGGTGATGGGCGTGGTGGTAGACGTGGTGGTGGATATGGTGGTGGTGGACGTGGTGGAGGATGTGGTGGTGATGGATGTGGTGGTGGTGGACGTGGTGGTGGTGGACATGGTGGTGGTGGTGGATGTGGTGGTGGTGGTGGACATGGTAGATATGGTGGTGATGGTGGATGTGGTGGTGGTGGATGTGGTGGTGGACATGGTAGAGGATATGGTGGAAGATGTGGTAGTGGAGGACGTGGACATGGTGGTGGTGGACGTGGTGGTGGTGGACGTGGTTGTGGTGGTGATAGTGGATGTGGTGGTGGTTGAGGATGTGGTAGTGGTGGACATGGTGGTGGCAGACAGTGGTGGTGGACGTGGTGGTGGTGGACGTGGTAGTGGTTGTGGACGTGGTGGTGGTGGACATGGTGATGGTGGACATGGTGGTGGATGTGGTGTTTGGCGGACGTGGTGGTGGACGTGGACGTGGTGATGGTGGATGTGGTGGTGGTGGACATGGTGGTGGAGGACGTGGTGGTAGACGTGGTAGTGGTAGACATGGTAGTGGTGGACCTGGTGGTGGTGGATGTGGTGAACATGGTGGTGGAGATGGTCGTGGACGTGGTGGTGGTGGACGTGGTGGTGATGGACATGGTGGTGGTGGTGGATGTGGTGGTGGACGTGGTAGTGGTGGACGTGGTGGACATGGTGGTGGTGGATATGGTGGTGGTGGTGAATGTGGTGGTAGTGGATGTGGTAGTGGTGGAGGATGTGGTGGTGGTGGACATGGTGGTGGTAGACGTGGTGGTGGTAGACATGGTTGTGGTGGATGTGGTGGTGGTAGACATGGTGGTGGTTATGGACGTGGTGGTGTTGGACATGGTGGTGGTAGTGGTGGACATGGATGTGGTGGTGATGAACGTGGTGGTGGTGGAAGTGGTAGAGGACGTGGTAGTAGTGGACATGGTGGTGGTGGACGTGGTGGTAGATGTGGTGGGAGATGTGGTGGTGGTGGATGTGGTGGTAGACGTGGTGGTGGACGTGGTGGTGGACGTGGTGGTGGATATGGTGGTGATGGTGGATGTGGTGATAGACGTGGTGGTGGACGTGGTGGAGGACGTGGTGGTAGAGGAAGTAGACATGGTGGTGGTAGACATGGTGGTGATGGTGGATGTGGTGGTGGTGGTGATGGTGGATGTGGTAGAGGACATGGTAGTAGATGTGGTGGTGGTGGACATGATGGTGGATGTGGTGGTGGGTGGATGTGGTGGTGGACGTGGTGGTGGAGGTGGGCGTGGTCGTGGTGGACATGGTAGTGATGGACCTGGTGGTGGTGGATGTGGTACTGGTAGACATGGTGGTGGACATGATGGTGGACGTGGTGGTGGTGGATGTGGCGGTGGTGGACGTGGTGGTGGTGGACGTGGTGGACATGGTGGTGGTGGACGTGGTAGTGGTGGACATGGTAGTGGATGTGGTGGTGGACGTGGTAGTGGTGGTTGATGTGGTGTTGGTGGTGGATGTGGTGTTGGTGATGGATATGGTAGTGATGGACCTGGTGGTGGTAGTAGGTGGACCTGGTGGTGGTGGGGGTGGACGTGGTGGTGGTGGATATGGTGGCAGTGGTGGTGAATGTGGTGGTAGTGGATGTGGTGGTGGTGGATATGGTGGTGGTGGACATGGTGATGGCAGACATGGTGGTGGTAGATATAGTTGTGGTGGACGTGGTGGTGGTGGACATGGTGGTGGTTGTGGACATGGTAGACATGGTGGTGATAGTGGTAGAAGTGGATGTGGTGGTAGAGGACGTGGTGGTAGTGGACATGATGGTGGTGGTGGACGTGGTTGTGGACGTGGTGGTGGTGGTGGTGGACGTTATGGTGGATGTGAACATGGTGGTGGATGTGGTGGTGGTGGATGTGGTGGTGGACGTGGCGGTGGACGTGGTGGACATGGTGGTGGTGGACATGGTGGTGATGGTAGATGTGGTGGTGGATGTGGTGATGGATGTGGTGGTAGAGGACGTGGACATGGTGGTGGTGGATGTGGTAGTGGTGGACATGGAGGTGGTGGACATGATGGTGGATGTGGTGGTGGTGGGTGGATGTGGTGGTGGGTGTGGTGGTGGTGGATGTGGTGGTGGATGTGGTGGTGGTGGATGTGGTGGTGGTGGTGGACATGGTGGTGGTGGTGACCATGGTGGTGGACGTGGTGGTGGTGATAGATGTGGATGTGGACATGATGGGGTTGGATGGGGTGGTGGTGGATGTGGTAGTGATGGACATGGTAGTGGTAAACCTGGTAGTGGTAGATGTGGTGGACATGGTGGTGGACGTGGTGGTGGTGGACATGGTGGTGGTGGACATGGTGATGATAGATGTGGTGGGGTGGTAGATGTGGTGATGGATGTGGTAATGGTGGTTGATGTGGTGGTGGTGGATATGGTGTTGGTGGACGTGGTGTTGGTGGTGGATATGGTAGTGGTGGACCTGGTAGTGGTAGTAGGTGAACCTGGTGGTGATAGACGTGGTGGTGGTGATTTGGTGGTGGTGGATATGGTGGTGGTGAATGTGATAGTAGTGGATGTGGTGGTGGTTGAGGATTTGGTGGTGGTGGACATGGTGGTGGCAGACGTGGTGGTGGTAGACATGCTTGTGGTGGACATGGTGGTGGTGGACGTGGTAGTGGTTGTGGTGGACATGGTGGTGGTGGACATGGTGGTGGTGGACATGGTGCTGGATATGGTGGTGGTGGAAGTGGTGGTGGAAGTGGACGTGGTGATTGTGGATGTGGTGGTGGTGGACATGGTGGTGGAGGACGTGGTGGTGGACATGGTAGTGATGGACATGGTAGTGGTGGACCTGGTGGTGGTGGAAGTGGTGGTGGTGGTGGTGGATGTGGTAGTGGACGTGGTAGTGGTGGTTAATGTGATGGTGGTGGATGTGGTGTTGGTGGTGGATGTGGTGTTGGTGGTGGACCTGGTGGTGGTGGACGTGGTGGTGGTGGACATGGTGGACATGGTGGTGGTGGACATGGTGGTGGTAGATGTGGTGGTGGTAGACATGGTTGTGGTGGACGTGGTGGTGGTTATGGACGTGGTGGTGGTGGACATGGTGGCGGTGATGGACGTGGTGGTAAACGTGGTGGTGGATATGGTGGTGGTGGACGTGGTGGTGGTGGACGTGGTGGTGGTGGATGTGGTGGTGGACATGGTGGTGGTGGTGGATGTGGTGGTGGTGGTGGACATGGTGAATATGGTGGTGATGGTGGATGTGGTGGTGTGGTGGTGGACGTGGTGGTGGACATGGTAGAGGACATGGTGGAAGATGTGGTGGTGGAGGATGTGGACATGGTGGTGGTGGACGTGGTGGTGGTGGACATGGTGGTGGTGGATGTGGTGGTGGTGAATGTGGTGGTAGTGGATGTGGTGGTGGGTGAGGATGTGGTGGTGGTTGAGGATGTGGTGGTGGTGGTGGACATGGTGGCAGATGTAGTGGTGGTAGACATGGTTGTGGTGGACATGGTGGTGGTGGAGATGGTGGTGGATGTGGTGGACGTGGAGGTGGACGTGGTGATGGTGGATGTGGTGATGGTGGACGTGGTGGTGGAGGACGTGGTGGTGGACGTGGTAGTGGTGGACATGATAGTGGTGGACCTGGTGGTGATGGATGTGGTGGACATGGTGGTGGACATGATCGTGGACGTGGTGGTGGTGGACGTGGTAGTGGTGGTGGTGGACATGGTGGACATGGTGGTAGTGGATATGGTGGTAGTGAATGTGGTGGTGGAGGATGTGGTAGTGGTGGACATGGTGGTGGTAGATGTGGTGGTGGTAGACATGGTTGTGGTGGAAGTGCTGGTGGTAGACGTGGTGGTGGTTGTGGACATGGTGGTGGTGGACATGGTGGTGGTAGTGGTGGATGTGGATGTGGGGGTGGTAGACGTGGTGGTGGTGGAGGACGTGGTGGTAGTGGACATGATGGTGGTGGTGGACGTGGTTGTGGATGTGGTGGTGGTGGACGTTGTGGTGGATGTGGACATGGTGGTGGTGGATGTGGTGGTGGTGGATATGGTGGTGGTGGACGTGGTGGTGGTGGACGTGGTGGTAGACGTGGTGGTGAATGTGGTGGTGGTGGACGTGGTAGTGGTGGACGAGGTGGTGGTGGACGTGGTGGTGGACGTGGTGGTGGACATGGTGGATATGGTGGTGATGGTGGATGTGGTAGTGGATATGGTGGTGGACGTGGTGGTGGATGTGATAGAAGACGTGGCGGTGGAGGACGTAGACATGGTGGTGGTGGACATGGTGGTGATGGTGGATGTGGTGGTGGTGATGGTGGACCTGGTAGAGGACATGGTGGAGGAGGTGGTGGTGGAGGACTTGGACATGGTGGTGGTGGACATGGTGGACGTGATGGTGGATGTGGTGGTGGATGGGGTGGTGGAGATAGACGTGGTAGTGGTGGACATGGTAGTGGTAGACCTGGTGGTAGTAGATGTGGTGGACATGGTGGTGGACATGGTGGTGGACGTGGTGGTGGATGTGGTGGTGGTGGATGTGGTGGTGGTGGATGTGGTGGTGGTGGATGTGGTGGTGGATGTGGTAGTGGTGGTTGATGTGGTGGTGATGGATGTGGTATTGGTGGACATGGTGTTGGTGGTGGATGTGGTAGTGGTGGACCTGGTAGTGGTAGTAGGTGGACCTGGTGGTGGTGGACGTGGTAGTGGTGGACGTGGTGCTGGTGGACTTGGTGGTGGTGGTAGTGAATGTGGTGGTAGTGGATGTGGTGGTGGTTGAGGATATGGTGGTGGTGGGCATGGTGGTGGCAGACATGGTGGTGGTAGACATGGTTGTGGTGGACGTGGTGGTGGTGGACGTGGTGGTGGTTGTGGACGTGGTGGACATGGTGGTGGTGGACATGGTGCTTGACATGGTGCTGGATGTGCTGGTGGTGGACGTGGTGGTGGACATGGTGATAGTGGATGTGGTGGTGGTAGACATGGTGGTGGAGGACGTGGTGGTGGACGTGGTAGTGGTGGACATGGTAGTGGTGGACCTGGTGGTGGTGGAAGTGGAGGTGGTGGTGGTGGTGGATGTGGTAGTGGACGTGGTAGTGGTGGTTGATGTGATGGTGGTGGATGTGGTGTTGGATGTGGTATTGGTGGTGGACCTGGTGGTGGTGGTGGATGTGGTGTACATGGTGGTGGTGGATATGGTGGTGGTGGTGGTGAATGTGGTGGTAGTGGATGTGGTGGTGGACATGGTGGTGGTTGACGTGGTGGTGGTAGACATGGTTGTGGTGGATGTGGTGGTAGTTGTGGACGTGGGGGTTGTAGACATGGTGGCGGTAGTGGTGGACGTGGATGTGGTGGTGGTGGACATAGTGGTGGTGGAAGTGGTGGATGACATGGTGATAGTGGACATGGTGGTGGTGATGGACATGGTGGTAGATGTGGTGGTGGATATGGTGGTGGTAGACGTGGTGGTGGTGGAGGATGTGGTGGTGATAGACGTGGTTGTGGTGGACGTGGTGGTGGACATAATGGTGGTGGTGGATGTGGTGGTGGACATGGTGGATATGGTGGTGATGGTGGATGTGGTGGTGGTGGTGGACGTGGTGGTGGACGTGGTGGAGGATGTGGTGGTGGAGGACAGACATGGTGGTAGTAGACGTGGTGGTGATGGTGGATGTGGTGGACGTGGTGGTGAACATGATAGAGGACATGGTGGAGGATGTGATGGTGGAGGACGTGGACATGGTGGTGGTGGACGTGGTGGTGGTGGAGTGGAGGTGGTGGTGGTGAATGTGGTGGTAGTAGATGTGGTGGTGGTTGAGGATGTGGTGGTGGTGGACATGGTGGTGGCAGACATAGTGGTAGTAGACATGGTTGTGGTGGACGTGATGGTGGTGGACGTGGTGGTGGTTGTGGACGTGGTGATGGTGGACATGGTGGTAGATGTGGTGGTGGCAGACGTGGTGATGGAGGTGGACGTGGTGATGGTGGATGTGGTGGTGGTGGTGAACATGGTGGTAGAGGATGTGGTGGTGCACATGGTAGTGGTGGACATGGAAGTGATGGACCTGGTGGTGGTGGATGTGGTGGACATGGTGGTAGACATGGTCATGGACGTGGTGGTGGTGGACATGGTGGTGGCGGTGAATGTGGGGGTGGTGGACATGGTAGTGGTAGACGTGGTGGTGGTAGACATGGTTGTTTTGGATGTGGTGGTGGTAGACATGGGGGTGGTTGTGGATGTGGTGGTGGTGGACATGTTGGTGGTAGTGGTGGACATGGATGTGGTGGTGGTGGACGTGGTGGTGGTGGAAGTGGTAGAGGACATGGTGGTAGGAGACATAGTGGTGGTGGTGGACGTGGTGGTAGATGTGGTGAGGCATGTTTTGGTGGTGGACGTGGTGGTGGTGGATGTGGTGGACGAGGTGGTGGACATGGTGGTGGACATGGTGGTGGACATGGTGGATATGATGGTGATGGTGGATATGGTGGTGGTGATTGATGTGGTGGTGGACATGGTGATGGACATGGTGGAGGACGTGGTGGTGGAGGATGTAGACATGGTGGTGGTGGACATGGTGGTGATGGTGGATGTGGTGGTGGTGATGGTGGACGTGGTAGAGGACATGGTGGAGGATGTGGTGGTGGAGGACGTGGACATGGTGGTGGTGGACGTGGTGGTGGTGGACATGATGGTGGATGTGGTGGTGGACAAGGTGGTGGAGGTGGACGTGGTAGTGGTGGACATGTTAGTGATAGACCTGGTGGTGGTGGATGTGGTGGTGGTGGACATGGTGGTGGACATGGTGGTAGACGTGGTGGTGGTAGATGTGGTGGTGGTGGACATGGTGGACGTGGTGGTGGTGGAAGTGGTGGTGGATGTGGTGGTGGACGTGAGAGTGGTGGTTGATGTGGTGTTGGTGGTGGACGTGATGGTGGTGGAAGTGGTGGAGGACATGGTGGTAGTGGACATGGTGGTGGTGGTGGACATGATGGTGGTGGTGGACGCGGTGGATGTGGTGGTGGTGGATGTGATGGTGGTGGACGTGGTGGTGGTGGACGTGGTAGTGGTGGACGTTGTGGTGATGGACATGGTGGTGATGGACATGGTGGTGGACGTGGTGGACATGGTGGTGGAGGATGTAGACATGGTGGTGGTGGACGTGGTGGTGGTGGTGGAAGTGGTGGAGGACGTGGTGGTAGTGGACATGATGGTGGTGGTGGACATGGTGGTGGATACGGTGGTGGATGTGGTGGTGGTGGACATGGTGGTGGTGGACATGGTGGTGGTGGACGTGGTGGTGATGGACGTGGTGGTGATAGACGTGGTAGTGGACTTGGTGGACATGGTGGTGTAGGATGTAGACATTGTGGTGGTGGACGTGGTGGTGATGGTGGATGTGGTGGTGGACATGGTGGAGGATTGGACATGGTGGTAGTGGACATTGTAGAGGTGGACATGGTGGTGATGGACATGATAGTGGATGTGGTGGTGGTGGGTGGATGTGGTGGTGGACGTGGTGGTGGAGGTGAACGTGGTAGTAGTGGACATGGTAGTGGTAGACCTGGTGGTGGTAGTGGTGGTGGACATGGTGGTGGTGGACATGGTGGTGGTGGATATGGTGGTGGTGGTGGTTAATGTGGTGATAGTGGATGTGGTGGAGGATATGGTGGTGGTGGACATGGTGGTGGCAGACGTGGTGGTGGTAGACATAGTTGTGGTGGACGTGGTGGTGGTGGACATGGTGGTGGTGGTGGTTGTGGACGTGGTAGACATGGTGGTGATAGTGGTGGAAGTGGATGTGGTGGTGGTGGAGAATGTGGTGGTAGTGGATATGATAGTGGTGGACGTGGTTGTGGACGTGGTGGTGGTGGATGTGGTGGTGGTGGACATGGTGGTGGTGGACATGGCGGTGGACGTGGTGGATATGGTGGTGGTGGACATGGTGGTGATGGTAGATGTGGTGGTAGTGGTGGATGTGGTGGTGGACATGGTGGAGGACGTGGACATGGTGGTGATGGACGTGGTGGTGGTGGACGTGGTGTACATGGTGGTGGTGGATATGGTGGTGGTGAATGTGGTGGTAGTAGATGTGGTGGTGGACATGGTGGTGGTTGACGTGGTAGTGGTAGACATGGTTGTGATGGACGTGGTGGTGGTTGTGGACTTGGTGGTGGTGGACATGGTAGTGGTAGTGGTGGACGTGGATGTAGTGGTGGTGGACGTAGTGGTGGTGGAAGTGGTGGATGACATGGTGATAGTGGACATGGTGGTGGTGATGGACGTGGTGGTAGACGTGGTGGTGGATATGGTGGTGGTGGACGTGGTGGTGGTGGAGGATGTGGTGGTGATGGACGTGGTGGTGGTGGACGTGGTGGTGGACATGGTGGTGGTGGTAGATGTGGTGGTGGACATGGTAGATATGGTGGTGATGGTGGATGTGGTGGTGGTGGTGGACGTGGTGGTGGACATGGTAGAGGACATGGTGGAAGATGTAGAATGGAGGACGTGGACATGGTGGTGGTGGACGTGGTGGTGGTGGACGTGGTGGTGTTGGTAGTAGTGGATGTGGTGGTGGTTGAGGCTGTGGTAGTGGTGGACATGGTGGTGGCAGACATAGTGGTGATAGACATGGTTGTGGTGGACGTGGTGGTAGTGGACATGGTGGTGGTTGTGGACATGGTGGTGGTAGACATGGTGGTGGTGGACATGCTGGTGGATGTGGTGGTGGCGGACGTGGTGGTGGACGTGGTAATGGTGGATGTGGTGGTGGTGGACATGGTGGTAGAGGACGTGGTGGTAAACATGGTAGTGATGGACATGGTAGTGGTGGACCTGGTGGTGGTGGATGTGGTGAACATGGTGGTGGAGATGGCCGTGGACGTGGTGGTGGTGGATGTGGTGGTGATAGATGTGGTGGTGGTGGATGTGGTGGTGGACGTGGTAGTGGTGGATGTGGTGGACATGGTGGTGGTGGATATGGTGGTGGTGGTGAATGTGGTGGTAGTAGATGTGGTGGTGGTGGAGGATGTGGTGGTGGTGGACATGGTGGTGATAGACGTGGTGGTGACAGACATGGTTGTGGTGGACGTGGTGGTGGTAGACGTGGTGGTGGTTGTGGAAGTGGTGGTGGTGGACATGGTGGTGGTAGTGGTGGACATGAATGTGGTGGTGGTGTATGTGGTAGAAGTGGTAGAGGACGTGGTGGTAGTGGACATGGTGGTGGTGGTGGACGTGGTGGTAGATGTGGTGGGAGATGTGGTGGATGTGGTGGTGGACGTGGTGGTGGACGTGGTGGTGATGGTGGATGTGGTGGTTGTGGTGGATGTGGTGGTAGACGTGGTGGTGGACGTGGTGGAGGACGTAATGGTGGAGGAAGTAGACATGGTGGTGGTGGACATGGTGGTGATGGTGGATGTGGTGGTGGTGATGGTGGACATGGTAGAGGACATGGTGGAAGATGTGGTGGTGGAGGACGTGGACATGGTGGTAGTGGACGTGGTGGTGGTAGACATGATGGTGGATGTGGTGGTGGGTGGATGTGGTGGTGGACGTGGTGGTGGAGGTGGACGTGGTCGTGGTGGACATGGTAGTGGTGGACATGGTGGTGGTGGATGTGGTGGTGGTGGACGTAGTGGTGGACATGGTGGTGGACGTGGTGGTGGTGGATGTGGTGGTGGTGGACATGGTGGTGGTGGACGTGGTAGTGGTGGACGTGGTAGTGGATGTGGTGGTGGACGTGGTAGTGGTGGTTGATGTGGTGTTGGTGGTGGACGTGGTGTTGGTGATGGATGTGGTAGTGGTGGACCTGGTGGTGGTAGTAGGTGGACCTGGTGGTGGTGGTGGTGGACGTGGTGGTGGTGGATATGGTGGTGGTGGATATGGTGGTGGTGGATATGGTGGTAGTGGATGTGGTGGTGGTGGATGTGGTGGTAGTGGACATGGTGGTGGTAGACATGGTGGTGGTAGACATGGTTGTGGTGGACGTGGTGGTGGTGGACATGGTGGTGGTTGTGGACATGGTAGACATGGTGGTGATAGTGCTGGAAGTGGATGTGGTGGTGGTGGACGTGGTGGTGGTGGAGGACATGGTGGTAGTGGACATGATGGTCATGGTAGACGTGGTTGTGGACGTGGTGGTAGTGGACGTTGTGGTGGATGTGAACATGGTGGTGGGTGTGGTGGTGGTGGATGTGGTGGTGGTGGACGTGGTGGTGGTGGACGTGGCGGTGGACGTGGTAGATGTGGTGGTGGATGTGGTGATGGACGTGGTGGTGGAGGACGTGGACATGGTGGTGGTGATGGTGGATAAGGTGGTGGTGGTGGACGTGGTGGAGGATGTGGTCGTGGAGGATGTGGACATGGTGGTGGTGGACGTGGTAGTGGTGGACATGGTGGTGGTGGACATGATGGTGGTGGGTGGATGTGGTGGTGGGTGTGGTGGTGGAGGTGGATGTGGTGGTGGATGTGGTGGTGACGGATGTGGTGGTAGACATGGTAGTGGTGGTGACCATGGTGGTAGACGTGGTGATGGTGGTGGATGTGGATGTGGATGTGGTGGGGGTGGATGGGGTGGTGGTGGATGTGGTAGTGATGGACATGGTAGTGGTGGACCTGGTAGTGGTAGATGTGGTGGACATGGTGGTGGACATGGTGGTGGACGTGGTGGTGGTGGACATGGTGGTGGTAGATGTGATGGGGTGATAGATGTGGTGGTGGATGTGGTAGTGGTGGTTGATGTGGTGGTGGTGGATGTAGTGTTGGCAGACGTGGTGTTGGTGATAGATGTGGTAGTGGTGGACCTGATAGTGGTAATAGGTAGACCTGGTGGTGGTAGACGTGGTGGTGGTGGACGTGGTGGTGGTGGATATGATGGTGGTTGAGGATGTGGTGGTGGTGGACATGGTGGTGGTAGACATGCTTGTGGTGGACGTGGTGATCGTGGATGTGGTGGTGGTTGTGGTCGTTGTGGACATGGTGGTGGTGGACATGGTGGTGGACATGGTGCTGGATGTGGTGGTGGTGGACGTGGTGGTGGAGGTGGACGTGGTGATTGTGGATGTGGTGGTGGTGGACATGGTGGTGGTGGACGTGGTAGTGGTGGACATGGTAGTGGTGGACATGGTAGTGGTGGACCTGGTGGTAGAAGTGGTGGTAGTGGTGGTGGAATGGTAGTGGACGTGGTAGTGGTGGTTGATGTGATGGTGGTGGATGTGGTGTTGGTGGTGGATGTGGTGGATGTGGTATTGGTGGTGGACCTGGTGGTGGCCATGGTGGTGGTGGAGGTGGTGGTGGTGGACGTGGTGGACATGGTGGTGGGGGATATGGTGGTGGTGAATATGGTGGTAGTGGATGTGGTGGTGGACATGGTGGTGGTAGACGTGGTGGTGGTAGACATGGTTGTGGTGGACGTGGTGGTGGTTGTGGACGTGGTGGTGGTGGACATGGTGGCAGTAGTGGTGGACGTGGATGTGGTGGTGGTGGACGTGGTGGAAGTGGTGGATGACATGGTGGTAGTGGACATGGTGGTGGTGATGGACGTGGTGGTAGATGTGGTGGTGGATATGGTGGTGGTGGATGTGGTGGTGCTGGACGTGGTGGTGGTGGAGGATGTGGTAGTGGTGGACGTGGTGGTGGTGGATGTGGTGGTGGACATGGTGGTGGTGGTGGATGTGGTAGTGGTGGTGGACATGGTGGATATGGTGGTGATGGTGGATGTGGTGGTGGTGGTGGATGTGGTGGTGGACGTGGTGGTGGATTTGGTGGAGGACGTGGTGGTGGAGGACATAGACATGGTGGTAGTAGACATGGTGGTGATGGTAGATGTGGTGGTGTGGTGGTGGACGTGGTGGTAGACATGATCGAGGACATGGTGGAGGATGTGGTGGTGGAGGACGTGGACATGGTGGTGGTGGACGTGGTGGACATGGTGGTAGTGGACGTGGTGGTGGTGGTGGTGAATGTGGTGGTAGTGGATGTGGTGGTGGTTGAGGATGTGGTTGTGGTGGACATGGTGGTGGTGGGCATGGTAGTGGATGTGGTGGTGATGGACGTGGTGGTGGAGGTGGACGTGGTGATGGTGGATGTGGTGATGGTGGACATGGTGGTGGAGGATGTGGTGGTGGACGTGGTAGTGGTGGACATGATAGTGGTGGACCTGGTGGTGGTGGATGTGGTGGACATGGTGGTGGACATGGTCGTGGAGGTGGTGGATGTGGTGGTGGTGGACATGGTGGTGGATGTGGTAGTGGTGTTGGTGGACATGGTGGACATGGTGGTGGTGGATATGGTGGTGGTGAATGTGGTGGTAGTGGATGTGGTGGTGATGGAGGATGTGATGGTGGTGGACATGGTGGTGGTAGATGTGGTGGTGGTAGACATGGTTGTGGTGGAAGTGGTAGTGGTAGACGTGGTGGTGGTTGTGGACGTGGTGGTGGTGGACATGATGGTGGTAGTGGTGGACGTGGATGTGGGGGTGGTAGACGTGGTGGTGGTGGAAGTGGTAGAGGACATGGTGGTAGTGAACATGGTGGTGGTGGTGGATGTGGTGGTAGACGTGGTGGTGGATGTGGTGGTGGTGGACGTGGTGGTGGTGGACGAGGTGGTGGACGTAGTGGTGGACATGGTGGTGATGGTGGATGTGGTGGTGGTGGATGTGGTGGTGGACGTGGTGGTGGATGTGGTAGAGGACGTGGTGGTGGAGGACGTAAACATGGTGGTGGTGGACATGGTGGTGATGGTGGATGTGGTGGTAGTGATGGTGGACCTGGTAGAGGACA
The DNA here is from genome assembly GCF_964204655.1 of Triturus cristatus. Lineage (NCBI taxonomy): Eukaryota > Metazoa > Chordata > Amphibia > Caudata > Salamandridae > Triturus > Triturus cristatus. The sequence continues at coordinate 537,832,692 of NC_140595.1, forward strand.
TGGTGGAGGAGGTGGTGGTGGAGGACTTGGACATGGTGGTGGTGGACATGGTGGACATGATGGTGGATGTGGTGGTGGGTGGATGTGGTGGTAGACGTGGTGGTGGAAGTAGACGTGGTAGTGGTGGACATGGTAGTGGTGGACCTGGTGGTGGTGGATGTGGTGGTGGTGGACATGGTCGTGGACATGGTGGTGGACGTGGTGGTGGTGGATGTGGTGGTGGTGGACGTGGTGGTGGTGGTGGATGTGGTGGTGGACGTGGTGGTTGATGTGGTGTTGGTGGTGGACATGGTGTTGGTGATGGATGTGGTAGTGGTGGACCTGGTGGTGATAGTAGGTGGACCTGGTGGTGGTGGATATGGTGGTGATGGTGGTGAATGTGGTGGTAGTGGATATGGTGGTGGTGGAGTATGTGGTGGTGGTGGACATGGTGGTGGCAGACGTGGTGGTGGTAGACATGGTTGTGGTAGACACAGTGGTGGTGGACGTGGTGGTGGTTGTGGACATGGTGTTAGTGGACATGGTGGTGGTAGTGGTGGATGTGGTGGTGGTGGAAGTGGTGGTGGTGGAGGACGTGGTGGTAGTGGACATGGTGGTGGTGGTAGACGTGGTGGTGGACATGGTGGTGGTGGACATTGTGGTGGATGTGGACATGGTGGATATGGTGGTGGTGGACGTGGTGGAAGTGATGGAAGTGGCGGTGGATGTGGTGGTGGTGGACGTGGTGGTGGTGGTGGACATGGTGGTTGTTAGACCTGGCACCATTGGCGTGGGTCACCCTTCCATTTTTGTCTGTGCCTCAATGTATTTTTGCGCTGGTGTTAGCTGCTCAGGGCCCTGTGACACTGCCATCCAGTGCCACAGGGCAAGTGCTCCCTATGGTAAAATGTATTATGTGAATTGACTTCCATGTTTGGCTTATTTGGTTTACTATCAGTCCCTAGTAGAGTGCACCAGGGGTGCCAAGGGCTTGTATATCCAAATGCTGCTAGTGGGCTTGCAGCACTGGTTGTGCCACCCACAGAAGCAGCGGGGTAAAATATGTCTAAGGTCTGCCATTGCAGAACCTGCGTGCAGTCTGGTACTGTCATGCTGACTGGGCCAGTGTCCCCACTCGCCAGTCCCTAAACCTTCCCTTACCTTCATGTTAGTCACCCCTATGGTAGGCCCTAGGGCAGGGTGCATTGTAAGGATAAGGTAGGACATGCCCTGAGGTGTGTGGCATGTCCTAATAGTGAATTACAGCCATTTTCGATTTTCACTATTGTAAGGCTACCTGCTCTCCATAGGCCAGAATGGGCTGCTAGATTATAACACCCTATAATCCTAGCAGGCTCAGGAAGCATGGTAGAAAATCGTGTTTAGTATGCCTGAACTCAGAATAATAAAATACATCTTTTAGTAAAGTTTATTTTAATATCCTGTGTTTGCAAATGCTACTTTTAGAAAGTTAGCATTTCAGTCCGCCTCTGGAGGGGAGGGCTATCTTCTTTGTGTGTAGCTTGAGTGACAGGGCTGGGAAGTTCCAGGAGACAGGCTGGCGCTACCAGGTGGTGAATAGGAAGATTACACCAGGATGGGTGGGAGGAGTGCACCTTGACTCTGAATGGGACAGTGCTCTGCCCCCACAATGCTGGCTCCACCCCCTGGGGAGCTTCTGATGTCTCTGCCCTGCCTGCTGAAAGAAGAAGCCAGAGTCTCAATAACAAAGTGCTCCTCACTGAAAAGAACTGGACTAGGATTATGCAAAGGCCCCCCTGGCCTGTAAAGACAAAAGAAACTGGGTATAAATGTAGGAGCCCTGCTCCTAAGAAATCAGATCCTGCTTGTGACCAAGAAGAACGCTCTGCCTGAGGAGGAGGAACCTGAAGCTGAAGGAGGAAACGCTGTTCTTAAGTCTGGAGCACTTGCCTGCAGTGGTTGCCTCGCTGCCAAGGGAGAGAAGAAACCTGCAAAAGACTTGCTTTATTTATTGACTCAAAGACTTGTGTTCACAGCAATCTCCAAGGGCTTGACCGTGCTTGCCCCCTGAACTGAACCCCAGGACCAGTGGGTTCACCGTGTCTCTGCTCGTCTGAGAATCGAACCGTGTGCTTTCTCCCGCCGGAGTGCTCTGCGCACTTTCACCCCCTCCAAGGGCCGTGACACCCAGAAGCCTGGCCGCCTCCACTCGCCGAGAGCCCCGCTCTACCTGAGTCGCTCTTGACCCATCGGGTCTGGCCGCCCGCTTCCCTGTCACCTGCCTGCTACTGGAGCGTGCTTGGTGTCCCCTTGCCCTCCCACCGGATTTCTACGTGGAACGCGAATTCAAGCCCCGGACGGCCGCCCATACGTCGCTCGTACCCGGCCGCCCCGCTTCGCCTCCACGAAAGAGTCGGACCGTGCCGCCCCCTGAAGTGACCTCTCGCACCGTCCGTGTCAGAGGCCCGGGGCCGCGCCTGTCCACCGAAAGCCGCCTGCTGGTTCTAGATCTGGAGTCCCTCGAGGTGCAGAACCTGCACCCCACCACCGAAGACTCGTCCAACACATCGCACGCTCCCAGGTACAGTGAACACTCTCTCGGACTCGGGGTCCGCAACGTTCTGATTTCCCCGCCTCACTGTGCCTAGGGTGCCCTGCGCATCACCGTGACTGGACAAACTCGAAAGATCACCACGAAGTGATCAAAGAAAAGACTAAACGCCTAATTATCATCTTGTGGCTCCCAGTTCGCAACCGTTATTTATGGTCTTGTACTAAGCCTGCATAGTAGAGAAACTTTTACATAAAGGATACGTATTTTTGATACAACTCGTGCCTGGCGTCCATTTGTGGGGGATCGTTGTGATTTACTGTGTGTCGTCATAAATGCTTAACTGACTTAGCGCCCTGAAGTTTAGCCCTGACTGCTCGCGCCACACTACCTATAGGGTGAGCAGGGATTGTTCTGAAGGGGTAATTCTCTTGCCCTGAATAGAAGAAGGGACCGCTGCTTGTCACAAGTACCTACCTGTGCCAACCAGGGGTACCCCCATTCTAACAGTGGTGATAGTGGATTTGGTGGTGGTTGTGGATGTGGTGGTGGACGTGGTGGTGGATGTGGTGGTGGAGGATGTGGACATGGTGGTGGTAGACGTGGTAGTGATGGTGGATGTGGTGGTGGTGGTGGACGTGGTGGTGGACGTGGTAGAGAACGTGGTGGTGGAGGACGTGGACATGGTGGTGGTGGACATGGTGGTGGTGGACATGATGGTGGATGTGGTGGTAGGCGTGGTGGTGGAGATGGACGTGGTGATGGTGGTGGTGGTGGTGGACATGGTGGTGGTGGACTTGGTGGTGGTTGACTTGGTGGTGGTGGATGTGGTAGTGGTGGACATGGAAGTGGTGGACCTGGTGGTGGTGGATGTGGTAGTGGTGGTTGATGTGGTGGTGATGGATGTGGTGTTGGTGGTGGATGTGGTAGTGGTGGACCTGGTGGTGGTAGTAGGTGGACCTGGTGGTGGTGGACATGGTGGTGGATGTGGTGGTGATGGACATGGTAGTAGTGGACATGGTGGTGGTGGACATGGTGGTGGTGGACATGGTGGTAGTGGATGTGGTGGTGGTTGATGTGGTGGTGGTGGAAGATATGGTGGTGGTGGACATGATGGTGGTGGTGGATGTGGTGGTGATGGATGTGGTGGATGTGGTGGTGGTTGTGGATGTGGTGGTAGTGGACATGGTGGTGGTGGTGGACACGGTGGTGGTGGTGTGTGTGGTGGTGGATGCGGTGGTGGTGGACTTGGTGGTGGTGGACGTGGTGGTGGTGGATGTGGTGGTGGACGTGGTGGTGGTGGTGGACATGGTGAACATGGTGGTGGATGTGGTGGTGGTGATGTATATGGTGGTGGACGTGGTGGTGGATGTGGTGGAGGACGTGGACATGGTGAAGGACGTGGACATGGTGCAGGTGGACGTGGTGTTGGTGGATATGGTGGTGGTGGACGTGGTGGAGGATGTGGTGGTGGAGGACGTAGACATGGTGGTGGTGGATGTGGTGGTGGTGGACATGGTGGTGGACATGATGGTGGATGTGGTGGTGGTAGGTGGATGTGGTGGTGGACGTGGTGATAGAGGTGGACATTATAGTGGTGGACATGGTAGTGGTGGACATGGTAGTGGTGGACCTGGTGGTGGTGGATGTGGTGGTGGTAGACATGGTGGTGGACATGGTGGTGGTAGACATGGTGGTGGTGGACGTGGTGGTGGTGGATGTGGTGGTGGACGTGGTAGTGGTGGTTGATGTGGAGGTGGTGGATGTGGTGTTGGTGGTGGACGTGGTGTTGGTGGTGGATGTGGTAGTGGTGGACCTGGTGGTGGTAGTAGGTGGACCTGGTGGTGGTGGTGGTGGTGGTGGAGGACGTGGTGGTGGTGGTGGATGTGGTGGTGGTGGACATGGTGGTGGTGGATATGGTGGTGGTGAATGTGGTGGTAGTGGATGTGGTAGAGGATGTGGTGCTGGTGGACATGGTGGTGGTAGACGTGGTGGTGAAAGACATGGTTGTGGTGTACGTGGTGGTGGTGGACGTGGTGGTGGTTGTGGATGTGGTGGTGGATGTGGTAGTGATGGTTGATGTGGTGGTGATGGATGTGGTGTTGGTGGTGGATGTGGTAGTGGTGGCCCTGGTAGTGGTAGTAGATGGACCTGGTGGTGGAGGATATGGTGGTGGTGGACATGGTGGTGGTTGTAGACGTGGTGGTGGTGGATGTGGTGGATGTGGTGGTGGTGGTGATTGTGGACGTGGTGGTAGTGGACATGGTGGTGGTGGTGGACGTGGTGGTGGTGGTGTGTGTGGTGGTGGATGCGGTGGTGGTGGATGTGGTGGTGGTGGACATGATGGTGGTTGACATGGTGGTGCTGGACGTGGTGGTGGTGGACGTGGTGATGGACGTGGTGGTGGTGGCGGACATGGTGGTGATGGTGGATGTGGTGGTGGTGATGGATGTGGTGGTGGATGTGGTGGTGGACGTGGTGGAGGACGTGGACATGGTGGAGGACGTGGACATGGTGGATGTGGTGATGATGGTGGATGTGGTGGTGGTGGACATGGTGGTGGATGTGGTGGAGGATGTGGTGGTGGAGGATGTGAACATGGTGGTGGTGGACGTGGTGGTGGTGGTGGACATGGTGGTGGTGGACATGGTGGTGGACATAATGGTGGATTTGGTGGGGGTGGGTGGATGTGGAGGTGGACATTGTAGTGGTGGACATGGTAGTGGTAGACATGGGAGTGGTGGACCTGGTGGTGGTGGATGTGGTGGACATGGTGGTGATGGATGTGGTGGTGGTGGACGTGGTGGTGGTGGACGTGGTGGATGTGGTGGTGGACGTGGTAGTGGTGGTTGATGTGGTGGTGGATGTGTTATTGGTGGTGGACGTGGTGTTGGTGGTGGATGTGGTAGTGGTGGACCTGGTGGTAGTAGTAGGTGGACCTGGTGGTGGTGGTGGATGTGGTGGTGGTGGATATGGTGGTGGTGGACATGGTGGTGGTGGATATGGTGGTGGTGGTAGTGAATGTGGTGGTAGTGGAAGTGGTGAAGGATGTGGTGCTGGTGGACATGGTGGTGGTAGACGTGGTGGTGGTAGACATGATTGTGGTGTACATGGTAGTGGTAGACGTGGTGGTGGTTGTGGATGTGGTGGTGGTGAACATGGTGGTGGTAGTGGTGGATGTGGATGGGGTGGTGGTGGATGTGGTGGTGGATGTAGTGGTGGAGGACGTGGTCGTGGTGGGCGTGGTGGTGGTGGACGTGGTGGTGGACATGGTGGTGATGGATGTGGTGGTGGACATGGTGGTGATGGTGGATGTGGTGGTGGTTGTGGTGGTGGTTGTGGTGGTGATGGATGTGGTGGACATGGTGGTGGTTGTGGACATGGTGGTGGTGGACATGGTGGTGGTGGATGTGGTGGTGGTGGACATGGTGGTGGACGTGGTAGACATGGTGGTGGTGGACGTGATGGTGGTAGATGTGGTGGGGATGGTGGACGTGGTGGTTGATGTGGTGGTGGACATGGGTTGTGGTGGATGTGGTGGTGGTGGTGGGCGTGGTGGTGGATGTGGTGGTGGTAGACATGGTGGTGGATGTGGTGGTGGTGGAGGACATGGAGATGGTGGAGGACGTGGTGATGATGGAGAACGTGGTGGTGGACGTGGTGGTGGTGGACGTGGTGGTGATGGTGGATGTGGTGGTTGTGGTGGATGTGGTGGTGGCGGACGTGGTGGAGGACGTAGTGGTGGAGGAAGTAGACATGGTGGTGATGGTGGATGTGGTGGTGGTGATGGTGGACGTGGTAGAGGACATGGTGGAAGATGTGGTGGTGGAGGACATGGACATGGTGGTGGTGGACGTGGTGGTGGTAGACATGATGGTGGATGTGGTGGTGGGTGGATGTGGTGGTGGACGTGGTGGTGGAGGTGGACGTGGTCGTAGTGGACATGGTAGTGGTGGACATGGTGGTGGTGGATATGGTGGTGGTGGACGTGGTGGTGGACATGGTGGTGGACGTGGTGGTGGTGGATGTGGTGGTGGTGGACATGGTGGTGGTGGACGTGGTGGTGGTGGACATGGTGGTGGTGGACATGGTAGTGGTGGACGTGGTAGTGGATGTGGTGGTGGACGTGGTAGTGGTGGTTGATGTGGTGTTGGTGGTGGACGTGGTGTTGGTGATGGATGTGGTAGTAGGTGGACCTGGTGGTGGTGGTGGTGGACGTGGTGGTGGTGGATATGGTGGTGGTGAATGTGGTGGTAGTGGATGTGGTGGTGGTGGATGTGGTGGTGGTGGACATGGTGGTGGTAGACATGGTGGTGGTAGACATGGTTGTGGTGGACGTGGTGGTGGTGGACATGGTGGTGGTTGTGGACATGGTAGACATGGTGGTGATAGTGGTGGAAGTGGATGTGGTGGTGGTGGACGTGGTGGTGGTGGAGGACATGGTGGTAGTGGACATGATAGTGGTGGTAGACGTGGTTGTGGACGTGGTGGTGGTGGTGGTGGACGTTGTGGTGGATGTGAACATGGTGGTGGATGTGGTGATGGTGGATGTGGTGGTGGTGGACGTGGTGGTGGTGGACGTGGCGGTGGACGTGGTAGACATGGTGGTGGTGGACATGGTAGTGATGATAGATGTGGTGGTGGATGTGGTGATGGACGTGGTGGTGGAGGACGTGGACATGGTGGTGGTGATGGTGGATAAGGTGGTGGTGGTGGACGTGGTGGAGGATGTGGTGGTGAAGGATGTGGACATGGTGGTGGACGTGGTAGTGGTGGACATGGTGGTGGTGGACATGATGGTGGATGTGGTGGTGGTGGGTGGTGGTGGGTGGATGTGGTGGTGGGTGTGGTAGTGGAGGTGGATGTGGTGGTGGACGTGGTGGTGGTGGATGTGGTGGTAGACATGGTGGTGGTGGTGACCATGGTGGTAGACGTGGTGATGGTGGTGGATGTGGATGTGGACGTGGTGGGGTGGATGGGGTGGTGGTGGATGTGGTAGTGATGGACATGGTAGTGGTGGACCTGGTAGTGGTAGATGTGGTGGACATGGTGGTGGACATGGTGGTGGACGTGGTAGTGGTGGACATGGTGGTGGTAGATGTGATGGGGTGGTAGATGTGGTGGTGGATGTGGTAGTGGTGGTCGATGTGGTGGTGGTGGATGTAGTGTTGGTAGACGTGGTGTTGGTGGTAGATGTGGTAGTGGTGGACCTGGTAGTGGTAATAGGTAGACCTGGTGGTGGTAGACGTGGTGGTGGTGGACGTGGTGGTGGTGGATATGATGGTGGTTGAAGATGTGGTGGTGGTGGACATGGTGGTGATAGACATGCTTGTGGTGGACGTGGTGGTCGTGGATGTGGTGGTGGTTGTGGTCGTGGTGGACATGGTGGTGGTGGACATGGTGCTGGACATGGTGCTGGATGTGGTGGTGGTGGACATGGTGGTGGAGGATGTGGTGGTGGACGTGGTAGTGGTAGACATGTTAGTGGTGGACCTGGTGGTGGATGTGGTAGTGGACGTGGTAGTGGTGATTGATGTGATGGTGGTGGATGTGGTGTTGGTGGTGGATGTGGTGTTGGTGGTGGACCTGGTGGTGGTGGACGTGGTGGACGTGGTGGACGTGGTGGACATGGTGGTGGTGGATATGGTGGTGGTGAATGTGGTGGTAGTGGATGTGGTGGTGGACATGGTGGTGGTGGATGTGGTGGTGGTTGTGGACATGGTGGTGGTGGACATGGTGGTAGTGGTGGATGTGGTGGTGGTGGACGTGGTGGAAGTGGTAGATGATATGGTTGTAGTGGACATGGTGGTGGTGATGGACGTGGTGGTAGACATGGTGGTGGTGGACATGATGGTGGATGTGGTGGTGGTGAGTGGATGTGGTGGTGGGTGTGGTGGTGGAGGTGGATGTGGTGGTGGTAGATGTGGTGGATGTGGTGGTAGACATGGTGGTGGTGGTGGCCGTGGTGGTGGACGTGGTGGTGGTGGTGGATGTGGGTTTGGACGTGGTGGGGGTAGATGGGGTGGTGGTGGATGTGGTAGTGATGGACATGGTAGTGGTGGACCTGGTGGTGGTAGATGTGGTGGACATGGTGGTGGACATGGTAGTGGACGTCGTGGTGGATGTGGTGGTGGTGGACATGGTGGTGGTAGATGTGGTGGGGGTGGTATATGTGGTGGTGGATGTGGTAGAGGTGGTTGATGTGGTGGTGGTGGATGTGGTATTGGTGGAAGTGGTGTTGGTGGTGGATGTGGTAGTGGTGGACCTGGTGGTGGTAGTAGGTGGACCTGGTGGTGGTGGACGTGGTGGTGGTTGTGGATGTGGTGGACATGGTGATGTTAGACATGGTGGTGGACATGGTGCTGGATGTGGTGGTGGTGGACATGGTGGTGGAGGATGTGGTGGTGGTAGTGGTAGACATGTTAGTGGTGGACCTGGTGGTGGTGGAAGTGGTGGTGGTGGTGGATGTGGTAGTGGACGTGGTAGTGGTGGTTGATGTGATGGTGGTGGATGTGGTGTTGGTGGTGGACCTGGTGGTGGTGGCCGTGGTGGACGTGGTGGTGGTGGACATGGTGGACATGGTGGTGGTGGATATGGTGGTGGTGAATGTGGTGGTAGTGGATGTGGTGGTGGACATGGTGGTGGTGGATGTGGTGGTGGTTGTGGATGTGGTGGTGGTGGACATGGTGGTAGTGGTGGATGTGGTGGTGGTGGACGTGGTGGAAGTGGTAGATGACATGGTTGTAGTGGACATGGTGGTGGTGATGGACGTGGTGGTAGACATGGTGGTGGTGGACATGATGGTGGATGTGGTGGTGGTGAGTGGATGTGGTGGTGGGTGTGGTGGTGGAGGTGGATGTGGTGGAGGTGGATGTGGTGGTGGTGGACGTGGTGGATGTGGTGGTAGACGTGGTGGTGGTGGTGGCCGTGGTGGTGGACGTGGTGGTGGTGGTGGATGTGGGTTTGGACGTGGTGGGGGTGGATGGGGTGGTGGTGGATGTGGTAGTGATGGACATGGTAGTGGTGGACCTGGTGGTGGTAGATGTGGTGGACATGGTGGTGGACATGGTGGTGGACGTCGTGGTGGATGTTGTGGTGGTGGACATGGTGGTGGTAGATGTGGTGGGGGTGGTAGATGTGGTGGATGTGGTAGAGGTGGTTGATGTGGTGGTGGTGGATGTGGTGTTGGTGGATGTGGTGTTGGTGGTGGATGTGGTAGTGGTGGATCTGGTGGTGGTAGTAGGTGGACCTGGTGGTGGTGGACGTGGTGGTGGTGGATGTGATGGTGGTGGATATGGTGGTGGTAAATGTGGTGGTAGTGAATGTGGTGGTGGTGGACATGGTGGTGGCAGAGGTAGTGGTGGTAGACATGCTTGTGTTGGATGTGGTGGTGGTGGACGTGGTGGTGGTTGTGGACGTGGCGGACATGGTGGTGGTGGACATGGTGGTGGACATGGTGGTGGATGTGGTGGTGGTGGGCGTGGTGGTGGAGGTGGACGTGGTGATAGTGGATGTGGTAGTGGTGGACATGGTGGTGGAGGACGTGGTGGTGGATGTGGTAGTGATAGACATGTTAGTGGTGGACCTGGTGGTGGTGGAAGTGGTGGTGGTGGTGGATGTGGTAGTGGACGTGGTAGTGGTGGTTGATGTGATGGTGGTGGATGTGGTGTTGGTGGTGGATATGGTGTTGGTGGTGGATGTGGTGTTGGTGGTGGACCTGGTGGTGGTGGTGGTGGCCATAGTGGTGGTGGACGTGGTGGTGGTGGATGTGGTAGACATGGTGGTGGTGGATATGGTGGTGGTGAATGTGGTGGTAGTGGATGTGGTGGTGGACATGGTGGTGGTAGATGTGGTGGTGGTTGTGGACGTGGTGGTGGTGGACGTGGTGGTGGTAGTGGTGGACGTGGATGTGGTGGTAGTGGACGTGGTGGAAGTGGTAGATGACATGGTGGTAGTGGACATGGTGATGGACGTGGTGGTAGATATGGTGGTGGTGGACGTGGTAGTGGTGGACGTGGTGGTGGTGGAGGATGTGGTGGTGGTGGACGTGGTGGTGGTGGACGTGGTGGTGGACATGGTGGTGATGGTGGATGTGGTGGTGGTGGTGGATGTGGTGGTGGTGGTGGATGTGGTGGTGGTGGTGGATGTGGTGGTGGATGTGGTGGTGGAAGACATAGACATGGTAGTAGTAGACGTGGTGGTGATAGTAGATGTGGTGGTGGTGGTGGACGTGGTGGTGGACATGGTAGAGGACATGGTGGAAGATGTGGTGGTGGAGGACGTGGACATGGTGGTGGTGGATGTGGTGGTGGTGGACGTGGTGGTGGTGGACGTGGTGGTGGTGGTGGTGAATTGGGTGGTAGTAGATGTGGTGGTGGTTGAGGATGTGGTGGTGGTGGACATGGTGGTGGCAGACGTAGTGGTGGTAGACATGGTTGTGGTGGACATGGTGGTGGTGGTTGTGGACGTGGTGGTGGTGGACATGGTGGTGGTGGACATGGTGGTGGATGTGGTGGTGGTGGATATGGTGGAGGTGGACGTGGTGATGGTGGATGTGGTGATGGTGGACATGGTGGTGGTGGACATTGTAGAGGTGGACATGGTGGTGGTGGACATGATGGTGGATGTGGTGGTGGTGGGGGGATGTGGTGGTGGACATGGTGGTGGAGGTGCACGTGGTAGTGGTGGACATGGCAGTGGTGGACCTGGTGGTGATAGTAGGTGGACCTGGTGGTGGTGGTGGTGGACGTGGTGGTGGTGGTGGTGGACATGTTGGTGGTGGATATGGTGGTGGTGGTGAATGTGGTGGTAGTGGATGAGGTGATGGTGGAGGATGTGGTGGTGGTGGACATGGTGGTGGCAGACATGGTGGTGATAGACATGGTTGTGGTGGACGTGGTGGTGGTGGACATGGTGGTGGTTGTGGACATGGTAGACATGGTGGTGATAGTGGTGGAAGTGGATATGGTGGTGGTGGTGGACGTGGTGGTGGTGGTAGTGGACATGATGGTGGTGGTGGACGTGGTTGTGGACGTGGTGGTGGTGGACGTTGTGGTTGATGTGGACATGGTGGTGGATGTAGTGGTAGTGGATGTGGTGGTGGTGGTGGACATGGTGGTGGTGGACATGGCAGTGGACGTGGTGGACATGGTGGTGGTGGACATGGTGGTGATGGTAGATGTGGTGGTGGTGGATGTGGTGGTGGACATGGTGGAGGACGTGGTGGTGGATGACGTGGACATGGTGGTGGTGATGGTGGATGTGGTGGTGGATATGGTGGTGGACGTGGTGGAGGATGTGGTGGTGGAGAATGTGGACATTATGGTGGTGAACGTGGTGGTGGTGGACACGGTGATGGTGGACATGATGGTGGATGTGGTGGTGGTGGGTGGATGTGGTGATGGGTGTGGTGGTATAGGTGGATGTGGTGGTAGTGGATGTGGTGGAGGTGGACGTGGTGGTGGGCGTGGTGGTGGCCGTGGTGGTGGACGTGGTGGTGGTGGTGGATGTGGGTGTGGACATGGTGGTGGTGGATGTGGTAGTGATGGACATGGTAGTGGTGGACCTGGTGGTGGTAGATGTGGTGGACATGGTGGTGGACATGGTGGTGGATGTGGTGGTGGTGGACATGGTGGTGGTGGACATGGTGGTGGTGGATGTGGTGGTAGTGGTGGATGTGGTGGTGGATGTGGTAGTGGTGGATGTGGTGTTGGTGGGTGTGGTGTTGGTGGTGGATGTGGTAGTGGTGGACCTGGTGGTGATAGTAGGTGGACCTGGTGGTGGTAGCGGTGGACGTGGTAGTGGTGGACATGGTGGTGGTGGACGTGGTGGTGGTGGTGGTGAATGTGGTGGTAGTGGATGTGGTGGTGGTTGAGGATGTGGTGGTGGTGGACATGGTGGTGGCAGACATGGTGGTCGTAGACGTGGTGGTGGTGGACGTTATGGTGGTTGTGGATGTGGTGGACATGGTGGTGGTAGACACGGTGGTGGACATGGTGCTGGATGTGGTGGTGGTGGACGTGGTGGTGGAGGACGTGGTGGTGGACATGGTAGTAGGGGACATGGTAGTGATAGACCTGGTGGTAGTAGAAGTGGTGGTGGTGCATGTGGTAGTGGACGTGGTAGTGGTGGTTGATGTGATGGTGGTGGATGTGGTGTTGGTGGTGGATGTGGTATTGGTGGTGGACCTGGTGGTGGTGGCCGTGGTGGTGGTGGATGTGGTGGTGGTGGACATGGTGTACATGGTGGTGGTGGATATGGTGGTGGTGGTGGTGAATGTGGTGGTAGTGGATGTGATGGTGGACATGGTGGTGGTTGACGTGGTGGTAGTAGACATGGTTGTGGTTGACGTGGTGGTGGTAGACATGGTTGTGGTGGACGTGGTGGTGGTTGTGGACGTGATGGTGGTGGACATGGTGGTGGCAGTGGTGGACGTGGATGTGGTGGTGGTAGACGTGGTGGTGGTGGAAGTGGTGAATGACATGGTGGTAGTGGACATGGTGGTGGTGATGGACGTGGTGGTAGACGTGGTGGTGGATGTGGTGGTGGACGTGGTGGTGTTGGAGGATGTGGTAGTGATGGATATGGTGGTGGTGGATGTGGTGGTGGACATGGTGGTGGATGTGGTGGTGGACATGGTGGATATGGTGGTGATGGTGGATGTGGTGGTAGTGGTGGATGTGGTGGTGGACGTGGTGGTGGATGTGGCAGAGGACGTGGTGGTGGAGGACATAGACATGGTGGTAGTAGACGTGGTGGTGATGGTGGATGTGGTGGTGATGGACGTGGTGGTGGACATGGTAGAGGACATGGTGGAGGATGTGGTGGTGGAGGACGTGGACATGGTGGTGGTGGACGTGGTGGTGGTGGATGTGGTGGTGGTGGATGTGGTGGACGTGGTGGTGGTGGTAGTGGATGTGGTGGTGGTTGAGGATATGGTGGTGGTGGACATGGTGGTGGCAGACATAGTGGTAGTAGACATGGTTGTGGTGGACGTGGTGGTGGTGGACGTGGTGGTGGTGGACATGGTGGTAGATGTGGTGGTGGCGGATGTGGTGGTCGAGGTGGATGTGGTGATGGAGGATGTGGTGGTGATGGACATGGTGGTGGAGGACGTGGTGGTGGTAGACATGGTTGTGGTTGACGTAATGGTGGTAGACATGGTTGTGGTGGTTGTGGACGTGGTGGGGGTGGACATGGTGGTGGCAGTGGTGGACATGGATGTGGTGGTGGTAGACGTGGTGGTGATGGAAGTGGTGGATGACATGGTGGTAGTGGACATGGTGGTGGTGATGGACGTGGTGGTAGACGTGGTGGTGGATATGGTGGTGGTGGACATGGTGGTGGTGGAGGATGTGGTGGTGATGGACATGGTGGTGGTGGACATGGTGGTGGACATGGTGGTGGTGGTGGATGTGGTGGTGGACATGGTGGATATGGTGGTGATGGTAGATGTGGTGGTGGTGGTGGATGTGGTAATGGACGTGGTGGTGGACGTGGTGGAGGACGTGATGGTGGAGGACATAGACATGGTGGTAGTAGATGTGGTGGTGAAGGTGGATGTGGTGGTGGTGGACGTGGTGGTGGACATGGTAGAGGACATGGTGGAGGATGTAGTAGTGGAGGACGTGGACATGGTGGTGGTGTATGTGGTGGACGTGGTGGTGGTGGACGTGGTGGTGGTGGACGTGGTGGTGAATGTGGTGGTAGTGGATGTGGTGGTGGTTGAGGATGTGGTGGTGGTGGACATGGTGGTGGCAGACATAGTGGTGGTAGACATGGTTGTGGTGGACGTGGTGGTGGTGGACGTGGTGGTGGTTGTGGATGTGGTGGACATGGTGGTGGTGGACATGGTGGTGGACATGGTGCTGGATATGGTGGTGGTGGACATGGTGGTGGAGGATGTGGTGGTGGACGTGGTAGTGGTAGACATGTTAGTGGTGGACCTGGTGGTGGTGGAAGTGGTGGTGGTGGTGGATGTGGTAGTGGACGTGGTAGTGGTGGTTGATGTGATGGTGGTGGATGTGGTGTTGGTGGTGGATGTGGTGTTGGTGGTGGACCTGGTGGTGGTGGCCGTGGTGGATGTGGTGGTGGTGGACGTGGTGGACATGGTGGTGGTGGATATGGTGGTGGTGAATGTGGTGGTAGTGGATGTGGTGGTGGACATGGTGGTGGTGGATGTGGTGGTGGTTGGGGACGTGGTGGTGGTGGACATGGTGGTAGTTGTGGATGTGGTGGTGGTGGAAGTGGTAGATGACATGGTTGTAGTGGACATGGTGGTGGCAGTGGTGGACGTGGATGTGGTGGTGATAGACGTGGTGGTTATGGAAGTGGTGGATGACATGGTGGTAGTGGACATGGTGGTGGTGATGGACGTGGTGGTAGACGTGGTGGTGGATGTGGTGGTGGACGTGGTGGTGGTGGAGGATGTGGTAGTGATGGATATGGTGGTGGTGGACGTGGTGGTGGACATGGTGGTGGTGGTGGATGTGGTGGTGGACATGGTGGATATGGTGGTGATGGTGGATGTGGTGGTAGTGGTGGATGTGGTGGTGGACGTGGTGGTGGACGTGGTGGAGGACATGGTGGTGGAGGACATAGACATGGTGGTAGTAGACGTGGTGGTGATGGTGGATGTGGTGGTGATGGACGTGGTGATGGACGTGGTGGTGGACATGGTAGAGGACATGGTGGAGGATGTGGTGGTGGAGGACGTGGACATGGTGGTGGTGGTGGACGTGGTGGTGGTGGATGTGGTGGTGGTGGACGTGGTAGTGGATGTGGTGGTGGTTGAGGATGTGGTGGTGGTGGACATGGTGGTGGCAGACATAGTGGTGGTAGACATGGTTGTGGTGGACGTGGTGGTGGTGGACATGGTGGTAGATGTGGTGGTGGCGGACGTGGTGGTCGAGGTGGATGTGGTGATGGAGGATGTGGTGGTGATGGACATGGTGGTGGAGGACGTGGTGGTGGTAGACATGGTTGTGGTTGACGTAATGGTGGTAGACATGGTTGTGGTGGTTGTGGACGTGGTGGTGGTGGACATGGTGGTGGCAGTGGTGGACATGGATGTGGTGGTGGTAGACGTGGTGGTGGTGGAAGTGGTGGATGACCTGGTGGTAGAGGACATGGTGGTGGTGATGGGCGTGGTGGTAGACGTGGTGGTGGATATGGTGGTGGATATGGTGGTGGTGGACATGGTGGTGGTGGAGGATGTGGTGGTGATGGACATGGTGGTGGTGGACATGGTGGTGGACATGGTGGTGGTGGTGGATGTGGTGGTGGACATGGTGGATATGGTGGTGATGGTAGATGTGGTGGTGGTGGTGGATGTGGTGGTGGACGTGGTGGTGGACGTGATGGTGGAGGACATAGACATGGTGGTAGTAGACGTGGTGGTGAAGGTGGATGTGGTGGTGGTGGACGTGGTGGTGGACATGGTAGAGGACATGGTGGAGGATGTAGTAGTGGAGGACGTGGACATGGTGGTGGTGTACGTGGTGAACGTGGTGGTGGTGGACGTGGTGGTGGTGGACGTGGTGGTGGTGGTGAATGTGGTGGTAGTGGATGTGGTGGTGGTTGAGGATGTGGTAGTGGTGGACATGGTGGTGGCAGATATAGTGGTGGTAGACATGGTTGTGGTGGACGTGGTGGTGGTGGACGTGGTGGTGGTTGTGGATGTGGTGGACATGGTGGTGGTGGACATGGTGCTGGATGTGGTGGTGGTGGACATGGTGATGGAGGACATGGTGGTGGATGTGGTAGTGGTAGACATGTTAGTGGTGGACCTGGTGGTGGTGGAAGTGGTGGTGGTGGTGGATGTGGTAGTGGACGTGGTAGTGGTGGTTGATGTGATGGTGGTGGATGTGGTGTTGGTGGTGGATGTGGTGTTGGTGGTGGATGTGGTGTTGGTGGTGGACCTGGTGGTAGTGGTGGTGGCCATGGTGGTGGTGGACGTGGTGGTGGTGGACATGGTGGACATGGTGGTGGTGGATATGGTGGTGGTGAATGTGGTGGTAGTGGATGTGGTGGTGGACATGGTGGTGGTGGATGTGGTGGTGGTTGTGGACATGGTGGTGGTGGACATGGTGGTAGTGGTGGACGTGGATGCGGTGGTGGTGGACGTGGTGGAAGTAGTGGATGACATGGTGGTAGTGGACATGGTGGTGATGATGGACGTGGTGGTAGACATGGTGGTGGTGGACATGATGGTGGATGTGGTGGTGGTGAGTGGATGTGGTGGTGGGTGTGGTGGTGGAGGTGGATGTGGTGGTGGTGGACGTGGTGGTGGTGGATGTGGTGGTAGACGTGGTGGTGGTGGTGGCCGTGGTGGTGGACGTGGTGGTGGATGTGGGTTTGGACGTGGTGGGGGTGGATGGGGTGGTGGTGGATGTGGTAGTGATGGACATGGTAGTGGTGGACCTGGTGGTGGTAGATGTGGCGGATATGGTGGTGGACATGGTGGTGGACGTGGTGGTGGATGTGGTGGGGGTGGTAGATGTGGTGGTGGATGTGGTAGTGGTGGTTGATGTGGTGGTGGTGGATGTGGTGTTGGTAGATGTGGTGTTGGTGGTGGATGTGGTAGTGGTGGACCTGGTGGTGGTAGTAGGTGGACCTGGTGGTGGTGGACGTGGTGGTGGTGGATGTGATGGTGGTGGATATGGTGGTGGTGAATGTGGTGGTAGTGAATGTGGTGGTGATTGAGGATGTGGTGGTGGTGGTGGACATGGTGGTGGCAGAGGTGGTGGTGATAGACATACTTGTGGTGGACGTGGTGGTGGTAGACGTGGTGGTGGTTGTGGATGTGGTAGACATGGTGGTGGTGGACATGGTGCTGGATGTGGTGGTGGTGGGCGTGGTGGTGGACGTGGTGATTGTGGATATGGTAGAGGTGGACATGGTGGTGGAGGACGTGGTGGTGGATGTGGTAGTGGTAGACATGTTAGTGGTGGACCTGGTGGTAGTGGAAGTGGTGGTGGTGGTGGATGTGGTAGTGGATGTGATAGTGGTGGTTGATATGATGGTGGTGGATGTGGTGTTGGTGGTGGATGTGGTGTTGGTGGTGGATGTGGTGTTGGTGGTGGACCTGGTGGTGGTGGCCATGGTGGTGGTGGATGTGGTGGTGGTGGATGTGGTGGACATGGTGGTGGCGGATATGGTGGTGGTGCATGTGGTGGTAGTGGATGTGGTGGTGGACATGGTGGTGTTAGATGTGGTGGTGGTTGTGGACGTGGTGGTGGTGGACGTGGTGGTGGTAGTGGTGGACGTGGATGTGGTGGTGGTGGACATGGTGGAAGTGGTGGATGACATGGTGGTAGTGGACATGGTGATGGACGTGGTGGTAGACGTGGTGGTGGATATGGTGGTGGTGGATGTGGTAGTGGTGGACGTGGTGGTGGAGGATGTGGTGGACATGGTGGTGGTGGACATGGTGGTGGACATGGTGGTGATGGTGGATATGGTGGTGGTGGTGGATGTGGTGGTGGACGTGGTGGTGGACGTGGTGGTGGAGGACATAGACATGGTGGTAGTAGAATAGGTGGTGATGGTGGATGTGGTGGTGGTGGACGTGGTGGTGGACATGGTAGAGGACATGGTGGAAGATGTGGTGGTGGAGGACGTGGACATGGTGGTGGTGGATGTGGTGGTGGTGGACATGGTGGTGGTGGACGTGGTGGTGGTGGTGGTGTATTTGGTGGTAGTGGATGTGGTAGTGGTTGAGGATGTGGTGGTTGTAGACATGGTGGTGGCAGACGTAGTGGTGGTAGACATGGTTGTGGTGGACATGGTGGTGGTGGTTGTGGACATGGTGGTGGTGGTGGTGGACATGGTGGTGGTGGACATGGTGGTGGATGTGGTGGTGGTGGACGTGGTGGAGGTGGACGTGGTGATGGTGGATGTGGTGATGGTGGACATGGTGGTGATGGACATTGTAAAGGTGGACATGGTGGTGGTGGACATGATGGATGTGGTGGTGGTGGGTGGATGTGGTGGTGGACATGGTGGTGGAGGTGGACGTGGTAGTGGTGGACATGGCAGTGGTGGACCTGGTGGTGATAGTAGGTGGACCTGGTGGTGGTGGTGGTGGTGGACATGTTGGTGGTGGATATGGTGGTGGTGGTGGTGAATGTGGTGGTAGTGGATGAGGTGGTGGAGGATGTGGTGGTGGTGGACATGGTGGTGGCAGACGTGGTGGTGGTAGACATGGTGGTGGTTGTGGACGTGGTAGACATGGTGGTTATAGTGGTGGAAGTGGATGTGATGGTGGTGGACATGGTGGTGGTGGAGGATGTGGTGGTAGTGGACATGATGGTGGTGGTGGACATGGTTGTAGACATGGTGGTGGTGGACGTTGTGGATGTGGACATGGTGGTAGATGTGGTGGTGGTGGATATGGTGGTGGAGGACATGGTGGTGGTGGACATGGCGGTGGACATGGTGGACATGGTGGTGGTGGACATGGTGGTAATGGTAGATGTGGTGGTGGTGGTGGATGTGGTGGTGGACGTGGAGGACGTGGTGGTGGAGGACGTGGACATGGTGGACGTGGTGATGATGGTGGATGTGGTGGTGGATGTGGTGGTGGACGTGGTGGAGGATGTGGTGGTGGTGGGCGGATGTGGAGGTGGGTGTGGTGGTGGAGGTGGATGTGGTGATGGTGGACGTGGTGGACATGGTGGTGGACGTGGTGGTGGTGGTGGCCATGGTGGTGGTGGTGGATGTGGGTGTGGACGTGGTGGTGGTGGATGTGGTAGTGATGGACATGGTAGTGGTGGACCTGGTGGTGGTAGATGTGGTAGACATGGTAGTGGATGTGGTGGTGGATGTGGTGGGGGTGGACATGGTGGTGGTGGATGTGGTGGTAGATGTGGTAGTGGTGGTTGATATGGTGGTGTGGATGTGGTGTTGGTGGACGTGGTGGTGATAGTAGGTGCCCCTGGTGGTGGTGGTGGTGGTGGACGTGGTAGTGGTGGACGTGGTGGTGGTGGACGTGGTGGATATGGTGGTGGTGGTGAATGTGGTGGTAGTGGATGTGGTGGTGGTTGAGGATGTGGTGGTGGTGGACGTGTTGGTGGCAGACGTGGTGGTGGTAGACATGGTTGTGATGGACATGGTGGACGTGGTGGTTGTTTTGGACATGGTGGTGGTGGACATGGTGCTGGATGTGGTGGTGGTGGACGTGGTGGTGGAGGTGGATGGGGAGATAGTGGATGTGGTGGTGGTAGACATGGTGGTGGAGGACGTGGTGGTGGACGTGGTAGTGGTGGACATGGTAGTGGTGGACCTGGTGGTGGACCTGGTGGTGGTGGAAGTGGTAGTGGTGGTGGATGTGGTGGAGGATGTGGTAGTGGAGGACGTGGACATGGTGGTGGTAGACGTTGTAGAGGTGGAAATGGTGGTGGTGGACATGATGGTGGATGTGGTGGTGGTGGGTGGATGTGGTGGTGGACATGGTGGTGGAGGTGGACGTGGTAAAAATTGATACTTGTATAGCGCACTACTCACCCGCAAGGGTCTCAAGGCGCTTGTACGAATACCGCTGTGGAACCCATCCTGGCTTTCCCTGTGAGGCGTCCACTCCTGGGCACCCCTAAGGTGGAGGCCAGGCATCCTTAGCATTGTGGGGGCCGTTGTGGAAATTAAGCAAGCTATTGCCCAGAGTTGCAGAGTGGGACTCCATGATTGGAATGGCACCGAGGCGAGAATTATCAGGTCCGTGGAATTTTTGAGCCCAAGACCCGCCGAGGCGGGGAATTGAACCCTGGTCCCGGGCTAGACCTCTGCATCAGGGTCTGCCGCTCTAATCATTGAGCCGCACTTCTCCACTGGTAGTGGTGGTGGTGGACATGGCAGTGGTGGACCTGGTGGTGGTAGTAGGTGGACCTGGTGGTGGTGGTGGACGTGGTGGTGGTGGAGGACGTGGTGGTAGTGGACATGATGGTGGTGGTGGACGTGGTTGTGGACATGGTGGTAGTGGTGGTGGACGTGGTAGTGGTGGTGGTGGTGGACATGGTGGTGGACGTGGTGGTTGTGGACGTGGTGGTGGTGGATGTGGCGGTGGACGTGGTAGTTGTGGACATGGTGGTGATAGTGGATGTGGTGGTGGGTGTGGTGGTGGACATGGTGGTGGACGTGGTGGAGGAAATGGTGGTGGAGGACGTAGACATGGTGGTGGTAGATGTGGTAGTGATGGTGGATGTGGTGGACGTGGTGGTGGACATGGTGGAGGACGTGGTGGTGGAGGACATGGACATGGTGGTGGTAGATGTGGTGGTGGTAGACGTGGTGGTGGTGGACATGGAAGTGGTGGACCTGGTGGTGGTGGATGTGGTGGACATGGTGGTGGATGTGATGGTGGTGGATGTGGTGGTGGATGTGGTGGTGGATGTGGTAGTGGTGGTTGATGTGGTGGTGGTGGATGTGGTGTTAGTGGTGGATGTAGTAGTGGTGGACCTGGTGGTGATAGTAGGTGGACCTGGTGGTGGAGGACATGGTGGTGGATGTGGTGATGATGAACGTGGTGGTGGTGGACATGCTGGTGGTGGACATGATGGTGGTGGACATGGTGGTGGTGATAGTGGATGTCGTGGTAGTTGATGTGGTGGTGGTGAAGGATATGGTGGTGGTGGACATGGTGGTGGTGGAAGACGTGGTGGTGGTGGACACGGTGGTGGTGGACATGATGGTGGATGTGGTGGAGGTGGGTGGATGTGGTGGTGGGTGTGGTGGTAGAGGTGGATGTGGTGGTGGTGGACGTGGTGGACGTGGTGGTGGGCGTGGTGGTGGGCGTGGTGGTGGCCATGGTGGTGGACGTGGTGGTGGTGGTAGCTGTGGGTGTGGACGTGGTGGGGGTGGATGTGGTGGTGGTGGATGTGGTAGTGATAGACATGGTAGTGGTGGACCTGGTGGTGGTAGATGTGGTGGATATGGTGGTGGACATGGTGGTGGACGTGGTGGTGGATGTGGTGGTGGTGGACATGGTGGTGGTGGATGTGGTGGTGTATTTGGTAGTGGTGGTTGATGTGGTGGTGGTGGATGTGGTGTTGGTGGACGTGGTGTTGGTGGTGGATGTGGTAGTGGTGGACCTGGTAGTGGTAGTAGGTGGACCTGGTAGTGGTGGTGGTGGACGTGATAGTGGTGGACGTGGTGGACGTGGTGGTGGTGGTGAATGTGGTGGTAGTGGATGTGGTGGTGGTTGAGATACGGTGGTGATAGACATGGTGGTGGCAGACGTGGTGGTGGTAGACATGGTTGTGGTGGACGTGATGTTGGTGGACGTGGTGGTGGTTGTGGACGTGGTAGACATGGTGGTGGTGGACATGGTGCTTGACATGGTGCTGGATGTGGTGGTGGTGGACGTGGTGGTGGACGTGGTGATAGTGGATGTGGTGGTGGTGGACATGATGGTGGAGGACATGGTGGTGGACGTGGTAGTGGTGGACATGGTAGTGGTAGACCTGGTGGTGGTGGAAGTGGTGGTGGTGGATGTGGTAGTGGACGTGGTAGTGGTGGTTGATGTGATGGTGGTGGATGTGGTGTTGGTGGTGGCCGTGGTGGTGGTGGCCGTGGTGGTGGTGGACGTGGTGGTGGTGGACGTGGTGTACATGGTGGTGGTGGATATGGTGGTGGTGGTGGTGAATGTGGTGGTAGTGGATGTGGTGGTGGACATGGTGGTGGTTGACGTGGTGGTGGTAGACATGGTTGTGGTGGATGTGGTGGTGGTTGTGGACATGGGGGTGGTGGACATGGTGGCGGTAGTGGTGGACGTGGATGTGGTGGATATAGTGGTGGTGGAAGTGGTGGATGACATGGTGGTAGTGGACATGGTGGTAGTGATGGACATGGTGGTAGATGTGGTGGTGGATATGGTGGTGGTGGACGTGGTGGTGGTGGAGGATGTGGTAGTGATGGACGTGGTTGTGGTTGACGTGGTGGTGGACATGGTGGTGGTGGATGTGTTGGTGGTGGTGGACATGGTGGATATGGTGGTGATGGTGGATGTGGTGGTGGTGGTGGTGGATGTGGTGGTGGAGGTGGTGGTGGACGTGGTGGAGGACGTGGTGGTGGAGGACATAGACATGGTGGTAGTAGACGTAGTGGTGATGGTGGATGTGGTGGCGGTGGACGTGGTGGTGGACATGGTAGAGGACATGGTGGAGGATGTGGTGGTGGACGTGGACATGGTGGTGGTGGACATGGTGGTGGTGGACGTGGTGGTGGTGGATGTGGTGGTGGTGGTAGTGGATGTGGTGGTGGTTGAGGATGTGGTGGTGGTGGACATGGTGGTGGCAGACATAGTGGTGGTAGACATGGTTGTGGTGGACGTGGTGGTGGTGGACGTGGTGGTGGTTGTGTACGTGGTGATGGTAGACATGGTGGTAGATGTGGTGGTGGTGGAGGTGGACGTGGTGATGGTGGATGTGGTGGTGGTGGACATGGTGGTAGAGGACGTGGTGGTGGACGTGGTAGTGGTGGACATGGAAGTGGTGGACCTGGTGGTCGTGGATGTGGTGGACATGATGGTAGACATGGTCGTGGACATGGTGGTGGTGGACATGGTGGTGGCGGTGGATGTGGTGGTGGTGGACATGGTGGTAGTAGACGTGGTGGTGGTAGACATGGTTGTGGTGGACGTGGTGGTGGTAGACATGGTGGTGGTTGTGGACGTGGTGGTGGACATGGTGGTGGTAGTGGTGGACATGGATGTGGTGGTGGTGGACGTGGTTGTGGTGGACATGGTAGTGGTGGAAGTGGTAGAGGACATGGTGGTAGGGGACATGGTGGTGGTGGTGGATGTGGTGGTAGATGTGGTGGGGCATGTGGTGGTGGTGGACGTGGTGGTTTTGGATGTGGTGGTGGTGGATGTGGTGGTGGACATGGTGGTGGACATGGTGGTGGACATGGTGGATATGATGGTGATGGTGGATATGGTGGTGGTGGTGGATGTGGTGGTGGACGTGGTGGTGGACGTGGTGGAAGACATGGTGGTGGAGGATGTAGACATGGTAGTGGTGGACATGGTGATGACGGTGGATGTGGTGGTGGTGATGGTGGATGTGGTAGAGGACATGGTGGAGGATGTGGTGGTGGAGGACGTGGACATGGTGGTGGTAGACGTGGTGGTGGTAGACATGATGGTGGATGTTTTGGTGGGTGAATGTGGTGATGGACATGGTGGTGGAGGTGGATGTGGTAGTGGTAGACATGGTAGTGGTAGACCTGGTGATGGTGGATGTGGTGGTGGTGGACATGGTGGTGGACATGGTGGTGGACGTGGTGGTGGTGGATGTGGTAGTGGACGTGGTAGTGGTGGTTGATGTGATGTTGGTGGTAGACGTGGTGGTGGTAGAAGTGGTGGAGGATGTGGTGGTAGTGGACATGGTGGTGGTGGTGGACATGGTGGTGGACGCGGTGGTGGATGTGGTGGTGGTGGATGTGGTGGTGGTGGACGTGGTGGTGGTGGACATGATGGTGGTGGACGTGGTGGTGGTGGATGTGGTGGTGGATGTGGTGGACATGGTGGTGGAGGATATAGACATGGTGGTGGTGGATGTGGTGGTGGTGGTGGAAGTGGTGGAGGACGTGGTGGTAGTGGACATGGTGGTGGTAGTGGACATGGTGGTGGTGGTGGACGTGGTGGTGGTGGTGGATACGGTGGTGGGAGTGGTGGTGGTGGACATGGTGGTGGTGGACGTGGTGGTGATGGACGTGGTAGTGGACTTGGTGGACATGGTGGTGTAGGATATAGATATTGTGGTGGTGGACGTGGTGGTGATGGTGGATGTGGTGGTGGACGTGGTGGAGGACGTGGTGGAGGACTTGGACATGATGGTGGTGGACATTGTAGAGGTGGACATGGTGGTGGACATGATGGTGGATGTGGTGGTGGTGGGTGGATGTGATGGTGGACGTGGTGGTAGTGGTGGTGGACGTTGTGATGGATGTGGATGTGGTGGATGTGGTGGTGGTGGACATGGTGGTCGTGGACATGGCGGTGGATGTGGTAGATATGGTGGTGGTGGACATGGTGGTGATGGTAGATATGGTGGTGGTGGTGGATGTGGTGGTGGACGTGGTGGAGGACATGTTGGTGGAGGACGTGGACATGGTGGTGATAGACGTGGTGGTGATGGTGGATGTGGTGGTGGTGGTGGACGGGGTAGAGGATGTGGTGGTGGAGGATGTGGACATGGTGGTGGTGGACGTGGTGGTGGTGGACATTGTGGTGGTGGACATGATGGTGGATGTGGTGGTGGTGGGTCGATGTGGTGGTGGGAGTGGTGGTGGAGGTGGATGTGGTAGTGGTGGATGTGGTAGTGGTTGACGTGGTGGTGGGCGTGGTGGTGATGATGGCCGTGGTGGTGGACGTGGTAGTGGTGGTGGTGGATGTGGGTGTGGACGTGGTGGGGGTGGATGTGGTAGTGGTGGATGTGGTAGTGATTGACATGGTAGTGGTGGACCTGGTGGTGGTAGATGTGGTAGACATGGTGGTGGACATGGTGGTGGATGTGGTGGTGGATGTGGTGGTGGATGTGGTGGTGGATGTGGTGGTGGTGGACATGGTGGTGGTGGATGTGGTGGTGGTGGTGGATGTGGTGGTGGATGTGGTAGTGGTGGTTGATGTGGTGGTGGATGTGGTGTTGGTAGATGTGGTGTTGGTGTTGGTGGACGTGGTGGTGGTGGATGTGGTAGTGGTGGACCTGGTGGTGGTGGACATGATAGTGGTGGACGTGGTGATGGTGGACATGGTGGTGGATATGGTGGTGAATGTGGTGGTAGTGGATGTGGTGGTTGAGGATGTGGTAGTGGTGGACATGGTGGTGGCAGACGTGGTGGTGGTAGACATGGTTGTGGTGGACGTGGTGGTGGTGGACGTGGTGGTGGTTGTGGACGTGGTAGACATGGTGGTGGTGGACATGGTGCTGGTGGACGTGGTGGTGGACGTGGTGATAGTGGATGTGGTGGTGGTGGACATGGTGGTGGAGGACGTGGTGGTGGACGTGGTAGTGGTGGACATGGTAGTGGTGGACCTGATGGTGGTGGAAGTGGTGGTGGTGGATGTGGTAGTGGACGTGGTAGTGGTGGTTGATGTGATGGTGGTAGATGTGGTGTTGGTGGTGGATGTGGTGTTGGTGGTGGATGTGGTGTTGGTGGTGGACGTGGTGGTGGTGGACGTGGTGTACATGGTGGTGGTGGATATGGTGGTGGTGAATGTGGTGGTAGTGGATGTGGTGGTGGACATGGTAGTGGTTGATGTGGTGATGGTAGACATGGTTGTGGTGGACGTGGTGGTGGTTGTGGACGTGGTGGTAGTAGACATGGTAGTGGTTGACGTGGATGTAGTGGTGGTGGACGTGGTGGTGGAAGTGGTGGATGACATGGTGGTAGTGGACATGGAAATGGTGATGGGCGTGGTGGTAGACGTGGTGGTGGATATGGTGGTGGTGGACGTGGTGGAGGATGTGGTGGTGATGGATGTGGTGGTGGTGGACGTGGTGGTGGTGGACATGGTGGTGGTGGTGGATGTGGTGGTGGTGGTGGACATGGTAGATATGGTGGTGATGGTGGATGTGGTGGTGGTGGATGTGGTGGTGGACATGGTAGAGGATATGGTGGAAGATGTGGTAGTGGAGGACGTGGACATGGTGGTGGTGGACGTGGTGGTGGTGGACGTGGTTGTGGTGGTGATAGTGGATGTGGTGGTGGTTGAGGATGTGGTAGTGGTGGACATGGTGGTGGCAGACAGTGGTGGTGGACGTGGTGGTGGTGGACGTGGACGTGGTGGTGGTGGACATGGTGATGGTGGACATGGTGGTGGATGTGGTGTTTGGCGGACGTGGTGGTGGACGTGGACGTGGTGATGGTGGATGTGGTGGTGGTGGACATGGTGGTGGAGGACGTGGTGGTAGACGTGGTAGTGGTAGACATGGTAGTGGTGGACCTGGTGGTGGTGGATGTGGTGAACATGGTGGTGGAGATGGTCGTGGACGTGGTGGTGGTGGACGTGGTGGTGATGGACATGGTGGTGGTGGTGGATGTGGTGGTGGACGTGGTAGTGGTGGACGTGGTGGACATGGTGGTGGTGGATATGGTGGTGGTGGTGAATGTGGTGGTAGTGGATGTGGTAGTGGTGGAGGATGTGGTGGTGGTGGACATGGTGGTGGTAGACGTGGTGGTGGTAGACATGGTTGTGGTGGACGTGGTGGTGGTAGACATGGTGGTGGTTATGGACGTGGTGGTGTTGGACATGGTGGTGGTAGTGGTGGACATGGATGTGGTGGTGATGAACGTGGTGGTGGTGGAAGTGGTAGAGGACGTGGTAGTAGTGGACATGGTGGTGGTGGACGTGGTGGTAGATGTGGTGGGAGATGTGGTGGTGGTGGATGTGGTGGTAGACGTGGTGGTGGACGTGGTGGTGGACGTGGTGGTGGATATGGTGGTGATGGTGGATGTGGTGATAGACGTGGTGGTGGACGTGGTGGAGGACGTGGTGGTAGAGGAAGTAGACATGGTGGTGGTAGACATGGTGGTGATGGTGGATGTGGTGGTGGTGGTGATGGTGGATGTGGTAGAGGACATGGTAGTAGATGTGGTGGTGGTGGACATGATGGTGGATGTGGTGGTGGGTGGATGTGGTGGTGGACGTGGTGGTGGAGGTGGGCGTGGTCGTGGTGGACATGGTAGTGATGGACCTGGTGGTGGTGGATGTGGTACTGGTAGACATGGTGGTGGACATGATGGTGGACGTGGTGGTGGTGGATGTGGCGGTGGTGGACGTGGTGGTGGTGGACGTGGTGGACATGGTGGTGGTGGACGTGGTAGTGGTGGACATGGTAGTGGATGTGGTGGTGGACGTGGTAGTGGTGGTTGATGTGGTGTTGGTGGTGGATGTGGTGTTGGTGATGGATGTGGTAGTGATGGACCTGGTGGTGGTAGTAGGTGGACCTGGTGGTGGTGGGGGTGGACGTGGTGGTGGTGGATATGGTGGCAGTGGTGGTGAATGTGGTGGTAGTGGATGTGGTGGTGGTGGATATGGTGGTGGTGGACATGGTGATGGCAGACATGGTGGTGGTAGATATAGTTGTGGTGGACGTGGTGGTGGTGGACATGGTGGTGGTTGTGGACATGGTAGACTTGGTGGTGATAGTGGTAGAAGTGGATGTGGTGGTAGAGGACGTGGTGGTAGTGGACATGATGGTGGTGGTGGACGTGGTTGTGGACGTGGTGGTGGTGGTGGATGTTATGGTGGATGTGAACATGGTGGTGGATGTGGTGGTGGTGGATGTGGTGGTGGACGTGGCGGTGGACGTGGTGGACATGGTGGTGGTGGACATGGTGGTGATGGTAGATGTGGTGGTGGATGTGGTGATGGATGTGGTGGTAGAGGACGTGGACATGGTGGTGGTGGATGTGGTAGTGGTGGACATGGAGGTGGTGGACATGATGGTGGATGTGGTGGTGGTGGGTGGATGTGGTGGTGGGTGTGGTGGTGGTGGATGTGGCGGTGGATGTGGTGGTGGTGGATGTGGTGGTGGTGGTGGACATGGTGGTGGTGGTGACCATGGTGGTGGACGTGGTGGTGGTGATAGATGTGGATGTGGACATGATGGGGGTGGATGGGGTGGTGGTGGATGTGGTAGTGATGGACATGGTAGTGGTAAACCTGGTAGTGGTAGATGTGGTGGACATGGTGGTGGACGTGGTGGTGGTGGACATGGTGGTGGTGGACATGGTGATGATAGATGTGGTGGGGTGGTAGATGTGGTGATGGATGTGGTAATGGTGGTTGATGTGGTGGTGGTGGATATGGTGTTGGTGGACGTGGTGTTGGTGGTGGATATGGTAGTGGTGGACCTGGTAGTGGTAGTAGGTGAACCTGGTGGTGATAGACGTGGTGGTGGTGATTTGGTGGTGGTGGATATGGTGGTGGTGAATGTGATAGTAGTGGATGTGGTGGTGGTTGAGGATTTGGTGGTGGTGGACATGGTGGTGGCAGACGTGGTGGTGGTAGACATGCTTGTGGTGGACATGGTGGTGGTGGACGTGGTAGTGGTTGTGGTGGACATGGTGGTGGTGGACATGGTGCTGGATATGGTGGTGGTGGACGTGGTGGTGGAAGTGGACGTGGTGATTGTGGATGTGGTGGTGGTGGACATGGTGGTGGAGGACGTGGTGGTGGACATGGTAGTGATGGACATGGTAGTGGTGGACCTGGTGGTGGTGGAAGTGGTGGTGGTGGTGGTGGATGTGGTAGTGGACGTGGTAGTGGTGGTTAATGTGATGGTGGTGGATGTGGTGTTGGTGGTGGATGTGGTGTTGGTGGTGGACCTGGTGGTGGTGGACGTGGTGGTGGTGGACATGGTGGACATGGTGGTGGTGGACATGGTGGTGGTAGATGTGGTGGTGGTAGACATGGTTGTGGTGGACGTGGTGGTGGTTATGGACGTGGTGGTGGTGGACATGGTGGCGGTGATGGACGTGGTGGTAAACGTGGTGGTGGATATGGTGGTGGTGGACGTGGTGGTGGTGGACGTGGTGGTGGTGGATGTGGTGGTGGACATGGTGGTGGTGGTGGATGTGGTGGTGGTGGTGGACATGGTGAATATGGTGGTGATGGTGGATGTGGTGGTGTGGTGGTGGACGTGGTGGTGGACATGGTAGAGGACATGGTGGAAGATGTGGTGGTGGAGGATGTGGACATGGTGGTGGTGGACGTGGTGGTGGTGGACATGGTGGTGGTGGATGTGGTGGTGGTGGTGGTGAATGTGGTGGTAGTGGATGTGGTGGTGGGTGAGGATGTAGTGGTGGTAGACATGGTTGTGGTGGACATGGTGGTGGTGGAG
Source organism: Triturus cristatus (assembly GCF_964204655.1). Taxonomy (NCBI): domain Eukaryota; kingdom Metazoa; phylum Chordata; class Amphibia; order Caudata; family Salamandridae; genus Triturus; species Triturus cristatus. The sequence goes on from NC_140595.1 coordinate 537,862,047, forward strand.
ATGGTGGTGGATGTGGTGGACGTGGAGGTGGACGTGGTGATGGTGGATGTGGTGATGGTGGACGTGGTGGTGGACGTGGTAGTGGTGGACATGATAGTGGTGGACCTGGTGGTGATGGATGTGGTGGACATGGTGGTGGACATGATCGTGGACGTGGTGGTGGTGGACGTGGTAGTGGTGGTGGTGGACATGGTGGACATGGTGGTAGTGGATATGGTGGTAGTGAATGTGGTGGTGGAGGATGTGGTAGTGGTGGACATGGTGGTGGTAGATGTGGTGGTGGTAGACATGGTTGTGGTGGAAGTGCTGGTGGTAGACGTGGTGGTGGTTGTGGACATGGTGGTGGTGGACATGGTGGTGGTAGTGGTGGATGTGGATGTGGGGGTGGTAGACGTGGTGGTGGTAGAGGACGTGGTGGTAGTGGACATGATGGTGGTGGTGGACGTGGTTGTGGATGTGGTGGTGGTGGACGTTGTGGTGGATGTGGACATGGTGGTGGTGGATGTGGTGGTGGTGGATGTGGTGGTGGTGGACGTGGTGGTGGTGGACGTGGTGGTAGACGTGGTGGTGAATGTGGTGGTGGTGGACGTGGTAGTGGTGGACGAGGTGGTGGTGGACGTGGTGGTGGACGTGGTGGTGGACATGGTGGATATGGTGGTGATGGTGGATGTGGTAGTGGATATGGTGGTGGACGTGGTGGTGGATGTGATAGAAGACGTGGCGGTGGAGGACGTAGACATGGTGGTGGTGGACATGGTGGTGATGGTGGATGTGGTGGTGGTGATGGTGGACCTGGTAGAGGACATGGTGGAGGAGGTGGTGGTGGAGGACTTGGACATGGTGGTGGTGGACATGGTGGACGTGATGGTGGATGTGGTGGTGGATGGGGTGGTGGAGATAGACGTGGTAGTGGTGGACATGGTAGTGGTAGACCTGGTGGTAGTAGATGTGGTGGACATGGTGGTGGACATGGTGGTGGACGTGGTGGTGGATGTGGTGGTGGTGGATGTGGTGGTGGTGGATGTGGTGGTGGTGGATGTGGTGGTGGATGTGGTAGTGGTGGTTGATGTGGTGGTGATGGATGTGGTATTGGTGGACATGGTGTTGGTGGTGGATGTGGTAGTGGTGGACCTGGTAGTGGTAGTAGGTGGACCTGGTGGTGGTGGACGTGGTAGTGGTGGACGTGGTGCTGGTGGACTTGGTGGTGATGGTAGTGAATGTGGTGGTAGTGGATGTGGTGGTGGTTGAGGATATGGTGGTGGTGGGCATGGTGGTGGCAGACATGGTGGTGGTAGACATGGTTGTGGTGGACGTGGTGGTGGTGGACGTGGTGGTGGTTGTGGACGTGGTGGACATGGTGGTGGTGGACATGGTGCTTGACATGGTGCTGGATGTGCTGGTGGTGGACGTGGTGGTGGACATGGTGATAGTGGATGTGGTGGTGGTAGACATGGTGGTGGAGGACGTGGTGGTGGACGTGGTAGTGGTGGACATGGTAGTGGTGGACCTGGTGGTGGTGGAAGTGGAGGTGGTGGTGGTGGTGGATGTGGTAGTGGACGTGGTAGTGGTGGTTGATGTGATGGTGGTGGATGTGGTGTTGGATGTGGTATTGGTGGTGGACCTGGTGGTGGTGGTGGATGTGGTGTACATGGTGGTGGTGGATATGGTGGTGGTGAATGTGGTGGTAGTGGATGTGGTGGTGGACATGGTGGTGGTTGACGTGGTGGTGGTAGACATGGTTGTGGTGGATGTGGTGGTAGTTGTGGACGTGGGGGTTGTAGACATGGTGGCGGTAGTGGTGGACGTGGATGTGGTGGTGGTGGACATAGTGGTGGTGGAAGTGGTGGATGACATGGTGATAGTGGACATGGTGGTGGTGATGGACATGGTGGTAGATGTGGTGGTGGATATGGTGGTGGTAGACGTGGTGGTGGTGGAGGATGTGGTGGTGATAGACGTGGTTGTGGTGGACGTGGTGGTGGACATAATGGTGGTGGTGGATGTGGTGGTGGACATGGTGGATATAGTGGTGATGGTGGATGTGGTGGTGGTGGTGGACGTGGTGGTGGACGTGGTGGAGGATGTGGTGGTGGAGGACAGACATGGTGGTAGTAGACGTGGTGGTGATGGTGGATGTGGTGGACGTGGTGGTGAACATGATAGAGGACATGGTGGAGGATGTGATGGTGGAGGACGTGGACATGGTGGTGGTGGACGTGGTGGTGGTGGAGTGGAGGTGGTGGTGGTGAATGTGGTGGTAGTAGATGTGGTGGTGGTTGAGGATGTGGTGGTGGTGGACATGGTGGTGGCAGACATAGTGGTAGTAGACATGGTTGTGGTGGACGTGATGGTGGTGGACGTGGTGGTGGTTGTGGACGTGGTGATGGTGGACATGGTGGTAGATGTGGTGGTGGCAGACGTGGTGATGGAGGTGGACGTGGTGATGGTGGATGTGGTGGTGGTGGTGGACATGGTGGTAGAGGATGTGGTGGTGGACATGGTAGTGGTGGACATGGAAGTGATGGACCTGGTGGTGGTGGATGTGGTGGACATGGTGGTAGACATGGTCATGGACGTGGTGGTGGTGGACATGGTGGTGGCGGTGAATGTGGTGGTGGTGGACATGGTAGTGGTAGACGTGGTGGTGGTAGACATGGTTGTTTTGGATGTGGTGGTGGTAGACATGGGGGTGGTTGTGGATGTGGTGGTGGTGGACATGTTGGTGGTAGTGGTGGACATGGATGTGGTGGTGGTGGACGTGGTGGTGGTGGAAGTGGTAGAGGACATGGTGGTAGGAGACATGGTGGTGGTGGTGGACGTGGTGGTAGATGTGGTGAGGCATGTTTTGGTGGTGGACGTGGTGGTGGTGGATGTGGTGGACGAGGTGGTGGACATGGTGGTGGACATGGTGGTGGACATGGTGGATATGATGGTGATGGTGGATATGGTGGTGGTGATTGATGTGGTGGTGGACATGGTGATGGACATGGTGGAGGACGTGGTGGTGGAGGATGTAGACATGGTGGTGGTGGACATGGTGGTGATGGTGGATGTGGTGGTGGTGATGGTGGACGTGGTAGAGGACATGGTGGAGGATGTGGTGGTGGAGGACGTGGACATGGTGGTGGTGGACGTGGTGGTGGTGGACATGATGGTGGATGTGGTGGTGGGTGGATGTGGTGGTGGACAAGGTGGTGGAGGTGGACGTGGTAGTGGTGGACATGTTAGTGATAGACCTGGTGGTGGTGGATGTGGTGGTGGTGGACATGGTGGTGGACATGGTGGTAGACGTGGTGGTGGTAGATGTGGTGGTGGTGGACATGGTGGACGTGGTGGTGGTGGAAGTGGTGGTGGATGTGGTGGTGGACGTGAGAGTGGTGGTTGATGTGGTGTTGGTGGTGGACGTGATGGTGGTGGAAGTGGTGGAGGACATGGTGGTAGTGGACATGGTGGTGGTGGTGGACATGATGGTGGTGGTGGACGCGGTGGTGGATGTGGTGGTGGTGGATGTGATGGTGGTGGACGTGGTGGTGGTGGACGTGGTAGTGGTGGACGTTGTGGTGATGGACATGGTGGTGATGGACATGGTGGTGGACGTGGTGGACATGGTGGTGGAGGATGTAGACGTGGTGGTGGTGGTGGAAGTGGTAGAGGACGTGGTGGTAGTGGACATGATGGTGGTGGTGGACATGGTGGTGGATACGGTGGTGGATGTGGTGGTGGTGGACATGGTGGTGGTGGACATGGTGGTGGTGGACGTGGTGGTGATGGACGTGGTGGTGATAGACGTGGTAGTGGACTTGGTGGACATGGTGGTGTAGGATGTAGACATTGTGGTGGTGGACGTGGTGGTGATGGTGGATGTGGTGGTGGACATGGTGGAGGATTGGACATGGTGGTAGTGGACATTGTAGAGGTGGACATGGTGGTGATGGACATGATAGTGGATGTGGTGGTGGTGGGTGGATGTGGTGGTGGACGTGGTGGTGGAGGTGAACGTGGTAGTAGTGGACATGGTAGTGGTAGACCTGGTGGTGGTAGTGGTGGTGGACATGGTGGTGGTGGACATGGTGGTGGTGGATATGGTGGTGGTGGTGGTTAATGTGGTGATAGTGGATGTGGTGGAGGATATGGTGGTGGTGGACATGGTGGTGGCAGACGTGGTGGTGGTAGACATAGTTGTGGTGGACGTGGTGGTGGTGGACATGGTGGTGGTGGTGGTTGTGGACGTGGTAGACATGGTGGTGATAGTGGTGGAAGTGGATGTGGTGGTGGTGGAGAATGTGGTGGTAGTGGATATGATAGTGGTGGACGTGGTTGTGGACGTGGTGGTGGTGGATGTGGTGGTGGTGGACATGGTGGTGGTGGACATGGCGGTGGACGTGGTGGATATGGTGGTGGTGGACATGGTGGTGATGGTAGATGTGGTGGTAGTGGTGGATGTGGTGGTGGACATGGTGGAGGACGTGGACATGGTGGTGATGGACGTGGTGGTGGTGGACGTGGTGTACATGGTGGTGGTGGATATGGTGGTGGTGAATGTGGTGGTAGTAGATGTGGTGGTGGACATGGTGGTGGTTGACGTGGTAGTGGTAGACATGGTTGTGATGGACGTGGTGGTGGTTGTGGACTTGGTGGTGGTGGACATGGTAGTGGTAGTGGTGGACGTGGATGTAGTGGTGGTGGACGTGGTGGTGGTGGAAGTGGTGGATGACATGGTGATAGTGGACATGGTGGTGGTGATGGACGTGGTGGTAGACGTGGTGGTGGATATGGTGGTGGTGGACGTGGTGGTGGTGGAGGATGTGGTGGTGATGGACGTGGTGGTGGTGGACGTGGTGGTGGACATGGTGGTGGTGGTAGATGTGGTGGTGGACATGGTAGATATGGTGGTGATGGTGGATGTGGTGGTGGTGGTGGACGTGGTGGTGGACATGGTAGAGGACATGGTGGAAGATGTAGAATGGAGGACGTGGACATGGTGGTGGTGGACGTGGTGGTGGTGGACGTGGTGGTGTTGGTAGTAGTGGATGTGGTGGTGGTTGAGGCTGTGGTAGTGGTGGACATGGTGGTGGCAGACATAGTGGTGATAGACATGGTTGTGGTGGACGTGGTGGTAGTGGACATGGTGGTGGTTGTGGACATGGTGGTGGTAGACATGGTGGTGGTGGACATGCTGGTGGATGTGGTGGTGGCGGACGTGGTGGTGGACGTGGTAATGGTGGATGTGGTGGTGGTGGACATGGTGGTAGAGGACGTGGTGGTAAACATGGTAGTGATGGACATGGTAGTGGTGGACCTGGTGGTGGTGGATGTGGTGAACATGGTGGTGGAGATGGCCGTGGACGTGGTGGTGGTGGATGTGGTGGTGATAGATGTGGTGGTGGTGGATGTGGTGGTGGACGTGGTAGTGGTGGATGTGGTGGACATGGTGGTGGTGGATATGGTGGTGGTGGTGAATGTGGTGGTAGTAGATGTGGTGGTGGTGGAGGATGTGGTGGTGGTGGACATGGTGGTGATAGACGTGGTGGTGACAGACATGGTTGTGGTGGACGTGGTGGTGGTAGACGTGGTGGTGGTTGTGGAAGTGGTGGTGGTGGACATGGTGGTGGTAGTGGTGGACATGAATGTGGTGGTGGTGTATGTGGTAGAAGTGGTAGAGGACGTGGTGGTAGTGGACATGGTGGTGGTGGTGGACGTGGTGGTAGATGTGGTGGGAGATGTGGTGGATGTGGTGGTGGACGTGGTGGTGGACGTGGTGGTGATGGTGGATGTGGTGGTTGTGGTGGATGTGGTGGTAGACGTGGTGGTGGACGTGGTGGAGGACGTAATGGTGGAGGAAGTAGACATGGTGGTGGTGGACATGGTGGTGATGGTGGATGTGGTGGTGGTGATGGTGGACATGGTAGAGGACATGGTGGAAGATGTGGTGGTGGAGGACGTGGACATGGTGGTAGTGGACGTGGTGGTGGTAGACATGATGGTGGATGTGGTGGTGGGTGGATGTGGTGGTGGACGTGGTGGTGGAGGTGGACGTGGTCGTGGTGGACATGGTAGTGGTGGACATGGTGGTGGTGGATGTGGTGGTGGTGGACGTAGTGGTGGACATGGTGGTGGACGTGGTGGTGGTGGATGTGGTGGTGGTGGACATGGTGGTGGTGGACGTGGTAGTGGTGGACGTGGTAGTGGATGTGGTGATGGACGTGGTAGTGGTGGTTGATGTGGTGTTGGTGGTGGACGTGGTGTTGGTGATGGATGTGGTAGTGGTGGACCTGGTGGTGGTAGTAGGTGGACCTGGTGGTGGTGGTGGTGGACGTGGTGGTGGTAGACATGGTGGTGGTAGACATGGTTGTGGTGGACGTGGTGGTGGTGGACATGGTGGTGGTTGTGGACATGGTAGACATGGTGGTGATAGTGCTGGAAGTGGATGTGGTGGTGGTGGACGTGGTGGTGGTGGAGGACATGGTGGTAGTGGACATGATGGTCATGGTAGACGTGGTTGTGGACGTGGTGGTAGTGGACGTTGTGGTGGATGTGAACATGGTGGTGGGTGTGGTGGTGGTGGATATGGTGGTGGTGGACGTGGTGGTGGTGGACGTGGCGGTGGACGTGGTAGATGTGGTGGTGGATGTGGTGATGGACGTGGTGGTGGAGGACGTGGACATGGTGGTGGTGATGGTGGATAAGGTGGTGGTGGTGGACGTGGTGGAGGATGTGGTCGTGGAGGATGTGGACATGGTGGTGGTGGATGTGGTAGTGGTGGACATGGTGGTGGTGGACATGATGGTGGTGGGTGGATGTGGTGGTGGGTGTGGTGGTGGAGGTGGATGTGGTGGTGGATGTGGTGGTGACGGATGTGGTGGTAGACATGGTAGTGGTGGTGACCATGGTGGTAGACGTGGTGATGGTGGTGGATGTGGATGTGGATGTGGTGGGGGTGGATGGGGTGGTGGTGGATGTGGTAGTGATGGACATGGTAGTGGTAGACCTGGTAGTGGTAGATGTGGTGGACATGGTGGTGGACATGGTGGTGGACGTGGTGGTGGTGGACATGGTGGTGGTAGATGTGATGGGGTGATAGATGTGGTGGTGGATGTGGTAGTGGTGGTTGATGTGGTGGTGGTGGATGTAGTGTTGGCAGACGTGGTGTTGGTGATAGATGTGGTAGTGGTGGACCTGATAGTGGTAATAGGTAGACCTGGTGGTGGTAGACGTGGTGGTGGTGGACGTGGTGGTGGTGGATATGATGGTGGTTGAGGATGTGGTGGTGGTGGACATGGTGGTGGTAGACATGCTTGTGGTGGACGTGGTGATCGTGGATGTGGTGGTGGTTGTGGTCGTTGTGGACATGGTGGTGGTGGACATGGTGGTGGACATGGTGCTGGATGTGGTGGTGGTGGACGTGGTGGTGGAGGTGGACGTGGTGATTGTGGATGTGGTGGTGGTGGACATGGTGGTGGTGGACGTGGTAGTGGTGGACATGGTAGTGGTGGACATGGTAGTGGTGGACCTGGTGGTAGAAGTGGTGGTAGTGGTGGTGGAATGGTAGTGGACGTGGTAGTGGTGGTTGATGTGATGGTGGTGGATGTGGTGTTGGTGGTGGATGTGGTGGATGTGGTATTGGTGGTGGACCTGGTGGTGGCCATGGTGGTGGTGGAGGTGGTGGTGGTGGACGTGGTGGACATGGTGGTGGGGGATATGGTGGTGGTGAATATGGTGGTAGTGGATGTGGTGGTGGACATGGTGGTGGTAGACGTGGTGGTGGTAGACATGGTTGTGGTGGACGTGGTGGTGGTTGTGGACGTGGTGGTGGTGGACATGGTGGCAGTAGTGGTGGACGTGGATGTGGTGGTGGTGGACGTGGTGGAAGTGGTGGATGACATGGTGGTAGTGGACATGGTGGTGGTGATGGACGTGGTGGTAGATGTGGTGGTGGATATGGTGGTGGTGGATGTGGTGGTGCTGGACGTGGTGGTGGTGGAGGATGTGGTAGTGGTGGACGTGGTGGTGGTGGATGTGGTGGTGGACATGGTGGTGGTGGTGGATGTGGTAGTGGTGGTGGACATGGTGGATATGGTGGTGATGGTGGATGTGGTGGTGGTGGTGGATGTGGTGGTGGACGTGGTGGTGGATTTGGTGGAGGACGTGGTGGTGGAGGACATAGACATGGTGGTAGTAGACATGGTGGTGATGGTAGATGTGGTGGTGTGGTGGTGGACGTGGTGGTAGACATGATAGAGGACATGGTGGAGGATGTGGTGGTGGAGGACGTGGACATGGTGGTGGTGGACGTGGTGGACATGGTGGTAGTGGACGTGGTGGTGGTGGTGGTGAATGTGGTGGTAGTGGATGTGGTGGTGGTTGAGGATGTGGTTGTGGTGGACATGGTGGTGGTGGGCATGGTAGTGGATGTGGTGGTGATGGACGTGGTGGTGGAGGTGGACGTGGTGATGGTGGATGTGGTGATGGTGGACATGGTGGTGGAGGATGTGGTGGTGGACGTGGTAGTGGTGGACATGATAGTGGTGGACCTGGTGGTGGTGGATGTGGTGGACATGGTGGTGGACATGGTCGTGGAGGTGGTGGATGTGGTGGTGGTGGACATGGTGGTGGATGTGGTAGTGGTGTTGGTGGACATGGTGGACATGGTGGTGGTGGATATGGTGGTGGTGAATGTGGTGGTAGTGGATGTGGTGGTGATGGAGGATGTGATGGTGGTGGACATGGTGGTGGTAGATGTGGTGGTGGTAGACATGGTTGTGGTGGAAGTGGTAGTGGTAGACGTGGTGGTGGTTGTAGACGTGGTGGTGGTGGACATGATGGTGGTAGTGGTGGACGTGGATGTGGGGGTGGTAGACGTGGTGGTGGTGGAAGTGGTAGAGGACATGGTGGTAGTGAACATGGTGGTGGTGGTGGATGTGGTGGTAGACGTGGTGGTGGATGTGGTGGTGGTGGACGTGGTGGTGGTGGACGAGGTGGTGGACGTAGTGGTGGACATGGTGGTGATGGTGGATGTGGTGGTGGTGGATGTGGTGGTGGACGTGGTGGTGGATGTGGTAGAGGACGTGGTGGTGGAGGACGTAAACATGGTGGTGGTGGACATGGTGGTGATGGTGGATGTGGTGGTAGTGATGGTGGACCTGGTAGAGGACATGGTGGAGGAGGTGGTGGTGGAGGACTTGGACATGGTGGTGGTGGACATGGTGGACATGATGGTGGATGTGGTGGTGGGTGGATGTGGTGGTAGACGTGGTGGTGGAAGTAGACGTGGTAGTGGTGGACATGGTAGTGGTGGACCTGGTGGTGGTGGATGTGGTGGTGGTGGACATGGTCGTGGACATGGTGGTGGACGTGGTGGTGGTGGATGTGGTGGTGGTGGACGTGGTGGTGGTGGTGGATGTGGTGGTGGACGTGGTGGTTGATGTGGTGTTGGTGGTGGACATGGTGTTGGTGATGGATGTGGTAGTGGTGGACCTGGTGGTGATAGTAGGTGGACCTGGTGGTGGTGGATATGGTGGTGATGGTGGTGAATGTGGTGGTAGTGGATATGGTGGTGGTGGAGTATGTGGTGGTGGTGGACATGGTGGTGGCAGACGTGGTGGTGGTAGACATGGTTGTGGTAGACACAGTGGTGGTGGACGTGGTGGTGGTTGTGGACATGGTGTTAGTGGACATGGTGGTGGTAGTGGTGGATGTGGTGGTGGTGGAAGTGGTGGTGGTGGAGGACGTGGTGGTAGTGGACATGGTGGTGGTGGTAGACGTGGTGGTGGACATGGTGGTGGTGGACATTGTGGTGGATGTGGACATGGTGGATATGGTGGTGGTGGACGTGGTGGTGGATGTAGTGGTGGAGGACGTGGTCGTGGTGGGCGTGGTGGTGGTGGACGTGGTGGTGGACATGGTGGTGATGGATGTGGTGGTGGACATGGTGGTGATGGTGGATGTGGTGGTGGTTGTGGTGGTGGTTGTGGTGGTGATGGATGTGGTGGACATGGTGGTGGTTGTGGACATGGTGGTGGTGGACATGGTGGTGGTGGATGTGGTGGTGGTGGACATGGTGGTGGACGTGGTAGACATGGTGGTGGTGGACGTGATGGTGGTAGATGTGGTGGGGATGGTGGACGTGGTGGTTGATGTGGTGGTGGACATGGGTTGTGGTGGATGTGGTGGTGGTGGTGGGTGTGGTGGTGGATGTGGTGGTGGTAGACATGGTGGTGGATGTGGTGGTGGTGGAGGACATGGAGATGGTGGAGGACGTGGTGATGATGGAGAACGTGGTGGTGGACGTGGTGGTGGTGGACGTGGTGGTGATGGTGGATGTGGTGGTTGTGGTGGATGTGGTGGTGGCGGACGTGGTGGAGGACGTAGTGGTGGAGGAAGTAGACATGGTGGTGGTGGACATGGTGGTGATGGTGGATGTGGTGGTGGTGATGGTGGACGTGGTAGAGGACATGGTGGAAGATGTGGTGGTGGAGGACATGGACATGGTGGTGGTGGACGTGGTGGTGGTAGACATGATGGTGGATGTGGTGGTGGGTGGATGTGGTGGTGGACGTGGTGGTGGAGGTGGACGTGGTCGTAGTGGACATGGTAGTGGTGGACATGGTGGTGGTGGATATGGTGGTGGTGGACGTGGTGGTGGACATGGTGGTGGACGTGGTGGTGGTGGATGTGGTGGTGGTGGACATGGTGGTGGTGGACGTGGTGGTGGTGGACATGGTGGTGGTGGACATGGTAGTGGTGGACGTGGTAGTGGATGTGGTGGTAGACGTGGTAGTGGTGGTTGATGTGGTGTTGGTGGTGGACGTGGTGTTGGTGATGGATGTGGTAGTAGGTGGACCTGGTGGTGGTGGTGGTGGACGTGGTGGTGGTGGATATGGTGGTGGTGAATGTGGTGGTAGTGGATGTGGTGGTGGTGGATGTGGTGGTGGTGGACATGGTGGTGGTAGACATGGTGGTGGTAGACATGGTTGTGGTGGACGTGGTGGTGGTGGACATGGTGGTGGTTGTGGACATGGTAGACATGGTGGTGATAGTGGTGGAAGTGGATGTGGTGGTGGTGGACGTGGTGGTGGTGGAGGACATGGTGGTAGTGGACATGATAGTGGTGGTAGACGTGGTTGTGGACGTGGTGGTGGTGGTGGTGGACGTTGTGGTGGATGTGAACATGGTGGTGGATGTGGTGATGGTGGATGTGGTGGTGGTGGACGTGGTGGTGGTGGACGTGGTAGACATGGTGGTGGTGGACATGGTAGTGATGATAGATGTGGTGGTGGATGTGGTGATGGACGTGGTGGTGGAGGACGTGGACATGGTGGTGGTGATGGTGGATAAGGTGGTGGTGGTGGACGTGGTGGAGGATGTGGTGGTGAAGGATGTGGACATGGTGGTGGACGTGGTAGTGGTGGACATGGTGGTGGTGGACATGATGGTGGATGTGGTGGTGGTGGGTGGTGGTGGGTGGATGTGGTGGTGGGTGTGGTAGTGGAGGTGGATGTGGTGGTGGACGTGGTGGTGGTGGATGTGGTGGTAGACATGGTGGTGGTGGTGACCATGGTGGTAGACGTGGTGATGGTGGTGGATGTGGATGTGGACGTGGTGGGGTGGATGGGGTGGTGGTGGATGTGGTAGTGATGGACATGGTAGTGATGGACCTGGTAGTGGTAGATGTGGTGGACATGGTGGTGGACATGGTGGTGGACGTGGTAGTGGTGGACATGGTGGTGGTAGATGTGATGGGGTGGTAGATGTGGTGGTGGATGTGGTAGTGGTGGTCGATGTGGTGGTGGTGGATGTAGTGTTGGTAGACGTGGTGTTGGTGGTAGATGTGGTAGTGGTGGACCTGGTAGTGGTAATAGGTAGACCTGGTGGTGGTAGACGTGGTGGTGGTGGACGTGGTGGTGGTGGATATGATGGTGGTTGAAGATGTGGTGGTGGTGGACATGGTGGTGATAGACATGCTTGTGGTGGACGTGGTGGTCGTGGATGTGGTGGTGGTTGTGGTCGTGGTGGACATGGTGGTGGTGGACATGGTGCTGGACATGGTGCTGGATGTGGTGGTGGTGGACGTGGTGGTGGAGGTGGACGTGGTGATTGTGGATGTGGTGGTGGTGGACATGATGGTGGTGGAGGACGTGGTGGTGGACGTGGTAGTGGTGGACATGGTAGTGGTGGACCTGGTGGTGGTAGAAGTGGTGGTAGTGGTGGTGGATGTGGTAGTGGACGTGGTAGTGGTGGTTGATGTGATGGTGGTGGATGTGGTGGTGGTGGATGTGGTATTGGTGGTGGACCTGGTGGTGGCCATGGTGGTGGTGGACGTGGTGGTGGTGGACGTGGTGGACATGGTGGTGGGGGATATGGTGGTGGTGAATATGGTGGTAGTGGATGTGGTGGTGGACATGGTGGTGGTAGACGTGGTGGTGGTAGACATGGTTGTGGTGGACGTGGTGGTGGTTGTGGACGTGGTGGTGGTGGACATGGTGGCAGTAGTGGTGGACGTGGATGTGGTGGTGGTGGACGTGGTGGAAGTGGTGGATGACATGGTGGTAGTGGACATGGTGGTGGTGATGGACGTGGTGGTAGATGTGGTGGTGGATATGGTGGTGGTGGACGTGGTGGTGCTGGACGTGGTGGAGGATGTGGTGGTGGTGGACGTGGTGGTGGTGGATGTGGTGGTGGACATGGTGGTGGTGGTGGATGTGGTGGTGGTGGTGGACATGGTGGATATGGTGGTGATGGTGGATGTGGTGGTGGTGGTGGATGTGGTGGTGGACGTGGTGGTGGATGTGGTGGAGGACGTGGTGGTGGAGGACATAGACATGGTGGTAGTAGACATGGTGGTGATGGTAGATGTGGTGGTGTGGTGGTGGACGTGGTGGTAGACATGATAGAGGACATGGTGGAGGATGTGGTGTTGGAGGACGTGGACATGGTGGTGGTAGACGTGGTGGACATGGTGGTGGTGGACGTGGTGGTGGTGAATGTGGTGGTAGTGGATGTTGTGGTGGTTGAGGATGTGGTTGTGGTGGACATGGTGATGGTGGACATGGTAGTAGATGTGGTGGTGATGGACGTGGTGGTGGAGGTGGACGTGGTGATGGTAGATGTGGTGATGGTGGACATGGTGGTGGAGGACGTGGTGGTGGACGTGGTAGTGGTGGACATGATAGTGGTGGACCTGGTGGTGGTGGATGTGGTGGACATGGTGGTGGACATGGTCGTGGATGTGGTGGATGTGGTGGTGGTGGACATGGTGGTGGATGTGGTAGTGGTGTTGGTGGACATGGTGGACATGGTGGTGGTGGATATGGTGGTGGTGAATGTGGTGGTAGTGGATGTGGTGGTGATGGAGGATGTGATGGTGGTGGACATGGTGGTGGTAGATGTGGTGGTGGTAGACATGGTTGTGGTGGAAGTGGTAGTGGTAGACGTGGTGGTGGTTGTGGACGTGGTGGTGGTGGACATGATGGTGGTAGTGGTGGACGTGGATGTGGGGGTGGTAGAGGTGGTGGTGGTGGAAGTGGTAGAGGACGTGGTGGTAGTGAACATGGTGGTGGTGGTGGATGTGGTGGTAGACGTGGTGGTGGATGTGGTAGTGGTGGACGTGGTGGTGGTGGACGAGGTGGTAGACGTGGTGGTGGACGTGGTGGATATGGTGGTGATGGTGGATGTGGTGGTGGTGGATGTGGTGGTGGACGTGGTGGTGGATGTGGTAGAGGACGTGGTGGTGGAGGACGTAAACATGGTGGTGGTGGACATGGTGGTGATGGTGGATGTGGTGGTGGTGATGGTGGACCTGGTAGAGGACATGGTGGAGGAGGTGGTGGTGGAGGACTTGGACATGGTGGTGGTGGACATGGTGGACATGATGGTGGATGTGGTGGTGGGTGGATGTGGTGGTAGACGTGGTGGTGGAAGTAGACGTGGTAGTGGTGGACATGGTAGTGGTGGACCTGGTGGTGGTGGATGTGGTGGTGGTGGACATGGTCGTGGACATGGTGGTGGACGTGGTGCTGGTGGATGTGGTGGTGGTGGACGTGGTGGTGGTGGTGGATGTGGTGGTGGACGTGGTGGTTGATGTGGTGTTGGTGGTGGACATGGTGTTGGTGATGGATGTGGTAGTAGGTGGACCTGGTGGTGGTGGATATGGTGGTGATGGTGGTGAATGTGGTGGTAGTGGATATGGTGGTGGTGGAGTATGTGGTGGTGGTGGACATGGTGGTGGCAGACGTGGTGGTGATAGACATGGTTGTGGTAGACACAGTGGTGGTGGACGTGGTGGTGGTTGTGGACGTGGTGTTGGTGGACATGGTGGTGGTAGTGGTGGATGTGGTGGTGGTGGACGTGGTGGAAGTGGTGGTGGTGGAGGACGTGGTGGTAGTGGACATGGTGGTGGTGGTGGACGTGGTGGTGGACATGGTGGTGGTGGACATTGTGGTGGATGTGGACATGGTGGATATGGTGGTGGTGGACGTGGTGGTGGTGGAAGTGATGGACGTGGCGGTGGATGTGGTGGTGGTGGACGTGGTGGTGGTGGTGGACATGGTGGTTGTTAGACCTGGCACCATTGGCGTGGGTCACCCTTCCATTTTTGTCTGTGCCTCAATGTATTTTTGTGCTGGTGTTAGCTGCTCAGGGCCCTGTGACACTGCCATCCAGTGCCACAGGGCAAGTGCTCCCTATGGTAAAATGTATTATGTGAATTGACTTCCATGTTTGGCTTATTTGGTTTACTATCAGTCCCTAGTAGAGTGCACCAGGGGTGCCAAGGGCTTGTATATCTAAATGCTGCTAGTGGGCTTGCAGCACTGGTTGTGCCACCCACAGAAGCAGCGGGGTAAAATATGTCTAAGGTCTGCCATTGCAGAACCTGCGTGCAGTCTGGTACTGTCATGCTGACTGGGCCAGTGTCCCCACTCGCCAGTCCCTAAACCTTCCCTTACCTTCATGTTAGTCACCTCTATGGTAGGCCCTAGGGCAGGGTGCATTGTAAGGATAAGGTAGGACATGCCCTGAGGTGTGTGGCATGTCCTAATAGTGAATTACAGCCATTTTCGATTTTCACTATTGTAAGGCTACCTGCTCTCCATAGGCCAGAATGGGCTGCTAGATTATAACACCATATAATCCTAGCAGGCTCAGGAAGCATGGTAGAAAATCGTGTTTAGTATGCCTGAACTCAGAATAATAAAATACATCTTTTAGTAAAGTTTATTTTAATATCCTGTGTTTGCAAATGCTACTTTTAGAAAGTTAGCATTTGCTTGCTTAACCATTTCAGTCCGCCTCTGGAGGGGAGGGCTATCTTCTTTGTGTGTAGCTTGAGTGACAGGGCTGGGAAGTTCCAGGAGACAGGCTGGCGCTACCAGGTGGTGAATAGGAAGATTACACCAGGATGGGTGGGAGGAGTGCACCTTGACTCTGAATGGGACAGTGCTCTGCCCCCACAATGCTGGCTCCACCCCCTGGGGAGCTTCTGATGTCTCTGCCCTGCCTGCTGAAAGAAGAAGCCAGAGTCTCAATAACAAAGTGCTCCTCACTGAAAAGAACTGGACTAGGATTATGCAAAGGCCCCCCTGGCCTGTAAAGACAAAAGAAACTGGGTATAAATGTAGGAGCCCTGCTCCTAAGAAATCAGATCCTGCTTGTGACCAAGAAGAACGCTCTGCCTGAGGAGGAGGAACCTGAAGCTGAAGGAGGAAACGCTGTTCTTAAGTCTGGAGCACTTGCCTGCAGTGGTTGCCTCGCTGCCAAGGGAGAGAAGAAACCTGCAAAAGACTTGCTTTATTTATTGACTCAAAGACTTGTGTTCACAGCAATCTCCAAGGGCTTGACCGTGCTTGCCCCCTGAACTGAACCCCAGGACCAGTGGGTTCACCGTGTCTCCGCTCGTCTGAGAATCGAACGTGTGCTTTCTCCCGCCGGAGTGCTCTGCGCACTTTCACCCCCTCCAAGGGCCGTGACACCCAGAAGCCTGGCCGCCTCCACTCGCCGAGAGCCCCGCTCTACCTGAGTCGCTCTTGACCCATCGGGTCTGGCCACCCGCTTCCCTGTCACCTGCCTGCTACTGGAACGTGCTTGGTGTCCCCTTGCCCTCCCACCGGATTTCTACGTGGAACGCGAATTCAAGCCCCGGACGGCCGCCCATACGTCGCTCGTACCCGGCCGCCCCGCTTCGCCTCCACGAAAGAGTCGGACCGTGCCGCCCCCTGAAGTGACCTCTCGCACCGTCCGTGTCAGAGGCCCTGGGCCGCGCCTGTCCACCGAAAGCCGCCCGCTGGTTCTAGATCCGGAGTCCCTCGAGGTGCAGAACCTGCACCCCACCACCGAAGACTCGTCCAACACATCGCACGCTCCCAGGTACAGTGAACACTCTCTCGGACTTGGGGTCCGCAACGTTCTGATTTCCCCGCCTCACTGTGCCTAGGGTGCCCTGCGCATCACCGTGACTGGACAAACTCGAAAGATCACCACGAAGCGATCAAAGAAAAGACTAAACGCCTAATTATCATCTTGTGGCTCCCAGTTCGCAACCGTTATTTATGGTCTTGTACTAAGCCTGCATAGTAGAGAAACTTTTACATAAAGGATACGTATTTTTGATACAACTCATGCCTGGCGTCCATTTGTGGGGGATCGTTGTGATTTACTGTGTGTCGTCATAAATGCTTAACTGACTTAGCGCCCTGAAGTTTAGCCCTGACTGCTCGCGCCACACTACCTATAGGGTGAGCAGGGGTTGTTCTGAAGGGGTAATTCTCTTGCCCTGAATAGAAGAAGGGACCGCTGCTTGTCACAAGTACCTACCTGTGCCAACCAGGGGTACCCCCATTCTAACAGTGGTGATAGTGGATTTGGTGGTGGTTGTGGATGTGGTGGTGGACGTGGTGGTGGATGTGGTGGTGGAGGACGTGGACATGATGGTGGTAGACATGGTAGTGATGGTGGATGTGGTGGACGTGGTGGACGTGGTGGTGGATGTGGTGGAGAACGTGGTGGTGGAGGACGTGGACATGGTGGTGGTGGACATGGTAGTGGTGGACATGATGGTGGATGTGGTGGTGGGCGTGGTGATGGTGGTGGTGGACATGGTGGTGGTGGACTTGGTGGTGGTGGACTTGGTGGTGGTGGATGTGGTAGTGGTAGACATGGAAGTGGTGGACCTGGTGGTGGTGGATGTGGTAGTGGTAGTTGATGTGGTAGTGATGGATGTGGTGTTGGTGGTGGATGTGGTAGTGGTGGACCTGGTGGTGGTAGTAGGTGGACCTGGTGGCGGTGGACATGGTGGTGGTGGACATGGTGGTGGATGTGGTGGTGATGGACGTGGTAGTAGTGGACATGGTGGTGGTGGACATGGTGGTGGTGGACATGGTGGTAGTGGATGTGGTGGTGGTTGATGTGGTGGTGGTGGAAGATATGGTGGTGGTAGACATGGTGGTGGTGGTGGATGTGGTGGTGATGGATGTGGTGGATGTGGTGGTAGTTGTGGATGTGGTGGTAGTGGACATGGTGGTGGTGGTGGTGGACATGGTGGTGGTGGTGGTGTGTGTGGTGGTGGATGCGGTGGTGGTGGACTTGGTGGTGGTGGACGTGGTGGTGGTGGATGTGGTGGTGGACGTGGTGGTGGTGGTGGACATGGTGAACATGGTGGTGGATGTGGTGGTGGTGATGGATGTGGTGGTGGACGTGGTGGTGGATGTGGTGGAGGACGTGGACATGGTGAAGGACGTGGACATGGTGCAGGTGGACGTGGTGTTGGTGGATATGGTGGTGGTGGATGTGGTGGTGGACGTGGTGGAGGATGTGGTGGTGGAGGACGTAGACATGGTGGTGGTGGATATGGTGGTGGTGGACATGGTGGTGGACATGATGGTGGATGTGGTGGTAGGTGGATGTGGTGGTGGACGTGGTGGTAGAGGTGGACATTGTAGTGGTGGACATGGTAGTGGTGGACATGGTAGTGGTGGACCTGGTGGTGGTGGATGTGGTGGTGGTAGACATGGTGGTGGACATGGTGGTGGTGGACGTGGTGGTGGTGGACGTGGTGGTGGTGGATGTGGTGGTGGACGTGGTAGTGGTGGTTGATGTGGTGGTGGTGGATGTGGTGTTGGTGGTGGATGTGGTGTTGGTAGTGGATGTGGTAGTGGTGGACCTGGTGGTGGTAGTAGGTGGACCTGGTGGTGGTGGTGGTGGTGGAGGACGTGGTGGTGGTGGTGGATGTGGTGGTGGTGGACATGGTGGTGGTGGATATGGTGGTGGTGAATGTGGTGGTAGTGGATGTGGTAGAGGATGTGGTGCTGGTGGACATGGTGGTGGTAGACGTGGTGGTGGAAGACATGGTTGTGGTGTACGTGGTGGTGGTGGACGTGGTGGTGGTTGTGGATGTGGTGGTGGATGTGGTAGTGATGGTTGATGTGGTGGTGATGGATGTGGTGTTGGTGGTGGATGTGGTAGTGGTGGCCCTGGTAGTGGTAGTAGGTGGACCTGGAGGTGGAGGATATGGTGGTGGTGGACATGGTGGTGGTGGTAGACGTGGTGGTGGTGGATGTGGTGGATGTGGTGGTGGTGGTGGTTGTGGACGTGGTGGTAGTGGTAGTGGACATGGTGGTGGTGGTGGACGTGGTGGTGGTGGTGTGTATGGTGGTGGATGCGGTGGTGGTGGATGTGGTGGTGGTGGACATGATGGTGGTTGACATGGTGGTGCTGGACGTGGTGGTGGTGGACGTGGTGGTGGACGTGGTGGTGGTGGCGGACATGGTGGTGATGGTGGATATGGTGATGGTGATGGATGTGGTGGTGGATGTGGTGGTGGACGTGGTGGAGGACGTGGACATGGTGGAGGACGTGGACATGGTGGATATGGTGGTGATGGTGGATGTGGTGGTGGTGGACATGGTGGTGGATGTGGTGGAGGATGTGGTGGTGGAGGATGTGGACATGGTGGTGGTGGACGTGGTGGTGGTGGTGGACATGGTGGTGGTGGACATGGTGGTGGTGGACATGATGGATGTGGTGGGGGTGGGTGGATGTGGTAGTGGAGGTGGACATTGTAGTGGTGGACATGGTAGTGGTGGACATGGGAGTGGTGGACCTAGTGGTGGTAGATGTGGTGGACATGGTAGTAGACATGGTGGTGATGGATGTGGTGGTGGTGGACGTGGTGGACGTGGTGGTGGTGGACGTGGTGGATGTGGTGGTGGACGTGGTAGTGGTGGTTGATGTGGTGGTGGATGTGTTATTGGTGGTAGACGTGGTGTTGGTGGTGGATGTGGTAGTGGTGGACCTGGTGGTGGTAGTAGGTGGACCTGGTGGTGGTGGTGGATGTGGTGGTGGTGGATATGGTGGTGGTGGACATGGTGGTGGTGGATATGGTGGTGGTGGTGGTGAATGTGGTGGTAGTGGAAGTGGTGAAGGATGTGGTGCTGGTGGACATGGTGGTGGTAGACGTGGTGGTGATAGACATGATTGTGGTGTACGTGGTAGTGGTAGACATGGTGGTGGTTGTGGATGTGGTGGTGGTGAACATGGTGATGGTAGTGGTAGATGTGGATGGGGTGGTGGTGGATGTGGTGGTGGATGTAGTGGTGGAGGACGTGGTCATGGTGGACGTGGTGGTGGTGGACATGGTGGTGGACATGGTGGTGATGGATGTGGTGGTGGACATGGTGGTGATGATGGATGTGGAGGTGGACGTGGTGGTGGTTGTGGTGGTGATGGATGTGGTGGACATGGTGGTGGTTGTGGACATGGTGGTGGTGGACATGGTGGTGGTGGATGTGGTGGTGGTGGACATGGTGGTGGACGTGGTAGACATGGTGGTGGTGAACGTGATGGTGGTGGATGTGGTGGGGATGGTGGACGTGGTGGTTGATGTGGTGGTGGACATGGGTTGTGGTGGATGTGGTGGTGGTGGTGGACGTGGTGGTAGACGTGGTGGTGGTAGACATGGTGGATGTGGTGGACATGGTGGACCTGGTGGTGGTGGTGGACGTGGTGGTGGTGGTGGTGGAGGACATGGAGATGGTGGAGGACGTGGTGATGGTGGGGAACGTGGTGGTGGACGTGGTGGTGGTGGACGTGGTGGTGATGGTGGATGTGGTGGTTGTGGTGGATGTGGTGGTAGACGTGGTGGCGGACGTGGTGGAGGACGTAGTGGTGGAGGAAATAGACATGGTGGTGGTGGACATGGTGATGGTGGATGTGGTGATGGTGGACGTGGTAGAGGACATGGTGGAAGATGTGGTGGTGGAGGACGTGGACATGGTGGTGGTGGACGTGGTGGTAGTAGACATGATGGTGGATGTGGTGGTGGGTGGATATGGTGGTGGACGTGGTGGTGGAGGTGGACGTGGTGGACATGGTAGTGGTGGACATGGTGGTGGTGGATGTGGTGGTGGACATGGTGGTGGATGTGGTGGTGGTGGATGTGGTGGTGGTGGACATGGTGGTGGTGGACGTGGTGGTGGTGGACGTGGTGGTGGTGGACATGGTGGTGGTGGACGTGGTAGTGGTGGACGTGGTAGTGGTGGACGTGGTAGTGGATGTGGTGGTGGACGTGGTAGTGGTGGTTGATGTGGTGTTGGTGGTGGACGTGGTGTTGGTGATGGATGTGGTAGTGGTGGACCTGGTGGTGGTAGTAGGTGGACCTGGTGGTGGTGGTGGTAGACGTGGTGGTGGTGGATATGGTGGTGGTGAATGTGGTGGTAGTGGATGTGGTGGTGGTGGATGTGGTGGTGGTGGACATGGTGGTGGTGGACATGGTGGTGGTAGACATGGTTGTGGTGGACGTGGTGGTGGTGGACATGGTGGTGGTTGTGGACATGGTAGAAATGGTGGTGATAGTGGTGGAAGTGGATGTGGTGGTGGTGGAGGACATGGTGGTAGTGGACATGATGGTGGTGGTAGACGTGGTTGTGGACGTGGTGGTGGTGGACATTGTGGTGGATGTGAACATGGTGGTGGATGTGGTGGTGGTGGATGTGGTGGTGGTGGACGTGGTGGTGGTGGATGTGGCGGTGGACGTGGTGGACATGGTGGTGGTGGACATGGTGGTGATGGTAGATGAGGTGGTGGATGTGGTGATAGACGTGGTGGTGGAGGATGTGGACATGGTGGTGGTGATGGTGGATAAGGTGGTGGTGGTGGACGTGGTGGAGGATGTGGTGGTGGAGGATGTGGACATGGTGGTGGTGGACGTGGTAGTGGTAGACATGGTGGTGGTGGACATGATGGTGGATGTGGTGGTGGTGGGTGGATGTGGTGGTGGGTGTGGTGGTGGAGGTGGATGTGGTGGTGGACGTGGTGGTGGTGGATGTGGTGGTAGACATGGTGGTGGTGACCATGGTGGTAGACGTGGTGATGGTGGTGGATGTGGATGTGGACGTGGTGGGGGTGGATGGGGTGGTGGTGGATGTGGTAGTGATGGACATGGTAGTGGTGGACCTGGTAGTGGTAGATGTGGTGGACATGGTGGTGGACATGGTGGTGGACGTGGTGGTGGTGGACATGGTGGTGGTAGATGTGATGGGGTGGTAGATGTGGTGGTGGATGTGGTAGTGGTGGTTAATGTGGTGGTGGTGGATGTAGTGTTGGTAGACGTGGTGTTGGTGGTAGATGTGGTAGTGGTGGACCTGGTAGTGGTAATAGGTAGACCTGGTGGTGATAGACGTGGTGGTGGTGGACGTGGTGGTGGTGGATATGATGGTGGTTGAGGATGTGGTGGTGGTGGACATGGTGGTGGTAGACATGCTTGTGGTGGACGTGGTGGTCGTGGATGTGGTGGTGGTTGTGATCGTGGTAGACATGGTGGTGGTGGACATGGTGGTGGACATGGTGCTGGATGTGGTGGTGGTGGACGTGGTGGTGGAGGTGGACGTGGTGATTGTGGATGTGGTGGTGGTAGACATGGTGGTGGAGGACGTGGTGGTGGACGTGATAGTGGTGGACATGGTAGTGGTGGACCTGGTGGTGGTAGAAGTGGTGGTGGATGTGGTAGTGGACGTGGATGTGGTGAATGTGGTATTGGTGGTGGACCTGGTGGTGGCCATGGTGGTGGTGGACGTGGTGGTGGTGGACGTGGTGGACATGGTGGTGGGGATATGGTGGTGGTGAATATGGTGGTAGTGGATGTGGTGGTGGACATGGTGGTGGTAGACGTGGTGGTGGTAGACATGGTTGTGGTGGACGTGGTGGTGGTTGTGGACGTGGTGGTGGTGGACATGGTGGCGGTAGTGGTGGACGTGGATGTGGTGGTGGTGGATGTGGTGGAAGTGGTGGATGACATGGTGGTAGTGGACATGGTGGTGGTGATGGACGTGGTGGTAGATGTGGTGATGGATATGGTGGTGGTGGACGTGGTGGTGCTGGACGTGGTGGTGGTGGAGGATGTGGTGGTGGTGGACGTGGTGGTGGTGGATGTGGTGATGGACATGGTGGTGGTGGTGGTGGATGTGGTGGTGGTGGTGGACATGGTGGATATGGTGGTGATGGTGGATGTGGTGGTGGTGGTGGATGTGGTGGTGGACGTGGTGGTGGATGTGGTGGAGGACGTGGTGGTGGAGGACATAGACATTGTGGTAGTAGACATGGTAGTGATGGTAGATGTGGTGGTGTGGTGGTGGACGTGGTGATAGACATGATAGAGGACATGGTGGAGGATGTGGTGGTGGAGGACGTGGACATGGTGGTGGTGGACGTGGTGGTGGTGGACATGGTGGTGGTGGACGTGGTGGTGGTGGTGGTGAATGTGGTGGTAATGGATGTGGTGGTGGTTGAGGATGTGGTTGTGGTGGACATGGTGGTGGTGGACATGGTAGTGGATTTGGTGGTGATGGACGTGGTGGTGGAGGTGGACGTGGTGATGGTGGATGTGGTGATGGTGGACATGGTGGTGGAGGACGTGGTGGTGGACGTGGTAGTGGTGGACATGATAGTGGTGGACCTGGTGTTGGTGGATGTGGTGGACATGGTGGTGGACATGGTCGTGGATGTGGTGGATGTGGTGGTGGTGGACATGGTGGTGGATGTGGTAGTGGTGTTGGTGGACATGGTGGACGTGGATATGGTGGTGGTGAATGTGGTGGTAGTGGATGTGGTGGTGGTGGAGGATGTGATGGTGGTGGACATGGTGGTGGTAGATGTGGTGGTGGTAGACATGGTTGTGGTGGAAGTGGTAGTGGTAGACGTGGTGGTGGTTGTGGACGTGGTGGTGGTGGACATGATGGTGGTAGTGGTGGACGTGGATGTGGGGGTGGTAGACGTGGTGGTGGTGGAAGTGATAGAGGATGTGGTGGTAGTGAACATGGTGGTGGTGGTGGATGTGGTGGTAGACGTGGTGGTGGATGTGGTGGTGGTAGACGTGGTGGTGGTGGACGAGGTGGTGGACGTGGTGGTGGACGTGGTGGATATGGTGGTGATGGTGGATGTGGTGGTGGTGGTGGATGTGGTGGTGGTGGATGTGGTAGAGGACGTGGTGGTGGAGGACGTAAACATGGTGGTGGTGGACATGGTGGTGATGGCGGATGTGGTGGTGGTGATGGTGGACCTGGTAGAGGACATGGTGGAGGAGGTGGTGGTGGAGGACTTGGACATGGTGATGGTGGACATGGTGGACATGATGGTGGATGTGGTGGTGGGTGGATGTAGTGGTAGACGTGGTGGTGGAAGTAGACGTGGTAGTGGTGGACATGGTAGTGGTGGACCTGGTGGTGGTGGATGTGGTGGTGATGGACATGGTCGTGGACATGGTGGTGGACGTGGTGGTGGTGGATGTGGTGGTGGTGGACGTGGTGGTGGTGGTGGATGTGGTGGTGGACGTGGTGGTTGATGTGGTGTTGGTGGTGGACATGGTGTTGGTGATGGATGTGGTAGTGGTGGACCTGGTGGTGGTAGTAGGTGGACCTGGTGGTGGTGGATATGGTGGTGATGGTGGTGAATGTGGTGGTAGTGGATATGGTGGTGGTGGAGTATGTGGTGGTGGTGGACATGGTGGTGGCAGACGTGGTGGTGATAGACATGGTTGTGGTAGACACAGTGGTGGTGGACGTGGTGGTGGTTGTGGACGTGGTGTTGGTGGACATGGTGGTGGTAGTGGTGGATGTGGTGGTGGTGGACGTGGTGGAAGTGGTGGTGGTGGAGGACGTGGTGGTAGTGGACATGGTGGTGGTGGTGGACATGGTGGTGGACATGGTGGTGGTGGACATTGTGGTGGATGTGGACATGGTGGATATGGTGGTGGTGGACGTGGTGGTAGTGGAAGTGATGGACGTGGCGGTGGATGTGGTGGTGGTGGACGTGGTGGTGGTGGTGGACATGGTGGTTGTTAGACCTGGCACCATTGGCGTGGGTCACCCTTCCATTTTTGTCTGTGCCTCAATGTATTTTTGTGCTGGTGTTAGCTGCTCAGGGCCCTGTGACACTGCCATCCAGTGCCACAGGGCAAGTGCTCCCTATGGTAAAATGTATTATGTGAATTGACTTCCATGTTTGGCTTATTTGGTTTACTATCAGTCCCTAGTAGAGTGCACCAGGGGTGCCAAGGGCTTGTATATCCAAATGCTGCTAGTGGGCTTGCAGCACTGGTTGTGCCACCCACAGAAGCAGCGGGGTAAAATATGTCTAAGGTCTGCCATTGCAGAACCTGCGTGCAGTCTGGTACTGTCATGCTGACTGGGCCAGTGTCCCCACTCGCCAGTCCCTAAACCTTCCCTTACCTTCATGTTAGTCACCCCTATGGTAGGCCCTAGGGCAGGGTGCATTGTAAGGATAAGGTAGGACATGCCCTGAGGTGTGTGGCATGTCCTAATAGTGAATTACAGCCATTTTCGATTTTCACTATTGTAAGGCTACCTGCTCTCCATAGGCCAGAATGGGCTGCTAGATTATAACACCCTATAATCCTAGCAGGCTCAGGAAGCATGGTAGAAAATCGTGTTTAGTATGCCTGAACTCAGAAAAATAAAATACATCTTTTAGTAAAGTTTATTTTAATATCCTGTGTTTGCAAATGCTACTTTTAGAAAGTTAGCATTTGCTTGCTTAACCATTTCAGTCCGCCTCTGGAGGGGAGGGCTATCTTCTTTGTGTGTAGCTTGAGTGACAGGGCTGGGAAGTTCCAGGAGACAGGCTGGCGCTACCAGGTGGTGAATAGGAAGATTACACCAGGATGGGTGGGAGGAGTGCACCTTGACTCTGAATGGGACAGTGCTCTGCCCCCACAATGCTGGCTCCACCCCCTGGGGAGCTTCTGATGTCTCTGCCCTGCCTGCTGAAAGAAGAAGCCAGAGTCTCAATAACAAAGTGCTCCTCACTGAAAAGAACTGGACTAGGATTATGCAAAGGCCCCCCTGGCCTGTAAAGACAAAAGAAACTGGGTATAAATGTAGGAGCCCTGCTCCTAAGAAATCAGATCCTGCTTGTGACCAAGAAGAACGCTCTGCCTGAGGAGGAGGAACCTGAAGCTGAAGGAGGAAACGCTGTTCTTAAGTCTGGAGCACTTGCCTGCAGTGGTTGCCTCGCTGCCAAGGGAGAGAAGAAACCTGCAAAAGACTTGCTTTATTTATTGACTCAAAGACTTGTGTTCACAGCAATCTCCAAGGGCTTGACCGTGCTTGCCCCCTGAACTGAACCCCAGGACCAGTGGGTTCACCGTGTCTCCGCTCGTCTGAGAATCGAACCGTGTGCTTTCTCCCGCCGGAGTGCTCTGCGCACTTTCACCCCCTCCAAGGGCCGTGACACCCAGAAGCCTGGCCGCCTCCACTCGCCGAGAGCCCCGCTCTACCTGAGTCGCTCTTGACCCATCGGGTCTGGCCGCCCGCTTCCCTGTCACCTGCCTGCTACTGGAGCGTGCTTGGTGTCCCCTTGCCCTCCCACCGGATTTCTACGTGGAACGCGAATTCAAGCCCCGGATGGCCGCCCATACGTCGCTCGTACCCGGCTGCCCCGCTTCGCCTCCACGAAAGAGTCGGACCGTGCCGCCCCCTGAAGTGACCTCTCGCACCGTCCGTGTCAGAGGCCCTGGGCCGCGCCTGTCCACCGAAAGCCGCCCGCTGGTTCTAGATCCGGAGTCCCTCGAGGTGCAGAACCTGCACCCCACCACCGAAGACTCGTCCAACACATCGCACGCTCCCAGGTACAGTGAACACTCTCTCGGACTCGGGGTCCGCAACGTTCTGATTTCCCCGCCTCACTGTGCCTAGGGTGCCCTGCGCATCACCGTGACCGGACAAACTCGAAAGATCACCACGAAGCGATCAAAGAAAAGACTAAACGCCTAATTATCATCTTGTGGCTCCCAGTTCGCAACCGTTATTTATGGTCTTGTACTAAGCCTGCATAGTAGAGAAACTTTTACATAAAGGATACGCATTTTTGATACAACTCATGCCTGGCGTCCATTTGTGGGGGATCGTTGTGATTTACTGTGTGTCGTCATAAATGCTTAACTGACTTAGCGCCCTGAAGTTTAGCCCTGACTGCTCGCGCCACACTACCTATAGGGTGAGCAGGGGTTGTTCTGAAGGGGTAATTCTCTTGCCCTGAATAGAAGAAGGGACCGCTGCTTGTCACAAGTACCTACCTGTGCCAACCAGGGGTACCCCCATTCTAACAGTGGTGATAGTGGATTTGGTGGTGGTTGTGGATGTGGTGGTGGACGTGGTGGTGGATGTGGTGGTGGAGGACGTGGACATGGTGGTGGTAGACGTGGTAGTGATGGTGGGTGTGGTGGTGGTGGTGGACGTGGTGGTGGACGTGGTGGAGAACGTGGTGGTGGAGGACGTGGACATGGTGGTGGTGGACATGGTGGTGGTGGACATGATGGTGGATGTGGTGGTGGGCGTGGTGGTGGAGATGGACGTGGTGATGGTGGTGGTGGTGGTGGACATGGTGGTGGTGGACTTGGTGGTGGTTGACTTGGTGGTGGTGGATGTGGTAGTGGTGGACATGGAAGTGGTGGACCTGGTGGTGGTGGATGTGGTAGTGGTGGTTGATGTGGTGGTGATGGATGTGGTGTTGGTGGTGGATGTGGTAGTGGTGGACCTGGTGGTGGTAATAGGTGGACCTGGTGGCGGTGGACATGGTGGTGGTGGACATGGTGGTGGATGTGGTGGTGATGGACATGGTAGTAGTGGACATGGTGGTGGTGGACATGGTGGTGGTGGACATGGTGGTAGTGGATGTGGTGGTGGTTGATGTGGTGGTGGTGGAAGATATGGTGGTGGTGGACATGGTGGTGGTGGTGGATGTGGTGGTGATGGATGTGGTGGATGTGGTGGTGGTTGTGGATGTGGTGGTAGTGGACATGGTGGTGGTGGTGGACATGGTGGTGGTGGTGGTGGTGTGTGTGATGGTGGATGCGGTGATGGTGGACTTGGTGGTGGTGGACGTGGTGGTGGTGGATGTGGTGGTGGACATGGTGGTGGTGGCGGACATGGTGAACATGGTGGTGGATGTGGTGGTGGTGATGGATGTGGTGGTGGACGTGGTGGTGGATGTGGTAGAGGATGTGGACATGGTGAAGGACGTGGACATGGTGCAGGTGGACGTGGTGTTGGTGGATATGGTGGTGGTGGACGTGGTGGTGGACGTGGTGGAGGATGTGGTGGTGGAGGATGTAGACATGGTGGTGGTGGATGTGGTGGTGGTGGACATGGTGGTGGACATGATGGTGGATGTGGTGGTGGTAGGTGGATGTGGTGGTGGACGTGGTGGTAGAGGTGGACATTGTAGTGGTGGACATGGTAGTGGTGGACATGGTAGTGGTGGACCTGGTGGTGGTGGATGTGGTGGTGGTAGACATGGTGGTAGACATGGTGGTGGTGGACGTGGTGGTGGACGTGGTAGTGGTGGTTGATGTGGTGGTGGTGGATGTGGTGTTGGTGGTGGACGTGGTGTTGGTGGTGGATGTGGTAGTGGTGGACCTGGTGGTGGTAGTAGGTGGACCTGGTGGTGGTGGTGGTGGTGGAGGACGTGGTGGTGGTGGTGGATGTGGTGGTGGTGGACATGGTGGTGGTGGATATGGTGGTGGTGAATGTGGTGGTAGTGGATGTGGTAGAGGATGTGGTGCTGGTGGACATGGTGGTGGTAGACGTGGTGGTGGAAGACATGGTTGTGGTGTACGTGGTGGTGGTGGACGTGGTGGTGGTTGTGGATGTGGTGGTGGATGTGGTAGTGATGGTTGATGTGGTGGTGATGGATGTGGTGTTGGTGGTGGATGTGGTAGTTGTGGACCTGGTAGTGGTAGTAGGTGGACCTGGTGGTGGAGGATATGGTGGTGGTGGACATGGTGGTGGTGGTAGACGTGGTGGTGGTGGATGTGGTGGATGTGGTGGTGGTGGTGGTTGTGGACGTGGTGGTAGTGGACATGGTGGTGGTGGTGGACGTGGTGGTGGTGGTGTGTGTGGTGGTGGATGCGGTGGTGGTGGATGTGGTGGTGGTGGACATGATGGTGGTTGACATGGTGGTGCTGGACGTGGTGGTGGTGGACGTGGTGGTGGACGTGGTGGTGGTGGCGGACATGGTGGTGATGGTAGATGTGGTGGTGATGGATGTGGTGGTGGATGTGGTGATGGATGTGGTGGAGGACGTGGACATGGTGGAGGACGTGGACATGGTGGATGTGGTGGTGATGGTGGATGTGGTGGTGGTGGACATGGTGGTGGATGTGGTGGAGGATGTGGTGGTGGAGGATGTGGACATGGTGGTGGTGGACGTGGTGGTGGTGGTGGACATGGTGGTGGTGGACATGGTGGTGGTGGACATGATGGTGGATGTGGTGGGGGTGGGTGGATGTGGTAGTGGAGGTGGACATTGTAGTGGTGGACATGGGAGTGGTGGACCTGGTGGTGGTGGATGTGGTGGACATGGTGGTGGACATGGTGGTGATGGATGTGGTGGTGGTGGACGTGGTGGACGTGGTGATGGTGGACGTGGTGGATGTGGTGGTGGACGTGGTAGTGGTGGTTGATGTGGTGGTGGATGTGTTATTGGTGGTGGACGTGGTGTTGGTGGTGGATGTGGTAGTGGTGGACCTGGTGGTGGTAGTAGGTGGACCTGGTGGTGGTGGTGGATGTAGTGGTGGTGGATATGGTGGTGGACATGGTGGTGGTGGATATGGTGGTGGTGGTGGTGAATGTGGTGGTAGTGGAAGTGGTGAAGGATGTGGTGCTGGTGGACATGGTGGTGGTAGACGTGGTGGTGGTAGACATGATTGTGGTGTACGTGGTAGTGGTGGACGTGGTTGTGGATGTGGTGGTGGTGAACATGGTGGTGGTAGTGGTGGATGTGGATGGGGTGGTGGTGGACGTGGTGGTGGATGTAGTGGTGGAGGACATGGTCGTGGTGGACGTGGTGGTGGTGGACGTGGTGGTAGACATGGTGGTGATGGATGTGGTGGTGGACATGGTGGTGATGGGTAAGTTACTTACCTGTAATCCTAGTTCTCTTCCAGGGGTATCCTCATCAAAGTCATAAGCACTGAATATTCCCGCCCATGTGCGGGGACCCCGGAAATAATAAAATTATATATGTAAAAAACACATATATACAGCTCTGTATATGTATAAACATATATCATTTTTTCCAAGCAAATGCAGCTCCCATAAAAGGCTAGGCAATGTAAATATACACATCCAATAACACATATATACATATAAATATATATATAAAGGTATAACAATACACCTAAATCTCTTTTTTTTTTTTTTTTTTTAATGAGGTAAACACTCATGAGAAATCAAAAAATAAAGAGAGCAAACTGTGGAAAAACACAGATGTACAACACATTGCCAGCCTGCAGGCTGCATTGCAATATAATACCATAGAGACTAAAAAGCCCTGTACAGGTAAAAACTGGCACCGTGCCTTTAAGGCAGCCCTGACTTCCATATCCCATCATGCCTCAGGGGTGACAGTTAGGTCAGTTGTTCTTTGCGGGACCGTAGTCCTAAACACAAAGATATATCCTTTCCATAATGAATAATACACTTCTTCTCATTTGCCTGGGGAGGTGGGTGGGTTGCTTATGACTTTGATGAGGATACCCCTGGAAGAGAACTAGGATTACAGGTAAGTAACTTACCCTTCTCTTCCAGGGGATCCTCATCAATAGTCATAAGCACTGAATAGAGTAGCAAGCTCCCCTTCCACCAGCAGGCAAATGAAACTAAGGTTGTATCACCCATGGAGAAAGCGAATCATGAAAATGATTATGCATGGAACAGATTCCTCAAGGAGGCTTGTCCTACTTGAGTGTCTGCTCTGGTGTCCGAATCCAGACAATAATGCCTGGTAAAAGTGTGGACAGATCTCCAAGTGGCTGCCTTGCAGATCTCGGAGAGTGGGACATTATTGAGAAAAGCCGCGGTAGCCGCTTTTCCTCTTGTCGAATGCGCTTTAGGGCGCGCCCCCAATGGTTTCTGAGCCAGTTGGTAGGCCAATGTAATACTTGAAACAATCCACCTAGCAATGGAACGTTTGGATGCAGCAAAGCCCATACGGACAACCCCATAGTTCACAAACAATTGATCAGATTTCCTGACATTCTTAGTCCTATCTAGGTAGAATTTTAGGACCCTTTTGACATCTAGAGAATGCAACGCCCTCTCTGCTGGAGAGGAGGGGTTGGGAAAAAAGGTTGGTAAGGATATGGCTTGGTTTACATGAAAATCCGATACCACCTTGGGTAGGAACGAAGGATGAGTTCTCATCACCACCCTATTTAGATGAAAAACAGTGTAGGGTTCTTTAGAACAGAGGGCCTGTATCTCACTGACCCTCCGTGCTGAAGTGATGGCTATTAAAAATGCTGTCTTCCATGAGAGGTGCTGTAGGGTAGCCTTATGAATAGGCTCAAAAGGCGCACCCATGAGCTTCGACAGAACCAAGTTTAGCTCCCAGGAAGGAGAGGGAGGTCTAACAGGGGGATAGACTTTCTTGAGTCCTTGCAAGAAATCCTTCACTACCTGCACTTTAAAAAATGACTGCTGTGAAGGCGAACGCCTGTATGCTGTTATGGCTGCTAGGTGAACCTTTATGGATGAAAATTTCAACCCTGCCCTTGCTAAATGTAGAAGATAGGGTAAAATTACATCCTCCTGGCATTTAGTGGGATCATAATGATGCTGAGCACACCATATATAAAATCTTTTCCACTTACAGAAGTAGGAGTGTCTTGTCGAAGGCCTCCTGGCTTCCTTCAGTATGGACATACACTCTTGAGGGAGGTTCAGATGGCCATACTGGAGGACTTCAGGAGCCATGCTGTTAAGCTCAGCGAGGGAAGGCTGGGATGGTAAATCTTCCCCTGCATCTTGGATAACAAGTCCGGCCTGCACGGCAGCCGCTTGTGGGGTCGGATCGACATGTGCAAGAGATCCGTGTACCACCACTGCCTCGGCCAGTCCGGTGCTATGAGGATCATTTTGGCAGATGAATTCTGTAGCTTGGTCACCACCTTGGGAATTAGTGGGAGAGGCGGAAAAGCGTACACAAATGTCATTGACCAATTGATCAAAAGGGCATTCCCTAGGGATCCTGGTCGATGGTATCTTGAGGCGAAGCCTCGGCATTTTGTGTTTTGCTCGTCCACTAAGAGGTCCACTTGAGGACGCCCCCATTCCCCGAAGATGTCTTCTAACACCTCGTCGTTGATTACCCAGTCCTCTGGCTCTTGGAAATGCCGACTGAGCAAGTCCGCTTGCACGTTGAGTTCTCCTGGTAGGTGCACCGCTTTCAATGAGATGTTCCTTGCTAGGATCCAGTGCCACAGGGACTGAGCTTCCAGCGAGAGCGTTCTGGATCGAGTACCCCCTGCTTGTTCAGGTAGTACATTGTGGTGGTATTGTCCGTCTGCACTAGAATGGTACTCGTCGTGATCGCAGGCAGGAACGCTTTGAGGGCTAGGTGGACTGCCCTGAGCTCCAGCATGTTGATGTGGTACAACTGCTCGCTGCTGGACCACTGTCCCTGAGTTTGCAGAGTCCCAAAATGCGCACCCCATCCCTGAAGGGATGCGTCGGTGATTAAGGTCTGAGTTGGGGGCTCTTGATGGAAGGGGATCCCCACTTGTAGATTCCTTGGCTTCAGCCACCACTTGACTGACTGTTTGGCTGCAGAGGAGAGGCAAACCTTTTCTTCCCACAGGGAGTTCCTTTGATCCCATTTGTCCTCGAGATCTTGCTGGAGAGGACGCATCCTTAGCCTGGCATTGGGCACTAGGAAGATGCAGAATGCCATGGCCCCTAGCAGAGATGAGATTTGCCTTGCCGACGACAGATTGCTGGTTATAATCTGTCTGCCTTTTAGCATAATGGATGACTGTCTTTCCTCCGAAGGAAACACTTTTCCTACTACGGAGTCTATAGTTGCACCCAGGTAGTGGATCCTCTGCGTTGGTGAAAAATTGGACTTTTTGACATTCACTCTGAGACCCAACTTGCGACATAAGTTCAGGCATAGCGACAGCTGTGACCGCACATTCTGTGGTGATGAGCCCTTTATTAGCCAGTCGTCTAGGTAGGGATAGACGAAGACTCCTGCGCGCCTCAGAGCAGCCGCTACTACTGACACGCATTTTGTGAATACTCGAGGAGCTGACTTCAGGCCAAATGGGAGGACTTTGAACTGATAGTGAGAGTTGCCTACCACAAACCTGAGAAATTTTCGATGATTCCTTAGGATGGGAATATGGAAATATGCATCCTGAAGGTCCAGTGAACACATCCAATCGCCCATCCGGAGAAGAGGATATATTTGGTGGAGCGCCAGCATGCGAAATTTCTCCTTTCTTATGTGCTTGTTCAGTATCCGTAGGTCTAAAATGGGTCTGAACTCTACCTTCACACTCCTCTTTTGGATGAGAAAGTATCTGGAGTAAACTCCCTTTCCTCTTTGGTTTATGGGCACTTTCTCTATTGCAGATTTGAGTAGAAGCGTCGCTACCTCTTCTCTGAGCTGCTTTAGATGCTGGGATGAATTGACAGGAGGAATCGATGGGGGGTGACTTCTGAAACGAAGCGAGTACCCATGACGCAGTATATTCAGTACCCACTTGTCCTTTGTGATGGACTGCCACTCTGGAAGATGATGTGCAACACTTCCTCCCACCGGAGCGGTGGACAGCAACGGAGGAAGCGGCTTCTCATTGCTTCCCCGGAGCTTTGTTTCCAGCATTAGATTGCCTGTTGTTACCTCGTCCCCTGGATGGCTTGCGGGACTGGTATTGCTGTTTCTTTTGACCTTGCTGGTCCTGGTTCTTTTGCCAATGAGGGGTTTGAACCCTCTGTTGGTAACTGCGCCTGTCATTTCCCTTGCGGCGTCGAAACTCTTTTCTCTTTTCAAGCCCGACAGCTTTCATGGTCTCCAGCTCTGCTTTCATACGGGCCATTTCTTCGTCTGCATGGGACCCAAAAAGAGAACTACCGGAGAAAGGCAGATTTAAAATTCTTGCCTGCGCTTCCGGTTTCAAGGCCGTCAATCTAAGCCAGGATGATCTTCTGGCTGTGACTCCATGCGCATATTCATGTGCTGCCAGTGTTGCCCCATCCGCCGCTGCACTTATGATCTGGTTAGAAACCAGACTCCCCTCATGCAAAATCTCTTCAAAGTCCCGTCTGTCCTCTGATGGAACTTTGTCAATGAACCTCTGCAGAGAGTCCCATAATGACCTATCATAGCGCCCCAGAAGCGCCGAGGCACTCGCCACCTTTAAGCTTGAGGATGCTGAGCCGCAAACTTTCCTCCCCCAGGAGTCTTGTGTCTTACTGTCCTTATCTGGTGGTACCGTTGAAGATCCAGCTACTGCATGTGTCTTCCTGGCAGCGGCGGTGATGACAGAGTCCGGTGGAGGATCTGATTTAAGGAATAGAGGATCCTCCGGAGCTGGACGGTACTTTTTTAGAATTCTCGCCGGCGCCGTTTTGGTGGTTGCTGGTGTAAGAAAGATATCCATTACCGGTTGTAGCAAACCGGGGACTAACGGCAATAACGGGCGTGACACTGTACGTTCATGAAGAGTTTCAAAAATTATGGATGAAGTGGTCTCCTGAACCGGCATAGGGATATTTAATTTTGTAGCTCCTCTACACAACACTTCCTGAAACGTAGAAATATCATCTACCGGAGATACCCGAGAGGGTGACGTCTCCGAGAGTGTCGGTGAATAATCCCTTTTGGATGATCTGGAAGAAGGGGAGGTAGAAGGGGTTCTACGGCGCCTTCTCTCTGATCTGGTCGACTCCCTTCTGCGGGAGGAAGACCTGGATCGCCTTCTTGGTGCTCGAGAGTGACTTCGGGATTCTCTTTCTCGAGATCTTGGTCTGATCGGTGTCGCTGGGAATACCACGCCCCTTATTCTTGTTAGCGATGCCTTTATTGCGTCTGGTACAGCAGGGTCCTGAGGCATCTCCCTTACGGGACTTTGAGGTACAGCATTGTCCTCCTCCTGCGAACTTTCTCTTGCAGGTACTGGAGATTGATGCACAAGCTCTGGTGATTCTGATCTTGAACCTGAGCCCTCTGATCCTGAAGGCGAGATAGATATGAGACGCGGTGACTCAGGAGTCGTATATATCAGTCTATGAGGAGATTTTCGCCTTGAGACTGGTCGAATCGTGAGGCGAACATGCGACACCTCCTGCGTACCCTCAACAGAGGGCTGCCTCGACGGTGATAGGCCTATCACCGGAGATCTTTGACTCGAATCTTCGAGGTGTCTCGACGTCGAGATTATCTTCGACGGAGGCTTCATGTACCTCACCAAAGCTTTGGAGACCTGTGAGGACGGAGGCACCTGCCTCGACGTCGACTCCGACGGAGGCACCTGCCTCGACGTCGACTCCGACGGAGGCCTTTGCCTCGACGTCGACTCCGACGGAGGCCTCTGCCTCGACGTCGACTCCGACGGAGGCTCCTGCCTCGACGTCGGCCCTGACAGAGGCGTCTGCCTCGACGTCGGCCCTGACGGAGGCGTCTGCCTCGACGTCACTCCTGACGGAGACTTCTGTCTCGACGTCGAATGCTCCGACGACGTCGAAAGCCTCTTCGCCTTCGAACGATGTTTCCTCGACGGCGATCTTGATCTTGACGGCGATCTTGGTCTCGACGTCGACTGTGGAGATCGCCTACGTACTTCTTGCGACGTCGAATGATGTCTCGCCGGCCTCGACGTCGAACGATGTCTTTCTTTCGACGACGAACGATATCTCTGTGCCGACGTCGATCGATCTTCTCTTGACGTCGACAGATGCTTCTTCGACGTTGAACTGTGGCGCCGAGTCCTCGACGCCGAGCTTTTAGACGCCGTCGACGTCGAACGCATCCGCTTCGACGCTGAATCTAAAGTCGACGACGATTTTCTCTTTGCAGCATGACTTCCCCTTGACTCCTCACCTCTCAGCGACGATCCCGCCGCTGGAGTCTTCGACGCCGAGCCCGACGTCGATGGGGAGCAAACAGGGACCAACTGCTTCGACGTCGACCGTTCTGCTAGGCCATACAGCCTAATCCTCTCCCTCTCCTTTAAAGTCCTTTTGGAAAGGTCTTCACAATGATGGAATGTTGCTGGAGAGTGAGAGTCCGGCAGACAGATAATACACACCTCATGTGTGTCTGAAGCAGCCTTCTTTTTTCCACAAGATGGACATGGAACAAATAAAGAAGGCATTTTTCTGACAAAACAGCAAAAAAGTCAGTCAGAAAAACACAGGATACTAACTTCTTCAAAGATGTTGTAAGAAGAAGTCCAAAAAATCTTAAAGTTGTAATAATTCTTGACTAAAGAGTCAAAAAAGAAGAGAGCTGAATTCCAGGGTCCTGACTGAAGGAGCCGGAAAGAACAACTGACCTAACTGTCACCCCTGAGGCATGATGGGATATGGAAGTCAGGGCTGCCTTAAAGGCACGGTGCCAGTTTTTACCTGTACAGGGCTTTTTAGTCTCTATGGTATTATATTGCAATGCAGCCTGCAGGCTGGCAATGTGTTGTACATCTGTGTTTTTCCACAGTTTGCTCTCTTTATTTTTTGATTTCTCATGAGTGTTTACCTCATTAAAAAAAAAAAAAAAAAAGAGATTTAGGTGTATTGTTATACCTTTATATATATATTTATATGTATATATGTGTTATTGGATGTGTATATTTACATTGCCTAGCCTTTTATGGGAGCTGCATTTGCTTGGAAAAAATGATATATGTTTATACATATACAGAGCTGTATATATGTGTTTTTTACATATATAATTTTATTATTTCCGGGGTCCCCGCACATGGGCGGGAATATTCAGTGCTTATGACTATTGATGAGGATCCCCTGGAAGAGAAGGTGGATGTGGTGGTGGACGTGGTGGTGGTTGTGGTGGTGATGGATGTGGTGGACATGGTGGTGGTTGTGGACATGGTGGGGGTGGACATGGTGGTGGTGGATGTGGTGGTGGTGGACATGGTGGTAGACGTGGTAGACTTGGTGGTGTTGGACGTGATGGTGGTGGATGTGGTGGGGATGGTGGATGTGGTGGTTGATGTGGTGGTGGACATGGGTTGTGGTGGATGTGGTGGTGGTGGTGGACGTGGTGGTGGATGTGGTGGTGGTAGACATGGTGGTGGATGTGGTGGACGTGGTGGACCTGGTGGTGGTGGTGGACGTGGTGGTGGTGGAGGACATGGTGATGGTGGAGGACGTGGTGATGGTGGAGAACGTGGTGGTGGACATGGTGGTGGTGGATGTGATGGGGATGGTGGATGTGGTGGTTGATGTGGTGGTGGACATGGGTTGTGGTGGATGTGGTGGTGGTGGTGGACGTGGTGGTGGATGTGGTGGTGGTGGATGTGGTGGTGGATGTGGTGGATGTGGTGGACCTGGTGGTGGTGGTGGACGTGGTGGTGGTGGAGGACATGGTGATGGTGGAGGACGTGGTGATGGTGGAGAACGTGGTGGTGGACGTGGTGGTGGTGGATGTGATGGACATGGTGGTGGATGTGGTGGTGGTGGACATGGTGGTGGATATGGTGGTGGACATGATGGTGGTGGTGGACATGGTGGTGGATGTGGTGGTGGTGGATGTGGTGGTAGTGGACGTAGTGGTGGCGGACGTGGTAGTGGTGGACATGGAAGTGGTAGACCGGGTGGTGGTGGATGTGGTGGTGGTGGATGTGGTGGTGGATGTGGTAGTGGTAGTTGATGTGGTGATGATGGATGTGGTGTTGGTGGTGGATGTGGAAGTGGTGGACCTGGTGGTGGTAGTAGGTGGACCTGGTGGTGGTGGACATGGTGGTGGTGGACATGGTGGTGGACGTGGTGGTGATGGACGTGGTGGTGGTGGACATGGTGGTGGTGGTGGATATGGTGGTGGTGGACATGGTGGTGGTGGTAGTCGTGGTGGTGGTGGATGTGGTGGATTTCTTTATTTATTTATTTATTTATTGGGCTTATTGAGCGCGACAGCCACCCAAAAAGGGTTTCCCGGCGCTATAAAACACTGAAGCAAAAGAAAAGGCAGGAGAAGGTCATAAGAAAGAGACCGGAGCATGTTACTGGTTGAAAAGCCAGGTCTTAATGGCTTTGCGGAAATGAATGTAGCGGGTTTCCAAACGGAGAGATTGTGGGAGGGAGTTCCAAAGCTTAGGGCCTAAAAGGGAGAAAGATCTTCCTCCCATCCTTACTCGGAGAGTTTTGGGAACACAGAAAAGGCCTTGAGTGGAAGACCTCAGGCAGCGAGCGGGCATGTGGTGGTGGTGGTTGTGGACGTGGTGGTAGTGGACATGGTGGTGGTGGTGGATGTGGTGGTGTGTGTGGTGGTGGATGCGGTGGTGGTGGAAGTGGTGGTGGTGGACATGATGGTGGTGGACATGGTGGTGGACGTGGTGGTGGTGGACATGGTGGTGGACGTGGTGGTGGTAGTGGACATGGTGGACATGGTGGTGATGGTGGATGTGGTAGTGGTGATGCATGTGGTGGTGGACGTGGTGGTGGACGTGGTGGAGGACGTGGACATGATGGAGGATGTGGACATGGTGGAGGTGGACATGGTGGTGATGGTGGATGTGGTGGTGGTGGCCGTGGTGGTGGACGTGGTGGAGGATGTGGTGGTGGAGGATGTGGACATGGTGGTGGTGGACGTGGTGGTGGTGGACATGGTGGTGGTGGACATGATGGTGGATGTAGTGGTGGTGGGTGGATGTGGTGGTGGACATGGTGGTGGAGGTGGATGTTGTAGTGGTGGACATGGTAGTGGTGGACATGGTAGGGGTGGACCTGGTGGTGGTGGATGTGGTAGTGGTGGACATGGTGGTGGACACGGTGGTGGTGGACGTGGTGGTGGTGGACGTGGTGGTGATAGATGTGGT
This sequence comes from Triturus cristatus, assembly GCF_964204655.1. NCBI lineage: Eukaryota > Metazoa > Chordata > Amphibia > Caudata > Salamandridae > Triturus > Triturus cristatus. The sequence goes on from NC_140595.1 coordinate 537,900,385, forward strand.
GGTGGACGTGGTGTTGGTGATGGATGTGGTAGTGGTGGACCTGGTGGTGGTTGTAGGTGGACCTGGTGGTGGTGGTGGACGTGGTGGTGGTGGATATGGTGGGGGTGGACATGGTGGTGGTGGATATGGTGGTGGTGAATGCGGTGGTAGTGGATGTGGTAGAGGATGTGGTGCTGGAGGACATGGTGGTGGTAGACATGCTGGTGGTAGACATGGTTGTGGTGTACGTGGTGGTGTTGGACGTGGTGGTGGTTGTGGATGTGGTGGTGGTGGACATGGTGGTGGTAGTGGTGGACGTGGATGTGGTGGTGGTGGACGTGGTGGTAGATGTGGACATGGTGGTGGATTTGGTGGTGGAGGACGTGGTGGTGGTGGACGTGGTGGTGGTGGACGTGGTGGTGGACATGGTGGTGGTGGACATGGTGGACATGGTGGTGATGGTGGATGTGGTGGTTGATGTGGTGGTGGACGTTGTGGTGGTTGTGGTGGTGGTGGATGTGGTGGACGTGGTGGTGGTTGTGGACATGGTGGTGGTGGACATGGTGGTGGTGGACGTGGTGGTGGTGGACATGGTGGTGGACGTGGTGGTGGACGTGGTGGACATGGTGGTGGTTGACGTGATGGTGGTGGATGTGGTGGGGATGGTGGACGTGGTGGTGGACATGGGTTGTGGTGGATGTGGTGGATGTGGTGGATGTGGTGGACATGGTGGTGGTGGTGGACGTGGTGGTGGTGGAGGACATGGTGATGGTGGAGGACGTGGTGATGGTGGAGAACGTGGTGGTGGACGTGGTGGTGGTGGATGTGGTGGTGGTGGTGGTGGATGTGATGGACATGGTGGTGGATGTGGTGGTGGTGGACATGGTGGTGGATGTGCTGGTGGACATGATGGTGGTGGTGGACATGGTGGTGGACGTGGTGGTAGTGGACGTGGTGGGCATAGTGGTGGACGTGGTGATGGGGGACGTGGTGGTGGGGGACGTGGTGGTGGTGGATGTGGTGGTGGTGGATGTGGTGGACGTGGTGGTGGTGGATGTGGTGGTGGTGAATATGGTGGTGGTGGTGGATGTGGTGGTGGATGTGGGTGTGGATGTGGTGGACATGGTGGTGGTAGACATGGTGGCGGTGGACATGGTGGTGGTGGACATGGTGGACGTGGTTGTGGTAGACGTGATGGTGGTGGACATGGTTGTGGTGGTGGACATGGTGGTGGTGGTGGACGTGGTGGACATGGTGGTGGTGGACATGCTGGTGGTGGACGTGGTGGACATGGTGGTGGTGGATGTGGTGGTGGACATGGTAGTGGTGGTCATGGTGGTCATGGATAAGGGTGTGCTTGCACCCCTTACAGTGGTATAGGCTACCTATATCCACATATATATACAGACACATATAAACCTGGTGGTGGACGTGGTGGTGGTGGACCTGGTGGTGGACGTGGTGGTGGTGGACGTGGTGGTGGACGTGGTGGTGGTGGATGTGTTGGTGGTGGTGGATGTGGTGGTGGTAGTGGACTTAGTGGTGGTGATGGACTTGGTGGTGGTGGACGTGGTGGATGTGGTGGTGGACGTGGTGTTGGTTGATGTGATGGTGGTGGACGAGGTGTTCAAATAGCTGGCACATTTGCCGTTCGGATCCATACAGCATGGTGATACAGGACATTTGCTTCAACAAAACTTCCACCGTATGGGTGAAATATCCGATGCTATTTAAAAAGACATATACAAATGAAATGCATTTCAAATATTTTGACTGTATGAAAAATTAAGGGCTTTCACTTTTAATTTCCCCAAAGGGAATTGATTAAAAGGTGCTGTCAGTAATAAAGTTAAATCGGGAAATCGGGGAGATAAGTCATCCGCAAGATGACAAAACAAGGAATGCGCGTGAGAGAGAGGGGGAGCAGGAGGTGAGCCCGGGAGTGGTGCGTGCATGCGTGTGCAATCTGCTCATTTTCAAGCACTGCACTCATGCTTGTGGCGCGCCCCTGCACGCTCCCGCATGGTGGATGCCGCCACAAGCACGAGTGTGTGCTTGAAAATGAGCAGAGCGACGGCTAAAGGCCCTCCTTTGCAGCCTGTTTGAAAAATTTGGGCTTTCACTTTTAATTTCCCCAAAGGGAATTGATTAAAAAGTGCTGTCAGTAATAAAGTTAAATCGGGAAATCGGGGAGATGAGTCATCCGCAAGATGACAAAACAAGGAATGCATGTGAGAGAGAGGGGGAGCAGGAGGTGAGCCCGGGAGTGGTGCGTGCGCGCGCAGTCTGCTCATGTTCAAGCACTGCACTCATGCTTGTGGCGCGCCCCTGCGCACTCCTGCAAGGTGGATGCCGCCACAAGCACGAGTGTGTGCTTAAAATGAGCAGAGCGACGGCTAAAGGCCCTCGCATGCATCAGCGCATGCGCGCTGTGTAGGCGAGACCTAAAAAGGGCTTAAAGGCCATAAAACAGGCCTGCACACTGACTTCTCAGGCCAGCCCATCGGGCACTGCCTGATTGCCCTAAGGGCCATTCCAACCCTGCTGCCTGCCAGGGAAGTGACAACTGCAGATGAAAGGTCTTCACTTATAGTCAAACTCATGTTAAGCTCTAATTATCACTATACCCCACAACTTCTCCCACCAACCAGAGAGCTGTTTTCATAGGCTCTCATTCTCAGTGGCAGAGTAATTCTGATTGGCCTGGCGACATTAGTTGTCAGTTGCATCGGAATTATGAGATGTGGTATTTAGCTGCTGAAAACAGTTTAAATCTTCAGGTGAAATACCCGGCAAACAACTAAAATAAGTATACATGTACTAGGGAGTATTTCCGCAGGGATACTGATTACATGCTTCAGGGAGGGGTTTTGGGGAAAAACATATAAAATGCCACCTGATTCAGAACAAGGACCTTAATACCAGAAGAATACCAAATCCAATCTTCATTGTACCTGTCTTTTGGAAAGACTGGTCTGTCATCCAGGAATGTCAGTTGCGGAAGTCGAACAGTGACGGTTTTTCTGTAATTTGAAATTTTTTTAATCACTTCATTTCCCATCAAATTTAACACACGCTACAAGCAGGAAAGAGAAAAATTGAGATTTAAGTGCATTGTAGTTTGCAATATAGCCCATATTTATAAATGTTTGAAACACGAAATAGTGATGGAACTTACACATTTAACATAAGCATTCAGATATATTATCAAACCAAAAAATATAGACTAAGGGCACAAAACATTTTCATTTTATCACTCTCAGATTACACAAATATTTAACAGCTAAAAAATCAAATGGATTTGCGGATGGTGAACAAGAAGACCTCAGTGATGTTAATACATTATACACTTTTTATATTACAGCACAATTATGGCTGTCATTATGTAATGTACCACATTTTACTAAACCGATTCCTGTGCGACACATATTTTCTCAACATGATTTTTTTTCTCGATTCCCAACAAATTTGTTCTGTGCATATAAGGGCTGCTTCATTTTCTAAGATTAGTATATTAAGTATTAGATGCATTGAATTAATATAGCCTTAAGGCACGACCTAGTGGGCTCTACCGGCCATTAAAGGTCCGCTCCAGCGTTAAAGACCCGAGCCGAAGGCGAGGGCCTATAACAAGGGTGTGGGCCTTCAATGGCCGGTAGACCCCGCTAGGAGGACTCTTAGGCTATTAGAACATTGTGCCCCAGAGGGAAGAATGTTCTAATTGGTAAAAACAAAGGCCTCTCGGTGCCAGAGGGGATTTAAATCCACTCAGGCCCTGAGAGGCCTTTGTTCACAGCAGTAGCTGAATGTTGTTCTGTGGTCTTCTACCGGCCCGTAGAAGCCCAGAGCCCTCCACTGCCTGCAATAGGAGTGCTCAACATTCTAATGTTCTAATATTAATTTGGTACCTTCAGCAAAGATCTTGTAAACATCTCTCAGGAAGGACGCCACTCTGATTTCGAACAGGTGGAATATCAATTCATTCTTACTAAAGATCTCGACTGATGTTCCCACACAGTGCACACACTGTTGTTTTTAAGTGATTTGGCTAGCTTTCTTAAAAATATCTACAAGATCTGAAATACAAATTTTTGTAAGGTGTGTTTTTTGTGTCCTAAACTTCGGTTGAAAGGGTGAGTGAGCATCCCACTCTGTTTTTTTAATAACTTTCTTTTTTATCGGCAACAGCATATTTGTCCAGCCATTTGAGGTATATACAGTTGCTGTTACAGATTCGTAGGCAACGCGGGTACAATATTCACAGGGATACACCGCCTTTTCAAAAGAACTTGCACATCTTTTTTACTAAATCTTTTTATTAAGCAGTTGTTCAGTTCACAACAATACAGACTGAATGGAGAGTACATACTGTGAGCCACTGGAGGCACAGAGCATTTACTTTTTTTGTTAAAGTTTCCTCTATCGGGCCTATAACAAGCACAACAGTTTAGATACAATCTGTTTCCTCAGACAAATCTGGTAGGGGGTATATCCCTGGACCTTCCTTCCAGCACCTACCTCAGATCCCTCAGGACTCTCTGTGATGTACCCAGCTACCCCAAATCTTTTCGAACTTGTGGGTACATCCCGACCCTGATACACCTCGCGCTCCGCCAACTGGCACCAGTCAGGATTATTTTCCCAGTCCCAGACATTCAGGGATCTGTTCACCCCCCCATGCTTTAGCAATATTTCTTTTTACAATCCCCGTTGCTAAAGTCAAACAAAGAGCGAGGTATTTGGGACATTTCACTGACCGGTGATACCCAGGATAAGCCATCGGGCTCGTTACTCGTGTACCTTTGACTTGGCGATTCCACAATTAGCCATTGATGTATAATCAGCCATACATGCCACAAGAATAATAACACCCCCCTTATCCGAACTCAGTAGAGAAGTAACTGTAAATTAGTCCATGAAACAGCTAATGCCTACAATCAAAAAAGCATTTGCAATGCAATATGTCTCGCATTTACGTGAGATTAAGCTATTGGCATTGTAAATGACAATGCGTTTTATTTCTGTTTTAAAAACCAAAACATAAATAAAAGGCATTGTCATTCACAATGCCAATAGCTCAAACTCGTGTAAATGCGAGACCTATTGCAAATGGCATCACGGACAACAGGAGGGTAGGGAATGGGAGGGAGGGCGGGGTGGGGGTAAAGAAGGCAGGACAACGGGAGGGAGGGCGGTGTTGTAAAGAAGGCAAGGACAACTGGAAGGAGGGCTTTGATGTAAAGAAGGCACCAAAGCACACTGTGCCTGCAGTTAGAGAAACTGGATAAAGAAAATAGTGCTCACAGTATAAATAACAGTACAGTGTAACAACCGAAATAAAGGGGCCAGTCGCCATGAGAGGTGACAATATGAAGAGGAGGCGGTACTAAGGAGGGCTAACAAGGATAAGGTACTTACCTGTAATTCTAGTTCTCATCCAGGGGTATCCTCATCAAAGTAATAAGCACTGAATATTCCCACCCATGTGCGGGCAGACCAGAAATAATAAAAATTATATATGAAAAACATATCTCTCTCTCTCTCTCTCTCTCTATATATATATATATATATATATATATATATATATATATATATATATATATATATATATGCACATATATCATTTTTTCTCATACCAATGCAGCTCCCATCTAGGAGGCTAAACAATGTAATAAACACAAACTGCTTTTGCAAAATACATAATTTGTATATAAAAACACAAGAGGGCAAGTAGCACTTGCACTCTGTATTTAATGAGTGAACCTCATGAAGAAAACTGCAAAATAAAGCAGACATTGTTAGCCTACAGGCTGCTTGTAAACCAATAGCATAGAAAATGAAAGCATTTTTACACAAAAACTGTCACCGCGCCTTTAAGGCAGCCATGACCCCTAGCTTCCCATCATGCTTCAGAGGTGACAGTTAGATCATTTGTTCTTTGCGCAACCCTGTGGATCAGGGCAGAAAGATATCCATTAAAAAAGAAGAAAATGTCATGTGCCTGGGGATGTGGGTGGGTTGCTTATGACTGATGAGGATACCCCTGTAAGAGAACTAGGATTACAGGTAAGTAACTTATCCTTCTCTTCCAGGGGATCCTCATCAATAGTCATAAGCACTGAATAGAATAGCAAGCCCATCTTCCACCTGCAGGCAAATGAGAGAAAATAACCAAACATACAACAACAGCCGCCATCAGCTGTTGAACAGATTCCTGAAGGAGGCCTGGCCTACTTGAGTATCTGTCTTGGTGTCTGAATCTAGACAATAGTGCCTCGTAAATTTATAGACGGACCTCCAAGTTGCCACCTTACAAATTTCAGGGAAAGGCACATTATGAAGAAAAGCAGTCGTAGCCGCTTTTCCTCTAGTGGAATGCGCCTTGGGAGTAAACCCAAGGGGCCATTGCTTTAATTGATAAGCTAATTTGATGCACAAAACTATCCATCTGGAGATGGAACGCTTTGAAGCTGGGAAACCCATTCTGATCGACCCATAGTTAACAAATAGTTGATCAGATTTTCTCGTGGACTTGGACCTAGCCAGGTAGAATTTTAAAACTCTTTTTAGGTCCAGAGAGTGTAAAGCCCTCTCAGCTGGAGTGGAGGGATTAGGGAAAAAAGTGGGCAGATAGATGGTCTGATTCACATGGAAACCTGACACCACCTTCGGGAGGAAAGAGGGATGAGTCCTCAATACGACCCTATTAAGATGAAAAAGGTTTCACATTTAAAGAAACTTGCTTGTATGCAATCCTCACGAATAACCTGTAATACTATAACCAATCTGTCCGTGAGTACTAATTTTGCACCACATCTTACATAATCATATCTAGAGGAAGCTTGTCTATGTGCTGTCTTAATAAGTAACCCGAGTGTCCTAAAAATGGCCGCCGAAAACGCGGGAACTTTTCTTCGCATGCGTCTACCACATCACGTGGTGTGACGTTCTTCTGTCGCTTGGGGGTAAATGTTTGCAGCTGCGTAATAGCTTCTAATATGGCCGCTTCAAAATAACATACTAATGCGCATGCCGAGCTGAAACTTACCCATGCAAGTTCTACTAAGTTATTAATGCAAAAGAGTTGTTAAGTAAATGGGGTTAGAGTAGAAGTAAGTGTTTTACAGTGAATTCATTTAAGATTGCATTCTAATGTGATCTTTTCTGACTTTATTAATAGTTTGTATTTGGGCCTTGGAGGGGTGACCACGTCTCTGTTCCCTTGTGATTTCTACACATGTGCAAAACGACTGCTTGCCCTGAAACAAGTGATGCAAGTTGACTGACTGACAAACCCTAAGCTGACAAGGACATGAGAACCCAAACTTCTGACCCTACTAGAGGAAGAAAAGGGGCAACAATGTATAAAGACTTTCCGATCCACATATGAAATGCTTGAGGGAATAAAGCTTGTGGGTATTAAAATTAAGAGGTGGGGATTAGACAATAGACTAAAGAAAAGTATTGCACTTGGTATGGTGTGATGTCCTCATCCCACTACTTGGCCCAATCAAATTGCGGGTGAACATAGAATTGAAACATTTGGGGGGAGGATCATACACTTGAATTTGGTACAACAGAGATAAGTTCTAGATAGTTAGACACACTTGATGCGGAGATGCTGATGCTATGCTGAGATGCTGCCCAATTTTGCTGCAATCTGACTGAAGAATCCTACACTAGGGAAAATTTGCGGAACAACCGAGGAGGCACATCTAGGAAGGGGTCCGGACGTGCCCGAGACAGAGAGAGTAGCACCAGAGAGGGGTGTAACGCTGGCGCTGCACTAGAAGAGGTCACCTTTCCCTGTCCCGAACCTGTCCTGAATCCTTGACTCTTTGATGTCGGGGTCCTCACACCATTCTAGGTAAATATATCTGTAGGGTAAATGTTCCGTACTTGCTCTCTGTCCTTTCTCTCCTCAGGTGCTGTCATTGCAAGAATGTATTAATGCAAACTGATTATAAGCTAGCTGTACTATTTTCCTGATGGAGATTTCTGGTATATTCATGTGTATCTTGATTTGACTCACAAAATTAATATTAATTCAGATAAACTTTTAAAACTCCCTCTGAGTCTGTGGTTCTTTAAAATAAAGTTAAATGCATTATTGTCTTTCCTCCCTATTCTAATCTACTACTAGATCTTATCGCACGTTCATTTACTCAGGAGACAGGAATGGTAAGAAGACTAGTGTAAAGGTTTCCTAGGGTAAAAAAAAATTGATGACCAGTGGATATTTGCCAGCTCATTGTGTGTATAAATGTATATGGGCCCAAATGAGTGTTGTGTGTATGAATGTGTAGAGCTGGTAAACTCCGCTGCATCAATGAGTCCTCAATACGACCCTATTAAGATGAAAAACAGTATAAGGTTCCTTAGAGCAGAGGGCCTGTATATCACTCACTCTGCAAGCTGACGTGATCGCTACCAAAAAAAGCCGCCTTCCAAGTGAGGTGTTGCAAGTTTGCTTTGTGGATCGGTTCGAAAGGTGGACCCATCAACTTTGATAGCACCAGGTTTAGCTCCCAGGGTGGTGAAGGAGGCTGGACTGGAGGGTAAACCTTTTTCAGACCATGTAAGAAATCTTTTACAACCTGTAACTGAAAGAAAGAAGGTTGAGAAGGTGAATGCCTATATGCAGTGATAGCTGCTAAGTGCACCTTAATGGATGGAAATTTCAAGCCTGCTTTTGCCAGGTAAAGCAGGTATGGAAGAATGACCTGTTCTTGTCCTTTGGTTGGGTTTCAATTGTTTTGAACGCACCACATATAAAAACGTTTCCACTTGCACGCATATGAGTGTTTAGTGGAAGGCCGTCTTGCTTCTTTTAAGATGGACATGCAGTCTTATGGCAGACCTAAATGGCCATACTGGAGGACTTCAGGAGCCATGCTGCTAAGTTCAGTGAGGGAAGGTTGGGGTGATGAATCCTCCCGTTCATCTTGGACAGCAGGTCCGGTCAGCATGGCAGCCTCCTGTGAGGGCATTCTGACAGGTGCAGAAGGTCCGGGTACCACCATTGTCTTGGCCAGTCCGGGGTTATCAAGATCATTCTCGCGTGCGAATGAGTCACCACCTTTGGGATGAGAGGAAGGGGTGGAAAGGCGTACACAAATGCCTCTGACCAGTCTATCAAAAGGGCATTCCCTTTCGACCCTGGCCGGTAGAACCTTGAGGTGAAGTCTCGCCATTTTGAATTTTCGTCATCCACGAAGAGATCGATGCTGGTATGACCCCAAGCCTGGAAGATGTCTTCGAAGACCTTGTCGTTGAGAACCCAGTCCTGTCTGTCTTCGAAGTGGCGACTGAGAGCATCCACTCTCGCGTTCTGTTCTCCCGGCAGGTGTGCAACTGTGATTGATAGGTTCCGTGCCAGGAGCCAATGCCAGAGCTTGAGCTTCCAGAGACAATGTGCGAAAGCGAGTTGACCTTGTGTCTGGAGAGACCCCATGTGGGCTCCCCAGCCCTGGAGGGAAGCGTTCGTGATCAGTGTTTGAGAGGGAGGTGCTTGATGAAAAGGTATCCCTACTTGCATATTCTTCTTCTTCATCCACCATGGGATCAATGATCTTGCTGCGTTTGAGAGACTTATCTTGTCGTCCCAGCGAGCTGTTTGCTGGTCCCACTTGTCCTCCAGATACTGCTGGAGAGGACGCATTCGCAGTCTAGTATTGGGGACCAGGAAGATGCTGGATGTCATCGACCCTAACAGGGAGGCTATCCGATGAACCAACAGCATTCTGTTGTCCAGAACAAGATTGCATTTCTGTATGATGGAAAATTGTCTCTCCTCCGAAGAAAACACTTTTCCTACCTCGGAGTCTAACAGAGCTCCTAGATAATGGATCCTCTGTGTAGGTTGTGGAGTCGATTTGTCGAAGTTCACATGAAGGCCCAGCCGGTGACAGAGTTCTAGGCATTGCAGGAAATTACTCCTCACGCTGCTGGGGAAGGGACCCTTCAACAGCCAGTTATCCAGGTATGGGTACACGAAGATGCCTTTGCGGCGTAGTGCGGCTGCCACCACTGCCATGCACTTCGTGGACACTCGGGGAGCTGACTTCAACCCGAAGGGCAGTACTTTGAACTGGTAGAGAAGATCCCACCAGGAATCTCAGATATTTTCTGTGATGTTGACTGACCGGGACGTGAAAGTATGCATCTTGTAGATCCAGCGAACACATCCAATCTCCCTGCCTGAGATGTGGATATATTTGATGGAGAGCCAACATGCAAAACTTCTCCTTCTTGATTGATTTTTTGAGTGTTCGCAGATCCAGAATGGGTCTGTACTCTGCTTTTTGACCCTTTTTCTTTACTTTTTTTTTTAACAATTCTTTATTGATTTTAGTATCCAAAAGTGTACAGCATTAACGACATATCAATATATCTAATATTCCCTCCCACCCCCCGCCCAAAGACCATCCCACCCACCCCACCCTGGCTGGTCCTTATGAAAAAAGAAACAAAAAACAAATATAAAAATGAAAAATAGAAGGAAAAACCAAAAACAGAAAAAGAAAAACAGTATTACAGTGACATATTCAACCTCAGACATGGACAAAGGGGCACACAGTTATTAGGAGCACCGGCTTAGTACCCCAGCGACCAAGCATATAAGCTTACATTTCACCGACCCTTCACTTAACTATTTTCCAGCCATCTTGTCAGAGGAGCCCACATGCCCATCCCCTTGACTCTTGATCTATGCCCCCTTCTGGCATATACTGCTGTTTCTAGCCTATAAACGGCTAGAAATCTCACCAACCATTTTTGTCCCGTAGGGGGTACAGGATCCAGCCAATGGGTGGCCAAACAAAGTTGAAACACTATCATAGCAATATATAAAAAGGTTTGAATCCGGGCAGGTAAGTGAGACCTGCTCACCCCCAATACTATCAATTGGGGAGTCATCTCCATTTGCTGTCCCAGGTAGGATACGAGAATAGCACCAACTCCCCTTTTGATCAGGCCCAGCTCAGGACAGGAAGCAAACATGTGCACGATGTCAGCCGCAGGATAGCTGCAGCGTGGACATGAAGCTCCCGCACCTCCTCCCCATTTAGCAAACTTCTCAGGTGTTATATAGAGATTAAACCATGTCTCAAAACATTGAAGTTGGAGGTTTGTAGCAATACAAGAGGTTTGGGATAAATTTAAAGAATCTTCTACTTCCCCCGCTTCCACCAGAAGCCGCTCTTGCCACCGTCCCACATGTTTGGGTAGGTCATCCACCATTGACTCCATTAGATTTTTATAAATCCTGCCTAGCGTACCTGACTCCTTGAGTACTCCCTCAACCAGCGATACTCGATCAAATCCCCTCCTAGGAAATCTCTGATCTGAAGGCACTTGAAAAATTGCCTATTATCTACCTCAAAAGTTTCTTTAATTACATCAAATGACCTTACCCCGGTTCCATCAATGATATCCCCCACCTTCCTCACCCCTTTATCATTCCAAATCTTCGTAAACCCGTCATTAAAAATGCTGGGGAGTGCTTTATTACCAAACAGAGGAGTGTACGCGTGAATTATGCCCATGCCGAACCTTTTACGAACGGCAACCCAAGTTTTGAAAGCACACATTAATGTCTTAAATTTCACCCTTTTATAGTACTTAAAATCGGTATAACATAAGAGACAGCCCCTGCCCTCCGATCCCAACAGTAAATCATAAATTGATACGGGACCCGCCCCTTGTGCCTGCTCAGGTTCAGCCCCAAACAAACTACCTATTTTGAATAATATGGCCGCCCAATGGTATAACTGAAAGTTCGGAACCGCCCATCCACCTCTCTCCCTGGGTAGCATCAAATATTTGAGGGCTCTCCGAGGGCGGCAATTAGCCTAGAGAAATTTGGAGACCAACTGGTTTATTGATTTAAACCATTTAACATTAATGGCCAACGGGATTGCCCTGAAAAGGTATAATATTTTTGGTAAAAACAGCATTTTAATAACATTGCTCCTCCCCACAAGGCTTAGTTTAAGATTATCTAAACGCTGAAAGTCTGCTTTAAATTTTGGCAGCAATGGGTCCAGGTTGATTTCAACAATCTTAGATACTTCCGCCATTATCTTGACCCTTCTGAACAACCCGTGGGTCGCTAGCATGGCATCCTTTGCCTAGTACAACAAGAGTTTTATTGGAGTTAAGGCGATACCCCGAAATTTGCCCAAAGATCTCTGCTTCTCTTTCAATTTCGGCTAGCGCTCCCAGTGGGTTAGGGGTCATAATGGCTAAATCATCGGCATACGCCAAGATCTTAATGCTCCCCCCACCACTATGTACTGCTAAAATCTGATTATTATCCATAATCCTCCTGACCAGGGGTCGATGTATAAAGCAAATAGTAGGGGGGAGCATGGGCACCCCTGGCGCGACCCTCTACTTATTGACACTGGGCCCGACAATTCCCCCATTATGGCGATTCTGGCGACCGGGTTGTTGTACATTACTGAAATAGCCTTAATAAAGCCGACGCCAATCCCTCTTCTCTCAAGTGTCGCCCATAAAAACGGCCAGGAGACCCTATCAAAGGCTTTCTCTGCATCTAGCAGGATCAGCTCGGCCGCGTCGAAGAGAGCAATCACCCTCTGAATATGGTCAATTGTGCTCCTCCCCAGAACAAACCCATGTTGGACCGGGCTAACTAAATCTTTAACCACTCCTGCTACCCGATTAGCCAAGATCTTGGCATAGATCTTGACATCGCTGTTAATTAGCGTTATAGGCCTATAAGAGCCCAATGCCTTAACCGGTTTCCCTTTCTTGGGAAAGACCACCATATTAGCCGACCCCCAAGTAGCGGGCTCCCTCTGTCCTGCCCGGGCTTGGAGAAAAACTTCAACCAATAATTCTAATACACAGGGTGTCAATTTTTTATAAAACTCCCCAGGGATTAGATCAGAACCCGCCGCCTTCCCGTTAGCCAAAAGGCTAATAACCCCTGCCACCTCGTCCGCTGTAATGGGGGTTTCTAATGATTCTCTCTCCTCCCCAGTTAGCTCATCCCCAGGCATCTCTGCTAGGTAATCCCATATCTCTTCTTCGCTTTCCACTGTATCTTCGGAATATAAAAGTTGGTAAAAGCGCTAGAAAGCAGCTTGAATGTCCAGGACCTCAGTGACTTCCCCCCTTTGAGGATCATTGACTGCTAAAATAGCTCCCTGAGTCGCCCTCTGTCTAGTACGTACAGCAAGCAGATTTCCCACTCTCTCGCTGCATTCGTACATTTTGGATCTCCACTCTGTATATTTCCCTGCTGCTTTCTTTGCTGAGATTTTCCAAATTTTGGATTTGGCTAAGGCTACCCTAGTCTGTGCCTGGCCCACCTCTCCCCCATTAGCAATAGCCTCAACTAATTGAGTTTCTGCATCTGATAGTTTGACATATACTTCCTGAAGATTAGCTTTAGCCACTTTCTGAATCCTCCAACCATACCTTGAGGTTTCCCCCCTAATTCCTGCTTTCAGGGCATCCCAGACGATGCCCACCCGAGTACTACAGTTATTCTCGGAAATAAACCTCGGAACCCACGCTTCCATATGTGCAATGTAATCTTGATCAGATCAAAGTGCTCTATCAAAGGTCCACCGTGATGTTTCCCTTTTTACAGCCTGGAGCGGAATATCAAGAACAAGCAGATTGTGATCGGACATGCCCCGAGGGAATTTAAAAATCTGGTACCTAATCGACAAAATCTGGGACACAAAAAAATAAACTAACCTGGCACGTGATTGATGTGGGGCTGAAAAAAGGTGAATCCATCATCTTGAGATCCCTGCGACGTCCAGGCATCTACAAGCCCATGCGTCTGACAGAGTTCCAGCAGTGATTTAAAAACCTTGGGTTTACGTCCCCTGTATAAGCTTGACCCCAGCTTCATTGTATTGGCTCCCAAATTTATGTTAAAATCCCCACACTTAATCATTGGCAATGGCCACCCCACCAATTCCATATTTAACCAATTCAACAAAGCCGGGTCATCAAGAACAGAACCATAAACCGAGCAGACCGTAAAAGAAAAGGAACCCGTATTGCATAAAGTGAGGGCCCATCTGCCCATATGGTCCGCCTTGGACCGTGAAAAGCTGATGCTTTTCCCACGACCCATAATAGCTACCCCCTTAGTCCGTGTACCTTGGGATGTGGAGGAAATTAGCTGGTAGCCCCCTACTTCTGCGACCTTCTGCCTCCCTGCTTGGATGTGCGTCTCCTGTAAGCATATTATATCTGCATTCAAATACTGCATATCTTCACTAATCCTGCGCTTTTTATAGGGACAATTCAAGCCACATATGTTTACTAACACTATTCTAATCTTGCCCCGTGCCATTGAAAGCATTCTCATTTACCTTCCAGAAGATTTGTCTACCATACATATAATCTCCATGCCACTGCATATATTTTAACCCAATGAACCAGCCAGAACCCTTGAAGAACCCCCCCTCCCCTTCACCCCACCCCCTGCCTTATGGCAAAAAAGGTCCAAAGACCCTTGAGATGCTCCCTGCATGAAACTGCTTCCCACCACCACCCATCCAGCTCCCTTGTGCGAACACCAGAAAAAAACAAGCTTCCATAAGTCCAATACATCAAAATAGCCATATATTCCTCTTTAACCCCTTCCATGCTGCGCAAATTCCGCCGCTGTGCTGACGGAATCTTGCGCGGGCGTGGTCATGACGGAACGGTTCCGTCATGAGCACAGCTCAACCGTGGCTCATGACGGAACCGTTCCGTCATGAGCACCGAAGGGGTTAAGAGTCCTTGTGGGCCGAGGCTCCTGATAGCTTTCGTAGAAAATCTTGAGCTTGAGCCTTTAAAGAGAAGACCCTACTATTTCCCTGATGGATAACTTTGAGACAAGCAGGGCTCAATAAATACACTTCACAGCCAGCTTTTTGGAAGGGAGAGATAAGTTGTCGAAGCCTCCACCTCCTTTCAACCGTTGCCTGGCAAAAGTCTGGCCGGACAAACAAGGAGTGGCCCTCCGCTGAGCGCTTTGCTTCCGGGTGTGCTTTGTCAAAAACTGCTTGTCGCAACTGAAAATTACCAATAAAAATCAGTATTGCACTGGGTTTAATATCCCCTTCCATTTGGCCCTTTCTTTTCTTCAACATGAGTGGGAAACGATGCACCCGTTGCACTTCAGAATCCCAGTCCCAATGTGAGAGTTCGGGGAGTCCACCTTTCAACAAGCGGAGCACAAACCCACGAATATCTCCCCCTCTGCATTTTCCAGAATGCCCAGTAGCCTTAGATTATTACGCCTTTAGCAGTTCTCAAAATCCTCTAGCTTCCACATGACATCCGTCATCCTAGATTCATTAGATGTTATTTGTTGGGTAGTGCTCTCTGCTCCTGTCTCCAGAGTCAACACTTGTTTTTCCAGCACCATTGTTCTTTCTGTTATTTTCGTGCAGGTTTTGTTGATTTTCCTAATGGCCCCTTGTAACAGCTTGGTTGCATGGTAAGCCCTCTTATGTTCCTGTCGCTCCTCAGTTTGGATCTGTTCGAGAGTTGAGTAAATTAGATCCATTGAGGGAGAGGCCGCTGAGGTGGATGATGTTAAAGTAGATACGTTGCTCGCTCTACGAGTAGTGACCTCAGGAGTAGGTCCGTCATTGATATCAAAGAGCGTAGTGGTGTAGTCCCATTTTAATTGACCTGAGAGGCTTTGATCTGAATCAGAAGGCATAGCGTCCCGGTTTTTCTTTTTCCCTCCTTTAGTCTTGCTCCGTTGCCGCTTTTGAGTACTGGGGTTAGAGAAAGAGCTACCTGAATCTGACTCCTCCACCAAAGATGCCTCTTCGCCACTTGTGCAAACACTAAATTTGAGGTATCAGAGTCCTCATTAAGGGAGAAAAATGTATCACCACCATCGGGGGTTCCTGATGGTAACTGCAGTGACACAGACGGTTTAAAATTGGCAACTATTCCATCCTTAGACGCCTGATTCAACTCCAACCCCCTTTGTCCTCCCATTGAACCATTTGCTTCCGTGTGTTGACCTTTCCCCTGTGTAGTTGCCTGACTGCTAACCCCACAGCCTACATTAATGAGTAAAGAAGGTGTCAATCCTGTACTTACAGTTCCTGCGGCTATAGTATCCTCACCGCTTACAGCTGATTTTTGTTGAGCCTCCGAAGTGTTGATGATACCATCGGTGGAATTATCCACAGCACCTCCCCCAGGTCCAATGCGCTGCTCCCCTCTCTCCTGGGTCTTTCCTCGTCCCGAGAACATTCCCGGAATTACCAGAGGTTTGGTTATTCCAGCGTCCTCCTCCGCACTTGGATGCTGATCCCCTGCTTTCAGTTTCGAGGACGCCGCTTTCGCGCTCCCTGCCACTGCAAGAGAAGCATCTCCCATCTTCCTTCCTCCAGGTGCCCCTCGTGTTGCTGGGGGCCGTGCTGGCTTGTGGCCACCACCGCTCCGTCCCCAGTTGCTCTGTCGGCCCGGCCACGTTGGGGCTTGGAAACCCTTGGCAGCATGATACCTCGTCGCAGATGACAGCCTTGGAAGTCCGCCGCCGTACGTGCTCTTGAAGCCGTCCGGATTAACAGGTACACCACGATACTCGTTTTGACGTACGGGTGTCCCAGTACTCACCTAAGCCTATTTGTCCAACCATATCTGGCCATAGCATGCTTTTTAAAACACTCTATCTCCAGTCATCTTCAAAATTCCCCTTGAGTCAGATGGGTGGTGAATCGCAGCTCTCACACAGCCGCCATCTTGCCGCTTTGACCCTTTTTCTTTACTAAGATGTATCTTGAGTAGACCCCTCTCCCTCTTTGAGATGTTGGCACCTTTTCGATGGCTGATTTTCGCAGAAGGATGGCAACTTCGCGCTTCAATCTTCAAATCTGGTGACACGATGATGGAACCGGAGGGATGGAAGGAGGATAGCATCGAAAACGTAGAGAGTACCCATTCTGCAGCGTAGCGAACACCCACTGGTCCTTTGTGATAGCTCGTCACTCTTCGAGATGATTTGCAATACTTCCCCCCCACTGGAGTGGTGAACGGCGATGGGGGAAGTGGACACTCATTGTTTGGTCTGCGTCTTGGCAGAGGTGTTAGCCTGATGCTGGTTTCCTCTTCCTCTGGAGGAATGTTTGCCTTGATATTGAGATCTTTGTTGCCCTTGCTGATCCTGTTTTTTCTGCCAATGAGGGGTTTGAACCCTCTGTTGGATCACCAATTGTAAGGTCTGAATCTTTTTTGGAACTCCTTCTTTTTCTCTAGACCCACAGCCTTTAGTGTGTCTAGCTCCGTCTTCATCCGGGACATTTTTTTATCTGTGTGTGCCCCAAACAAAGATGAGCCGGAGAAGGGAAGATTTAGGATCTGAGACTGTGCCTCTGTTTTGAGCGCTGTGAGTCGGAGCCAGGAGGTTCTTCTAGCGCATATACCATGCGCATAGGCATGAGCCGAAAGAGTAGCATCATCAGCTGCAGAGTTGATAACTTGGTTAGCCTTCAAGCTGCCTTCATTCAAGATCTCATCAAAGTCCTTACGATCTTCTTGCAGTAAATTTTCTGTGAATCTTTGCAGGGAGTCCCACAGAGACCTGTCATACCCAAGAGAGCTGATGCACTAGATACCTTCCTCATAGAGGCTGATGTGCCGCATACTTTCCTTCCCCATGAATCCTGTGTCTTACTCTCCTTATCTGGTGGAACAGTAAAGGGGGAACCAATTACATGAGTCTTTTTTGTTGCAGCGATTATCACAGAATCCGGTGGGGGGTCAGATTTAACGAAAAGCAGGTCCTCTTCCGGTGAACGATATTTCTTTAAAATCCTAGCCGGCGCGGTCATGAGTGTTGCCGGCGTGAGAAAATGTTCATAACCAGTTCTATTAGTCCCGGGACCAATGGTAGCAGAGGTCTAGATGCTGCTCTTTGGTGTAAGGTTTCACAGATGACAGATGACGAACTCTGTCGAATCGGCGTAGGGATGTGTAGTTTTGCCACCCCTCTGCCAAGCACGTCCTGAAAAGTGCTCACGTCATCCACCGGAGAGACCCTCGACGGTGGGCTGTCAGTAAGAGTAGGTGAGTAGTCTCTGTGTGACGTGTATGTGGAAAAGGAGGAAGGTGTTGGAAATCTGTGCCTTCTCCTCCTGCTTCTGGATCTAGATCTCCTTCTGTGAGAGTGCGCAGGAGTGTGACTGCGACCCCTGGCTCTTGATGGAGTACACTCTCTATCCACTGCCTGTACCAGCCAAGCGAACGGAGGTCTGTTAAGGGGCCTCGAGTAATGCTGTGCCGCCGTGGCTGGAGCTGTGGCCCAGTGATGCAAGGGCCTGTTCCATCTTGTTGATAGACGGATGGAGGGCGATCTTTGTCCTTCTCGACCCTCAGGAGAATGATGAGGAGGAGGGGGGACACTTCTCCGTTACTTGCGCAGGCCTGGGCGGTGAATCTTGGTGTCCTCTGGACACTGGACTGCTGGACGTCGAGATTACAACCTCCGGAGATCTTGACGTTGAACCTCTGTGAGAACTGAGAGAACCTGTTCTCGACGTTGGTGATGGTGATGTAGAGAGGCTTACCAGACGTGAGGCCTCTTTGGACTGGTGCCTCGACGTCGATCTGGAACGTCTCTGGACCGACTGCCTTCTCAACTGTCGTCTTGGTGACAGTGACGCCTGCCTTGACGTTGACTTTCTCTTCTTGGACGGATGACTCAGTCTCACAGTCGACCGGCCTCTCAACGTCGAACGTCTACTTGACACCGGAGGAGTACCGTGGTTTGATGTCGGCCGCCACTGCTCTGAAGATCGGTGCCTCGACGTCGACCTGGAGTGTGCTGCCGTCGACGGAGACTTCTGCTTCGATGCCGGAGATCTTTGCACTGACCTCGATGGAGACTTCTGCCTCGACGCCGTCGACGAAGTCTTGTACCTCAACGTCGAAGATCTTTGGACTGACCCCGAAGGAGACTTCTGCCTCGACGTCGGCGACGGAGTCTTGTGCCTCAACGTCGAAGATCTTTGGACTGACCTTGACGGAGACCTCTGCCTCGGCATCGATCGCCATTAATGTGGCGACGATGGAGATATTCGCCTCGACGTCGATCGCCTAGCCAATGTCGACGGAGATTTGCTCCTCGACGTTGATCTTCGCCTGGTTGATGAAAACGAAGGGCCTTTTACCTTCGTCAACGTTGAGAGCAATGTCCTCGATTTTCCAGAAGAGTGATGTGCCAGCACCACCGTAGTCTTCGACGATGACGATTTCTTCGCCGCCGGCAGCCTCGACGTCGATCCTGATGCCGAAGGAGAACACGTCGGGACCTTGCCTCTCGACGTCGATCGAGTACTCTTTTTCTGCTGCCTCACTGGAGACCTACCTCTTTCAGAGAGGCCATAAAGTCGAATTCTCTCCCTGTCCTTGATGGTCCTTCTCGACAACTTCTTGCAATGATGACAGGAGGCAGAAGAGTGAGAATCAGGGAGGCAAAGAATACACACAGGGTGTGTGTCTGATCTGAGCTTCTTCTTGCCACAGGCAGGGCAAGGGTCGAATAAGGAAGGCATTTGCGACAGAAATAAATCTTTTCTGAAGCAGAAAAAGGTTTCACTCTCACTCTAAGGTTAAAAGACGTTGAATTAAAGCAAAAATTCTTCAAAAAAATCAGGTAATTTTTTACAGAAAGTCAAAAAAAGGAAGAGTTGTGAATCAAGGGTCCTGACTGAAGGAGCCGGAAAGAACAATTGACCTGTCACCCCTGAGGCATGATGGGAAGCTAGGGGTCATGGCTGCCTTAAAGGCACGGTGCCAGTTTTTGTGTGAAAATGCTTTCATTTTCTATGCTATTGGTTAACAATGCAGCCTGTACGCTAACAATGTCTGCTTTATTTTGCAGTTTTCTTCATGAGGTTTACTCATTAAAAACAGAGTTCAAGTGCTATTTGCCCTCTTGTGTTTTTATATACAAATTATGTATTTTGCAAACGCAGTTTGTGTTTATTACATTGTTTAGCCTCCTAGATGGGAGCTGCATTGGTATGAGAAAAAATGATATATGTGTATATATATACAGAGCTGCATATATATGTTTTTCATATATAATTTTTATTATTTCCGGGGTCCCCGCACATGGGTGGGAATATTCAGTGCTTATGACTATTGATGAGGATGCCCTGGAAGAGAAGCCTATTTACGAATCAGAAGCCAGCATTTAGGAAGGACAACGACACAAACCAATGGCAAATATGGGCGGAGAGTGGGCGGGGCTTCTATTCCCTACTCGACTACAGCAGATTGCCAGAGCAGCGCATGCGCGCTGGCTCAGGTTCGAACTAAAAAGGAGACAGACAATGGCTATCGTGGGCTGACACACTGCCCCTTGCTGTATGTGGTCTTGGGCAGAAGCAAAATGTTTAAAAGACTAATAGATTAAGTGGGGTGACTGAAACGGCCTCTGTATGTACATACAAAAGATACATAATAGGTAACTATGTAAGAATACTGCCATCTCGGTGTTCTGGTGAGATCATAAACCCTGAGGCTAAGGTAAATGTCACCAGAGGCCTGAGATGCCAATATTGGACAACAGTACACCTTACCCATTACATTGTTTTTCGTATCAGTACGTTTATCTGGGCCGCTACTTTCAAGAAGCAGTTCTCTATGCTAACTATAGGCACCAGGATGAATTAGGATGCTTAGGGGTTGTTTACTTTCATAAATAAACTGTTGATAAAACAATGGTGATTGTCTGTGGAATTAGCGTTCAGCTATAGTTATGGATTTATTGCCGTTGACATATAAATTGCCAACAATTTGCTGATTTAACCAAAAGGTGCTTCTAGCTATAATGGATTGATTAAAACTGCCAGTGAATATGCGGCATAATTTGCATTCCTGCTGCATAATATAAATACTTTTTCAATTCTATTGAGCTCAAGGAGGAGAGGATTATGCTTCTCTATCTTTACTGCAAAACTTTCAGCAGGCACTAAAAACACAGTGAACACAAACTACATTTCCCATAAATCCATCAGCCAAACAGGGGCCATCAATCCCTATATCAATGACAACTCACGAGGGCTCCTCCTAACTAGTGCAAACAGAATAACAGAACTCCAAACATCCCGAGTCTAACCAGCAAAGACTCCATCAGTCCTTGGAACGTACCAATGCCTGACACAAAGCAGCCATTGTTGAAAAACCTCGAACATAGACAAGAACGTAGCCAACAGGAACCGGACCTCGGATTTTCAGCTCTGAAAATGCTCATCTCTGCTTATGGTCTGAACTGGTCAATAAAAATAAAGGAGTAATCTCCACATACACCACCAACAAATTACACAGGGCAGGTAGAACAACAACATTATATGCTTATACAATAATGCAATAACTTTGACAGGTGGGATAATCCTCGCCTCCGTGTCCTCAACAGAATTGAAAATTCTTAACACGATTCTTGTGGCTCCGATTATGCTTGTTTAAAGCTAATTCACCACCACAGAAGCCACTTTTATAATAGGTTTATAATAATAACTTTTAAAAGTAAGAGTCTGAGGACAAATCAATCACTCACATAATGTCCTCCAAACAAGACCCCAACAGAAAGGATTTAGATGCCATAGAACCTGTACTGATTGCGCACCAAACACAGACACGTCTACCCCAGCCTCCGCCAGCAACCATTAGGTCCAACATACTAACGTGGCAAAGGCCACTGGCCCAAAGGGCCTCTCTCTGCAAAGCAATCAATTATTGCCCCAGAGCCAGGTCACGTCTCATTGAATTGCTTGCCTGCTTATAAGCCTAAAGGCATTTAAGAACACATAACTGTAGAACATTAGGAAAACCAGGGTACGAAATACATGTATACATTTTTTTCTTGTGCATTGAAAGCTGGAAAGAAACTCCTTCCTGTTGGCTGCAGCAGCAAAGAAAGAGGGAGTCCTTGTGGGTTATCCATGAAATAGGGGTTGGTGGCCCCTGATTGGCTGAGGAACCTATGAGAAAAGTAATTTTGTGTTTACTGTGTTTTGACAGGCTGCTCAAAGCTTTGCAGAAAAAACAGAGAAGCATAATCGGAGACTCCAGTCCTGACTTGAAGGAAAACGGGGAAGGCTGTCTCTAAGCCAGAGCAAAAACCAAAGGAAATGATGGACGGAGTGTTGAACATTGCAAGCACTCACCCCCAGTCAACTGATCTGGGTTTAATCCATCACCATTCTTTAGCCCACTCTGCCACCCCAGTTCAGACATGGCCATATGCAAATCAGTCTGACCCTGTGCCTCATGGGAACAGTCCAGCCCGAACTGCTAAGCCATGCCTTCCCTGGACCGGAAACAAGCTTCCTAGGACCGGTTTCTGGCATTTCAGCCGTCTTCAGCCAGGCTTGCTTGAATCCAGTGGCAAAGTGAGCAAGGGACTCACGTCTGAGCATACCCTGCCAACTTATGGCAAACAAAGCGGTACAAAAGGGGGGTGGTGATGGACGGAGCATCAGAACCAATCAAACACTCACACCCAGTCAACAGATCTGGGTTTGATCCATCACCGTTCTTTAGCCCACTCTGCCACCCCAGTTCAGACATGGCCATATGCAAATCAGTCTGACTCTGTGCCTCATGGGAACAATTCAGCCCGAACTGCCAAGCCATGCCTTCCCTGGACCGGAAACAAGCTTCCTAGGACTGGGTGTGAGTGTTTGATTGGTTCTGATGCTCCGTCCATCACCACCCCCCTTTTGTACCGCTTTGTTTGCCATAAGTTGGCAGGGTATGCTCAGACGTGAGTCCCTTGCTCACTTTGCCACTGGATTCAAGCAAGCCTGGCTGAAGACGGCTGAAATGCCAGAAACCGGTCCTAGGAAGCTTGTTTCCGGTCCAGGGAAGGCATGGCTTGGCAGTTCGGGCTGGACTGTTCCCATGAGACACAGGGTCAGACTGATTTGCATATGGCCATGTCTGAACTGGGGTGGCAGAGTGGGCTAAAGAACGGTGATGGATTAAACCCAGATCTGTTGACTGGGTGTGAGTGTTTGATTGGTTCTGATGCTCCGTCCATCACCACCCCCTTTTGTACCGCTTTGTCTCTAAGCCAGACCAAAAGATATCAGGGGGGTGCGAGGTAGAAAATAATTAAATTGGAGCAGAGAGTGGACAAATAATACAGAAGAGAACAGTGCCAAAGAATGTAGAAAATGCATGAGTACGGGACAGAAAGCGACTACTGACATAAAAATGAAGGACGGAATTAACAATGACGTCAGTGAGGGCAGGCATGGAAAAGCAGCTACAAATCTGGGCCGTGAAAAACATAGCCCAGAGCTGGATCACATGCCAAGGGAACTTCACTGTTCAAGGCAACAAAAAAAGGATTGCACACCGCCTGCTACAATGTAAACAAGCATTAGAACTGCAATTGGTCTCGGACAGAAATTGCCACTTTGCAGGTGCCGAACAGAGCATTGCTCCATGAAACGGCCTGAAAGCCTAAAACGATGCTGATAGCCTACAAAACAAAAAGGCAGATCAGGATGACCAGGAGGAACCACGGACGTATTGGGATGGCCAACGTAAGCAAACAATGAGTGAAATCGCCTGAGCGTGACCCAAGCATGCAAAGGTGGGAGAATCAGACCCAATGCACCAATTAAAAAAAACGTATTTCTAAATTGCACAACGAACAAATGGCAATACATGGGCATGCTAAAAGCCAATAGAGAAGATAACAACAGGTCTTGCAGACTGTGCTTGTGCGCTGCCTAGGCTCCACCTAAAAATACAACCAGCGCCACAAACACTACGAGCAGTAAGAAGTAGAAAGCAGACACGGAGAATGTCCAGGCCTCTGAGTGTAAAGAAAGCAGTGTCAATGTTGATTAATGTGTGGTTTATAAAAGACAAATAGGATGCAGTCACAAAATATCATAAGTAATTTCAAGATCTAGAATGTTTGGCCAAGGTTCTGCTTACCAGGTCGGGCATGATCTCTAGAACAGTGAGAATATTTGGATCCTCCAATTTGTTGTGAGACAGGTCCAGCACACTGATACTTGGGCACTCCTTGAGATGCTGCAAATCTTCTAGTGTCTCCAGTTTATTGTGTGCGATCTGGAGGGTGTTCAGGACTGGCAAGCAGGCTAGGAGACAGCAAGCACAAATCAGGGCTTCTATTACTTTATCTGTTTTGAGGCATGCAGTATGACTGGGTTGAAGCATTTGTTTAAAGGACAACCACAATTTCATTGTGGGTGATCAGGACTGTTTTTCATCTGAGAGAAATAATGAATTGTACCACCCATCACACAGTAAATACAGTTTGAAAGGACAAATGATTCAATTTAAACAATCATTCCCTAGTTGTAGAATAACTCCTCACTCTCAAAAACACTTTTAATTACTTCATTTCTCTATAACTTTGCAAACTTTAATGTGCATTTTCTTTTCTGTTTAAACTACAAATAAAATAACAATCCTTTTTCAGTAGGAGGCCACATTTAGAAGGCTAGGCGGTTTTCATACTTTCTACATTCTTTTGGTCCTGTACCCTCCAAAAATTAGTAGAATTGAGGGTACTTTTCTCCACGTCATTGGGGAAACAGTTGTCACTGCATAGTATCAATGGTGGTGCTGTGAACTGAATTCCTAGAGCCTCAAGAAGAATTTCATTCTAACAGAATAATCAAGCTACTACCTTGCCAAATATGACTATCCAAGGGTAGTGAGGGCAACAGGCACAGCTTACTTCAGGAGGTTATAGTAGGCTCTCATCCGACTTAATATGACATTGGTAATATAGTCAATAAACTCAGTGTCTAGCCAGATCTATATCTGTTTAAAAGGAATACATCATTTCATTTAAATATGTTAGTTTAAATTAGGGTATTTACAAAATGAGTTGCCCTAGTGCATTCCTTGAGATCAAGCTATGACCTCCAACACTTTAAGATCATTTACACACTAAGGGCCTCATGTAGGAAGCCAAATACCGGTCGGTAACGGCCGATTTTCGGTAATTATACCGTTACCGACCGGTATTTTGGCCATTGGTATGTAGGGGGACAAACTTTGCTTTCGGAATTTACCGAATCGGTAAAATTACCGATTCGGTAATAATACCGAATCGGTAATGTTACCGAATCGGTAACTTTTCCGAATCGGTAATTTTACCGATTCGGTAAATTCCGAAAGCAAAATCGAGATGTAGGGGGAGTGTGTGTGTGTGTTTAAGAGTCGGTATTTACCACCAACTTATAGTTGGTGGTAAATAATGAATGTATGTGTAAATGCATTTTTACGCGCGTAGCAGTGTGCAATGTGGCATACATACATGCCCTTAGGGCATGTATGTGTGCCACATGTGCACACATGGCCGAATCAGGGGTGCAACAGGGTGTCAATGTGACACCCTGCCACCCTTGTATGTGTTCCCCCCATTACCGAATCGGTATTTACCGATTCGGTAATGAGGCATACCTTCCCATCAATGGGAAGGTATGCCTCATTACCGAATCGGTAAATACCGATTCGGTAATTACCGACTAGTAACGATTCGGTAAAAAATACCGACTCATTACCTACATACCAGTTACCACTTCTAAAATACCGATTCGGTATCGTTCGGTATTTTAGAAGTGGTAACTGGTATGCTACCTACATGAGGCCCTAAGTGCTTAAAATCTTTATTACTTGTTGTAAATGTTATCCAAAGGGGAAAGGTGTGGCTGTCCTCATGAGACTTTGTGAGCTTGGGTCTTACTACAGTTTTTATTTACCTTGCCAGCCAATGGGGAGAGGTGCTGGACAGACAGTTATAATGTGTCAAGCTTGCTATGTGTAGCAAATCCGCTTTACCTGCATTTTCACAACAGATTTTTCACATTTTCCTGGACCATATTTTTCTGGCTGCTACATTCTATGCACTTAATCAGTGCTAAACAAGAATGAAGTGTCTGTGCTTCCCCACTAAATCATGTGCTGTACATTGGAACTCCATATATGATATATTTATCTTCCCTGTAAGTCCATTGTAAGTGGTGCCTAAAGTGTGCCAATAACTGGGAAGTTAAACACAATATGTGGACTAAGGTGTTTATTTACACCACCCACAGATATGACAAAAATATGTGTCTTCCATGAGCACCATTGTTCTCTTGCTAGGCTGCAGTTTAAAAACACTGCTGATACATGTCAGCGAAAAATGCATTGGCCAAGTAGGAAAAGACTATTTTTATAAATAGGCTTTCCTGTTTTCACTTTCTACTTTTGGTAAATTCTGGTGGTTTTTTTTCAGTATTTTCCAGTGAATTCAACAAGTTAAAAAAACAGTGGTTATCAGTGGTTACACATTTTCTCACCATTAAAAAAAACAGAAACAGTGCTTTTCCGGTGTTTATGAAACGTCTTGCTTTTATCATTGCTTACCTTCTGCACTGATAGTGCATGGCATATGGACAATATACGTACAGTGCATATGAGGTCCAAATACTTTTTTACAAATCAAACCTATTGCAGGACACCATATAATTCTTATTCAGTGAGTCTTTGGTCATGCGGCCATCTCTTTCCTTCCCATGTAAACTTGTATCTATGAAAAGGCCCTCTCAACATTGACACTTGAGTCGGGCAATCTCAAAACAGCCAGTACAGAAATTTCTAACTCTGGCCACTGACATAGCTTTCCATGCCAATACTAGTGCACCTGAAGATTGTAATTCTCTGGGACAGGTTCTACAAAATGTGTGTTGAACTGGACGAATATCCCCTTATTGAATTGGTCAAAATTGAAGCAGTATTTTTCAAAGTCTGGAGAAACTTTCCCTTTACGGAAGGTATCTACAACTTGTGCAGAGTACCACAGTGAGGCTCCATTAACTTCAAATGCAATGGTCAGTGAAGGGACTTTTCTATGCATCATTGCAAGCAATTTCTCACGCATTTTAAAATAATATTTCCTGAATTGCTCATCAACACGTTTTTGCTTACCAAGTGGCAAGCATTCTACCAAGGAACATGCTGTAGTGCCAAAGTCACTAAAAGTGTAGTTCAGCCTACTCTCACTGAGATGTTTCACATCTACGCCAATGACTCTGAACATTTGGTAGACTCTAGTTTTTTTATGTCAACTACAGCAGTCATGTTTCCTGTAAAAATCTAAGAATGCAGTAGAGTGTACTTTTTTCACATTACTATCAATATGCAATTGAAGATCCTCACGTTTCTTACCTTTGGCGTCATCACTAAGAGGAAATCCTGTAAACAGTCGCCACATGGATAATATAGCATTCACGGCCTCTAGGACTGAGAACTACCAGCTAAATGACACATTTGGGAATACTGGAATGGACTACAAAGTCAATAGCATTCTTCATTAACTGTGAAGATTGTAAAGATGCGTTCAGCATACCAACAAGAAGCGGCAAGGATCTCTTACAGGGAAGCACTTCAGCTCAGGTATCGACTTTGACAGGTCATCACACAACTTTTTCATATACTTTGCTGAATCACTGCATATACAATTTCACTCCAATCTTTGTTGAACTTAGTAAGAACTTTTTGCACCAGCTTTCCAAGTGTCACCGCATTCCATGTTTTCCAAAGGTCAGTTGTTATGTTTTCACCACTTTCCCAGATGCTTGGTGGCAGCACTCTTTTCACATATACCTGTCACTACACCTTGCACTGAATGTTTAAAGCCTGGGATATTTAGCAATTCACCTACTACCAATCATGACTCATTAGAAAAGAAGAATGATGTATCAAAGGGTTTCACCCATTCTCTGTCTTTGGGTAAATGTGATGATACATATTGGGAAAGATTCTTATGAAACCAGCCATTTTACCTATCAGTGAAATAAATAATCAAACATAGCCAAACGATAAAATAAGTAAATAAGACCTAAAACATGCTTCTAAACCCTGCATCTTTAGACCAAAGACCATAACACTGAAAAAAGTAGAAGGAAGAAGAAACATTATTTTAGTGACATCCCTAAACCACAAACCTCAAGCAGAATAATGTTAGCCCAGTCTGTCTTGCTGCTACCTTGAATAACAAAGTTACATGAAATTGGCCTCTTCGGGAACAAATAAAAAAGGTTCTTTCACTCTCCTTTTCCTTTCTTTGAATGGCATTTAGTTTATGGTTGTGCAGGTGCATTTTCAGTGTTCATATGTTTACACTGGTGAGGACTATCTCCCTTTCAGTGGGGTTTTATCAGGTATTATCGGTTTAAACCTAAAACAGTATAGCATATTTATGAATTGATGTCATCCCTCAACTCTGCATTGTAAACCGACAGGTCAGGGTGCTAATGTAAAAAAATAAGGCACACTACATATTGGGGTGAATGTGCCTGAACAGTATAATTCACAGTGCAATAAAACCCAACAGCTATTTTACTTTGTAGGCTTTGCCTAGGTGGGATTAAATGTTTATTCTCCATTTAGGAAAGGACTAGAAAAATGCTTCAAAGTTATTTCCTGCTTAGTTTTTAAAATTTGAATTAATGACTAAATCAGATGTTTGCACTTTATCTTAGGTAGAAAAGAAACTTTGTAAACATGTATTTTGGCCTTACTGAGCCAAACAATTACTTAAAAACAGTTCTGCCACTATCCATATCATCAGAGCTGAAACACATATTCTTGGCTGAGAGAGTTAAGTACCATGGCTCAGAGAACAAGGGCCTGCCTCTGAGCACAGGAAAGACCAATGGATGTTAACTACTGACAATTTAGCAGGGATTAGCTATACGGGAGTGGACATGAGCAGATGGCAGAGCAAAGGCCAGCTTTAGCGCTGCCTCTTTTGACTTGGAGTTGCCTGGGAGGGATTTTCCTATTAATTTCTGGACTCTCCTAAACAGTCAGACACCAGCTACAGTAAAAGGAAAAAAACAGATTTGACCCAGGCACCTAGGAGAGTGGCCAAGAAACTGAGGAAATATCTGCCTGGTTGCAGATGGATCCTGTCATGTTGAACAAGTGATCCAAGGTAATTATACTGTAAAGCAAAAAGGAAGTGCTGCAAAAGGAGGAAGTGGGACTGCGAGAAGATAGTTAAGGTTGGAAAGTACATTGTCTCACTTAAAGGCTAGTGCACAGGATAAATACGATACCACATCCACCACCTTCTCATAACATTCCCGGGCCTGGGAAGACATCATCTGAAGAACACTCTGCTCGAAGAACAATTCGGACTTCAGACTAATCATGGAAGAAGACTCACACAAGGACTCAATGACTTCTGAAGTCTATTGGCACCAGGGGCTGGACCTGCACTCCAAAGGTCAAGTGGTTGCCTCCTATTTATCTGCTTCATGGACATAAAAAGTAGAAGTATTCCTGACTCCAAGAGGGCCCAGTTGACTAAAGAGAACTAGACCTTGCACGCGAACTGGCTGGAGTGTGAGACCTGGTGACCACTAATGTGCCCTGAGGAGTTAGGGGATGCATGACTAACCAGAAGAAGTTTTCACAAGAGTTGCAAACTAAGTCTGAAGGTAAAGCTTTTGACTAAGACAACCCTCTTGGTGTATCGATCCTCCGCTCAATAGCTGTCATCGAAATAGAGCCTACCACAAACTGTTGCTTTTCAATAATGCTTGAGATTTTGTTGGATCTTTCTGCTTTAATACTTTTAAAATACATACCTACTGTTCCACTTACCCTAATTATATGACATCCGCATCTTTTTGCTCTTTAAATTTTCTCTATTTTCAAAATTGGTTTGGGAATTTTATTGTGTTTTATTTCATACTTTAAAATTGTTGGTACTCCTTAAACTTAGCACGTACTTCTCTGGAGACTCCTGCGCTACTTGTGTCATAGTTACCAGGGCTTGAGCAGAGGTCCTCTCAGAATTTTGTTTTGACCTAACCAGAGTTGTTTATCAAGCCGGCAGGGGTCCCCCCTCCCAAATTAAAAACCCCATGCTGAATACTACAAAATGTATCTTATGCCCACATTTCGCAATTGGCTTTGATTAAGGATTGGACAGCTACAAGATTTTGAGGTCCTGTGTTGGAAAAACTTAAACATCCATCACTCCTACCTAAACTGGAACACAAGTTCCAAAACAAGATCTTGGGTGATGTTGAAATGCCCCGGGCCAGCACACAATATTTTGGTGCCAAGTAAACAGTCTGCCAGTGAACCTTCATTCAGGAATCTTTAAGAATTGAAAAGGTAAGGAGCAGAATATATGACCTCTTATGTGTTACTATGCCAAGTCGCATATTCAAATACTAACACAGGCTAGCACCCATTTCTACACTCACAAAGGGTTCCAAACATCAAAACCCTGAATCTTGGAACTGGCCTGTGAAACACAAGGTTTACAGTTATCAGAGTGACTCTGGGGTTGGAGGCTCCACGTGGTTTGCCAGCTGTGAGTGAGGGTCCACCCACAACTTAAAATTTCAATATCTTCAGAATTATAAAGTTGAGGAACAGAATTCTAATGGTCTTACAATTAGGGAACCAGCCTCCTTTGCTGTGAAGAGGAAATTCCTGTGTGTCTCTCTGCAGCTGGAAACAGGCAGAGGAATTATCTTGCAATGCTAGAGATGGCAACTCAGTTCCTCAATAATTTGGTCTTGCAGTTACTTCTTAGCCTAACAGAGTCAGCTGGGCATTTCCCTGGATCCTCCTATTCTGAGGCCTATTGGTTGCCATGCCAACCAGTAAAGCTTCTACTTCTGTCCGGTCACAGTGTACAGTGCTAAAGACCTTGGTCTGTTACTGGATTCGAAGAAAAGAGTAACCAATTAGGCCCTGTTTCTGGCAGACATCTAACAGGGTTGGGTTAAAAAAGTGCTTTTGCAAAGTGCAGATGAAGAGCAACTATTGGCTATATGGAGGTTTTAGTGGGTATCCTTCCTTGGGGACACCAGATAGAAAACTGCAAGTTAAAGGCAACCTATCTTTAAATATGGCACTCTCTATTAATAAGGGCAAGGTGCTTTACTCTCAGCCTTTACAGAACAGGTAAAAGATAGGGCGGGCAGATGGTACAGCTGGTCAAAAAATATAGAATAAACTTTGACTGATTCTAGGCAAGCTTAGATAGGTTCCTTAGCCGCTTAGGCAAAATGCAGGAGAACAAATGAAGGAGTGAGGGGAGGACAGTGGTTATGGTAAACAGAAACTGACTTGGCTTGGCAGAATGCATGTTCCCCAAGAACCCCAAGTACTTGAGAATCTCAGTGCGAGGTCCAAGGAACACTGTACATACAGGTAGTCACAGTCAAATCAAAATGAAAACATTCTGAAAGACAGCCACCATTTTGTCCAGACCGTCAACAATGCACTCAATGGACAAAATTAATTCTGCACATAATCTACCAGCATACCACAGATGTGAAACATGCTACAAACCTGCAATACAAGTCATGGCAGGAAGACATCAACAGTTTTGAGGACTTCAAGGAGATTCTGGAAGACCCACTCTCTACTAGAGGCTCAGATGAAATACCATCTCTCCTGAATGCAATTCAGCTAGTATTTACATTCCAGCCTCACAACAGCCTATTGAGAGAGGTCAGTAGCCCTTTGACAAGGTGTTGTGGTATGCTCTAAAGGTACTTACTAATCAGCAGACCCTAGAACTATGTGTCATGGTGGGTAAAAAAATGATGGACTGGGATGCAGCCCTGTGCAATTACCAGTGCCTGAGATTAATTCAAGCATTCCACCCTTCACTTTTTTTATACTTCAGTGTGACTTCCTAAAATCAAACTGATATGCACAGACATGAGCCCCATGCTCACTGAGCCACTGGAACCAAGCTGCACCCTACTGATGAGGCCCAACTAGTCTGAAACCGAGGACGTATATGTTTTCTAGTTGAGAGGGGACCTGGCTTGGATATTTAGGCTAGACTGTTCCTATTGGGGCAGCAGGATCAAGGTTATTTAAATATGGTTGTTGGCAGGGTGGCCAAAAAAAAAAACGATGGATGGGATGCAACCTGAGTAATTACCATTGACAGAGATTGATTTAAGCATTTCACTTGTAACTTTTTTTAATACATTATAACTGTATACACAGGGCATGTGGAAAACGCCGAACAGTGGCAGAGTGGACCAGCTTTACTAGCCATGTAAGAACAGTTTTCCAAACAGTAACATCTTCAACTAATTTTTCCAGTGGCTCTGGAGGGCAACTCACAAATCGAGAGAATAATGTTTACAGGGAAGATACTTCTCCTTCGCCAGCAAAGGATGCCCCTTTGATTTGTAAACTGTAGACTACATTTCATAGCAAATATTTTCCGAAGGGAGAGGGAATAACAAGGGCGTTTACAATAAATTATTTACAAGGAACACTCAACCCACTTAAATACTAGTTCCATCCATCCAAATCCAAGCACAAATTCATGGAATTTATGGACATCCAAGCTACTACTCTTAATAAAATACCATGCCACCTTCATTTGTCTGTCCCTGATTACTCCTTTAGTTGAGCTGATGACAGTCAGGTACAGGAACAGCATGCATCTTTGATCCCCTTTTGTAGGTGCTCCAGGCTGGAGACAATCACAGTCCTAGACAGGGCTTCAACTACAATGATCAGCGTGGGCCCAACTGGGGCTGCACCTTACCTGGTTCTATTGAAGCTACAACTGCTGTGACCACCATCGGCCTGACTTTGGCTGCAATTGTCCTCAGACCTGGTGAGGCTGCAACCCTTTGAGACCGTCCCCGCCAGCTCTACTCCAGTGCCTGCCCCATGAGCTCCACAGACTGCTGTTCGGTGGGCGTGCTGTCAGATGCGGCCTGCACCACACTTCCTTGGCCAAACAGACTTAGTGCTGGCCACGACCCCCTCCGGAAACAAGCAGGAGCGCCACCAGATAACAAAAAGGCAAACAAGGACTCAAATATGCCACTGTTGCAAAGGGGGTAAGACTTAAATACTGAGTGTGCATTTAATTGTGAGCCAGAGAGTTGCACCTGTACTTGATTCATGATATATTCTGATTTCCCAAGGGTAGGGGACTACCTGTGAGGAATAATCTCACCTAGGGGTGCATGTATGGTCATTGTAATTGTGCAGTATTTAATACAAATGTGTGATCAAAGTACTTTGTTTCTTTGAAAAGGGCTGGACATAGGATATGTTCTATCTGTTGGTTGATTGTTGAGTGCTGAGTACCCAACACTAAGCCACGGAAGCCTGTGTTTGCTCTTCCTCGATATCCTGGGTGTCAAGTAGGGTGTTAGGCTTGGCCTAGTTGACAAAGACATAGCAGGCAGACCCCAGGACATATGTGGGAATCAAACTCAACCCTATGGTAAAGGCCCAGTAATGCCTTCCAGCCATGTGCTCCCACACCCCCCAAAGAGGTCTGATAACAGTCACCTCTGCTTTTCTCCGCTAGAGGATGCTCTAAAGTGCTTTCAGAAAAAATCAACACACTGGAAATATTCAGGTACAATTTTAACACCCTTTTCACATCAAGTGTAAGTGCTCCTGTTCATCAGGAAGGAATTTTATGGCTTTGATGGGCACTATTCCTGCTTTCTTTTCTAGGTTACTGCACTGTATAAGTAGTGCCAAATGCACTGTATATAGTAAATTAGCTATCAATAAAAAGAGGAACGAATGTGGCCTATTTGGGCATGTTTTCTCCCATTGTGACTGATTGGTAACATTCCTTGAAATGTTGTGTTCCAAGATAATATAATAATATAATAATAATATAAATCATTTTATATATAAATATATATACATTTTTTTTCCCAAAGGCCCAAAGCTTTTCAAAGGCGCACTCGACAGGTGAATTAATTGCAGTAGGTATCCGGAGTGAATGTTGACCCATTTCGCCGCATCTCCTGTGCTGCTTCATGGGCGTTAGGCACAGTTCCTGTCATGCAGCCTCGCATTTCAATTTGCGCAATGGTGCAGCCTTCCACGGTCAGGACGGCCGTGTTGTCAATTTTCCTCCAAAGGCCCAAAGCTTTTCAAAGGCGCACTCGACAGTGGAAGGCTGCACCATCGTGCAAATTGAAATGCGAGGCTGCGTGGCAGGAACTGTGCCTAACGCCCGTGAAGCAGCACAGGAGATGTGGCGAAATTGGTCAACATTCATTCCGGATACCTACTGAAGGAGAGAAATGCTTTTTAATTAAGGATGTACCAGAACCTACTTAGGGAATAATAATGCTCCACAAATGGACTACATGTCCCATCATGCCTGAAACAACGTTCGTACTACACGTGAACCCAATTAGGGTAATGCATGGTTACAAAAAGTGAAAGGGGAGCTCTCTGTGTACATTCTAAGCTGCCCAAGATGAAGAGGCTTGTTGCCTCGAAAAGCGTCGGCAAAGGACATCAAATAAAATATTTACACTGGAATTAATTCTGGCCGCCTTGTGCAATTAATTCACCTGTCGAGTGCGTCTTTGAAAAGCTTTGGGCCTTTGGAGGAAAATTGGCAACACAGCCATCCTGACCGTGGAAGGCTGCACCATCGCGCAAATTGAAATGCGAGGCTGCGTACAAAAAGTGAAAGGGGAGCTCTCTGTGTACATTCTAAGCTGAAAAACCAAAACAGTTCAAAGCAAGGGGGTCCTAGGGAATTTTTACAGACCACAGCAAGATTTATTCCCCATACAATATGTCAAAAAACAGTACGAAATCTTGGGGTCTATGTACAAAACGTTACGATTGTGTAACAAAGCACTACTAAGGCTTGATAAACCTACCAGCACAAAATTGGTGCTGGTAGGTTTATCAAGCCTTAGTAGTGCTTTGTCACACCATCGTAACGTTTTGTACATAGACCCCAAGATTTCATACTGTTTTTTTACATTCTAAGCTGCCCAAGACGAAGAGGCTTGTTGCCTCGAAACGCGACGGCGAAGGACATCAAATAAAATATTTACACTGAATGAATGCTGGCCGCCTTGTGCAATTAATTCACCTGTCGAGTGCGCCTTTGAAAAGCTTTGGGCCTTTGGAGGAAAAATATATATATATATATATATATATAAATATATATATATATATATATATATATATATTCACTGAAAAAACCATAGGTTTCACACATGTTATAGTTAGCTGGACATTTTACTGATAAAAAACCAATGAAATTCCCCCGTTATAGTTAGTTCAGCTAACTATAACTCGCGCGCCCGCAATGATGTCATGAGTGATGTCACAGACCATGTC
This sequence comes from Triturus cristatus, assembly GCF_964204655.1. Classification (NCBI taxonomy): domain Eukaryota; kingdom Metazoa; phylum Chordata; class Amphibia; order Caudata; family Salamandridae; genus Triturus; species Triturus cristatus. Next base: position 537,935,539 of record NC_140595.1, read on the forward strand.
ATGAGTGATGTAATATGTGACGTCATCAGCAGTGGATTGCGTGCGCGCGAGTTATAGTTAGCTGAACTAACTATAACGGGGGAATTTCATTGGTTTTTTACGAGTGAAATGTCCAGCTAACTATAACATGTGTGAAACCTATGGTTTTTTAAGTGAATTTGCAAGGTTTTTTAAATGCTAATTTATGAATGTATTATTATATTTTTTAAATATTTATTTTACAATAAGCTACCTATATATATAGTTATAGATTAACTTTATCCTGTAATATGGAATGGCTCCGTTTTTTTATTTTTATTTTGTATAGAGTTGAACAGCATAGTTAATATCTTCTATAAACTGTGTTTATAAGTGTTTTTGACCATGCGCGCACGGGGCGCGCACGGTGCACGCATGCGTATGTGCTCCGTGTGCGCATTCGTACGTGCTCCGTGTGCGCATGTGTACGTGCTCCACATGCGCATGCGTACGTCGTGCGTGCTCCGTACGCGCGTACTCCTTACGCGCATGCGCGCGTGCTCCGTACGCGCATGCGTGCGTGCTCCGTGCGCGTACGCGCATGCGCACGTGCTCCGTACGCGCATGCGTGCATGCTTCGTGCGCGTACGCGCATGCACGCGTGCTCCGTAAGCGCTTGCGTGCGTGCTCCGTGCGCGCACCGTGCGCGCACAGCAAGTCATGTGATTTAGAAACAACACTTTTCATTGGTTTATAGTAGTTTCAGGTCATGTGATTAAGAAACAACACTTTTCATTGGTTTATAGTAGTTTCAGTTCCAGAAACTTCCAACACCACACCCACTCCCCTCATTATTACTTCTGATTCCCTGGGAGAAGGAGCTGAGCAGCTTTTCCAGTACTCCAGTCCTTGAGAATGGCAGAGCAGCAGTCATCTTCTGGGAGTGAGCAGGAGACCCTTGTGCCGCAGAGACAGAGGAAACAGAGAAACTCTTTTATATGGCAATTTTTCACTTTTCCAGAGGGGCAGAAGAAGGTGAATGCTCCAAAAGTCACCTGCACTATTTGTAATGGTGTCTTATCAAGAGGAGATCCTAAAAAGAAATACTCTTTTAGTATCTTCACTATGATCAGGCACGTTAGAGATGTGCATCCTGTGGCTTATGCTCGAGCTGCTAGAGAAAACCCTCCAGCAGCTCAGCCGAGCACATCCGCAGCAGCTCAGCCGAGCACATCATCGGCAGCTCAGCCGAGCACTTCATCTGCGGCGGCAGCTTCACCTGCTTCTGTTCCTCGGGATATACACCCTCTGTTTAAGAGGGTGCATATACGGTGCAATGCGTGCAATGCTCTTCTCTCCTATGGAGACACCAGCATTCCCCTAATAGAGAGCAAGATACAGCAGCACACGTGCGGCACCCTATAATGTCATTTTTCTGTTCCTCTGTTCCTCAATTAACACAACGGCTCTTTTTAGAGCCACCTAACATCTTAACACTTAAATAAAGGAGGTAATTTTAATAATTTGACTGCGGTTGTTCTAGGTGGTGGACTTCCTTTCAAATAGCAATTTGGCCTTAAAACACCATGGCAACTATCTTTTGGGGACTCTGGGTTTAATCAAAGCTTACTGAGACCATGGCAACACCACATCAGATCACTCAGCCACCACCATTCCTAAGTTAGCCAGGTAAACCAGTAATGATGTGGTCTGAATGGTTCAGGCTGTTTGAGAACCATTTGGTGGCTATTGATGCCATAGATATGCTACTGCTCGTAATTTTGCCATGCTATTTGGGGTCTGAGGCAAGCAGCTCAGCGCATTTTTGATAGTCTCCCACCGACACCTCCTCCTCAAGGTAAGTCTAGTGATAGGCAATGGAATGTGTATTTGGTTTGGAGGTGATTATGAGACTAAAGAAACACTTTTAAGAGCCCCTAACATCATGTTGGTGCGCCATAATTTCTATAAATGTAAGAAAATGGAGGACGAAAAGGTTGAGGAGTACATTTCAGTGTTAAGGGTATTGGCAACTACATGTGGTTTTGGGCCCTTATCGGATGACTACATTAGAGATTAATTGGTATTTAACTGTGTATCGCGAAAAATTTAAGAAAGATTACTGAGTTGCAAAAATCCATCACTATCTGAAGTCATTGGCTTGACATTAAGTATTAAAAGGTCGTCAATCTCGACCAAAGCCATACAGGCAGATACCTTCTTGGGTATCAATGTGGTTTCTTCGGCGGATGCAGATCAGGAGGAAGCACTATGTATGGTTAGCACAAATGAAAAACCATCAAAGTTTACGTCAAAAAGGATCCACTTTTTGTGACGAGTATGGGTCAAAGAGTCATTTGAGCAATTACATAGGGTGTCCATCTGTAAACAAGGTTAGCTTAAGGTGTAGCAAGTTGGGGCATTTTCTGAAGGTTGGCAGGAAACTTAAGAAAACAGTAAGAGTTGGCAGTGTGGATGTAGACATCGATACATGTTCAGATTCCCTCAACAATGTGGGTCTAACACTGGATTGTGACGATGGGTCCAGAGTGGTTAAAGGCCCATTATGTTCTGCTACCATTGATATCAATGTTTTACAGGTCATGGCTGATTCAGGATCACCTATAACTATCCGAAGAGATACTACCTTTGACGAAAATTGGGGAAAGGATTTTACTTTATGTCAGGCGGATGTGAACCCCAAGGCATTTGGAGAGAAAGACATTGAAATGATTGGGTATTTTTTAGCCAATGTACAATGTTTGGGCAGAGAAACTCACACAAAGTGTATGTGGCTGTGAAAGGAAAGAATATAATTGGTTTGAAAGATGTAGCGTTAATGGGTCTGTATCTGGTTCCTGGGGATGAGAATCCGATAAGAGTACGGAATTTGTCAGTTTGCGGTGTGGATGAAGCGGAAGGTTCTATTAAAAAGATGTTATTAGATTTTCAGTCTGCGTTCAGTGAGCAGGTGTGGACAATCAAATAGGATTGTTCCCTAATGTTCAACCAGTAGCACACAAAGTATCTGTGGTGCCTATGAGTGTCAGGGAAGAATTGAAGATCACTCTACAAAGTTTGCGCTCTCAGGGAATAATCCAGGACACGGATTCGTCACAGAGGGTGGCACCTATAGCTGTTGCATGGAAAAAGTCAGGAGATTAGATTTTGGGCTGATTTATGTGCCTTGAATAAAAATATTATTATAGACTGCCCCCCACTGCCTAGAATTCATGAGCCATTGGCGAATCTTGGGGGAGCTAAGTGGTTTTCCCTAATTGACTTAAGGTTGGCTTATCAAAAGGTATCATTGACGACTGAATCTCAGGAATTGACGAGGTTTGTGACCCCCTTTGGTGCTTATAAGTTTCTGAGACTTCCGTTTGGTCTGGCTTCAGCGGCCAGCATTTTCCAGAAACTTATGGACACGTTATTTAAGGGCACCAAGGGGGTAAAAGCATGTCTGGATGATATCCTGATACATGCACAGACCTTGGAAGAACATAATAAGATTTTGAAGGAGGTAGTGTCCATTTTAAAAGAACGGGAAATGAATGTAAGGGCAGACAAATGCAAGTTTGCTGTGAGGGAGTTGGAATACTTGGGACACATCGTATAGTATGCTGGCATAAAGAAGAAGTTCTCAGTGATTAGAGCAATTAGTGGTACTAAGGCACCCAAGGATAAGGATACTCTCCGCTTGCTTCTGGGATTGGCAGAGTATTTTGCCAGATTTGTGCCTAATTATGTTCAAACAGTTAAACCATCACGTACATTACTAAGGAAGGGTCAAGTATTTAAATGGTCAGACGAGCTATAAAATGTGTTTGGAAAGGTGAAGGATTTAATCATAACTGCTCAGGAACTATATGCATTTCGTGAGGACTGCACATCACTTATAACTGTGGATGCTAGCGTACACGGCCTGGTGCAGTGCCCAGTCAGAGGGTGGATGAGTGAGAGCAGACTGTGGCGTTTGAGTCAGGGTCCCTGAAGCAGTGTAGATGCCAATATAGTTTGATTGAGCGAGAGGGACTTGCTTGTGTATAGGCAGTGCAAAAGTTAAAAATGTACATTTGAGGTCACAGGTTTGAGTTATATACAGACCACAAGCCACTAGTTTATATTTTTAGAAGAGTGATCAGCAATAACATGTCAGCCAGGCTCACAAGATTGGTGTCTAAACTACAAGAATATGAGATCAGGCATATTTCGGGAGGAAACAATTTCAAGGCGGATTGTTTGTCCAGAACGCTCATGGAAAAGGATAATTAAGAAGATCCACAAGGGGATGACGTTGAGTGTGTGGCAATGGTGGATGCAGTAGCAGTGTATGAGTCTGTTATAATGGAAAAGGATTGGAGGGAGGCTGGCAGAAAAGATCCTGAGAAGAAAGAGAAAGTGAATTGTAGATAAAAAGGTGGCACTCGGTATGGTGAGTATTTTAAGATGGCTCCTAAAAGCCATCAGAGGGGGGATTGATGGAGCAGAATTTCGTGAAAAGAAACCTGCTCAATCGAACACCCCTATAATACATATTAACAGTAAGTAGTGTTAGAACAACTAATGTGCACATTTACACTACACGCAGGAAGCTTGCTTTGCAATATGCATGCACTAACCCTGAATAATACGTAAATAACCAGAAAGGTAATAATACTACGTTTAGAACGAGTTAAAAAGGTGTGCATGGCAAGACCACATGTGTATTTAGTAAAATGCATGGTGTGCGTTGCTTTATCCTAGTAAATAATGCAGCTTTTCTGCTTGTGCTATGCTAGGATAACCGTTAATAATGAAGTAGAGCTAAAGTGGGTGGTAAACAGTGAGAATTTGTATTATTGTTTCATTAATCAATGTCTATTTCCTATTCTTTTAGTAATGGACGAATCTTCCATGTTTTAAAATTGTCCAAACTAGAGGCCGGTGGATTTGTATGCGAGCAAGGATCATGTGACCACGTGACTGAACTGCCGTGCAAAGCTGAAAAAGCCTGACCTGGTGAAGGACAAAGATGTTGACTGCCAGCCAAAACCAGTATCATCATGTGAAACAGAACCAGTAGTCGCTGAATTTAATAAATTGTATACAAATTTGCAACATGTGTACTCATGAGAGAGAAGCCTTATTGATGACTATGGATAAAGGTTTTGAACAATGGTATAGTCAAAAGAAGAATGATTTCATAAAGGGGTGACATCCCACCCCTAGAAACCAACCAATCCTGTGCTTAGAAAATATGAAGTTAGCAACTATTATTGGGTGGATACGTATTTTTAAGGTATAAGAATAGGTGCTTTGGGGTGTGGTCTAGAATGCTGTCGGGAGAGAGATCGCATAAGCTGAGGTGTCCGAGAGAGGGATTCAGTGCTGTTCGTCGGGTTGATGAGGGGCCTAGCTGTTCCTGTCCTGTCCCTGTCGTGGTTCACGAGTCTTTGATCCCTGGCTCTCAGTTTGGGGTCCCTCACTACTGCCTAGGCCTGGGTGGTGGTTTTCCCCTTTACAGATCCATTGGGTTTGTATAATTTAACATTGCAGAAGATATTTACAATAATTGCATTTTCTCTGTGCTTTTGTCTCTTCCTCTATCCCTCCGAAAATTGCTGGTTAAAGTCTATATATATGTTATATGCATCTAATGTCTCTTCATCTATCCACACTCTGCAACGTATATTTGAGATGTTATTTCTGTTATTGCTATGGTTAGTTTTGTTACTCTCTCATGAGGTTTCCAGTATTTGAGTGTATAAAGTTTGCTTTGAGCATTTAAATATTACTAGATAAAATTACTAAAAATCACCGAGAGTAAGTGGTTCTTTTAGTGAATTATTGATTATTAATGTTCTTAGAATTTCCATTGCCATCAACTCTTCAGCTAATTGGTTCATCGACCAATTAGATGAAAAGTCGGTTAACGTATGTTAAATATACATGAATTACAAGATGTTTAAATATAAATATGAGAAATAAAGAAGGTTGGAAAAGGATACGCAAACTTGACCCCAGTGCATCAGGGATTTGGGTGAATGTGTATGGGCCAAAGTAGTATGAAGATATTGAGTATTTATCCCTGATCAATTTATTGGGTTCGCACTGGATCAAGTACATCACCCATAAGTGACCAGAGTCAAGATGCTTAAGTGGGGATTTGAACATTTCTGCACAGATAGCAGAGGAGTTATTTGTGGAAAACGACTTGGTAATGAGGGGTGATCGAATGATTCCACCTGCTGATTTACATGGTACAATCGTAAGGGAAGCACCTCAAGGACATCTAGGTGCGACAAAGACTAGTATGAAAGTGAAGCAGCACTATTGGTGGCCTGCAATTGATAGTCAGGTTAAAATGTTGAGATACGAATACTACCAGTGAGTTCCTGAAAAAAATGTTTTTAACTGAAAGTGCTCTAAGGTTATAGTCAAGGATAACGGGACACATTTTGAGTCGGAAAAGATGTGTAAATTCATGAGTACACAGGACATAAAACACATCAAAGCGCCATTATACTCGACTAGTTCGAATGGTTTGGTGGAGCGTGGTAACAAAGTGATGAAGGAGGGTATACAGACTCCTATCGCGTCAAGTTTGGATGAGAGTGAGTTAATTGAACAGAAGGTGTGGAATTATAATACAGTGTCACACTGCGCAATGGGGGGTTACTCCGTTTGTTTTGTTAAGGTGCAGGGAAGTACATACATCTTTATTCCTGTCATGGTTGGGTGAAATGAAAACTGTGAATGTAAACGATAAGTTGAGTACTAAGAATATATTGTCTAAGGTGGTTGCAAAACAAATCACTATGAAAAATTATTTCGACAAGAAGTGTTACCTTGTGGGCAAGGACGTGTCTGTGGGTGACTGGGATTTAATTAAGAAACCCCTCAAAATGAGGAAAGAGGAATCTAAGTTTTTCAGTCCAGCACAAGTCAGTAAAGTCAGCAAAGGGGCGGCATTTGTTGTCAGTAAAGGTTGGTGGTACAAGAGATAACTTGTGAAGGTGACAACAGAACAGGCTAACTCTATACAGCAGAAGAGGTGTGGTTTGGAGGATCAAGATTGGGCACATTGGCTACAGTCTGAAGCGGGAGTAGGATTGGGGTAGAAAGTGTCGTGGAGGACTTGGAAGGATTAGTTACTTACCTGTAATCCTAGTTCTCATCCAGGGGTATACTCATCAAAGTCATAATCTATGAATAATCCCCACCCATGTGCGGGATCCCGGAGCATATAGAAAATACATATATATACATATATATATATACATATGTGAAAACATATACATGCAGCCTAAAAATGTTCAAAACATGGCAATGCTGTAAATTACATATGTTTGCATAGTAGTGCCCCCTAACCCGTAAGGAAAAAAGGAAGCATCAGGCAAATTATAACACAGCACTGCTTTATTGTCATAAAGCAACTTGTAATTGTAAGCATTCGCCAGTAGGCTGCAGCAGAGTATCAAGAAACAAAGAAAACTGACACCTTGCCTTTAAGGCATTAGAGTAGGGGGACCGTGCCTTTAAGACCTGCATGAGACCCCCTGCTCCCATGATGCATTACAGGTGGCAGTTGGGCCAGTTCTTTTTGGCGGTGCATCCGCACCTGAGTAGATCTGCATGCCATACATCACGTACTTAAAGAGAAACCATGCTCGTCCGGGGAGGTGGGTGGGTCGCTTATGACTTTGATGAGTATACCCCTGGATGAGAACTAGGATTACAGGTAAGTAACTAATCCTTCTCATCCAGGGGATACTCATCAATAGTCATAATCTATGAATAGAGTAGCAAGCCCATACCCAAAGTCTCGCGGACGAGCACGACAGCATTTAAAACATACAGTAACATTTAGCATCACAGTTATGCAAACAGGTTCCTCAGAGAAGCCTGCCCCACCTGGGCGTCGGCCTGCACGTCTGAATCTAGGCAATAATGGCGCGTAAAGGTATGAACTGAGCGCCATGTAGCTGCTTTGCAGATTTCAGACATGGGAACGTTGCGAAGGAGTGCAACAGTAGAAGCCTTCCCTCGAGTAGAGTGTGCTCTAGGTTTACCCTGCAGAACCTTGTGGGACAGTTGGTAAGACAAGGCTATACATGAGACAATCCATCTAGAGATGGACCTCTTGGAGGCAGCCAGCCCGGTATTCGTGGGCCCATAGTTAACAAAGAGCCTATCTGACTTTCTAAGTGGAAGGGTCTTAGCCAGATAGAATTTCAAAACCCTCCGGAGGTCAAGAGAATGTAAGGCTCTCTCCGGGGGAGTGGATGGCTGAGGAAAAAAGGTGGGCAAAGTGATCACCTGATTAATGTGGAAGTCCGAGACCACCTTGGGCAGGAAGCTCGGGTGAGTACGGAGCACCACCCTATTAGCATGAAACACCGTGTAAGGTTCCTTGCAGCAGAGGGCCTGAATTTCACTGACCCTACGGGCCGAAGTGATGGCTACTAAGAAGGCAGCCTTCCAGGTCAGATGCTGCAAAGACGCCTTATGAATTGGTTCAAAAGGGGCCCCCATTAGCTTAGAGAGAACGATGTTAAGTTCCCAGGAAGGGGAAGGAGACCTCACTGGAGGGTAAACTTTCTTAAGCCCTTCTAAGAAATCCTTTACCACTGGCATCTGGAAGAATGAGGTCTGGGTAGGAGACTTCCTATAGGCTGTAATAGCAGCTAAGTGTACTCTGATGGAAGAGTACTTTAACCCAGACTTCGCCAAGTACATTAAGTAGGGGAGAATAGCCTGTTCTTGACCCCGCATCGGATCAAGGGTGTTATCTCTACACCAAACGCAGAATCTTTTCCACTTAAAGGCGTAAGACTTCCTAGTGGAGGGCCTCTTTGCCTCCCGGAGAATGTTCATACAGTCCGGAGGCAGATCTAAATGTCCGTATTGGATGAATTCAGGAGCCATGCCGTCAAGCTGAGTTAGGGAAGATTGGGATGAAACACCCTCCCCTTGTCCTTGGTCAGCAAGTTCGGTAGGCAAGGCAACCTCCTGTGTGGTACTTCCGACAGCTGGAGTAGATCCGGGTACCACCACTGACGGGGCCACTCCGGGGCTATTAGGATCATCCGAGTCCTGGCCCTGTAGAGTTTCTGTATCACAGCCGGGATGAGAGGGAGAGGAGGAAAAGCGTAAAGCAATGTCCTCGACCAGCTGATCAAAAGTGCGTTCCCCTCCGACCCCCGTTGAGGGAACCTGGAGGCGAAGACTGGGCATTTTTTGTTTGCCGCGTCTGCGAAAAGATCGATGTCCGGTACGCCCCACAACCGGAAGATCTCTTGAGCGACGTCTTCGTTGAGCACCCAGTCGTGCGCTTCGACAAAGTCTCTGCTGAGGCCGTCTGCCTGCACGTTCAGGGTCCCTGGCAGGTGAACAGCGACGATCGCCAGGTTTCTCGCCAGAAGCCATCTCCAGATGGACTGGGCTTCCAGAGACAGGACCCGCGATCTGGTGCCTCCTTGTTTGTTCAGATAGAACATAGTTATGGTGTTGTCTGTCTGAACCTGAACATCGTTGGTCTGCAGGGATGGATACAGGGACTTGAGAGTTAGGTGGACTGCTCGTAGCTCCAAGAAGTTGATGTGATAAGTCTGTTCGATAGCGGACCAGAGACCTTGTACTTGCAGCTGGCCCATATGAGCACCCCAGCCCTGCATTGAGGCATCTGTGACCACTGTCTGTGTCGGAGGCGCCTGATGGAAAGGGACGCCGTGAAGCAGATGGGAGCGCTTCATCCACCACCGGATGGAGTCTTTGGCGGCTTGATGAAGGGTGATGGGATCTTCCCAGCGGCCGGACCTCTGAGACCACTGATCCTCTAGGTCTTGTTGCAGAGGACGCATGTGCAAACGTGCATTGGGCACAATGTAAATGCACGAAGCCATCGACCCCAGGAGAGATGACTCTTGTCTGGCTGTGGGAAACGCCGTGCTGAGAAGCATGCGGCCTTTCTGAAGCATGGAGGATAACCTCTCCTCCGAAGGACACACGCTTGCGGAGTTTAGAGAGGCGCCCAGGTAGTGGATCCGCTGAGTGGGATTGAGGACTGACTTCTTGTAGTTGACCTGGAGGCCCAGCGAGTGCAGAAGGTTGAGGCAAAACGAAAGATGACTCTGAAGTCGAGCAGGAGTGAAACTCTTCAAGAGCCAGTCATCGAGATAGGGGTAGACGAATATCTTCCGCTTGCGGAGAAAAGCAGCTACCACCGCCATGCACTTTGAGAAAGTTCGTGGTGCGGATTTGAGGCCGAATGGCAGAACCCTGTATTGATAATGCCGGCGAGAGATCTGAAATCTGAGAAACTTTCGATGTTTCGCTGAGACAAGAATGTTGAAGTATGCATCCTGTAAGTCGATGGCACACATCCAGTCCCCCTGGTGGAGATGTGGGAAGATCTGGTGCAGTGCCCGCATTCTGAATTTCTCTCTTTTGAGAAATCCATTGAGTAGGCGGAGATCGAGGATGGGTCTGTACTCTCTGACCGCTCCTCGTTTCTGAACAAGAAAATACCGGGAGTACACTCCTAGATTTCTTTGCCTGGTTGGAACCTCCTCTATGGCGTTCTTGGAGAGGAGAGTGGCAACTTTGTCCTTTAAAAGTTGGTTTTGGATGGGAGGGAGTGGCTGCTTCCGTGGAGGTACCTGCGGAGGGGGAGATTTGAACCTCAGCAAGTAGCCATGCTCTACAATATTCAACACCCATCTGTCGTTTGTAATGGCTTTCCACTCTGTCAGGTGAACGGTGATACTTCCTCCCACCGGAGTGGCGAATGAGAGCGGAGGAAGTAAGATTTCACTGTTTCGCGGGCTGTTTGGTAGAGGACTGTTGTTGCTTCGCATTTCCACTTCCTCTGCCCCGACCCCTTTGCTGAAACAGGGACCTCTGTTGATTCTGGGAGGACCATTGGGGCGTTTGAACGCGCTGGTGAAAGGCACGTTTGTCGCCCTAGCGAAAACGCTTTCGGAATTCTTTGTGTTTTTCCAGCCCCACAGCCTTCATGGTGTCCAACTCTGCCTTCATCTTGCTCATTTGGTCATCCGCATGAGCACCAAATAATGATGATCCGTTAAAGGGCAGATTGAGAATTCACTTTTGTGCGTCAGGCTTGAGGCCCGTTAGTCTCAGCCAGGCCGAACGCCGAGAGCAGACGCCCTGTGAGTAGCCATGCGCGGCAAGGTCCGAGGCATCAGCCGCCGCGCTGATGATTTGATTGGCCACCAGTCCGCCTTCTTGTAGGATCTCTGTGAAGTCCCACCTGTCTTCTCTAGGCAGCTTCTCCGCGAATCTGGCGAGGGAATCCCACAGGGAACGATCATACCGCCCCAGCAGAGCAGAGGCAGAAGTGTTGCACATTTTCCTGCCGTAGGAATCCATCAGCTTGCTGTCCTTCTCAGGGGGGACAGAAGAAGACACTGAGGTCGAGTGGGACTTCATAGCTGCTGCCACGATCACCGAGTCCGCTGGCGGGTCCGCCCTCAAGAACAAAGGATCCTCGGCTGGAGCCTTATACTTCTTCGCTATTCTTGACGGAACCGAGCCCGCCGTAGCCGGAGTGAGGAACGTGGCCATAGCTGGGTCCAACAATCCTGGCACCAAAGGGAGCAGAGGTCTGGGAGCTGACCGATGATGCAAAGTGTCAAAGATCACTGAAGTGGGTGCCTGAGGGATGTGCAGCGCGATGTTCAATTTCTGCGCCCCTCTACCCAGGACGTCTGAGAAGGTAGCGATGTCATCCACCGGGGACACTCGCGATGGAGGTGTAGAGGAAAAAGTAGGAGAGTAGTCCCGGACTGAGGACCTTGTGGATGAAGTCCCAGTGGGCAACCTGGTGCGTCTCCTCTTGTGAGAGCGTTCACTATGGTGAGCCCTAGACCTTGAGCTGCGCTTTGACGGAGATCTTGGACGTCTGTGCGCGGAGCGGCGGTCCCTGGAACGAGACCGACGGGGAGTAGGTGGCCTTGGATCCCTTGGAGGAGACTTACTCCTGCGCGGTGGAGAATACCTGCGGGAGTAGTCCGATCCAGGACTTCGACATGTGCCAGCGCCCACATCCCACAACCAGCGAGGTGACAGTCCGAACCTCTCTGGAGACTTGGGTGAGCCTTCCGGAGATATTTGCACGATGTGCAGTCCCGGAGATGATGACTGCTCTCCTGGAGATCGAGACCTCTCCGCGGGAGCTCCAGCTGTACCCTTCGACGTCGAATTCCTCGACGTCGACGATGTCTGCGTCACCATCGGCAAGCGTGGGGTATGGCGTTCTGGCCTCGACGGCGGTCTCGACGCCGATCGCGGAGACCTCGACGTCGATATCCTCTTCTCCGGCACCTGACGTCGACTGGATGACCTTGACGTCGGCCTTGCATGCCGTCGACTGGGTGACTTCGACAGCGACCTCCCTCGACGTCGACTCTTCGACGTCGACCTCTCACGCCGTCGACTGGGCGACTTCGAAGTCACCCTCTCACGACGTCGAGTGGGCGACTTCGACCTCTCACGGCGTCGAATTGTGGATCTCGACGTCGACCTTCCTCTCGACGTCGACCTTCTATGTCGCCGAGTGGGGGTATCCCTCGACGGCGACCTGCCCACTCGCGGCGGAACGTACGTCGCCGCATCTCTCGACGCCGACCCCCTCGAGGGTGACAAATGCAAAAACCACAATTGATGGACAGAATGCAGAACAATGTCATACATTCACCCCAGTACAGAGATCTGGGCCTAAATCCATCGTTTTTTTGCTCACCATGCCATTCCAGTTTGAACCCAGCCATATGCAAATCAGTCTTGACCCTGTGCCCCATGGGAACAGTCCAGCCCGAACTGCCAAGCCAGGCCCTCCCTGGACTGGAAACAAGCATCCTAGGACCGGTTTCGGGCTTTCAGCCCTCGTCAGCCAGGATAGCTTGATTCCAGTGGCATGGAGAGCAAGGGACTCACGTCTGAGCATACCCTTCCCACTCGGGGTGACAAATGCAAAAACCACAATTGATGGACAGAATGCAGAACAATGTCATACATTCACCCCAGTACAGAGATCTGGGCCTAAATCCATCGTTTTTTTGCTCACCATGCCATTCCAGTTTGAACCCAGCCATATGCAAATCAGTCTTGACCCTGTGCCCCATGGGAACAGTCCAGCCCGAACTGCCAAGCCAGGCCCTCCCTGGACTGGAAACAAGCATCCTAGGACCGGTTTCGGGCTTTCAGCCCTCGTCAGCCAGGATAGCTTGATTCCAGTGGCATGGAGAGCAAGGGACTCACGTCTGAGCATACCCTTCCCACTCGGGGTGACAAATGCAAAAACCACAATTGATGGACAGAATGCAGAACAATGTCATACATTCACCCGAGTACAGAGATCTGGGCCTAAATCCATAGTTTTTTTGCTCACCATGCCATTCCAGTTTGAACCCAGCCATATGCAAATCAGTCTTGACCCTGTGCCCCATGGGAACAGTCCAGCCCGAACTGCCAAGCCAGGCCCTCCCTGGACTGGAAACAAGCATCCTAGGACCGGTTTCGGGCTTTCAGCCCTCGTCAGCCAGGATAGCTTGATTCCAGTGGCATGGAGAGCAAGGGACTCACGTCTGAGCATACCCTTCCCACTCGGGGTGACAAATGCAAAAACCACAATTGATGGACAGAATGCAGAACAATGTCATACATTCACCCCAGTACAGAGATCTGGGCCTAAATCCATCGTTTTTTTGCTCACCATGCCATTCCAGTTTGAACCCAGCCATATGCAAATCAGTCTTGACCCTGTGCCCCATGGAAACAGTCCAGCCCGAACTGCCAAGCCAGGCCCTCCCTGGACTGGAAACAAGCATCCTAGGACCGGTTTCGGGCTTTCAGCCCTCGTCAGCCAGGATAGCTTGATTCCAGTGGCATGGAGAGCAAGGGACTCACGTCTGAGCATACCCTTCCCACTCGGGGTGACAAATGCAAAAACCACAATTGATGGACAGAATGCAGAACAATGTCATACATTCACTCCAGTACAGAGATCTGGGCCTAAATCCATCGTTTTTTTGCTCACCATGCCATTCCAGTTTGAACCCAGCCATATGCAAATCAGTCTTGACCCTGTGCCCCATGGGAACAGTCCAGCCCGAACTGCCAAGCCAGGCCCTCCCTGGACTGGAAACAAGCATCCTAGGACCGGTTTCGGGCTTTCAGCCCTCGTCAGCCAGGACAGCTTGATTCCAGTGGCATGGAGAGCAAGGGACTCACGTCTGAGCATACCCTTCCCACTCGGGGTGACAAATGCAAAAACCACAATTGATGGACAGAATGCAGAACAATGTCATACATTCACCCCAGTACAGAGATCTGGGCCTAAATCCATCGTTTTTTTGCTCACCATGCCATTCCAGTTTGAACCCAGCCATATGCAAATCAGTCTTGACCCTGTGCCCCATGGGAACAGTCCAGCCCGAACTGCCAAGCCAGGCCCTCCCTGGACTGGAAACAAGCATCCTAGGACCGGTTTCGGGCTTTCAGCCCTCGTCAGCCAGGATAGCTTGATTCCAGTGGCATGGAGAGCAAGGGACTCACGTCTGAGCATACCCTTCCCACTCGGGGTGACAAATGCAAAAACCACAATTGATGGACAGAATGCAGAACAATGTCATACATTCACCCCAGTACAGAGATCTGGGCCTAAATCCATCGTTTTTTTGCTCACCATGCCATTCCAGTTTGAACCCAGCCATATGCAAATCAGTCTTGACCCTGTGCCCCATGGGAACAGTCCAGCCCGAACTGCCAAGCCAGGCCCTCCCTGGACTGGAAACAAGCATCCTAGGACCGGTTTCGGGCTTTCAGCCCTCGTCAGCCAGGACGTGGGCTTGGCAGTTCGGGCTGGACTGTTCCCATGAGGCACAGGGTCAAGTCTGATTTGCATATGGCCATGTCTGAACTGGGGTGGCGTAGTGGGCAAAAGAACGATGGATTTAACCCAGATCTCTTGACTGGGGGAGAATGTCTGCATTGTCAGCATTCCGTCCATCATTTGTTTTTTGTAACGCTTTTCGCCCTAAGTGGGATGGGTATTCCCAGACGTGGGACCCGTGCTCACTACGCCACTGGAGTCAAGCTATCCTGGCTGATGACGGCTGATAGCCAGAAACCGGTCCTAGGATGCTTGATTCCGGTCCAGGGAAGACATGGCTTGGCAGTTCGGGCTGGACTGTTCCCATGAGGCACAGGGTCAAGTCTGATTTGCATATGGCCATGTCTGAACTGGGGTGGCGTAGTGGGCAAAAGAACGATGGATTTAACCCAGATCTCTTGACTGGGGGAGAATGTCTGCATTGTCAGCATTCCGTCCATCATTTGTTTGTTGTAACGCTTTTCGCCCTAAGTGGGATGGGTATTCCCAGACGTGGGACCCGTGCTCACTACGCCACTGGAGTCAAGCTATCCTGGCTGATGACGGCTGATAGCCAGAAACCGGTCCTAGGATGCTTGATTCCGGTCCAGGGAAGACATGGCTTGGCAGTTCGGGCTGGACTGTTCCCATGAGGCACAGGGTCAAGTCTGATTTGCATATGGCCATGTCTGAACTGGGGTGGCGTAGTGGGCAAAAGAACGATGGATTTAACCCAGATCTCTTGACTGGGGGAGAATGTCTGCATTGTCAGCATTCCGTCCATCATTTGTTTGTTGTAACGCTTTTCGCCCTAAGTGGGATGGGTATTCCCAGACGTGGGACCCGTGCTCACTACGCCACTGGAGTCAAGCTATCCTGGCTGATGACGGCTGATAGCCAGAAACCGGTCCTAGGATGCTTGATTCCGGTCCAGGGAAGACATGGCTTGGCAGTTCGGGCTGGACTGTTCCCATGAGGCACAGGGTCAAGTCTGATTTGCATATGGCCATGTCTGAACTGGGGTGGCGTAGTGGGCAAAAGAACGATGGATTTAACCCAGATCTCTTGACTGGGGGAGAATGTCTGCATTGTCAGCATTCCGTCCATCATTTGTTTGTTGTAACGCTTTTCGCCCTAAGTGGGATGGGTATTCCCAGACGTGGGACCCGTGCTCACTACGCCACTGGAGTCAAGCTATCCTGGCTGATGACGGCTGATAGCCAGAAACCGGTCCTAGGATGCTTGATTCCGGTCCAGGGAAGACATGGCTTGGCAGTTCGGGCTGGACTGTTCCCATGAGGCACAGGGTCAAGTCTGATTTGCATATGGCCATGTCTGAACTGGGGTGGCGTAGTGGGCAAAAGAACGATGGATTTAACCCAGATCTCTTGACTGGGGGAGAATGTCTGCATTGTCAGCATTCCGTCCATCATTTGTTTGTTGTAACGCTTTTCGCCCTAAGTGGGATGGGTATTCCCAGACGTGGGACCCGTGCTCACTACGCCACTGGAGTCAAGCTATCCTGGCTGATAACGGCTGATAGCCAGAAACCGGTCCTAGGATGCTTGATTCCGGTCCAGGGAAGACATGGCTTGGCAGTTCGGGCTGGACTGTTCCCATGAGGCACAGGGTCAAGTCTGATTTGCATATGGCCATGTCTGAACTGGGGTGGCGTAGTGGGCAAAAGAACGATGGATTTAACCCAGATCTCTTGACTGGGGGAGAATGTCTGCATTGTCAGCATTCCGTCCATCATTTGTTTGTTGTAACGCTTTTCGCCCTAAGTGGGATGGGTATTCCCAGACGTGGGACCCGTGCTCACTACGCCACTGGAGTCAAGCTATCCTGGCTGATGACGGCTGATAGCCAGAAACCGGTCCTAGGATGCTTGATTCCGGTCCAGGGAAGACATGGCTTGGCAGTTCGGGCTGGACTGTTCCCATGAGGCACAGGGTCAAGTCTGATTTGCATATGGCCATGTCTGAACTGGGGTGGCGTAGTGGGCAAAAGAACGATGGATTTAACCCAGATCTCTTGACTGGGGGAGAATGTCTGCATTGTCAGCATTCCGTCCATCATTTGTTTGTTGTAACGCTTTTCCCCCCCCCTTGAGGGTGGCGGAGAGTGTCTCGACGTCGACGGAAGCCTCAACGTCGACGGAGACAGTCCAGACCTCCCCGGACTAGCAGCCTTCGAGCCCGAAGTGCTGCGCCTCGACGCCGACTTACTTTTGCGCGGCGGAGAATCTCGATGGGGAGATGAATCCCTTGACGCCGAAGTTGTCTTCTGCCTTTTCTGCGACCTCTTCGACGTCGACGACGAATCCCTAGGACTCTTGGTCTTTCTGGAGCCAGGAGAGCTGGTGTGTCGCCGTTTTTGCGATTGTGTAGCTGAAGAAGGTGGTCTTGATGAAGAAGGATCGCCTTCACGACGGCTTCTGCCCTTCTCCAGCTGTGCCTGTAGTCTAATGCGCTCTCTATCCCTCAGAGTGCGCTTGGAAAACTTCTGGAAGTGAGGACACCGGTCAGGATCGTGTTTAGATGGTAAACACGCAATACACACCGAGTGTGGATCTGCCAGTGCCATCTTGTTGCCACAAGAAGGGCATTTTCGAAATAAAGGAGGCATTCTGACTGGAAAAAATTCGAAATTTTACTGGAAACCAGCAGAATCAGCCCCCAGAAGCCACAAAACCTCGAAAAATGCTTGAAAGAGCTGTAATTTCCAAAATTTCAGTCAAAAACTGAAGAGCTCAAGCTCCAGGATCCTCACAGAAGGAGCCGGAAAAAAGAACTGGCCCAACTGCCACCTGTAATGCATCAAGGGAGCAGGGGGTCTCATGCAGGTCTTAAAGGCACGGTCCCACTACTCTAATGCCTTAAAGGCAAGGTGTCAGTTTTCTTTGTTTCTTGATACTCTGCTGCAGCCTACTGGTGAATGCTCACAATTACAAGTTGCTTTATGACAATAAAGCAGTGCTGTGTTATAATTTGCCTGATGCTTCCTTTTTTCCTTACGGGTTAGGGGGCACTACTATGCAAACATATGTAATTTACAGCATTGCCATGTTTTGAAAATTTTTAGGCTGCATGTATATGTTTTCACATATGTATATATATATGTATATATATGTATTTTCTATATGCTCCGGGATCCAGCACATGGGCGGGGATTATTCATAGATTATGACTATTGATGAGTATCCCCTGGATGAGAATGGGTGATTGCTTCAGGTTCTAGCGGGGCTGGTTCTGATCTTCCTGTTAGCCGTCATGTCAGAAAGGTTCCAAGAAAGTTTCAGGAATTTATTAGATATTAAGTTTTCAAATCGTAGGATTTAAGCGGTTGGGTGTTAGTTGATTAGTATTGTTGTTTTGTTTGAAAGGGTGAGGTCATGTAGTATAATGATGATGTTAACATGGGGTAATTTGGTATGAGTCACTCCATGGCCATGTAAGCGTGGGCAGTCATATTAATAAGGCATGGGATACTTGCACAGACCAAGCAGATGGGAGGCTGTTGCTTGGCATAACTAGACTGTCTCAGTGATGCCGGTAAAAGACTGCACTGAACTAAGCGGTGCCCAAACATCTTAGTGACAATCTTGCTCCCTCCAGCCAAAGGTACATTGTGTAAATTTTTTAAAGTGACGCACCTGTCATTTTAATCACATTACTAGTTGTGAGCACTTGAAAGCAATCTTGAGTTCAGACTTGGAGTCGTGGTATGGCTGTATCTTCTAAGGTTTGCTGCCAAACATTGCATCACTCTTTTCCTTCAAGCATAAACAGTGACAGCAGCACAATTTTAGAAATATTTTAGTAAGGAAAAGTCATTTCTATGACCAGGAAAACAATACCAAAATGCAAATAGTTTCCTAAATGCATGCCTCACAAGTTATTAGCTGACAACACTGCACTGCATTCCTTGTTGCAAGACCTGTTTGTAAAGTTAAGTCTCACTGCAGTACTTACAAGCCACTCACTTATGTTATGTCATTTATTTATTGTGATATCATTTGGGTGAAATGCCACATGATCCTTTTCTCCAATGCAGATACTCTATCACATGCTGTGATTTCCTGTGATGTTGTCGTCTACCGACAATCACTTGACATCATTTCCGGTGACCATTGTTAATTAGTGGTTTCGAAATCTGGGAAATCCTAAATCTTTTTGGTCTCCGACTTTGCCAAGTATGTACACTTTATTTTTTCTTTTACTTTAATACCATTATAATTGTTTTATTGCATATCCTTGGAATTTCATTGTAAACAAAAAGAAATTCTGTACATCTGTATTACACTTAATAATGCTTGTATTTATTTTTTTTTAAAGAACTTTGCCAAGTATGGAACAATGTCAACTTCCTGCTAACCCGAGAATACTTACATAGGTTCTCAATGCTCCTGATGTAATTGTTGCAAAGATTGAGAGAATCCAGCTTTAGGAGAGGTTCAAGATTCTCGATTTTGTGAATTAGGTTTTGCTGAAGGAAGAGACAACGTAACTCTGTCTGAGCATCAAGGTTCTCAATCTTCAGAAGTCCATTGCACTCCAACCACAGACACCGCAGCCCTGTGTACTCTTCAAGATTTTCAATACGGGCAAAACCTGAAGGGAGGGAAGAAGAAAATGTGTTAGACCGTTTAACAACCAGAAGGATAAGTTACTTACCTGTAATCCTAGGTCTCTTACAGGGGTATACTCATCAAAGTCATAAGCACTGAATAGTCCCACCCACGTGTGGGGACCCCGGAACAATAGCAAATAATATGTATATATATATATATATATATATATATATATATATATATATATATATATATATACATATACATATACAGCCTGAAAAACATGTTACTAGGCACAAAACTGCCACAATTGCAATGTAAATCTTTTACATTTGAAACTATCAAGAAACATAAGTCATGATATTCTTATGATACATATAAAGAAAACTGCTTTGAGTTTGCTTTGAAACACACAACCCTTATTTTCAAAGGTAAAAAGGCAAGATCATAGAGGCAGATTATCCTAGAGAGGCTGCATATAGAAACAATTGGAAAACTGGTGCCGTGCCTTTAAGACCTCCAGGAACCCCCAGGCTCCCATCATGCACCACAGGTGACAGTTAGGTCAGTTCTTTTGGATGGCGTATAACAGTTTAATCACAGCATGGGTAACAGATACATATATATGGCCATGGTATTCGTCCAGGGAGGAGGGAGGGTTGCTTATGAATTTGATGAGTATACCCCTGGAAGAGAACTAGGATTACAGGTAAGTAACTTATCCGTCTCTTCCAGGGGATTCTCATCAATAGTCATAAGCACTGAATAGAGTAGCAAGCCCATCCCCATACCCTGAGGACGAATACCAACAAATCAAAAACCATTTTACCAAAACATACATTACCCAAATTTGTCAAGGATACTTGTCCAAATTGAGCAGCTGCTTGAGTGTCAGAATCAAAGGCAGTAATGGTGTGCGAAAGTATGAACCGAACGCCATGTGGCTGTTTTACAGATTTCCTGAATAGGTAAATTTTTAAGCATCGCTATCGTAGCAGGTTTGCCTCTTGTAGAATAAGCCCTCGGCTTGCCCGGGAGCTGCTTATGTGCCAGTTGATAAGATATTCCAAATCAAGAGGGGCGACAGAGTGCACACCGTTATTTTCACTTGTTGTTCTGTTTTTTCTTTTCTTTTCATAAATTTGCGTGCAAGCCCGTACGCGTGGTCTGCCCTAAGCCACGTATTATATAACGTAATCCTTTGTAAACTGGAGCCTGGTAGGCCCCAGTGACGGACGCACAGCTCCCTCGTTGCATATTCAAATGCCACAAATTCATTAGATTTCACAAATTGTTTTTATTCTCATTTTTTCTTTTCATCCATAACTTTTCGTTAATCTTGTTCTTTTGCCACATGAAAGACGCTTACATTTTCGTTATAACCTTAATGCTGCAAACATGCAAACAGGCATGTTTGCAGCATTAAGGTTATAAAGAAAATGTAAGAGTCTTTCGTGTGGCAAAAGAACAAGATTAACGAAAAGTTATGGATGAAAAGAAAAAATGAGAATAAAAACAATTTGTGAAATCTAATGAATTTGTGGCATTTGAACATGCAACCAGTTGATAAGATAACATGATACATGATACTATCCATCTAGAAATTGACTTTTAGAGGCAGGGAAACCAGTGTTCAATGGACCATAATTCAGAAACTGTCGGTCAGACTTTCGTACACTTTTTGTTTTATCTAGATAGAATTTTAACACTCTTATTAGATCTAGTGTGTGCAGAGCTCACTCCGCAGGAGTGACAGGGTTTGCAAAGAAAGTAGGAAGAGTAATCAACTGGTTGATGTGAAACTCCGAGACCACCTTAGAAAGGAACCGCGGGTGAGTACGTAACACCACACTGTTCGCGTGAAAAACAAGATAAGACTCTGTAGAGCATAAGGCTTGTATCTCGCTCACCCTGCGAGCAGATGTGATTGCCACGAGAAAAGCAGTCTTCCACGAACGATACTGAAGGGAAGCTTTGTGGATAGGTTCGAATGGGGGACCCATTAACTTAGAGAGGACCACATTAAGCTCCCAGGAAGGAGATGGAGACTTACGGGTGGGTAGACCTTTTTTAGACCCTCCAAGAAATCCTTGACTGGCATCTGAAAGAAAGAAGCCTGAGTGGGAGACCTTCTATATGCTGTTATCGCTGCCAGGTGAACCTTTTTGGAGGAATATTGCAAACCTGCTTTGGCCAAATACAGTAAGTATGGTAACAGTACCTGTTCCTGACCTCGAAAAGGGTCATGACCCTCAGCAGTACACCACATGTAAAAACGCTTCCACTTAAAAGCATAAGACTTCCTCATAGAAGGTCTCCGAGCCTCCTTCAAGATCTGCATGCAGTCTTGAGTGAGACCTAAATGTCCATATTGGATGAACTTAGGAGCCATGCTGCTAACCTCAGGGATGGCAGGTTGGGATGGAACACCTTGCAGCCCGTCCTGGTCAGCAGATCCGGATGACATGGCAACCTCCTGTGTGGTACTGTGGACAGATGAAGAAGGTCCTGTACCACCACTGGCGAGGCAACTCTGGAGCAACCAGGATCATCTCTGTCTTGGATTCGTACAGTTTTCTGATCACCAGGGGCATGAGGGGAACTGGTGGAAAGGCGTAGAGTAATGTCTCTGACCAGTCCATCAACAGAGCATTCCCCTTGGATCCTGGTTGCGGGTATCTGGAGGCTAAGACGCGGCATTTTGCGTTTTCTGCGTCCGTGAAAAGATCTATGTCTAGTGTTCCCCAGCTGTGGAAGATGTCTTGCGCCACTTCTTGTTTTAGCACTCAGTCGTGTGCTTCTGCGAAATGCCTGCTTAGGCCGTCCGCTTGGACGTTGAGGACGCCTGGTAAGTGAATTGCGGAGATCTTCATGTCTCGTGCTAGAAGCCACTTCCAAATCGCCTGTGCTTCCAGCGACAGGGGTCTGGACTTGGTGCCCCCCTACTTGTGCAGGTAGTACATCGTTGTTGTATTGTCCGTCTGAACAAGCAGAGCAGTCGATTTGATGGAAGGAAAAAACGCCTTGAGAGCCAGATGCACCGCTCTGAGGTCCAGCATGTTTATGAGGTATAGTTGTTCTCTCTCTGACCACATTCCTTGGATCTGTAGTGACCCCATATGAGCGCACCATCCCTGAAGGGAAGCATCCGCCACCAGAGTCTGCTTGGGCAGTTCCTCTTGAAAGGAGACTCCTATGATGAGATGAGTCCGTTGCATCCACCATCTGATGGAGAGCCGGACAGCCAGAGGCAGAGTTAAAGTGTCCTCCCAGCGATTGGAGATATGGGACCACTGATCCTCTAGAATCTGCTGTAGAGGTCTCATGTGAAGTCTGGCGTTTGGAACTAGAAAAATGCACAAGGCCATTGAACCCAGTAGAGATGAGACCTGCCTGGCCGTGGGCTGAGGTATCTTCAGGAGGGTTTGACAATTGTGGAGAATGGATGATAGTCTCTCCTCCGAAGGATACACTCTTGCGTTTACTGTGTCAACAGTTGCACCCAGGTAATATATCCTCTGTGTTGGATTGAGGATGGATTTTTTTTAAATTGATGTGTAGACCCAGCTGATGTAGTTGTTGGATGTAGTAAGCGAGGTGCTGCTGTAGAAGAGTTGGAGACGCACTCTTGAGAAGCCAGTCGTCTAGGTAAGGGTAGACGAAAATTTGCTTCCTCCTCAAGAAAGCAGCTACTACTGCCATGCACTTTGAGAATGTGCGAGAAGCCAACTTCAGACCGAAGGGCAGGATGCGAAACCTTAGAAACGTTCAATGCTTTGGAGAGATTGGGATGAGGAAATAGGCATCTTGAAGATCTATGGAACACATCAAGTCCCCTTGATGTAGATGCGGGAATATTTGATGTAATGCCAGCATTCTGAACCTCTCTCTCAGAATGAACTTGTTGAGAAGCCTGAGATCTAGTATAGGCCTGAACCCCTTGTTTGGACCTTTCTTTGGGACCAAAAAATATCAGGCGTAGATCCCCTGTCGACGTTGGTGCCATGGGACCTCCTCGATGGCCTCCTTTAGGAGTAGAGCGAACAACTCTTCTCTCAGAAGATTTATGCGATCTTTCAATGAGAAATAGAAGGTGGAGGGGACTTGAACCTGATGGCATACCCATTCCTCACAATATTGAGCACCCACTTGTCTAGTGTGATTTTGGTCCACTCTTCCAGGTAGAAACGGACACATCCCCCACCGGAGTGGGTAACGGAGTTAGGGGAAGCAAGCACTCATTGCTTCTGTTGTTGCTTGGCAGCAGGTGTGGACTGTCTGGAGTTCCCTCCTTGTCCTCTACCAGGATGACGCTGGTAGGACTGTGATCTTCCTTGATGTTGCTGGGATGACCACTGAGGGGGTTTGAACACTCTGTTGATATTGGCGTCAATCGTAGGGGTGGTAGCGTCGTCTGAAGTCCTTCCTCTTCTCGAGCCCAACCGCCTTCACCGTATCCAGTTCGGTCTTCATCCTGGACATTTCGTCATCAGCATGAGAGACGAAGAGCAATGTGCCATTGAAGGGGAGATTGAGGATATGATGTTGAGCCTCTGGCTTCAAAACCGTAAATCTCAGCCAGGCAGAGCAATGGGCACAAATCCCATGTGCATAACCATGGGCAGCTAAGTCCGAGGCATCAGCCGCTGCACTGATGACCTGATTGGCCACCAAACCCCCTTCATGAAGGATCTCCAGAAAATCTTGTTTGTCTTCTTTTAGGAGCTTCTCAGTGAAACGTAAGAGAGAGCCCCACAAAGAGCTGTCATACCAACCCAGTAAGGCCGAGGCGCTGGCTACCTTCATATATGATGCTGAGGTGGTGCACATTCTCTTGCCGACAGAATCCATGACCTTACTGTCTCTATCCGGGGGTACCGCAGATGATGCTGCCCCCGTCTGGTTCTTCCGTGCCGCTGACACAATAACCGAGTCTGGCGGAGGGTCAGCCCTTAGAAAAAAGGGGTCCTGCTCAGGAGCCTTGTACTTTTTAGTGATCCGAGATGGGGCCGCCCCCACCGATGCTGGAGTAAGGAATTTTGGAAGAGCAGGCTCTAGCAGGCCAGGCACCAGGGGAAGCAATGGTCTAGATGAAGACCTTTGGTGAAGTGTTTTGAAGATGACTGATGTTTTAGCGGTAGAAACAGACCTCTTAATATGAAGCTTTGCAGCCCCTCTGCATAGAACTTCATTGAAGGTCAGGATATCATCAATGGGTGATATTCTACTCGGAGGAGAGGCAGAAAGAGTAGAAGAGTAATCTGCCTTTGAATCTGAAGACCACGAAGAAGATCTATGGCTTTGTCTTCTAGGAGAGCGGTGGCGAGATCTGGATGCCCGACTCCTAGGAGAACATGATGAGCGCCTTCTCAAAGATGGGGACCTTTGTGGAGTGGCACATCACTCATGTCTTTCAGATGAGTGCACTGATTGAATTATAGGAGATCTGGATCTGCTAGATGAACGTGGCAGTCTTGTAATCTTCCACTCTCTTATGTCCCCCAGCCATCTCGGGGAGATATTAGTTGCAGGGGCTGGAATTGACACTGGTGAGGGTTCAGGAGTGACTTGCACTATCTGAAGTCCCGGGGAGGAAAAGGCACTCCTTGATGTCACAACCTGGGCATCCCGCGACGAGCGGTCTCTCGACATCTCCCTAGGACTCTTGGCGTGATTGGAACGTGATCTCCTCAACGTTGATCTCCTTGACATCGACCTGGATCACGATCTTCTTGACCTCCTAGATCCAGAGGGTGTTTTGCGAGATGTCGACATTGATCTCCTCGAATGAGATCGCCTTGACGTCAACCTCCTTGGCGATGGATGCGTCGATGTCATGAGTCTCGATGGCGAATGCCTGTGCTGACGTGTCATCGGTGAACGACTGTGTCTCACCGGTGTCGAGGCCCTCGGTGTTCGGCTCGACGTCGATGCAAGCGACCTCTCGACGTCGGTGGTGTTCTCGATTTCGCCATGGACCCTCTCCGCGGTGGGCTTTGACGTTGATGATTCGATGTCGAGCCACGGCCTCTTGACGTCGTAAGCGAGCCGGACCTAGACCGCCTACGCGTTGGTGTCGACTGCGTCCTATGGGTCTTCTCACCTGAAGTCGGTTGCTTTGACGGCGAAGGACGCCTCAACGTCGATTTCGATGCTGACTCGGAGCACAAAGGTATTTTGGATGTCGATCTGTCCCTCGACGGCGTGTCAGACTGGTGTCTCCGCTTCTCACCTTTCTCTTTGCGCTCCAGCCTTGGTTAAGAGGAGGGCTTCTTTGAGGGATGTTCTTCTCGGCCACTTGCTATTTCCTTTCCTCTCTCCTGCATAGAGTGCAGCTTAATCTTCTCCCTTTCCCTAAGGGTTCTTTTTGAAAACTTGCTGCAGTGGTAACACTGGTCTGGCTTGTGAGATGAAGGTAAACAAGCAATACAGACCGAGTGCGGGTCTGACTTAGCCATCTTTTTTCCACAGGCCGGGCGCTTATTAAATAAGACTGGCATTATGACAGGAAACGATAGCCAAAAATCTGAAAAAACAACAGGATTAGTAAGCTAAGTACTAAATACGTCGAATGAAACTAAAAAAATTCACCTTAAACCAGAAAATAGTGATAAAAAACCACTAACTGGCGAGCTCAGTGCTCCAGGATCCTCACAGAAGGAGCCGTAAAAAAGAACTGACCTAACTGTCACCTGTGGTGCTTGATGAGAGCCTAGGGGTTCCTGGAGGTCTTAAAGGCATGGCACCAGTTTTCCAATAGTTCCTATATGCAGCCTCACTAGGCTAATCTGCCTCTATGATCTTGCCTTTTTACCTTTGAAAATGAAGGTTGTGTGTTTATAAAGCAAACTCAAAGCAGTTTTCTTTATATGTATCATAAGAATATCATGACTTATGTTTCTTTATATTTTCAAATGTAAATGACTTACATTGCAATTGTGGCAGTTTTGAGCCTAGTAACATGTTTTTCAGGCTGCATATATATGCATATTATCTATATTCACTTAAAAAACCATAGGTTTCACACATGTTATAGTTAGGTGGATATTTAACTCGGAAAAAACCAATGAAATTCCCCCGTTATAGTTAGTTGAGATAACTATAACTCGCGCGCCCGCAATCCTCTGCTCATGACGTCACATATTACATCACTCATGACATGGTCAGTGGCATCACTCATGACATCACTGATGACATCATCCTTGTGATAGAGTGGCGGTCGCGCGAGTTATAGTTATCTCAACTAACTATAACGGGGGAATTTCATTGGTTTTTTACGAGTGAAATATCCACCTAACTATAACATGTGTGAAACCTATGGTTTTTTAAGTGAATTTGCAAGGTTTTTTAAATGCTAATTCCTAACTATAACGTGTGTGAAACCTATGGTTTTTTCAGTGAATTTGTATGGTTTTTTAAATGCTAAGTTATGTATGTCTTATTATTTTTTTTATATATTTATTTTTCAATAAACTACGTTTTAAAATGTTTTTTTTTTATGGTTTTTCACCGTGCGCGATTTTAAAAAAAAAAGTGTAATGTTTTTTTCTGCCTTCGGGGTCCTTCAGGGACCCCGTGACCAAGGCTAGGGGGTCAGCAACTCTCTACCCTGCCCCCTTTTCACATTTGCCACCTTCCTTTTCCACTCTCGCACTGAAAACAAATAAAATGGCGGCCGACACTTCCTGATTTCGACCGATTAGAACGTTGACTGACATGTAACAACCAATCAGAATTACGCTCGTGCACGTAAGGGCTATAGATATGTATGTGCTTTTAAATGCAATTTTCTCAGGAAATACTGAACAGATTGACTCCATATATGCAAAAGGCGCTTCCCTGACCTGAGGACTACCTCTCTGCCAAATTTCAAGTAATTCTGTTCAGCCGTTCAGGCTGTACCTTCGACTAAAGGTCCTATGGAAAAATGCATGGGGAAAACGCGTTTTGGGACCCCCTTTTTTCTCGGCCCCCGCTTGACGAATCACCCCGAGACTTTCAGGTAGGAGCTGAGCGGAGCGCCCCATTAGTTTTGAAAATTTCGCGAAGATTCGTCAACCGGCGCCAAAGTTATTCAAAATAGAATTTTGAGATTTCCTATGGAAACACGGTCCTAACTATAACTATCTACTGGCGACCGCCAGTAGATAATATATATATAGATATATATATATGTACGCTCATTTGCCATGTCCCAAACTTTGAGCTGCACTCGAACAACGACCAGGGTGGCAAGTCCTTAAATCAAGGGTATAAGCAGGCTGAGGTTGACAGTTAGTGATTCAACAGCTACAAACGCGGTAAGCCTGACGCGTTTCAAAGGTGAGTCCTTCTTCTTCAGAGGCGGTTGCATTTGTAGATACGTGCTCGGTTCTCCGTCCTGAACGCCATTTATATGCCCCCAAATGGGACGGTTCAATGCCCGATGCATTCTGGTTGTAGGAGTCCCGATATTGCTTCCACTGATGGTGCACTCATTTCTGCTCCTTTTCAAGCCCACAGATGGGCCACCGTCAACACCATCTGCTTTAAATCCCAGGTCAGCGTTCCCAATGAACGGCTCAGCAAGATTGCCGCCGCATGGCCCCCTCTCTTAGCAGGGTGGTGCTGCTCGACGGCCGGACCGCCGCCAAAAATGTACGCTCATTTGCCATGTCCCAAACTTTGAGCTGCACTCGAACAACGACCAGGGTGGCAAGTCCTTAAATCAAGGGTATAAGCAGGCTGAGGTTGACAGTTAGTGATTCAACAGCTACAAACGCGGTAAGCCTGACGCGTCTCAAAGGTGAGTCCTTCTTCTTCAGAGGCGGTTGCATTTGTAGATACGTGCTCGGTTCTCCGTCCTGAACGCCATTTATATGCCCCCAAATGGGCCGGTTCAATGCCCGATGCATTCTGGTTGTAGGAGTCCCGATATTGCTTCCACTGATGGTGCACTAATTTCTGCTCCTTTTCAAGCCCACAGATGGGCCACCGTCAACACCATCTGCTTTAAATCCCAGGTCAGCGTTCCCAATGAACGGCTCAGCAAGATTGCCGCCGCATGGCCCCCTCTCTTAGCAGGGTGGTGCTGCTCGACGGCCGGACCGCCGCCAAAAATGTACGCTCATTTGCCATGTCCCAAACTTTGAGCTGCACTCGAACAACGACCAGGGTGGCAAGTCCTTAAATCAAGGGTATAAGCAGGCTGAGGTTGACAGTTAGTGATTCAACAGCTACAAACGCGGCAAGTATCTACAAATGCAACCGCCTCTGAAGAAGAAGGACTCACCTTTGAAACGCGTCAGGCTTACCGCGTTTGTAGCTGTTGAATCACTAACTGTCAACCTCAGCCTGCTTATACCCTTGATTTAAGGACTTGCCACCCTGGTCGTTGTTCGAGTGCAGCTCAAAGTTTGGGACATGGCAAATGAGCGTACATTTTTGGCGGCGGTCCGGCCGTCGAGCAGCACCACCCCGCTAAGAGAGGGGGCCATGCGGCGGCAATCTTGCTGAGCCATTCATTGGGAACGCTGACCTGGGATTTAAAGCAGATGGTGTTGACGGTGGCCCATCTGTGGGCTTGAAAAGGAGCAGAAATTAGTGCACCATCAGTGGAAGCAATATCGGGACTCCTACAACCAGAAGGCATCGGGCATTGAACCGGCCCATTTGGGGGCGTATAAATGGCGTTCAGGACGGAGAACCGAGCACGTATCTACAAATGCAACCGCCTCTGAAGAAGAAGGACTCACCTTTGAAACGCGTCAGGCTTACCGCGTTTGTAGCTGTTGAATCACTAACTGTCAACCTCAGCCTGCTTATACCCTTGATTTAAGGACTTGCCACCCTGGTCGTTGTTCGAGTGCAGCTCAAAGTTTGGGACATGGCAAATGAGCGTACATTTTTGGCGGCGGTCCGGCCGTCGAGCAGCACCACCCCGCTAAGAGAGGGGGCCATGCGGCGGCAATCTTGCTGAGCTGTTCATTGGGAACGCTGACCTGGGATTTAAAGCAGATGGTGTTGACGGTGGCCCATCTGTGGGCTTGAAAAAGCGCAGAAATTAGTGCACCATCAGTGGAAGCAATATCGGGACTCCTACAACCAGAATGCATCGGGCATTGAACCGGCCCATTTGGGGGCGTATAAATGGCGTTCAGGACGGAGAACCGAGCACGTATCTACAAATGCAACCGCCTCTGAAGAAGGACTCACCATTGAAACGCGTCAGGCTTACCGCGTTTGTAGCTGTTGAATCCCTAACTGTCAACCTCAGCCTGCTTATACCCTTGATTTAAGGACTTGCCACCCTGGTCGTTGTTCGAGTGCAGCTCAAAGTTTGGGACATGGCAAATGAGCGTACATTTTTGGCGGCGGTCCGGCCGTCAAGCAGCACCACCCCGCTAAGAGAGGGGGCCATGCGGCGGCAATCTTGCTGAGCCGTTCATTGGGAACGCTGACCTGGGATTTAAAGCAGATGGTGTTGACGGTGGCCCATCTGTGGGCTTGAAAAGGAGCAG
Organism: Triturus cristatus; assembly: GCF_964204655.1. NCBI lineage: Eukaryota > Metazoa > Chordata > Amphibia > Caudata > Salamandridae > Triturus > Triturus cristatus. The sequence continues at coordinate 537,965,447 of NC_140595.1, forward strand.
AAATTAGTGCACCATCAGTGGAAGCAATATCGTGACTCCTACAACCAGAATGCATCGGGCATTGAACCGGCCCATTTGGGGGCGTATAAATGGCGTTCAGGACGGAGAACCGAGCACGTATCTACAAATGCAACCGCCTCTGAAGAAGAAGGACTCACCTTTGAAACGCGTCAGGCTTACCGCGTTTGTAGCTGTTGAATCACTAACTGTCAACCTCAGCCTGCTTATACCCTTGATTTAAGGACTTGCCACCCTGGTCGTTGTTCGAGTGCAGCTCAAAGTTTGGGACATGGCAAATGAGCGTATATATATATATGGGTATTTTTGTATATATGTATATGGAGATCTATGCATATTATTGTCTATTGCTCCGGGGTCCCCGCACGGGGACGGGACTATTAGTGCTTATGACTATTGATGAGTATTCTCTGGAAGAGAAGAGGAAAAAGTTCACTTAAATCCATTTACAGAAAAAAAAAGCGTTTTAAACAGAAACATCCTACACAGTAAGGAGATGATGCATTGGATCACAGGCAGCAATATGGTTAACTGGGTCGGTGCTGAGATGATGCTTGATGACAATACAACTTGCAGATTTATAAGCCCTTTGTTTTACACTCAATAAATAGATGGAGATTTAATCACGTCAAGGGGAAGAGTGCATCTACTTTCAGGGTATTAAAGGTGACGAAATGTCTGAAAAATTAGAATGGGACTTTAGAGAAGAACGTATTCCCCACAAACAAACATTATCCCCCTAGTGACACAAACAATGGCTAACAAGTATACATGTAAGATGGCCTTTGTTCACATTGTAGCACTCCCTGAAAGATGCAACAGTCACTGCTTAACAGTTGTTTGCATTGGAATTCCATTGGAATTTCATAAAAGTCAGAAATGTATGCAATTCAAAGGTACAATGAAACACTGTAAATGTCAGGAGAATGACGCCTAGTGAGTAACCTCTGACTGTGGGTAGGTCGGGAAACCCAGATTTTAAGTCTTGCTCTACCAGTGATAAGGGCGACTCCTTCCAGTAGCCACGATGCCGACAATACTTAATAGTGCTTAAGCAGATGGAGCCCTCGAGAAGGAGCCCCAAACAGAGAATAGGCCAGAAGGCAAAAATACTCCTAGATGGCAGCAAAGCTTCAGATGGACAGGAATTAAATCCCAAGGAATGGACGTTACATCCGAGGAGCAGGAGAAGACAGGGAACAGCAGGACAAATCAGGAACTGGAACTACTAATGCTGAAAACCCAGGAAATCCTAGAACAGGTCCGGAGCAAGGAAACACACCACCAGGAAAGATGAAGCGTTGCAAGGAGTAAAGAAAATCAGAGCTAAATATTTCCTAACCACAAAAGGAGCCACCATGTTGGATTGGGAACCTCTAATAGGTTGGCTACGATCTTGGATTGAGCTATCCCAGGACCACTCAGCATGGAGATGCCAAAGTTGTCTCTCACCAGAAACCCCCAGCGAGGGTGCAGAACATTGTACGAGCAGGCTATGTTACCGGGAGCATCCACAGGTATGTGTGTTCATTTAATCAACATTTGTAGCATCATGAGTGATCAAAGCTGTTTCCTGTCACAGCCTTGCAGATGTGCTACTAAGTAGCAACCTTGCTGCCCAGGTGACAGGAGCACGTCTCACCACAGGCAAAAGCACAGGTGCCATGTGAAATCCTCTGCTAAAGCTCCCGATGTCCCTTTTGCTGTGCCCACTATACCTCTTGATTTGGAGGCTGTAAAGTCTTTATTTTCAGAGTCAGTTTTCGGCTGACATTGATAGACATTGTTCACATCCTGCACCTCTCTAGAGTCTTCTACAGATAATATAGGGGAGGCAACTGAGGAATTTAATGAGTCATTTGCAGAAGCTGATGGTTTCTAGAGAATTAGAGGCAAAAGTATGTTATAATAAAAAGGAGGTCCTTGAGGAGCTCATTGCCTATTTTGCCGACACCTCACAACCTTCATCTTTGAAGATACTCAGTGAAATATGTTTGCTCATTATCTTCCTTCTGTGTCATCAGGCATCCTTTCAGGATATCCAAAAAGTAATGCTTCAGGAGTGAAACGACCCCCAAAAAGCCTCGGCTCTAAGGCTCTAGTCATAAATGTACCCTTTATCTGACTTTAAGTAAAACTGTCCTAAAAGTCTTAAGGTCATTACTTCCTTCCTTTAATTTTCAGAGTATTCTTTTATTGCATCACAGAATTCCACTCCATCTGATAATGTAGATAAAAGAGTTAGAATCGGCCTTGAAGAGTCAACTTGCTATTCCCTCTTTCACCATCAGATCTAAAACGTAGGCAGCCTACTCTGCTAATTCCCTTATGAAGGATTTCCAAGCTTTGATTTAGATTTGGAGGATGGTTCGAATTGTACAGCTTCACAAAGACTGTTGAAAAACAACTGCAATTGGTTTCTGAAATTGGTTTCGAATCTTTTAAGGTTTCCTCCTTGGGAATTTCTTCTGGTGTGGCAGACATTTTTTTGTCTAAGATCATGGAAAGGAGATCCTTCCCAAAAGTCTCTCTGTCTTTTTAAGTTACCCTGTTTAGGACTGTAGTTGTCTTGACCTCACCTAAAAGAGCTGGACAAACACACAGCAAGGGATATACTGTTTCCTTCATTTCATCTGGGTCCCCCTTTGTCATGTAGGTGACATTTGGGAGGTTTGAGAGACCCTCAGGAGGTAGCCTTAGCACTTCAACAGGCCTCCACACTCTTCTACCTTGAAGTTGAATAACAAGCACTGGGCATTGTTAAACCGTTGGGGTCTCTTAAGACTTAAATCAGAGGTCTTCAAACTTTTGGATGCCGAGACCCCCCTGTCAACATTTTGAGGCGTAAGGACCCCCTCCTGACAAAAAGTTCTAAACCTGTAGGCAGGGCTACTGGAATTATGAGGCAGGTAAAGACCAAATTTTGCGACAGGCTTGACTAAATTGTGTGGGAAGAAAATGTAAATGAGGTTATGTTATACAGCGTATTTTGGGATAGCATTGCTTCATTATTTTGACATTTTTTACACACAGTAACACTGAGGAAAGATTTCACCCAATCAGTACCCGTTTATAACCAAAATACAGCAATTATCATCAGAAGGATTTCTAGTCAACCTTTGTGAAGGGCCTTCCACTCTGCAGGAATATGTGCTGCCACATTAGAAGCTCACCGGGAGAAGCAGGGGTCCCTTAAAACCCTGGCAGTTTTGTGCAGAGTTAAGCAGTTTACCCATGCAACTTTCCTTTCACCCCCTCCCTTCCATCTCTCTCTCCTCTCCTAACCCTGGATCCCCCTCTCATTACAACTTCTGAACTCTCCCCATTCAACCTCTCACTTCACCTTTAATCACCTCTTGCCATTCTGTCTTTTCACTGCCCTCATCTCTAACAGTCTCTCGCCTTTATCTCATGGCCTCTCTGGCCCTGTCACCTTCCGTGCCCCGCAGCTCTTCTCATTCACCTTGTCTCTCCATTCAAATGTTTGTCTATTTCTATCTTACACCTCTCCGGTCCCCCCATTCATCTTTCACATCTCCCCTTTGTTCTAACAGAAGCCCTCCCCTTTGGCTCACACTCACTTCTTGCGTGTCCACACTTCTCTTCGGCAATTCACATTTCTCCTCATCCCTGACCTCTTCAGTCAAATTCTCTCACTCCCTTGCTGTCCTCTCTCATCCTCTCATCTCTCCTCACCAAGCATACGGGTCAGACCCGTATGCTCCTCTCGGCATGTGCCACTCTGCTTATTGTTCCCTAATTCAAGAACGCATGAGTTGTCTGTCTCGCTGTTTTGATGCAGGCCGCGCAGTTATGGAACATGCACCCTCCTTTGCTTCGCTCCACCAAGAATCTATTATCATTTAGGACGATATAAAAACCTTTCTCAATGCTCTGTAGGTTACCCCATTTGGCTAGTTCTCCTTCTGTGTGTTTCTCATTTGTCTCAGGCAGCAGATGGTTATTAGCCCCAGGACATCTTTTGGTAACAGTAGCACACTACAAATGTAAGTAATAATAGGCAGAAGCAGGGGAGTCACTTGACTAGAACTTCGGAGGGGGGGCTAACACTTCCAGCCAGGGCCGGTCCTTACACTGGTCGCACCCGGCGCAACAGTGTTTTTTGATGCCCCACCCCCGTTTCCGCCTTCTCCATGAATTCCTTCACTGCCACTCACCAACAATGCACCTCATCTCTCTATAGCACTTTACTGACAAACATTTCATTTTTTTATAGTGCTACTCATAGTTTACTCACACTTATTTCTGTGATCTGCATGGTACATATTCTTTGTAGCAGGCACATTAACCCTCTGCACTGTGTGGGTGACAAGAGTGCCCATGTGAGTGCACGGTGAGTGATGCAACAGTGTGAGAGTAGGGCAAGAGGAGTGACTGCAGGGTGAGTGAAGTGGGGTATGAATTTACGTGCGGATGCAAGTTCAGAATGGGATGAATGAATGTATGATTACTGATGGGCTTTTTTGAGTGAGTTGCATATTGAGCAGTGAGGGGGACAAGTGAGTGAAGTGTCACATGGGTGCAGGATGAGTAGTGTACTCGTGTGACTGCAGGGTGAGGTATAGGGTGAACAGCGCAAGTGCATTGTGAGTGCAGAGTGATCACTGTGAGTGCAGGGTGAGCGGGTGAATGGTGTGAGTGCATGGTGATCAGTGTGAGTGCACTGTGATCGCTGTGAGTGCAGGGTGAGCATGAAAGTGGAGGGTAAGAATGAGGAATGAGTTGTCTGAATGCAGGGTGCATTCCCAGAGCCATGAAGTAACTCAGCATGTTATTGACGGCGGCGTAGAGTTTAAGGTCTAAGTTAAACTATTGCGGCATTAATCGGGGATCGAGGGTGAAGGAAATAAATAATGTGCTGATCCTGCAACAAACTTACAGTCCTATGGTTAGGGTTGGCAGCAAATTATTTTGATGGCCCAGTCGGTACAAAAATAAGCAGTCACCTAAAGCTGTATTTTCAGCACTTATTTGTGCATACTTCGAACAGCAAATATAAATAGAAAGCACTTTTAATTGTGTTCTAGGGCTGCCTCAATGATACTGATAATTAAAGAGAACAAAGACAGAAAAGTCACATAACGAATGCATACATACTTTTTTATTTATAAGTCTATTTAGTGTCAAGAGGAGATCTTTACAGGCTCTTTAAACAAAACACGGCAGGCAATTTTCCTTTAGCAACCCAACTTTATATTCCTTTTCATTAAATGCATTCTCACACTACGGCAGTAAATGTAAAATACAAATGTAAGGAATAGGCCGAGTGGGGACCCAGGGGGTACTGGAACCAGGAAAAAAACTAAGACTCTGTAACTAGTTTACAAAGGCATGTAAAAATGCAAATGGTCTTTAAAGACCTGTGATAAACTCGCCGGAGATAAGACTCCAGACACTGCCCCCAGCAGCTGGAGTTACACTGCAACAGCCCGGGCTGAGGCACAGGACGGGGGAAGGGCCTAGGCAGAAGTGTGACTGGGAAGGCGCGAACCCCTTTGCATCGCTCCACGGCCCCCCTGGGGGTCGCGCCCCACAGTTTGAAGACCCCTGATCTTAAATCCTTTGTCTTAAGAGCCTCTTTCCTTCCTTTGTGATTGCTTCCTTTTTAGGTCTCGGCTAGGCAGCGCACGCGCTGTCTCGTTGAGAGATGCTGTATACAGTATAGGGGGGGGAAGCTCCGCCCACTTTCCGCCTATCATTCTGATTGGCCGCAATTCTAAATGCTGCATTTTGATTGGTTTTTGGGAACTTAATCCCGCCTCCTGACGACCATGTCGTCATTTTCCTCCTTTCGAAGCTATCGGCCCCTTTACTTTGAAAACAGTTTTGTTCCCCTGCCGCTCCCCGTTCTTCCCGTAGTCCGTAACTTCTTGGACCATCACTACCCACACCACCCCCTCCCATCCATGCCTTCTTTCACGCACACACTAATGTTGAAAATGCAATAGGTCTCGCGTGAATACGAGTCCTATTGCATTTTCAATGCTTGTTTGTGGAGTGATTGGTGGAGGGATTCGCACTCTTTGTCTTGCATGCGCACGATGCCTTACATCTTAGCATGCAGGCCAAAACAGTAGCGTTGCCCTCAGCGCCTGCACCCGCCCCAAAAAACCTCCTGCTTACAATTCATAAAAGACATAATATGCCACAAATGAAAAAAATGATTCTACGTGCGTCTCTGCTTTATTGGAGTTCAAATGTGGTTTGAGCCCGTAGCACACTGGGAATTTGTATGCAAATGAGCTCGCATATTACCTCACAGATTTGTCCTATGTACTGTGCCCTCTCATACTGTACTCACAAAGATACTACAAAATAGTGTACGGAAAAGAGTTGAACCAGATGGGGTTTTCAAACCGAAGAATAGATGCATCTCCGAATGGCTATTTTTGACTAAACGAAGAAAGCTAGAGGATGGGAAATTACCCAGGTTTATTCAGAAATAATCAGCTGTGTTGCTTAAGCGCCCCCCCCCCCCCCCTTGCCCCCAATGCAATGATGCCGGACCCGAGGAAGTCTGAGAAGAGTGAGTGACCCGGGTTGCAGTGGCTGCCAGGACAGAGTCTGCGTGTCACTGGACGGCCCCGCCCGGGACTCACTGGCCTGGAGGGTGACTATTTATTAATGAGGCGGCCCGGGCCGACAAACCAGAATTACCGTGGCGCGCGGAGGCTCCTGGCCTAAATGAGCCTGCAGCCACTTCCTTGCAAGATACTGTGTCAAGCAGTTCTTGAAACGGAGCGTCACCGCCTGGCGCCACACTCCTCCGGACTCTGCAGCCACTGCCCAAGTAAGTGCCACCAGCTCCTGTGTGGTTTACACAATGAATGGCAGCGTGCGGTTAGGCAGCTGCAGCCTGTAGTCAGTGCCTGCATATGTTAGTACTAAGAGCTAGCCACTGCCTCCTTGCCTCCTCTTCATTTATTCCCACATAGTGCACCTCTCTACCCGGGGGCGCAGTAGAAACAAAACTCTTACTGACAGGTGCTCTGATGCGTTTTCAAGCACACGGTATGTGTTTCTGCCTCTAAGCGCTCTTTGCATAGCTTTTGATCTCACCACACTAACATTTCAATCTTCGTGCCATCGCAACACTTCACGGGTCAAGAGGTTAAAAAAGCTGCATATCTTTTGGTTCGAGATGTATTACATTGAACTTCATGTGTGGAAACTATGGCTCGTTCTGGATCAAAGGTTAACTCTTCCAGAGCCGTTTCAGAAATATTACACGAGAGTGATCATTTGACATATGACAGTTGAGACTTTGCAGCCGAAGGAAACGAGATTTCAAAGCAATCGTCAATCTTAGGGCTGGGCTCCAATAAGACAGCTCGACACATTGGTGCTTTTGTAGAAGAAAGCGATGTGCAACGCACAGGTTCAAATGCCAATATTGTAATCTTACTGAGACCACAGCCTGCCACTGAACGCAGCAACAGTGGGATCTGCCTTAGTTCCCAAGCTGTTTCATGTTTACTCTACCGAATTGTTTACATGATCCTGAGTTTGAAAATGTGCAGGTTCGACGTTTTACTGTGACTATGTGCATCATTATATATGTTTGCTCATCAGTGGCTTGAATACCCCTAGAGTACATGGCATTTTACAGCTGTTGTTGGGTGCACACTAGCTATTCTTAACAGTAACACGCCATGTATGACACATTCTGGGAACTCTTTGGGACATGCTGGCTAAACAAACATAACATAAGAATCACCTTTCGGTGTTGTTTGGCAGAAACAGCAGGGGGAGGGTGGCAGTGGGCCATAAGTCAAAAGGCCACTTGACCTTTGACCCCACCTTATAAAGGTGACCTGGGCTTAGACGTGGCCCATCCTTGAATTACTGAATTCCCCTTGCATAAGGATAGTGAGAATATTTACCATACAATACGCCTACTATTTGATGACGAATGGGCATGAAAGGCAGAATCTGAGCTAGTGTATGTGGGTGCACGGTGAACGTGACATAATGATGTTTGGTAGCCAAATATCATCACTGTCTGATCATGTGATCTATTTGTACCTGAGCAATAGTGCAGCTGTGTCAACCTGTAACATTTCTACATCTGTGCTGTCCGCATCCTGTGATCTGTATAACTTGTGATTTGTGCACCTATCTCTGTCTCCGCTATAACATTTTAATCAGCATCTACTTGAAAGGAGCTAAATGGGAAAATAAAGGGAACAGGCATTACAAATGCAATAGGTCTCGCCTTTGATTAAGTTAAAAGCCATTTGCTTTGCTAATGGTATTGTATAGCAAAGCAAATGGCTTTAACCTAATGAAAGGCGAGACCTATTGCATTTTCAATGCTTGTTTGTAGTTGGCAGTTCTTTCTCTTTGCTGTCAACTAGAGGCTTTCATTGCCTTTCACAATCGCTGAAAAAAACTCTGCTCTCTAACTCGATTGGCATCCCGCCATTTTAGAAGCTTTGATCTGACTTGACCCAAATTTCACTCTCCATTCCTCTTCGGGCTCTCTGTTTAGTCCTCAAAGCTCTTGGGTCAGTCCCTTTTGAGGATTTCGAGAATGCGTCCAGGGAAATTCTTTCTGCACATATTGCTTTCAGGGTAGCCACTGCCTCTGCACGCAGGTTGGGTGATTTTTTTTATTTTATTGTTTTTTTGCCCCCTGAGCCTGTTCTTTGTTTTCTGAGGGTCTTGTTCTTTGTTTTTTTTCCTTTGCTTTCTTCCTAGGATAATGTCCCGATTTCCATTTCAAGCAGCGCATTGTCATTGCCCTTCATTATCTTTGTCCATCGCTCTCTTTTGATGAAAAGCATTCTTACACCAAGCCTTTACTTGCTATCAAAATTATGCCAGCGCCTGAATTAAAGCTGAGAATAAAGAGTTATGAAGATGCCCGTAGTAAGCTAGCCAACATATATTTTGCCCCATTAGCACATTTGCACTATAAGGTATATTGTCAGTGGTACAAAATCTCTCTTTTCACTCAAAGGACCTGATTACGAGTACCCAGACAAGAAGGTGTTATTTATCGCATGCAGTAAAATCAGTCTTCCGGGGTTCAGAATTTATGGGGTGAGATAAATTACACCTATTCGGAGATTTTGGGGACAAACGTGGATTGCCGTGCTTGCTACACCAAAATCCACATCATAATAAATCCAGAGTACTTTTCACCTTTCAAATTCCAGCCGGTTTGACTGCCAAAATGTAATGAAGGGTGCAAGCTTTATTGCGCTCAGTAAACTACGTAGTGTAGTAAACTGCATGCAACTCAGAGTATGAGCAGGGACTTGAAGACACTGGCCCACTCATAACCAGTGCCCAAGAAGCTATAATGAATGACGCGCGCTCTCTCCTGACCTGGTGCCACACTTGAGACCTACGTGTCTGCTGTGAGGGGAACGGCCATCGTTGGGGGTCATTATTTTATCCCAGCACAGCGCTTTCCACCACTGCCGAGAGGGGAACGGCCATCTGAAAATTGCATATCCCAACATCCTCGGCCCCGGGCGCTCGCCACTGACGTCATCAGGCAGCGCCGGGGAGGAGCTTAAGCCCAGCAGTAGCACCGCAGCGCGGGACGCGCCCGGGCCAAGGGCGGGCCCGTCCTTGCCCGTCATCGCCAGACATAGCCAGGGCAGGGCTACCCCCCTAATCCTTGGGTTCTGGTGCTGTTCCATAGACTTCTGAAAAAAGGTATTGTGATTATACTTGCTGTTTGTATGTGGGAGTGTCTATCTATTGATCAGCACCTAAGGACTGTCTGCTGAGATTGTAGCACAGTTTGTGAGGACTCCTATCATCTCACACGGATCCCCATAACACCAGCATTGATAACAGGATGATATCTTGTGGAAAAGCTATTTGATTGGGGTGACTGTTGAGATAGTGCGCAGCTGGGGATCTAAGGCTGTATCATCGAGGTCCTGTGTTCCCTGTGTTGGGGGCCGATAACATTGACGTTTTTTACCTGAAGGAGGCCCGTGTAGGTCTCACAGTCCCAGGAGTCCTGTGATTGCCACACCTGACATTAACCGAAATTGGGACTCTCAAACGCCCACTGACTTTTTGTTAAGAGGTCTTTTAGTCGGTGTCTTGGAGTGAAAACCAGGGCCAAGGGCGGGACTATTTAAATGTTAGTTTGTGCCCCGGTGTCAGGATTGTCAGGGGTTGTGTGCATCATTACTATTACCAATAGTATCTCGTGTATTTGTATTCTTTATTAGATCGATCACTCATTATTTGATAATGGCAGCCAGCCGCGAAATAACTGTGAGAGGTTCTAACATTGGTGTTCTTGGGACTTTAGACAATTTTATTATAAGAGCTACTTCGGTCTTGGACAAAGAGATTACATTAGCGGAACGCCGTGTGTCTCTTGAATTGGAGCATACTAAACGTTCCTCACTGGGGAGATTGGCTAGAGTTCCCTTCCCGGTTCAATCCCCACCTGTTGGCCTAATACAGTCCCATTTGGTTGATTTAGCTCTGCCCTTATCTGATCAGACTGTTCATCCAGTAACTGCGGGATTACCACAGAGCTCTGTTTTAAATCCCGTGATATCACAGGTGTCTACGAGATCCACACCGCACTCATTACCAAATACATCTGTGTCCTCTCCCCTAGGTGCCCATGTATGCAAATGTAAACGGGGTGGAGGCTTATTGAGACAGACAAATGCCAAAGCTGGTAAATTAAATAATGGTACAAAAAAAGGGAAAGGGAAGTTTAGCGACCCTCCTGATCCCCCTATAAATAATCCCACTCCGGGTTTGGTACAGACACCCCCACCCAACGAAACAAGGGATGCTTTAACCCCAAATTTGGGTGCAAGATTCTGGGAAAAAATTGAAAATTTGGTTTCTTCATTGCCTCTCCTTTAAATGAACGGTTATTGTATATTGAAGAAAAACTCAGAGCCATTGATATGAGGGTGGGCTCATACGGAGATGCGGTGAATATATTAACAACAAAGGTGGAGAATTTATCCGCACCAATGTCGGTGCGATTTCAGCAATCCTCTTTAAATAACCCAGGGCTACCAGTTGTGCAAGCAGGTGTTTTACCATCTCCTAATAGTAATATTTCTATTATGGGGTTGGTTGATGCACCTGTTAATACTGATGCAGCGGAAAATATTATATCCCATGAGAATAGGGGGTCCCTTCCTTCTGCCCCTAGAGTTGCTAGTACTGGAAGTCATATGAGCAGTGCTCGAAATGTACCAAAGCCTAACGGGGTCCTTTTGGACTTACCTCCAGATTGTGCACCCTATGTAGTGGTTTTATCTGGGGTTCCAGGGCTTGGTAGTAATTCCCAGGAATCCTATGATGAACTTAAGAACAAATCTTTACATTGGTTGAACAAACATAGACCCTTACCGTTACATGTGTTTAGTGAGATCATTCATGTGCGTAGAGTAGGCTGGGTGGGATCTCGAAAGAAGGATTCCACAGGTGACTGTATTGTCCTTAACTTTAGAGATAAATGAGCTGTGAAATTTATCTGTGAACAGGGAAATGAGGGTATGGCATCATGCATTAAGTCCCATCCTCTCTCCTATTTCTTCCCTCATGGAAACTATATGGGAAGGCAGAAATGGTCGGCCCCAGTGTACGATAGCAGGGAGCAAAATAGGGGGTGGTTAGATGACTGTTTATATAATATTCCCATAAAGAACAGTTTTGGAGTTTTGGACCAGGTGGATTGACTTTCCATCTCTATAGGGAGCCCTGAACCCAATGTTGGGATGGCTTTTTGTGAAGATGGGGGTGGTAATAGGCCGGAAAATATTGATGGTGAGACCCTTGGTGGTATCATAGTGGCTTTAGGTGACTTAGAAAGGTCGGACATTGTAATCCCTATGTGTGAGGGCTTAGGTTTGGGAAGGGAAACACCACAGGGTGAAGTGGTGCTAGAAGCCTCCATACAGTCTGTGGATGTTCACCTTCTGCCAGGCCAGAGTAGTTATCCTTCTTTGTTTATGTTTGCTTCCTGGAATATTGCAGGTTTACAACGCAGACTCCCGGTAACTGAGTGGTCAGACTTTGTGGAGGAGTACGATATTTGGGCTTTTCAGGAGACATGGTCCGTTGAACCCGTCCACCGTTTAGGTTTTTAAAATTTTTGCAAAGCAGCTGTGAGAGGAAAACTAGGTAGGCCCTCGGGGGGCCTTATACTTTGGGTTAGGCAATCAACCAACTATAGTTTGGAGGAGAGCCCCACAAATAGCCCTGATATTCTCGCCGTCAAGTTACATCGACCAGCTTTAAAAGATATTCTTATTGTAAATGTATATATGCGAGGGATGCCAGGGGGGCAGAGTTCGAAAACTTTTGCTGACTTTGATTCCCTCTTTGACTCAGTGGGGCATGATTGTATTACGATCATAGCGGGGGATTTTAATTGCACATTTGAACCCCTAAATTATGAAGGGGAAAATATTATGGATGAGGAGGATGTTGAGTGGAATATTCCCCCGCTCGATCTACTACCTATTAAAAAATGGTCAGAATCGGCCGTACAATTGCTGGGCTTTTGTTTGGAACGTGGTTTTAGGGCAACCAATGGACGATCAACGTCAGATACAATGGGTAGGGCCACTTTTGACAATGGTCTGCACAAAAGCAGAATTGATTATATTCTAATCAAGATTGAATATTGGTCCATCTTAGATGACATGATGATCTCTGATCGTCCTGAAAGTGATCACAATCCTTTGCTTCTTAGTCTCAATCTTTCTGTAAAGTCGGCTGGTAATGAACCAACAGTGGTGGCTACTGCTGATGCCCTACTAACAAATGATTTACATAGGGTTCGATGGGCAAGAGTGTTTGATGATTTGGAAGCCCTAGAAAATATAAGATCAGAGGTTGTACGGTCATTGACCTTACTGCGATCTTTTAACTCACAAGCTGAAATTAATGACAGCATCCTCAATATTCACGAAGACCTATTTCTAAGTCTAAAATCCCATTTTTCTAACCCCACTAGATCTCAGAAAACAAAGAGCCAGTGTAGAGATAAATCATGGTACAACAAGTCGTGCCGTGAATCTTATAAACTCTTGTCCATGGCAATGAAAAATTTCCTAGCTAACGTAACGGAAAGTTTCAATTCTATTAAGGACTCGGAGGCGAGGATTATGCCTTCTATTCCTCACTTTATTACTCAGCAGCCAATAGTAAAACAACAGACTACATTTCCCATCAAACTCTGGGGAAACTGTAGTCAAACAAAAGAACCAATCGGCACTGTCCATAGTCCACCAATAGGGGTCCTCCAGCACCCAGATAGTCTGCCCTCACTGGTCCTTCCTCCTCTTTCTGAGCGCGAAGTCCTCCAGCCGAACTCCTCAGCCATCTTGTTTGTTGGAGTCGGACCCTACGGAGGCAAAAGGAACCATCAATCCAAGAAGAGAACAGATGTCGGCAGAATATCAGCACGATACTGCATAGAACAAAGCAAACCATAAAGCAATTCCACAAACCCCAAAATGTGTTACTTACTGAAATACGGGGCGGGAATCCTGAGATGATCCCTAGGGCGGGATAATCCTCGCCTCCGAGTCCTTAATAGAATTGAAACTTTCCGTTACGTTAGCTAGGAAATTTTTCATTCTATGTCAGGACTGGAGGCGAGGATTATGCTAGTTCAAAGCCTGCTCACCACGAGGTGAGCCATATCTAGCACAGGCTTGAAGTAAAACCTCTTAAAGGTGGAGTCCGAAGACCAGTCCGCTGCGTTGAGGATATCCTCCAAACGGGCACCCAAACCGAAAGCTTTGGAAGCCATAGCCCCTCTAACCGAGTGGGCGCCAAACTCTCTAAGGTTGATTCCTGCTTCCTGCATAACCCACCTAACCCATCTGGCAATGGTGGGGGAAGAAACCGCCTGAAAGGGCTTGCGGAGAGAAATTAGGAGTTGACGCTCCCCTGGAGGACGAAACTCTTCGGTCATCTCCTCATAAGCTTTCAAGCAACGGACCACGCACAGTTTGGGACAATCAGGGAATTCCGGGTAGGAAATCACCCTTGTGTGACATTTTGTCCTCCTTGAAAGAGTGAAGGTCACCCCGGAAGGAGTGAACATCCTAGAAGTGATATCCAGTGCTCTCACATCAGAAACCCGTCTGCAAGATACGAGACAGAGCAGCATAGCCAATTTGGCTGACAGTTCCTTCCTGGACAGAAACCTGTTGGGCTGCCAGGAAAGGAACAAATTGAGGACCTGGTTAACGTCCCATAAGGCTGAGTAACGGGGTTCCGGAGGTAACGAAAGCCGAATGCCCCTAAGAAGTCTACAGACTAGGGGATGCTCGCCAACCGGAGAATTGTTCACCGGCACGTGTCCAGCCGAGATAGCAGAACGAAAGGTGTTAATGGATCGGTAAGCAAGGCCCTCGGACGCTAAATGAGCTAAAAAATTCAGGATGTGTACTAAATCCGTGTCCATGGGATTGCCACCCCTTCGCAGACACCAACGGGACCATCGGCCCCATGCGGATTTGTAACGCTTGACAGTACTGTCTGCCCATGCTTTATCCATGAGGTCCCCAGCTGCTGCCGAAAGGCCCGGGATTTCCCAGCGTCGCCGGTAATCCTCCACGCGACAAGACGTAACGAGTTCTGCAGAACCAGAGGATGGGGTATCCCGTCGGGACTGAGAAGAAGACGAGGGAACAGGGGGAGTAGGATTGGAGAATCCCAGGAAAGTTCCAGAAGAACTGGAAACCAGACTTGAGCTCTCCACAAAGGAGAGAGGACTACCAGCTCTGCTCCCTGGCGTCGGACCTGAGCCGTTACACGAGCCAGCATGGCAAAGGGGGGAAACGCATATCCGGTTTCCAGGCTCCAATCCTGGAGAAACGCGTCCGTGGACACCGCCAGAGGGTCCGGCCTCCAACTGAAGTAACGAGGCAATTGATGGTCGAGCCTTGAGGCAAACAGGTCGATCGACAACGGACCCCAAAGTTCGTTTAATTGGCGAAACACTCCGGAGTCTAGCTTCCAAAGACTGGAATCCTTGAAATTCCGGGATTGAAAGTCCGCCACCAAATTCTCCCGACCCGGGAGATACTCTGCTGTCACAGCGACATGATGCTCCAGGCAGAACTGCCAAAAGCTGGCCGCCAAATCGGAGAGGGCTTTGGACCTGGTGCCTCCCAGGTGATTGATATAGCGGACCGCTGAGATATTGTCCATCTTGAGAAGGACCGAAGACTGAATGCGATCCTTGGTCCAACAACGGACGGCGAAGGAGCCCGCTAGGAGCTCCAAGCAGTTGATGTGTAAACTGCGCTCTTCTTGAGACCACAAACCTCCTGTGGAAAACTCGCCGCACCTGGCACCCCAGCCCTGCATGCTGGCGTCGGATTCGATAACTAAATCTGGAGCGGAACCAAAAATGGCGCGTCCATTCCACGCCTCCATGTGTTGCAGCCACCAATGGATCTCGTCCCTGGCTTCCCCCGCCAAGACAACCTTGTGGGAGTAAGGGAGCCCTCTGCGGAGGTAAGACGCCTTGAGGCGTTGGAGCGCGCGGTAGTGCAGGGGCCCCGGAAAGATCGCCTGTATAGAGGCGGAAAGCAAGCCCACCACTCGCGCCAGGTCCCGAAGGGACACCTGAGCCCTGGCAAGGGTACGACGTAGCTCGTGACGGATCTTCGCAATTTTCCGAGCGGGAAGGCTGAGAGAAGAAGACCTTGAGTCGATCACGAACCCGAGAAACGTCAGAGACTGTGAAGGACAAAGCATGGACTTTGACTCGTTGATGACAAACCCCAGTCCTTGCAAGAGGTCTACCGCTACCTGAAGATGATGAAGAAGGCGACGCGGGCAGACGTCCATAATCAGGATGTCGTCGAGGTAGACAATCATCCGAATACCTCGAGCTCTTAGCCACTCCACCACAGGGTGGAGTACCTTGGTAAAACACCAAGGGGCCGACGAGAGGCCGAACGGGAGGGAGGCGAATTCGAAAACCTGATCGCGCCAAAGGAACTGCAGGAAACGGCGGTGGGGGGGGAAGATCGGGATCACCAGATAAGCGTCCTTCAAGTCGAGGCGGACCATCCAATCGTTGGGGCGCAACACGTCGCGAAGAAGATGGATACCCTCCATCTTGAAGTGGCGGTATACTAGCCACTCGTTGAAACTGCTCAGATTGATCACCGGACGCTTGCCGCCGTCTGTCTTGTCGACAAGAAAAATATTGCTTAAGAAACCCCGCGGGTGAAGGTCGGCGGGAACGATCGCCCCCTTGGATAGAAGAGAGGAAACTTCTTCGTCTACCAAAGCGGAGTCGTGGAGGGAGAACAAGAGGGGACGCGGCCTGGTGCGTTGGGTAGGAGTCCCCTGATACTCTATTCGAAAACCTTGAATGGTCTGAAGAACCCAGGGATCCGTCGTGACAGAAATCCACGCCTGGAAAAAATTCCCCAGCCGCCCCCCTATTTTTAGAAGGGAAGAAGGGAGTACACTCACCGTTGGAAGAGGAAGCAGCTCCCCGGTAGCCTCGTCCTTTGCCACGTTTGCCTCTTGTGGGGTAGAAGTTGCCGAAGCGGCTTTGATCCTGGTACTGTCCTTTAGCGGGGCCTTGTCCCCGTGGCTGGTTGTTGGAACCCCGGCCGGACGAGCGGCCCCTGCCTCGACCGGCCCCCCGGAAAACCCGAGGGAAGACCTTCCGAATAGTCGACTGGGCCCTATCCAAGGAAGTAAACGTGTTGACAAACTTCCCCAATTCCTTCACGAAGGGCTCCCCAAACAGGCCCCCCTGGGCCACTGCACCGGCTTCAGTATCCGCAAGGTCCCCCAGTTTGGGGTCCACCTTAATCAAAAGAGAGCGCCGACGTTCAGTAGAGATCGCACAGTTCGCATTGCCCAGGAACACAATGGCCCTCTGGGCCCAGCCCGACAAGGATTCCGGGGAAATTAGGGAACCAGATGCTTTCGCCTCCTCCGCCATGTCGAGGATCTTAGTCAACGGGCCCAGGACATCCAGGAGCTTGTCCTGGCAGGACCGCCAGGACCTATCGATCCCCTTCTTGGGATCACGCATGAACTTTTGTAAGAAAGTCGCCATGCGGGGGTCAATTTCAGGGGTCAACGCTACCTTGCCCTCCAAGGAGGGGCGAGGACACTCAGCCCTCAAACAACTACGAGCCTCCCTCTCTAGGGGTCTCCGAATACGCATAGCCACGTACTCAGCCACTTTGTCTGCTGGAGCCCAGTCAGAGGAACGCGGATGAACGATGTCATCAGGATCAAACATATCCGAGGTGGCCGGGACAGTAGAGGGATCATGAGGGTTGGAAGGACCTAACCCGGGATCAGCGGAACCAGAGGGTTGGGGAATCGGAGATTGCCCCAGAGGCAGAAGAGGTTGCGATGCCAGGAAAGCCTGTTTAAGCCTGTCAAAGGCGGAAGGGTCCATACCTGTGTCGCGTGAACGTTTAGTTGGGGGGGGGGGACACCCCCAAAGGCGCAGGGGGAGGGTTTGCAGGGGGAGGGGGGACCCCCGGCAGAGTCACGAAGCGCGCCAGCGCCTGATCAATGCGCTGGGTAAGGCGGTCCTCTAAGGGCGCCATAGCTTCTCCCACAGCGTGGTAAATTGAGGTGTCCACCGCCTCATAAAACTCCTCATCCCACTGGAGGTCGGTCAGGGCATCATCCCCTCCATGGGAATCATCATCGTATTCAAAGTCCATGGTGATGATTGGGATACACAGCCTAGAAGGCACGTATTCGAAAGGTCTGGGTTTCAGACGCCAAGAAATTCCCCCACAAAATATAAGGCTGGGAGACAGCCAGCAGATGGGCGAGATGACTCGCAATTAGCAACAGTGGGGGGGGGGGGGGGGGGGGGGAGCCCCTGGCACCAAAGTCTGGCAAAGCAAAAATATAGAAAGTCTCGTGGACAATAATGGCCTGGGCAGGTGCCCCAAAGCGAGAAACACGCAGTGCAATACAGACCCAACCGGGCGTTTGATTGAAAATATGTAATACAGACTCCACCGATGTTATCAGAGAGTGGAGCGTAAGCGCTGTACAACGAGCGGAAGTCTCAGAATAGCTGATAGAGACTTCCCGCTCGCGTAATGCCTCAGGCCAGATTCCCTGTACGGCGCGTCACACAGACCCTTCAGGGTTTAAAATGTGCGCGCCGCAGAAACATCCACCGCGCCCCCTGACGGGCGGAGGAACCAGGGACACCAGACAGGCCGCGTAGGAGATCGGCTCCCGCGGTCTCAACAACCGGGCGGGCATCCGCCCGCCAATAAACCGTGACAATAAGCAAACGGAACCAGCGCGGGGGAAACCCGCACCGCTCACAAGAACCGAAACGGCTCCACAACAAAATCTCGTCACATAAGATTCAGTCAGCGTCGCACACGAAGACTCGCAATAAACTAACAAATTGCACAATATCACTGACAGGGTAATAGCGCCACAGTTTTAAGAGCACAAGTAGTAAAGCACATCATTTTACCACAGAAAGACTCATAAGAAAAGAAAACACTTAGCTCGGCTGCTGAGCAGCGAAGAAAGAGGAGGAAGGACCAGTGAGGGCAGACTATCTGGGTGCTGGAGGACCCCTATTGGTGGACTATGGACAGTGCCGATTGGTTCTTTTGTTTGACTACAGTTTCCCCAGAGTTTGATGGGAAATGTAGTCTGTTGTTTTACTATTGGCTGCTGAGTAATAAAGTGAGGAATAGAAGGCATAATCCTCGCCTCCAGTCCTGACATAGAATTAGGTCTAAACAAAGGTTTTTAAAATGTTTGCAAAGCAGCTGTGAGAGGAAAACTAGGTAGGCCCTCGGGGGGCCTTATACTTTGGGTTAGGCAATCAACCAACTATAGTTTGGAGGAGATCCCCACAAATAGCCCTGATATTCTCGCCGTCAAGTTACATCGCCCAGCTTTAAAAGATATTCTTATTGTAAATGTATAT
This sequence comes from Triturus cristatus, assembly GCF_964204655.1. Taxonomy (NCBI): domain Eukaryota; kingdom Metazoa; phylum Chordata; class Amphibia; order Caudata; family Salamandridae; genus Triturus; species Triturus cristatus. Next base: position 537,984,414 of record NC_140595.1, read on the forward strand.
ATGCGAGGGATGCCAGGGGGGCAGAGTTCGAAAACTTTTGCTGACTTTGATTCCCTCTTTGACTCAGTGGGGCATGATTGTATTACGATCATAGCGGGGGATTTTAATTGCACATTTGAACCCCTAAATTATGAAGGGGAAAATATTATGGATGAGGAGGATGTTGAGTGGAATATTCCCCCGCTCGATCTACTACCTATTAAAAAATGGTCAGAATCGGCCGTACAATTGCTGGGCTTTTGTTTGGAACGTGGTTTTAGGGCAACCAATGGACGATCAACGTCAGATAAAATGGGTAGGGCCACTTTTGATAATGGTCTGCACAAAAGCAGAATTGATTATATTCTAATCAAGATTGAGTATTGGTCCATCTTAGATGACATGATGATCTCTGATCGTCCTGAAAGTGATCACAATCCTTTGCTTCTTAGTCTCAATCTTTCTGTAAAGTCGGCTGGTAATGAACCAACAGTGGTGGCTACTGCTGATGCCCTACTAACAAATGATTTACATAGGGTTCGATGGGCAAGAGTGTTTGATGATTTGGAAGCCCTAGAAAATATAAGATCAGAGGTTGTACGGTCATTGACCTTACTGCGATCTTTTAACTCACAAGCTGAAATTAATGACAGCATCCTCAATATTCACGAAGACCTATTTCTAAGTCTAAAATCCCATTTTTCTAACCCCACTAGATCTCAGAAAACAAAGAGCCAGTGTAGAGATAAATCATGGTACAACAAGTCGTGCCGTGAATCTTATAAACTCTTGTCCATGGCAATTAGGTCTAAACAAATGCCTAATATCAAGATGGCCAGGCAAAATTATAGAAAAGCCTTGCACTGTGCCAAAAAAGAATGGGACGACCAGCATTGGAAAGAACTTCTTGATGCAGGTAGATTGACAAATTTGGCCAAGTTTTGGCATATTGTAAAATGGGGTAAGGGTACTCAATCACAATCCCCCGCAAATTATGTTTCCCCAGATGACTTGGTTAATCATTTTGGTGCACAGTTTTCTATGTTAGGGGCCGGGACTGATCCTTTGCTGTCAGACTTATTATTGGAGTTTCATGCTTTTTCTCCAACTAATGAGCAAATTATACCATTTGACAGTAAGGAGGCAGAGGATGCCCTAAATAAGGCCCCCAGTGGTAGGGCCTCGGGTATGGATTGTGTTCCTGTGGATCTTTATAAATATGATACCGTCAATTGGGTGCCCTATATAGTATTTATTGCGAATGCAATGGCTACTGGGGCACACATTCCAGATTCATGGCGGGGGGGGCGAGATCTTGCCAATTTACAAGAAGGGAGACCGCTCCAAACCAGGAAATTACCGCCCGATCAGTTTGATCGATTGCATACAAAAAATAGTTGCAAGGATGGTTCTCGTAAGAATACAGAGATGGATGGAGCTTGACGATATATTGTCCCCACTACAGGCTGGTTTTCGACCATGTGTAGGCACCATCGAACAAGTTTTTAGGTTTTTATTGATTTATTGGCGTGTGGTGAGTTTGGGTGGTGGTACCATCTATGCTATCTTTATTGACCTTAAGTCTGCGTTCGATTTGGTGCCTCGGAGCAAGTTATGGAGGGCATTGAGTGAAATGGGGATGCCTCTAGATTTATTGGCCCTAGTCATCAAGCTACATGAGGAAAACTTAGCACGTGTTCGCTGGGGTTTACAAGGGCAGGTTACAAATAAATTCACTGTGTCACGTGGGGTTAGACAGGGATGTGTCTTAGCACCTACACTTTTTTGGTTGGTTATCAACAGGGTAATGGAGTATTTTTCTACTTTTCCAACGGATGCTCCATCCCTGGATGGCACTAAAGTGCCGCTACTTATGTTTGCGGATGACACTCTCTTATTATCTAAAACCCAGATAGGATTACAACGGGCTCTGAATGAATTTGAAGAGTTTTGTTTAGACAATGATTTACAGGTTAATGTCGACAAAACCAAATTTATGATCCTCACCAAGAATAAGCAAGTGGATGGTTTTGTAACTATGAACAATATTAAGCTAGCCCAGACTAATGTAATGGCCTATTTAGGAATCACATTAGAGTCCAAACTAAAATGGAAACCCCAGATTGATGTTTTTTCCCTCAAGTTCGCCCAGCTGACAGGGTGTTTAATTAAAGAACAGCGATCGTCCTTGACCAAAAGGATAGGTCCTGCCCTTAAAATTTATAATTCTAGGTTTAGCTCCGCGATCCTGTATGGGGCAGAACTATGGGGTTTCTCTGATCTATCAATGCTGGTTAAGGTTCAAAATAAATTTATGAGGAATCTGATAGGTCTCCCCGGTTCCACCCCCCTAAAGCCTCTTTTAATGGATCTGGGATGTTATTCCATTGAGGATGTGGCACGCTATAGGCCGCTGGCCTTTTGGCGGCGGATATGGACTACTCCAGAACTTGATCTATTTGACAGGGCTATCCTGGATGTCAGATCAATCGCAGGTTCAGGAAACATCCCATGGTTTAAGGAAGTTAGAACGCTCTTGGTGGATATGGGGATGAGTAACTTGTGGGTCGATCCTGTTAATAGCCAATTTTCTACAAAAAAGGTTTTCAAAGAAACATACTGGGCATTAGTGTGTCACAATTATATAACGAAGATTGAGGCTACCTCCCTGACGGGATTATTTTTTGATCACAAGATCGTCCCCCTTATGGAGGACTACTGGGATATTATCACTAGGTCTTGTGATCGTAAATTTTATCACCAATTCAGGGTTGGTTGCCTTCCAATCAAAACCTTTACCAAATCCTGGAATGGCATGCAGGATGATGTTTGCAAATGGTTTATGGGCCAAAAAGAATCTATTGCCCATATACTTTTTGTATGTCCAGCTTACACTGCCCCACGCAACAAGTGGCTGATACTTATTTGCCGGAACCTAGGTACACGTGTTGGTTCTGATGCATTGAGAATCCTGAGAACTAACACTCAGGAATCCTTGGTTATAGCTGTTGCTAAATTTCTCGGTTGGATGTGGATTATTAGGGCTGGGAACATACCAACAATAAAAATTTAGTTTGGGGTCTCTTGGATTGCTGCTAATAGAGATGTTCTTCTGTTTTTACTTTGAAAATTGATGTCATAGAATTGATAATAATTGTGTGGTTTTTATTTACTTAGAATTATTATTAATAATTCTTATTTTTATATTTGTTTTTAAATAAATCTGGATTTTATTGTATGGTAATATGTTCTATGAACAAATTGGTTTATATTGTATGGCATTTTTAATTAAGACCGATTGTCATTTTATTTGTTTTTTGTTATTGTCATGTCTTTTATGATGAAATATCGAAATAAAGACTAATGAAATGAAATGAATGATTAAAGAAGCAAAAATTGCTACCCACCTCTGCATATTAAGAAAAGAGAGAACGCGAGAGAGAGAGAGAGAAAGAGAGAGAATATTTTAGCTTTGAAATAGCAAAGTTCATATTCAGGGAAACATATTCATAGAGGAATGACAAGACGTAGGAATATACAATTGCTAGGGATTGTGTGCTATATTGTGGACACATTTAACTAGCCAAGTATGATAGCACAAATCATAATTGTACACCTTTTATGAATGTGCGTGCCTTATCTTGTTTCATGTATTTCAGGATGAGGATAATGCCAAAATATATTGTATTTTACCAACAACATTCAGAAATATAAGGTCTCTAGCTATATTAAGAACGTGGTTTAGCAGGTCAACCACTAGATGGCAACATTTCACATTATAGAATGTAAATTATCGCCATACAGGACCTGGAGCATTATGATTAAAAGACGCGATCACCCTTTTCAAGCCTGGCTACATGAAGCTTTAACTGCATTCTAATGTTTTCATTTCTTTAAAAAAGCATTATAGGCGGAATTACAGAGAGAGGGCAGGCTTTGGGATAGTCCCCTTCAGCCATTGGCATTCAAGTGTTCTTCCTGGTTACCCATTCCCTGGAAAGGCTCTTTATCAATGCCATAGCATTTCAAGGCTGGTTACACTAATACTGCAATGTAATCCCTTGAGGTGATGGCATCAAGCTGTCCTTTGTTAGACTGCAGATGAGCCAGCTACTTTATATTGGGACTCGACGTGTGTTCTTTGTTGAGTTTATTTTGATGACACAATAAAATTTTAATAGCAGATTTATGGACTTTTTGTTTAGGAAGTGCTTCCTCTTTGAATGCTTTGGCTTGTCAAAGACAGTACTGTTAACTAATTGCCCTCGCATGTTTATTTGTTGCACTTGTTGTCATGGCACAATGTTGTCAGATTTGCCCCTTTTTCACTTGTACACAGGTAGGCTTTCTTACAGATCCAATGAAATTACTGCCCCTTTGTCAAATATATCTATTATGAAATATTTTGCAGTTTATGCCTTTTATGTTCACCAGTTAAGATGCAAACTTCATCTTTTAACTTCTTTTCATAATATTTGTCTTTAAGGGTACAGGTGAACTATGCTAATGTTGTCTGTTCAAAGTGGCCCTGCAACCAGTTTCCATATTGTTGTAGACCAAAATGTTGCTTCACATTATGGCATGTTGCTCTGTAGGACATCTAGCACTCCAAATATTCCCAAACCCTTACCCTAACAAAAGGCATACCTGTTGGCTTTACCATTGCTTGCTAGGTCTTGCAGTAGCCAAGTCCTTGTGTCACAAACATGAAGAAAGTAAACAAAAACTGTAAAGAAAGGGGCTTTGGGCCAACCCCTTAAGACATGGGTTGCTCTAGGTCAGTCTTGTTCAGCCTCTGCTTTAATGAAGTGTCATTAACAGTCTGGAGCAGCACAAAGGAGTATTTTTTCTTCAGCCTGCAGGTACGTTATATGTTGATTAAGAGTATCATTCCACTTCCTATAGAATGAAAAGCCCATCCACTGCATACGCTCGCTGCTGAATGGGGGCAATACCACCAATACCACCACAGCTCCAAATCAGGGGTGGGTGTAACTCTTGTAATTCTGTGTAGCTTAATCACGTGGAATTACCTAAGATTAAGATTCCACAAGATTACTCTTGAATTGTACGAGTAATTCTGCTTTTAGCACTATTTCTGAGCTAAAAAATGCCCACTTGCATTCAAAACTGACAAAAGAAATAGCGCTAAATGCAACAGAACATGAATAGTGAGAGCGAGCAGAACCACAGACAGGGGTGTAGCTTAGTCAGTGATATTTGTGGGTGTGAATTGTAAATTTCCCAACTAAAAAAACAGTATGCTTAAGGGTGGAGGGAAGAGCAAGGTTTGGGTTTGGGATACACTGTTTCCATGATGACCAGGTTCAATACTGATTTGCATTAGGTGTGTCTCTGTCTAAGTTCCTGATAAAAAAAAACATTATAACAAGTTAAAACCTTTTAGTGAAATGAAGATGATGACAAAAATCAACAAAGGCATAAGAGACCCGACTCAGGGACACCAGCCCCAACTCTCAAGCTAAGAATGAATTTATTTGGGGGGGTGGGGTCACACCAAAGACACTCCGTGAAGCTACGCCCCGGACCATAGGGTCTGGGAACAGGGGTGCGGGGGGCATCAATGAATAATGCAGGGGTGACAGGTTCTTTGTGTGGAGGCAGAGCACAGCCTATTCAGTTGCAAGTGGAGCTATGCCCAACTTCATCTCCCCATCCTGCCAGTTGGTAGCCCATTCAGGCACACCAAATACCTGTATTGTGTGGCTTTCTGGGAACAATAAACAAAGTCCTACTGCCAACTACACCCAGTTGTGTTACCTAGGACAGGCTGCAGGTACCAAATCGTTTAGGGCAGCAAAATGCCAACTTTCTAATAGTGGCATTTTCCAAATTGTAATTTTAAATCCAACTTTCCCATTAAAGAGGATTTTCAATCGCAATTCCATAGACACCAAACATTAAATGCTCACCAGTTCCCAATCAAAAGTTAGCACTTATTAAATCTAATAAGGTAACACAATGTTATTCTATGGGACAGGTAGACCTTGCAGTAATGAAAAATGAATTTAGGAATTTTTCACTACCAGGACATGTAAAATTAAAAAGGTCCTACCTTTTCATTACAATTCACCCTGTCCTATAGGCTACTTAGGGCCTACCTTAGGGGTGACTTATATGAAATAAAAGGGAAGTTTAAGGCTTGACAAGGGGGTTACATTGACAAGTCGAATTTACAGTTTCCATTTGCTTTCAGGCTGCAATGGCAGGCCTGGGACTTTGGCCCACTTGCAACTGTACGCTGTGCTCTGCCTTCACAGAACGGACTTGTCACCACTGCATTGTTCATGCAGCCAGCTTGGATCTAGGGCAGCGGAAGCAGGAAACTTCAGTCACTTCAAAGGGGATTCTCCAGAAACTTCTCCTATTTCAAAGAAGGCATCAGATATAGAAATAGGACCTTCAGACTTACTCTTCAATTTACTATCTGGCCCTGCAGAAGGACTCTCAGAGAACGGCCTGCTGCTGTGGCCTGCTGTGTACTCCACAAGACTGTTTTGCTGCACATGGAAGGGCTGTTTTGCTGCCTGAAGCCTGCCTTGAACCTTCAGAGGTCTGCGTAGCTGCTTGAGCCCTGTTTCATCACTTGAACCCAGGACTACCAGAGTTACTCCAAGGGCTAAATGGATGGCCTCCTGATCAGAGCCTTAGGAACAGAAAAGGCTTCAATCACCTTGAACCCAAACCTGGACCCAGCCTGAGTGAGTCCTGAATCCCCAAGTCATGCCCCTCCAGTGCAGTGTGGACCCCTGGTTGCAGTGTTAAAGGTGCCCAGATAGCCAAAATCCAAAATGTAGTACTTAGAAAATATTTGGCTAAATATTGGCTTGAGAACTTAGTGTAGGCCAGGACCAACTTGTTTGTCTATCCACCTAAGGTACATCGCCAGTCAGCCTCACTTCACAGTAGCTCCCACTACATTCTTCTTTACAGCAGCAAATCCTGGATAGCGTCCTTCGTCAAAGGGGTATCCAGTCTCCTGGAGCTCTCGTCGGCTACAGCCTCCTGCCTTGTCCCACCGGAGATTTTTGACTTCCAAAGAAAGACAAAGTCTGAACGTAGAAATCTTCACTGCGACTTCATCCAGCAGCTCCCTGATGACGTCTCCTCCTCAGACACCACCTGCAGCCTTGCCAAACTGAGCTTTTACTTTCTCAGAATTCTCAGAATTTTTTGGGGAAATGTCTTCTTTGTACTAAGGTAAGCGTTGACAGGGCCCAACCGACTACTTGTATCCAACTCACACTCCATCACAGTCGGTCATATGTTTTTTACTTTGACACAGCCTTTTTTTACTTGATATCCGAGGTTGGCACTTTGATCTGTTAGGCATTATTTTTTTACTTTAAAAATTCATACCTTCAGTTCTACTGATTTTGTTGTTTTGGTGTCAAATAATTTAGTAAAATGTGCTCTATTTTTCTAAATCGGTGTTGGATTTTTCTTGTGTTGTATTGTTACCTTATTGTTGTTTTTGTGCTGCATAAATACTTTACACATTGCCTTTAAGTTAAGACAGACTGCCTTTGTGCCAAGCTACCAGACGGTTAAGCACAGATTAATTTAGTGACTTTTATGGTTCATCCTGACAGGGATTGTGGCTGTTACGTAAGCAGGGTGAACACCCCCCTCGATCAACAACCCAATTTCTCGCTGTATCAAATTTGGACATGGTAAATTCTATCTATCTGTGTATGCATATTGCACATTTATATAATGCACCATGTTTGCATACAACATCCTGCTACGACTAGTGAATTAAATAACTTGTCTACTGGCACTGATTGAAGAACTTGGAAAAACCCAAAATGTTTTGAGTTTTAAAATCAATTTAGGAAAATCTAAAGCACTGAATCTTAATCTCCCTAGTAGCCTAGTAGATTAGGTAATTTATAGTCTACTGGACGTGATAGCAATAGGACTATGAAATATCTGAGCAGCTATTTTACCCTGAGACAATATGGATTATTTAGAATTAACCGCCCTAAGATGGCTACAGATAGCAGGAAAAAACGATAGCATTTGCGTGAGACATTCCTTGTACAGTTGTGGAGAATAGCGACAGTCACTATGAGTGTCCTGTCGAACAAGTTACTTACCTTCGGTAACGCTTTTTCTGGTGGATACAGTATCTGCCTGTGGATTCCTCACCTTGTGAATATCCCCTGTGCCAGCAACATTCGGAAACTTTTGTAGCAGTCCATGCCGATGAGGTCGAAGACGACGTCATAGAGACACGGCTCCGCTCGTGACTCCGCTGACGTCACCGGCTCCATAAGAAGACCTCGTCTGCGTGATGACGTCGGTTCTGCCCTTTTTTCCGTGCCTTCGAGGCACACGACGGACTGACAGCAATATATACACAGTATACACAGTACATAATATACAATGCAACACACACAGTGTGAAGAATAAACAGGAAGGCAAAAGAAATAACACAATGCCTTTGACAGTAACAAATACATTTTGAAACATCATCATTAGAATTGTAGGTATACAAGGTTGGACAACGGGGAGGCGGGTGGGTCAGTGAGGAATCCCCAGGCAGATACTGTATCCACCAGAAAAAGCGTTACAGAAGGTAAGTAACTTGTTCTTCTGATGGACACATCTGCCAGTGGATTCTTCCCCTTGTGAAAAGATTCCCACAGCAGTCCCACTCCCGGAGGAGAGTGAGACCAGAAAGTCCTGAATGACGGAACAAGCAAAATGTCCGTCCCTCCTCACCTCAGAATCCAAGCAGTAATGCTTTGCAAAATTGTGAAGGGAGGCCCAAGTTGCCGCCCTACAAATGTCCTCCACAGGAACACCTCTAGACAAAGCAGACGTGGAAGACTTAGCTCTAGTAGAATGAGCCCTTAAACCCTCTGGAGGTTCCTTACCGGCCAAAGAGTAGCATATCTTGATGCACAAGACAATCCATCTGGAAAGGGTGCGCTTGTGCACCGCTCTGCCTTTCCTGCAGCCAACAAAGCCCACGAAGAGCTGGTCGTCCACTCGAAAGTCTTTAGTCCTATCGAGGTAGAAGCTCACCGCCCTCTTAGGGTCCAAGCGGTGAAGCCGCTCCTCCTCCTTGGAAGGGTGAAGGGGAGGATAGAAGGTAGGAAGGGTAATGGACTGCCCCAGATGGAAAGGAGTTACCACCTTAGGCAGAAAAGCAGCCCTGGTCCTGAGAACCATTCTTTCAGCATGAATGGTCAAGAACGGGGGTTTTGAACTCAGAGCTTGAAGCTCACTTACCCTCCTTGCCGAGGTGATAGCAATGAGAAAAACCGTTTTGAAAGACAATAGTCTCAAGGGACACTTGTGTAAGGGCTCGAAGGGAGAACCCATCAGATAAGTTAAGACAAGATTTAAGTCCCATTGAGGCACAATGAAAGGAGTAGGAGGAAACTTGTTTGTAAGACCCTTTAGAAATTGTAAAACAATAGGCGATTTGAACAATGATGGTTGATACGGCAAACAAAGGAATGCCGACAAGGCTGAAAGATATCCCTTTACAGTGGCTACAGCAAAACCTTGCTGAGCAAGAGAAAGGGCAAACTGAAGAATGTCAGATAAACGAGCCCCCAAAAAACCAATAGATTTCTCCTCACACCAGAGCACAAATTTAGACCACCTATAGGAATAGATAGATTTGGTGGAATGACGTCTGGCAGACAAAATTACATCAACCACATCTGGCGGGAGAGAAAAAGAATTCAGGTTGCCCCATTCAATCTCCAGGCATGAAGGTGTAAGCTCTGGAGGTGGGGGTGTAGAACCTGCCCCTCCGACTGCGAGAGGAGGTCTGCCCTGAGAGGGAGACGGAGCAGAGGGCACGAGGAGAGGTGGAGAAGATCTGAGTACCATACCCTTCTTGGCCAATCCGGGGCGACCAATATTACTTGGGCCCGGTCTTGGCAAATCTTCCTCAGAACCCGAGGTATCAAGGGTTTGGGAGGAAACGCGTAAAGAAGATGAGTGCCCCAACTGAACTGAAACGTGTCCCCCAATGCTCCCTGCATCAGATACTGGAGACTGCAGAAAGACGGGCAGTGAGCGTTCTCGTGAGTGGCAAACAGGTTCACCCGAGGGGTTCCCCACATCCGGAAAACGTGACGAACCACCTCTGGATGAAGCCTCCACTCGTGGTCGGCGGAGAACTGCCGACTGAGACTGTGCACGAACGTTCAGGACCCCGTCCAAATGATTTGCCTTCAGACAAATCTACTGATCCTGATCCCAGGACCAGAGACACAGAGCGACCCCACTCCTCCCTGCTTGTTGACATACCACATCGCGGTAGTGTTGTCCGTCAGGACTTGAACCGACTGACCGTGAAGGGAAGAGAGGAAGGCCTTGAGCGCCAAACGTATCGCCCGTAATTCCAGAAGGTTGATGTGAAGCAACCTTTCCTCTGGAGACCAAAGACCCTTGAGCTACAGATCCCCCAGATGTGCACCCCACCCTAAAGTGGAAGCATCCGTTATCACTGTGGCCACCGATGGAGGTAGATGGAAGGGCTTTCCTTGAGACAGATTGCCCTCCACGCTCCACCAAGACAGATCCGCCGCAGCTTCTCTGGAGATGCTCACAGACTCCCTCAGATCTCCTTTGTGCTGATACCACTGCCTGTGGAGGCACCACCGGAGCGCCCTCATGTTCCAGCGTGCATGGTTGACCAACAGAATGCAGGAAGCAAACAGATCGAGCAGGCGGAGGACCTTCAGGACTAGAACGACCGCTCTATTGTAAAACAAGGGAATCATTTCCTGTATGTCAAGAATCCTTTGTGGAGGTGGGAATGCCTGACACACAGTAGTGTCCAGTACCGCCCCTATGACCAGGTTGCGCTGAGAGGCCACCAGGTGAGATTTGGACACGTTTATCGAAAAACCCAATTTGTACAGCAGCTGAGTTGTAACCTGCAGATGATGAAGCACCTTCTCTGGCGACTCCGCTTTGATCAGCCAGTCGTCCAGATAGGGGAAAACTGAAATCCCCGACCTTCTGAGATGGGCTGCCACCACTGCCATCACCTTCGAGAAGACTCGAGGTGCAGTAGTAAGACCGAACGGAAGGACCGCAAACTGATAATGTTGCGACCCTATCGTAAACCGGAGATACTTCCTGTGCGACTTCAGGATGGGGATGTGGAAATATGCATCCTGCAAATCGATCGACACCATCCAGTCCTCCTGATGCAGTGCTTGAAGAACCTGCGCAAGGGTGAGAATCTTGAACTTCTCTTGCTTCAGAAAAAGATTCAAGATCCTGAGGTCCAATATTGGACGCAATCTGCCGTCCTTTTTCGGAATCAGGAAATACCGGGAGTAGCATCCCTGACCCCATTCCCGCTCTGGAACCACCTCTATCGCACCTTTTTTTAGTAATGTCAGGACTTCCTTCTGCAGGAGAAGAAGGTGGTCCTCCAAGCAAGCACCTTGGCAAGGAGGGTAGTTTGGAGGGAATTCCCAAAAGGGAAGGGCGTACCCATTTTCTACAAGATCTAGAACCCAAAGGTCTGTAGTAACCAATTCCCAATCTTGTAGAAAATAGGTAAGCCGGCCCCCCACAGGACCAGCATGATCCAGAATGGTGGATCTAGGGCTGCTTTGCAGTGGTGAAAGGGGCTGAGGAGCAGGAAGAGGAGGAGGAGGAGAGCTGTCGACCTTGAGTGCGACCTCTGACTCTGCCTCTGTAGCTCTTATACAGAGTGTTCTGTTGCTGTTCTTGCTGCTGCTGCTGGGGCTGTCTGTATGAACAAAAGGATGACCTTCCAAAGCCCCTGTATCTCCTGAACGAACCCGTAGGCTGAGTTTGAAGGCCCAAAGATTTAGCCGTGGCCTTATTCGCCTTAAATCTTTCAAGCGCAGCATCCGCTTTTTTGCCAAAAAGTCCAGAGCCATCAAAAGGCAAGTCCAGGAGCGTTGCCTGCACATCAGGGGAGAACTCAGAAGACTTGAGCCACGCACTCCTCCTCGTGGCAACAGAAGAACCCATGATCATTGCGACCGAATCAGCTGTATCCAAGCCGCTTTGGATTACCTGACGTGCAGCCGCTTGGGTATCCGACAGAACCTCATTAAAGTTCACTCTATCCTCTTCTGACAGTTTTGGGACCAATTGCTTTGCTGAATCCATAAGAGCATGGATATACCGGCCCAAAAGACAGGTGGCATTCGTCGATTTTAAGGCCATACTGGCAGAAGAGAAGACCTTCTTAGCCGACTGGTCTAATTTCTTCGCATCCCTGTCACTCTGGACTTGGGGAAAAGCACCTGTAGATTTTCTGGAACAGGCAGCCTGAACCACCAGACCCTCCGGAGAAGGATGAGATGTTAAAAAGTCTGGGTCCCCTGGAGCTGCCCTATACCTCCTAGTAATAACCTTAGAAACTGCAGGTTCCGAAGAGGATGGCGAACACCGATGCCACAGAATCAGGAGCAGGGATTCTTCAGGACACGTCAGAGAGTGTACAGACGTTGAATCTTAATGAGAGTCACAGTAATACGGGTCTGGAGTTAATGCCTATATACAATTTGTCCCAACACCCCTTGTCTGACGTGGAAACTGCAGTTCTCCGTAAGGGGTTGTCTTTTGTACCTACGGTTATGCAAGACCCTGTAGATACTAAAACTGAAGTGTTGCAGTTTCTCAGGAAAATTCGATTAAAGATCTTTTTTTCGGAATACAATGAGAGCAATGAAAGAAATTTCAGTGGCCTTAAAAAGAAGTCTACTTTTTGCCCACAGCGCTTGGCGATGCCTGAGGAAATTTTGGTCTTTGAAGACCAAACCTTGCGTGAAATAGATCTGTTAAACGCTAAACAAATTTCGTTCAGATCTAATTTCAATAAACAAGAACAACTGGCATTACACGAACTAGCTAGTAACCCCCTTACGGTTATTAAACCAGCTGATAAGGGTGGAGGAATAGTCCTATGGGATACAAAAAACTATGATGAGGAAATTATAAGGCAGTTAAGTAACAGGGAGCATTATCGGCCTATAATTGACAACCCCACAGCCAGACTTAAAGCCCAAATTCTACACCTTACCACAGATGCCATGGAAGCAGGGTATTTATGTAAAAAAGAATATGAGTTTTTAAATGTCACCGAACAGAAAATACCCAACATATATGTATTACCAAAAATACATAAAGATGTTACCCAACCTCCAGGAAGACCCATTATTGCCGCTTGTGGCTCAATTTTGGAGCCGCTGGCGAAATATATTGATGTATTTCTCAAGCCATTTGTTGCTCAAACTAAAGCGTATGTGAGAGATACGATGGATCTCATCTCTAAAGTAGAGCTCTCGTTGTTCGATGGAGACCAACAGTTGTTGGTCTCCTTGGACATCGAGAGTTTATATACGAATATACCACAAGATGAGGCACTGCTGGTGATGAGACAGGTATTGGACACTAGACCGAGACCGCACATGGTTCCTTCTGAATTTCTGCTTGAACTGGCAACCATCTGTTTGAAAAATAATTTCTTTGCTTTTAAATCTGATTTGTTTTTGCAAGTTAAAGGTGTAGGGATGGGATGTTGTTTTGCCCCCGAAATTGCCAACCTAGTGATGGATTTCTTTGAAAATAGGTACATCTTCAATGAGGAGACTCCATTCAGAGAGCATATTCTTGAGTGGATTCGCTTCATTGACGATGTATTTATGGTATGGAAAGGCACACAAGAAGAACTGGAGCAATTCCATATATGGCTAAATAACCGTACCCCTGACCTCAAATTTACCAAAAATGTGAGTAATACACGTATTAATTTCCTGGATGTATGGATCATTGCTAGAAATGGCAAGTTGGAAGTGGATTTATTCACCAAACCAACCGACAGAAATACTCTACTAGACTATTCATCAGGACACCCACGTAACCTCAGGGACAACTTGCCCTATGGGCAGTTCCTGAGGGTACGACGTAATTGTACAGAAAAAAACGATTACTTCAGGAATGCAAAAAATCTACAAGAGAAATTGGTAAAAAGAGGTTACCCTAAGCGATTGGTAAAAGGAGCACTTAAACGTGCTTGGTACACACCCCGGGAAAATCTCCTTATACCTAAAACTAAAAAGGAATCTGAGCAACTGGTTTGCGTATTGACCTTCAGCCCTAAAGCTAATAAGGTCAGACAGATTATTCTGAGGAATTTGAGGCTACTGGACCATCTAAACATTCCGAAGCCCTTGTTTGCCTTTAGACGTGGCAGGAATTTGAGAAACCATCTTGTAAAAGCTACTCGGCAATCACCTATACCCACAGATACTAGAGGTCTATTGGGGTTACCAAAAGTTGTAGGACACTTTAAGTGCAACAATTGTGTTGTATGTGTCCATACCAAGGATTCTAAAACAGTCACGATTCACGAAAAAATACATAAACAGTTAGTCTTTTCAAATTGCAATACGAAAAATGTTGTGTATTGTGTGACATGCCCGTGTGGATGTTCATATATAGGACAAACCACACAAGCCGTCAAAATGCGGATTATCCAGCATAAATCCCGCATCCGATGCAAGACCTTGGGGGCTCCCATGGTCCAACACTTTTTGGAAAATGGACATGGCGAAAACGAGCTGGAGTGGACAGTTTTGGCAATAGTGAAGGCCCCTACAAAAATATCATTACAGAAAAAACTTAATAGCCTAGAAGCACGTCTGATAGAAAGATATCAGACCTCCAGTAGGGGGCTCAATGACCGTGATGAGGTTTGGTCACTGATTGGAAATTAAACTGCCATGTTAAGACTATACTTGAGTTTCTCCTAGGTAAATACCGAAAGGGCGCGTCATTTTAAAGGGTGCACCAGCTCATGTAAGTCCGTGTATTTTGCTACCCTCTCTGTCTATGTTACATGCAGACTGTTGAATGCCTATGATGTACTACCTGGGTGAGTCATCCGTAGGGCTCTCCTCCACATTTTGGCTATGGACATATTAAATGTATGTATAATTGTAAAGTGTAGATGTGTATATATTGTATAGATCTTGTGTGTAGTAGGGAGTTGTGGGTTCCCCTGGTGTGTTGACCGTGCCGTGCTCACAATGCCCACTCTGTAGCTTCGCCCTTCCTGTTTACAATAGGGACTGATTCAGTTGGTATACAGGTTGAGTCGATGGATTTAGTTTCATTACTATTATTTTTTGGTTTGATTTTATTTTTATTCTTATTTTATTTTTAATGCGGATCTTTATAAATTTATGCCCTGTGTTGGGTATAGTCACGGGTGTCCGTTATCCTTTCATTCACTTTGGAACGTCAGACGATCCGATATTGAGAAGAGCTACGGGCGATTAATAGCCCTCTGTCTATGTTTATGCAGGCAGAGGGAGGGTCCAATGCAGAGCGTTAGTTCTTATTTCCGGGTAGGACGCGTCACGTTCCGGTGCTTCGTCCCCATTTGTGGTTTGGATTGGCGTGTTAATGAAGATTCCCGCGTAGAGACTGCCCGACTTTGACTGAGTAAGTGTAATTTTAGCCTCGGTCTAGACCGTTGAAGATGGGCATAGAGTCGCGGAGTATATAAGTCAGTTTTCTTCTATTATTTCGTAGAAACTGTGTGGAGAACCGGTGATTTGATCTCTAGGGAAGGACCAGAATAGAAGCGCGAGCAGCGTTTTATAAGGTATGTGCATACCAACGTGTTTGACGAATGTAAATTATTTATTCTGTGTATATTGATTAGCTATCTTAGCAGCCCCTGTGATACTTTGTTGCTCTGTTCTCCCTGTCGCTGACAGAACGTTTCCTCGATATCGAGTGAGCAGCCTCGGAAGTGTTATATTTAGAAGATACATGTAAGTGTATCAGGACTTTAGGTGTAAGGATATAAGGTTTTTAGTCCCGGTCTCGTCATCTGGGACATGTATAAGGCTCATTAGGACGGTGGTCCATTGAGAGACATTTTTAGATGCTGTCACTTTCTTCTTTAATTAGTTAGTATGTACACTATGGTGAGGGATGATATTAGATACTCTCTGTCACCCTGTGTTGTGTGGCACATATCCACCTCCTTCCCTCTTTTTCCTTTATAAGTCACTCTGGGATGTAAGGTGTATTTGGTCCCTTTGTGGGCACTTGGATTTGTGTGCACGGCTTGGTCACCACCCCTAGACATGGGTCCATGTAGATATGATTAATGTTATCCCCCTCCCCTTTATTGTTATAGTTGTCATTCAACCCCTGTCCTGAAGAGGCCTTAAGTTTTCTTTGGCTGAAACATGGTCACGTCGACAGATATTGGATGGAGGAGTCACCTGAGCTTCAGTGATTCACAGACTGTCGGTGGGACACCTGAAATAACGTTTGGGTCATAGTTGCCCTCATTGCTTGTGTTCCCCATTTTTAGTTTGACTACCTCCAAGTGGTCCGCCTGATACTTAGAAGGGGACACTGATGAAAATTGTTTGCTTTTGGGTTAATTGTTGTGTGTTATACATTTAATTGATGTTGTGTGATATATGTGTTTGTATCTTTCATTGTATAAACGCCTGTTTTCTTGTGATATATTGTAAATGATGCCAGATGTATTCTATATGATTATTTGATATTCTTGAAGGGGTAATTAAATGTGCTCTTCTCATGAACGATTGTTAGATATATTTTTTCCTTGATACTTTTCTTCATACATATATACCTTAGAAACTGCAGGAGCAGAGAAGGGCTTACGCCATACTTCCATTACCGGTTCTATAATGGCGTCATTAAAAGGGAGCAAAGGCTCCGATGCAGAGGAAGGAGAATGTAGAACCTCTGTCAGAATGTTAGACTTAAACTCTGCAGATGGCAACTGCATATCTAGAAGTTCAGCCGCCTTCTTAATAACAGCATGGTATGGAGCCACATCCTTTGAAGGAGCATCAGCAGGAGGAGTAATCTCCCATTCAGGAGACAAATCCAGGCCACTAGCCTCCTTCAATTCATCAAACACATCGTCCGACTCCATCAGCTCACCTTCTTCTACTTCCTCCATCAGGTACCTCTGTTCCTCCAGTACCCTTTGGGCCTCCCTCCTAGATCTGATCCTCACAGCAGGAGTCGGCGGTGCCGTGACCGAATCTGACGGCGCCGGCGTCGAGCGCGGATCCAAAGGAACAGCCGGCGTCGAACGAGGTCGAGTCGGCGCCGGTGAGGAAGGAAGCGGCGTGGATGTCCTCGGCGACGGTAGATGCCAAGACGGCGTCACCGGAAAAAATGGCATGAAGGGAGCCTGAGGATAAGCTTGGGGAATTCCCAAACTGAAGGCCATAGGACCCATAGGATCCGAAGGTGCGCCAGAGGGGTACAAGGCTCTGGAGAAGACCACATACATAGCATTAAGATAATGCGTCGGATCTTGACCTGGGCCTGGAAACGATGGATATGGCTCAGGCTGAGGCATCACCGGACTCGGGCCGACCGGTGCCAACGGTGGAAGCTGCGGAGTCGAAGGCTCACCCGGAGCTGGAAGCTCCTCAATCGGAACAGGAGACTAAGCCGGAGATGGAGCCGGCGTCGGAGATGGTGCCGGTGCCGGAGAATGCTCTGGTGAAGCCACAGGAGACGACAGGCCAGCAGGAGAATCAGGAACAGGCGAAGGAGATACAAAGTTCTTATGGAGTCGGGAGTGCGAGGTCGAGCTCGGGGCCGTATCCCTATCCGAGCGATGTCGAGATCATTGCCTCTTCTTTTTCTTGTGTTTCTTGGACTTAGAACCATGTCCCGAAGTCGACTTCGACGCCGACCTCGACCTTCTCCGGCCTCTTTTCTCCTTTTTCATCCTGGCGATGAATACTTTGGCTTCCCTCTCCTTCAGAACCTTTGAGCTCATCTTGCGACAGGAAGAACATCCATCTACATCGTGATCCGATGAAAGACACCATACGCTGTCTTCATGCGGATCCGTTATTGAAATGGCTTACCGCACTCTCGGCAAGGCTTAAAACCAGACTTCTTCGTCGTCATTTTCAGCTGAAGACAAGAAGAGAAAGAGAGATACCAGCAGAAAACAAAGTATCAAATACAGCTACAGAGAGAGTCCCGAAAACCGTTAGCGCGGAAAAAAGGGAACTGATGTCATCACGCCGACGAGGTCTTCTTATGGAGCCGGTGACGTCAGCAGAGTCGCGAGCAGAGCCGTGTCTCTGTGACGTTGTCTTCGACCTCATCGGCGTGGACTGCAACAAAAGTTTCCAAATGTTGCTGGTGCAGGGGATATTCACAAGGTGAGGAATCCACTGGCAGATGTATCCATCAGAAAATAAATGTATTGCTGTCTCAAGCCTTACAAATAAACATCAAAATGGAAGATCTTGAATCATTGTAAAAACCTCATGTGGAAGAGGTAGGCTAGAATTTCTATTCTGCAAACTACACAGCACTCTAGAAGAAGGGATCTGTGACTGCATGACATGACTAGGCAACTCAACGTAGAAGCTTGTTTCAATGGGTTGGGAAATAAGAAGGAAAAAGGTGGTGCCTTGTTGACCACTCTCTCATGGATAACCATTAAGGAGAAGTACCACGGCTAACAAAAAACTTTAGGCAGGCAAAACAATATATAGCTCCGTCAAGACCTGGGTTAATCTGCACAAATGAGACAAAATAGGGAATAGATTAGGGATTGTAGCTTCAGTGCATCTTCATGCTGCTTTGTGGGCAAACCAAATTTAAAACAGGTTTGTCCAAAGAAGAATTGAGGGTTCACAAAGAAGGAGTTGTACTAAAACATGTGATCAACATGTACTTGGAAAGATCATGTTATTTTATGCAGAATCTGATTTTGAAATGCCAGAAGCTCAACAATTCTGCTATTACTATACTGATTTGGTCTTCGAATCCGAAAAAGTTCTCTGTCATTGCCAGCCTGGCGCATTCCATGATGAATGGAACTGGTGTACTCAAAACACTCGATCTGCAGTCCAAAAGTGCTCTGATAGCCTCAAGTGTCTCTCCCTGGGGGATGCAGGTATAAAGGGATTTCACATCAAAACTAACTAGGAAATCCAACTCAATGTTAAAATTGATCCCAGGGAGAAGTTGTAAGACATCCTTAGTGTCTTGAAGGTAAGTGGGCATTGCTTTAACTAGCAGTCTGAGGAAATGGTCCACAAACGTGGAGAGAGGTTTGAGAAGGGTTTGGTGTCAACGGTTGATTGACTAAATGCTCGTGGACACACCATGACAGTCATGTGTGGCCTATGAGCGGATCTGTTTTATGGTTATCTCGTATGACCTAGTCATTTTTATAGGAGTGGGAGCTTGCACCATTTGCTCGATTATGGTGCCATGATACATTAATGATATTGTCACGTGCTTCTTATACTTATCGCAGGTGCATGATTGCAATTCTCACATCTCTACATAGTTGGGTAGTATTGAGTATGTTAATTGAGATGCTTGCACCCATATGCATGATGTATGCGAGTGCGGGACTACAATTCCTATATCCCTTTTACTTCTATGTAGCTCTTAATACGTGGAATGAGCACGCCTGTTGACGGCGCACACCATAGACGCTCTCATCCACACGCATCAATTTCATGCTGCTCGTGGTTGCAGGTAGGACTACAATTCCCAAATTTCCACACTCCTGAGTAGTCCTGTACATGTAGAATGAGTGTGCCACTTGACGATCTGACACGCTGGCTGACGTAGAGAGACACATGGCCCTCCCCAGGTGAGGCTGATTAACAACCATATTTAATGCCGCACACCCGCCCGTCTGCTACCGCTCGTGACAGCCAGGATCGAGCCCGGGGTAGCGACGGACAGGTGAGTGCAGCGGGATATATGGGGGTTGTATTGTGAGCCTAGACTCCCTCCCCTTGTTTTAGTCTTCTTTGACTACCAGCTGGAGTATTCTAGATCGCGGTACCATTGGATAACTTTTACCCAGCACAAACCATTTAAGCATATCCGGTTGGCGGCTTGAGCGTGTTTGACCGCTCTGTTGATCAATCTTGCTTGTTGTCAATGAGCAATCTGTTTATGCCTCCGGGCACATCTCATGTTTTTTGCCATTGTTGTTTTGAGTGTAGATAGTTATTACACACTCCTGAATTTCTGATACTTACTAAGGTTAGTGGAAGGGTGGGTGGTGGTACTGACAACGCTTCCAGCCTCTACTAACAATTGATATTCCACATACATGCCTACATGTGAGGAGTAAGTGGACTCTGCCTTCTTGTACATGAGGGTACATCATAGTGACCTCGACAAAACCCTTTTTAGTTTATAAGCATTAGTGGTGGTGCCATCTTGGGCCGCCATCTCTTAAGAGCTAACTGGTTGTGTGGTACTAGTTCTTTCTTTCTTTTCAGAGCGTTGCCTCACGCCCAGAGTTGTTACCAGGAGCGGTGGTAGTCCTCCTGACTTCTTACGGGTAAGAAGGCTGACAAAATACTTCCTTCAAGCATTTTTATTGATTAGAAATGCCTCGCTATAAACAGACAAGTTTGATAATTGTACATTCTGAGCACATTTTTCTCTTTTTCAACAGGTGTTCACCACGTATCCCTATAGTTTCCACTACAAATAACACACCGGTATACTGTTGATTGTATCGTTCCTAATAATTTTGTTTTTGATTTGTGACAACTTTCACTCACTAAATCTTGCAGTAGTAACAACTAGGTCCTGAAGAAAGCCATGATCAATTCTTGATCAATATTGGCTGAAGCATGTAGACCTTTCATATATTCTTCACCTGCGCGTTTGCACATTTTTTCAGACTGTGCCCTGACGGCTTTTAACTTTTGACACCACAGGATACTTAATAAATTCATTTCTCTCCTGGTAGTCAATTTTAATACACCTTCCCTTTTTACACTGCACCACGTACTTTCACCACACTGTGTTTTGCTTCATTGATCTTAGGAGATCTAGCCCCCGGATTACACTAAAACATCTGTGAGCTCCTCCTTTACACTTGCAAGGAGTTGTAGCTCCTTGGCTGCACTAGGTTGCAGCCAAGAGGAGATCCCAAATGATGAAGCATGCCACCTCGGTGGGTGATGGGATTCCGTCCTCTTAAAGAGGACTTCCTCCAAGGTTCCTTTTTAAACAGTGCCAACATAGTATTTGAATGAACTGAAGATGAGAAAACCACTATTGGTCAAAGGTTAAAAAAGACAAACCCGACCTCCAAGAAGTATCTGAATTGAACAAGAGACAAAAATACTTCAAGTAAAGCAAGAATGTGTTTTCACAAACCAAACTTTAAAAAAAGGGCCTTATGTCCAGGGTACAGTGATCATTGAATCATACAGCAGAACAATGAACACAGGGTTTGTCAGTATGCTGGAACTCGGAGGAAGGCTACTGTCATACAGTAGTAAAGATAATTCTGATCTTAATTGTAAATTGGAAAATGGAAAGGTTGGTCCACATATGTAGAACAGGTTTTAGGGAAAATATATTTATCATTATGGCACATATTCAGGATCCCGCATAAAGGTGAAGGCAATTCAGTATCTATGAATGCTGATGAAGATCCCATGCTTGGGAATTCTGATAACAGTGTGTTCAGTAGGTTGCCTGTTCAACATTAGGGAACCTTTTTGATAGTGAAACCTGCACTCAAATGAACCTATCAACATTTATGATTTAACACATATAAACAAAGTTAAAAAACCCTATGCCGCAATGCAAATGGAAACAGAAAGGGGAGGCTACCAGGGGAGTGAAAACAGGACAAGACACGTCAAGAGTTGAGGCATGTTTAACAAAATCAGAGATCAAATAGAAAAGTACAATTCATTACGAAATGTGATGTTAAAGCAATCTCAAAAGAAGAGAGGCATGTGAAAGAGCTATTGATCAAGAGGACTATCACCTGACAACCAAGACTAACCTCTTCAAATCCTTTTCAAGAGTAGTAGGAACTATAAAAATAGAATTACAATGTAATACAAATCAAAACTTAGCAAGGTTTCATATGTATGATGCCACTAAGTTAATTATTTTTTCTTAAAGTAGTGCTGTCAAGAGCTTGGCATTAACAGGAATCTTTAGGCAGATGTTTAAACAAACTATGTTATGTTATGTTATGTTAATCGGAATTTGTAAAGCGCATGGTCACCATAAGGTTTCATGGCGCTGATTGTATGAGAGTTACGGTGGGGTGAGCTAGACGTAGCTTTGCAAGTACAACCAGGTCTTGAGAGCCTTTATGAAACCCATCAAGGTACCCTGCATCCTGATGCTCAATGGGAAGGAGTTCCAGAGGTTAGGAGCAAGGTAAGAGAACCTGCAACCGCCTTGGCGTTTAAGTTTAAAAACTGGAATGGTGAGGAGATTAAGGTGAGCAGATCGGAGGTTGCGGCGTGGGACATGTTTGACGATCAAATGATTAATAAATTTGGGACTCCTGCTGTACAAGGCCTTGAAGATCAGACATCCGGTCTTGAAAACAGCACGTTTGCCGATGGGAAGCCAATGCAGTTTGGCTAACAGGGGACTGGTCGGCATCCATTTAGGGTGATTGAATATCAGTCTCGCTGCCTGATTTTGAACTATTTGTAGTCGCTTGAGTAGGTACGCCGGCAGACCGAGGTAGATGGAATTTGAGAAATCGAGGCGCGAGAGTACCAAGGAGATCACTACCTGAGTGAGTGCCGATTGGGTTAATAAGTGGCTTATTTTCCTGATTTTCCTCAGTTGGAAAACACAGGAAGAGACCATTGACCCCACCTGGCCTCTAAGAGAAAGGTCTGAGTTAAGGGTGACGCCGAGGCTCTTCACTGAGGTAGAGGGGGCTAGGGGTGGTCCAAGGTCCGTAGGCCAGAAGTGGGGGCCCCAATTGATCTCACTCCTCCCCGGCAATACAAGTTCTGTCTTACCGGGATTGAGTTTAAGATGATTGAGGTTCATCCAATGTTGAATATGGAGCATGGTGGCTTGCAATTCGAGGGCAGAATCCGGGGAGTCCAATGTAAAAATGAGTTGCAGATCATCCGCATAGTTGAAGGTAGTTACCTTCCTATTTTTTAAAGAGTTTACCAGAGGTTTAAGATAAAGGTTAAATAAATGGGGTGAAAGACAGGACCCCTGAGGCACCCACAAGAGGTAGCGGATCTGGGTGCAGTGAAAGGTCCAAGATGGACTGCTTGGGTTCGGTCATCGAGAAAGGATTTGATCCAGCTATATGCCGCACCCTGGAGGCCAGCCTGCTCGACACGAGTCAACAAGATGTCATGGTCGACCGTGTCGAACGCGGCCGAGAGGTCGAGGAGGACCAAGGCTTGTGGGGTTCCCCTGTCTGCGTTTGCTCTCATAGTGTCCAGGACTGCAAGGATAACTGACTCGGTGGAGTGAGCGGGTCGGAAACCTGCTTGGTTGGGTTCCAAATATTCGGACTGTTCTAGAAAGTTGGAGAGAGATTTAGCAACATGAGCCTCGAGAATTTTTGCTAAGTAGGGGAGAAGAGAGATAGGGCGATAATTTGAGGTATTTGTTGGATCAGCCCCTGGTTTTTTCAAAAGAGGGTGCACTATTGCGTTCTTAAATGTGCTGGGAACCTTGCCCTGCCGTAGTGAATCGTTAAGGAAGGGGAGCACACTATGAGGGAGGGTGGGCAAAACGTCCTGGAGGATGTGAGGGGGACAGCAGTTGTTTGGGGAGCCGGAGTTGCCCCGGACCAGAAGGTCTAAGAAAGTCTGAGGGGAGATGGCGGGGAAATGATCCATAGTGATAGGATTGATAGGTGTAATGGTCGAGTCGGCCCTGTCTGGGGAAGTAGAGATGCTGGCTTTAATAGTTGCAATTTTATCCAGAAAATAGGTGTTGAGGGAGTTACATACAGCCTGAGTGGGTATTTGTTTGGGGTGGGTTCTTTCAGTGTTACAGAGATCGTTAACTATGGAAAAGATTTCTTTGGAAGTATTATGTGCATTTAGAATTCTAGCCGAGAAATAAGCCGCTTTGGCTTCTCGGATCGCTCTTTTATAGTCCTTACAGGCTAGCGAAAATTGTGCTTTGTCCCCCATGGAGTAATTGAGCCTCCATTTCCTTTCTTTCCGGCGCAGCTCGAGCTTTTGCTTTTTCAGCTCGACAGAGAACCATTTATGAGCCTCTGTGTGTCGCGTGCGTGAGAATTTAGTCAGAGGGGCATGGACATTACACGCCTTTGTAAGCCATTTTGAGATATTTTCGTCCGAGGTATTGACATCTTGGTCAAGAGTAGGTATAGAGCTGGCTAGGGTGTCTATAAATGCAAGTTTGTCGATGGCGCGCCATTTCTTGCTTGTGCCTCCGCTTGTTAGAGGTATCTTGATCCTAGCGTTGATGGTGATGGTAAAATCGATAGAGTGATGATCGGACCAAATGCAGAAAAAAAGTGATTAGTTAATTCTGTGAAAAAATTCCCCCGGAGGAAAGAGTCACACCATGGAATATTGTCTCTTGCTGACTACTCTGCATCCGTTCACATGATTCTGTGCGCCTGCATAAAGAATTCTGGACATAATACTAGTTATGAACATCTTATGGAATGAAAACCCAAGAACTCTAAGCACAATGCAGACACTTTCTTCAAGAGAGCAGTATTCTGAGATGTCTCTACAGAACATTTCATGTGCCTTTCAGCTTAAATTAATAGATGCCTTCAGCAACCTGGCACTAAGACTTTGCTGAAAATAAATGATCCATCCTCAGACAGAAAAGAAAATGGAAGAAAAACAGAACTCCTAATCACTTGGAACTGAAGTCCCTCTTCGCAGCAGCCAGGCATCTCCTCGCATCAGCGAAAGCAATGTACTATAACAACACCACCAACAAAAAGCAGAACACTGTTCAACATAATCAAGCACTGCATCAACCCTCGGGCAGACCTATCTATTTCTCCCTTCACAGGAAAGTGCAATGCAATCAATCCCCTCTTCAATGAAAGCATAGAACATCAATGAAATCAAGCTTGCTTCAATTCTTGCACCCATCTTTTCCCATAAAATATCACAATGATCTGTCTTTAACCCCTTCTGTGCCCATGACGAGATAGTCTCGTCATGGAGCGCGGTTGCGCTGTGCCCATGACGAGACTATCTCGTCATGGACCCCGCCCGCTAATGAAAGGGCCGGCACAGGAGGGGGAAAGGGCGGGGCACTCAAGGGGTTAAAGAACAATCCCTCCCAGATCTCACTGACATACTCAACTCCTCAAAGCCATTTCTTAACTTCTCAAGAAGATGATGTCTTACCATCGTCCCTAATCAAAGCTCTCTCTGGTGATGCTCTCTTACACACACTTATCATTGTTATTGCCTCCCTGACACAAGGCATTTTAACAGATGCACTCAAAACAGGCCAGATCCTCCCACAAACATAGACTAGACTCTTACGACCTCACCAGGTACAGCCAATCATTCACCTACCATTCATTGGCAAGATTACTGAAAAACCAGGCTATGTTCAACACTTATATACAATCAAACCTAATCATCTCCTGCATGACTACAAATCTGGCTTCAGAGCACACTGCATCATAGACCTCTACCTCACACATTGAAGACAATATTCTCTTTACCACAGACAAAGATGACTTCTGTCTCCTGATATTGCTGGACATTTCTCAGTTGCCTTCGACACAGTTGACCATCCCACCCCCATAAGCATCCTGGAGCCTCAAATGGGATTCACTGGTAATGGCCTTCACTGGCTCTCCTCTTACCTTTAAAACTGACACCAGGTTGTTTACATGGGCACCGCCTGATGCCTGTTACCTGTTACCTCTGGTGTTCCCCAGAGCTTTATACTGTCTCTTATCATCCACCTTTACATGGAGATGTTTGGTGTTCTACTCATATATAACAGCACGAAGACTCACTAAAATGCAAATGATACACAAATCTACTTGAAAGGTTCCTCTAATTCACACATCCAGCACCTGAAAGAACGCTTGCAAATCATCCAGACGTAGATGTTCAGGGCCTACCTGAAGGTCAACCAAAAATAGAATTTCTTTTATTTGTCAAGTACAACAAACAAGATATAGTACAAACCTGGCTAGACAGCATGAACCTTGATAGCTTTGAAACCCAACTTTCACCTGGATGCCAAGTCACTTTGATCCACCCTGGACATCAACCTCAACCTAAGGTGATGGATTGCCCACAACAAAAACAAGACATCCTGATACCAGCTCTCTCTTCTAAGGAAAGTCCACCCATTTCTTCCACATTAGTTTAGAACTGCTTTTCAAGTCCTCATACTCTTGCACCTGAATGGTGGTAATGTCCTAATTAATTGCCATCCAGAGTCTATACGGGCCCCCTTTAAGGGCATCCTACATGCCGCAGACCACCTCATCCATGGCCTGAACAAATATGATCAAATCACCCCATCCTGATGGAATTCCATTGGCTTCCCTTGCTGGCCCACACTATCTTCAAAACCATCTGTATCATTTAAAAAGCTACCACAGCCAGCCTCCCCCTTATCTTGCAGACAAACTCTCCATCACTGGTGGTTCTTGGCACACCCGCAGCAAGGGCAGCATCGGACTGCAGACCAAGAAGTGCAAAAAAGAAAAAACAAGACACCCAGTTTTTGACATCTATGCCCCCTAGGATCTGGAACAAAATCCCTTTAGCCATGAAGACCACCCCAATGCTGCTCTAATTTAGGAAAGAGTTGAAGACTCACTTCTTTAAAAACACTTCTTTAAAACATTTCTTTAAAAAACAGTACATCACAATGCATTAACCGACCACAAAGTAGCTTCTGCTCCTATTACTTGTTGACTTTGAACGTGTACAGCACTCCGCTGCCTTTTGGCTAGGTTTGCGCAGTGAAAATAGCATACACATATATTGCTACAATACATTCTGAAGATTTTTAAGTAAATTCACTAGATTATCAAAGCTCCATATAGAAGAAGGTTACACACAATATGCCAATATGCTAAAAAAAATCTTCACAGGTTTTTGGGTTATTTTCAACAATTATCTGACTGTCGTTATGAGCTGGGTAGCACAGGTTACAGAAGCCGATACCTACGCATTGGGGTCATACACGATCATTCAACAAGCTCACCGCAGGAAAACGGACTTACCTTTATAGTGAAGGTAAAGTGTGTCATTCAAGTATGGCGTGCAATAGAGTTTGTGCTGTTTGCAGTGGTCACGCAGAAATTTTTTTGTCATCCTGAAATATGAACGATCTATTTTGAGTCTTATTAAATTTAAATATGCATAACAATACCATAAAAACTTACTGAATAAGGAAACAAGATTTCAAAAATCTGTACTATTTACAAAGCAGACAACTGAGAAAGCAAACATAAGTTACTTAAAACCTGGCAGCTACCAGTTGGGGCTTTGAGCAGAGGTTACTGTCCTTATATCTTTGAAAAACACATTAGTCAAAATCATAAAATGTATAGATAAGAATGCAAACTATGCAAACTGTACAAGGGGTTTTATTATTATCCCAAGGAAGTAAGGCTACGGCAGAACCAGAGTTTAGTTTTTATGAAACACTTTTGATAGTAAGACCTTTCTTGCACAAACCTTTCACATTTAAAATTTTTCAAAAGAAAAGGGGATACAATACGAACATTTCTAAAGCTGATAAACATGAAGGTTTTAACGGCTGCAATATGAGTCTCTTTATTTCAGTCATGATTAAGAATTGCATAAAAAAGGATAAGTTAAAGATTACAGGAGAAAAATATGGAAATTCCTACCAATGTTTTTTTGGACATACAATCCCAAGATGCATTGTACCAACTGAATGAATTGTACCAACTGAGAGTGATTAGAGGATAAATTGGACAATGCCGCTCTTTCACACATGCTGTCTTTGAGAAAGGACGTAATGCCTGAAAAGCATTAAGCATTGTGTGATGCCTTTGAGTGTTACATACCGGAGCTGTTTTCTGCCAATAAATTTAACTTGTTTGAGAGTGCAGTTCGCCGTGAATCAATATTTTATTTTCAATATTTTTTACTTACCATTATAGAGACACAATATTTTGGTAAACAATATTTTTTACAAGATATTTGTGTCAAATGATATCGTTTACCTCAATATTGTGTCAATGATCCCAAACTCTTCCCACCACTAAACATCTGGCCAGATGATCTTGCAAGTCCTTCCACTACTGCCCAAAATGCTGGGAACCTGAACTTTTGTTCAACGCAGTTATCAATAGGATCAATCAACAGTTCTCCCTACTTCAGAAAGCACTTCCATTGTTTCAGAAAACCTTTCCATTCCTCCAAAAGAAGGGATTCATTAAGATGGCGGACAAGTCCATCCACCATTGTATTGGGGACTGGGACCGCCCGCCTACAAGGTGGCAGTCCCACAGGGCCAATTACAATGCGACCGCCACCACTTTACATTGCGGCAGGTGATGTTGGCTGCAGCACCCACCGCAATGTGAAAAAGGGACATTTTACATATCCCTGCACTAGGTGGCAGGCACATGGTGCATGGATATGTGGGAGGGCACCATAAGTGCCCCGCAACACCCAAAACAATGTGCCATGGGGTGAAGGGGGGCCCGCTACGGGCCCCCAGTGTCCATCTCCACCAGCCTTTTCGTGGCGGGTGAAACGCCATGGAAAGGCTGGCGGGGAGGGACATCCAAAACCCTGGTAGGCACCACCACCAATGCAGGGATTGGGAGGCCCTCCGCCACACCGGCGGGCTCAAGGAGCCGTCCGATGCGTGGAGGTCAGAGTTTCCGACCGCCAACCACCGTAATGTGGTGGGTGGGGAAAGACCATCAGATGGCGGTGAGACAACTACGGACAGCCTGTCGATGGCAGTCTCACCGTCATCGTAATGAACCCCTAAGTATTGGAGAGAGTTATGAAAAACCTGGCCCTGGCACATCTGAGGTTCTTCAACATCATCTCTACAGTTCATCCAAGGAAACTCATTGCCAGACTTCAAAGATTACAGAAGCAAATGACCAGAAAGTGCATAAACCAACAAAAAATGTGACCACATTAATTCTTCCCTGATAGTGCACCAATGGCTTACTGTAGAAGCCAAGATTACATTTCATGGTTCTCTGCATAGTCCACAAAATGTACTGGAACAAAGGTCCAGATGACCTGCAAAACCTGGTTTCAGATTATACTCATACCAGAAATCTCTGGTTTGTTTTTAAATGTGTTTTTTTTTAAATATTTTATTTGGCAATTTATTTAATGTTTTGTAATTGAATTGCAAATATTTTTTGTGTTTCATTTGAATATATATTTAGATATATACCAACCAAAACGATCTAACAATGCTCTTTTAAGGGGATAAAACACAATGGTAGATGACCAGGGTACACAGCCTCAAGACTGCAGAATGTCATTCGCCGTACAGCGATATCTAAAGGAAGCCAACGTCAATTCACAAAACTCTGCAAAATTAGTTTTTTAATTGATTCACTTACAGCTAAGGGTTACAATAGGCGCACTGCCCATGCCTCTTCACCTGGAGTTCATACTAACTGGTCTAGCAGTCTCAAGTAATCGTACGCGTAGTGCGATACAAAACCCTTACATAAATATCATACTTCTTGACTAATATCACCACTTATGAGGCAACATCTTGAATTTTAAATGTTACAGTAGTTAATCTGACACAGCATAGTCCAATCTGGGTGCGATCAGGACATTAAGAGCAAAAAAATGCACATTCCTTTGTCAGGGATGAGACACCACCTGTATCTAAGATGCAAAGTGCAGTGAGGCCTCAAACCTCAAGGTTCCTTGCACCTTTTATGGGTAAGGAACAAAGACTTACATTTTCTGCTGCAAACAGAGATATCCGTGTAATTTCAGTGCATCCTGCAATTATTGTCTATGTCTTATCAGAGTTTAATTTAAACAAGTGTCTCCTAATTAATTAGCTTAGTGTGAGCATGTTGACATAAATTCTGTAGCAACTGCACCCAAGCAAAGGAGTACCTATTCGCCATCTCTCTATAGGACTAAAACGAAAGCTGTGATTGTAAATAAGAGAAACCAAGGGCTCCAGGTAAATGTTAAAGAAACTCCCTGGAGGATACCACATTGAATAGGACGTGGTGCAGATGAGCATGATGAAGGTCTAACTGTCCGAGTGCCCTTCTGTCAGTCCTAGTCATTATTTAGATAGACATTACTAACATCAAGTTATGGAGACTTCTGCACCAATAAATCAATTTTAACCTAAAAGTGGGATCTTTACCAAGAATTGAGGGATTAATTGCCAGTGCGATGCAGACTTTGATTCAGGTGGCTATTGGCAGCAAAGCAGCTCCATATAGTTGTAAACGCCATTTGGATTTTTAGCTTTTTTAAATTTTCATATTTAATATTTTCTTAATAGATAAAAAAGATAAAGAACAAGAAAACTTGGCATCATGGTAGGCATTGTATGGCTATAATTTAATTCTCTATGACGATGCATTCTGGAAGTCGACATAGGAATGAACATTTTCAAATGTTTATAACTATAATGTATAACGTTATGATGGAGATTGGCTTGCTCTGCCCTCTAAATCAGGCAGCAGAACACAAAGATGGGAAGATATGGCAAGCACTTGTGTTGTGCCAGATGTCTCATTGCAGCCCTCTAAATCATGAAGTTAGTGTCAAGCTGAAGACGGGGCACAAGAAACATCTTAGAAAACAAGCATTGGCATAGCCAATATGTCTCGCCTTTGGGACTTTATAAGTGTTTAGCCATGCAGCACATTCAGCATTTTATCATTTGTGCTACAACATCAACTGTTACTTCACGTGCCACCGGTGACATAACGAGGCTATGTGCAACAAAGCTGCACACATACTGCATGATAGGTGCTCCGAATGAAGGAAAAACTCAACAACAATCGTCTTATATAAAAAAGCTGACCAGAATGTTAAATTCTATTATCAACTACCACAAAAAGGTTGTGGCACTCTTTCCAGCTTCTGAGAAACATTTGAACACCATAAGCCAGCCATGCCCTTCACTCACCATGGCTAAGATCTTACAGTCCCACAACTTAGACAACATTAGTCAGAGTCATCTATGCAACTTTCAGGAAAAACAAAAAACTTGGGTGCTTAGCAAGCAGAAATATTTGTGATGTAGGAGAAGAGTTGACAATATGCCCAGAGGAAAGGACTGGAACTCAGTAATCTATTGTGAGGAGAAATAGCATGACATTGTTCCGCACTCAGGATCCCAGGGCTTTTACTCATGGTGCTGGGGTAGGTGCACATTACTTTGAAGCCTTGGGTTCGTTATTTTGCAGGCACAGTGCTAAGCTTTTTAAACCTTCTCCACATTGCCTCTGTTGCTTGGGTTATAGATATATGCTCCAGTAGCAAACTACAGATTTCAGGGATGTTGTGAGTTTAGGCCCTAGAGCAGCTATTCAGGTTATAGTGTCTGTAGGGACTAGGATTTATGACAGATTACAAATGTTACGTATTAGATCTATCTAACAGAGTCAGTTTCAGACAGCCAAGACATCAATTAGATTACATATAGTTTACAGTCTTATGCATTGGACACAGATTGCAGATGACACAGATCTCACATCATCAAGGCTGTAACCTGCAGAGCAGTTCTTCATGCTTGCGCGTCTCACATGAAAGCACTCGTATCTTTCACAAATATTACATACCTATAGGACTGAACAGTTATCATCCAGTTTATTTAAATCTTACAGGAACGTGGCTCTGACTGCAGAAACATCCTTCATGGCTCAGCATCACACAACAGCACGCTCTTTTGTGTTATACACAAATTGCTAGTGCTGCAAACATGGAATCAATCACCTTTGGACGAAGTGTCAATGGCAAGTGGGCAGAATGTGTTTCTGACTTTCACAATACTGATAGCAACACCACAGTGTTGTTACTTATGTTTACTTTGCCCCCTGAGACTAGTCACTGCATGTAGCAATTTACAAAATGAAACTTAGCTAACCTTTTGTAAAGCAAATATAAGTACCTTTCTGAAGTTGAGTGTTCATATTTGCATAGGACTATCGCTATTTGTAGCTTGACTACACTAAGGGGCCTATTCTCAAGGACCTATCGGCAAGTTATCGACACTTTATCGCAGCCAAAGTGGCGATAAGGTTATCACTCCATTCACAAACCGGTGCTAACCGCCGACATGACCATTTTTCCGGCGATAGCAGGCGCAAAAAACATCGCCACAGATGTCGCCGGCAACTAACGCTAATGAGATGCAGAGTAGACGTTCCTGTGCAAAAAGCCGCAAAAACACCACTCCGCAACATTCTCAACGACCAGCCAGATCGGCGATAAGATCCCAAAACAGGCGATAAGGCGCATTAGCAGCAGGAATTACACCTGCTCTAACCTGGTGTAAAGTCGGTCGACAACCTGCACCATAAAAGGGAGCCCAGCCCAGAGCCACACCTGAAAAACAACAGATGCCATGGAGCTACTGATCATGATGCTCTGAGCCCCAAGAGAGCCACAACACCCACCGCCACCACACCCAGGGGCCCCTCCTCCCGGATTACCCCCCACCCATCCCCCCGGACTACCACAGAGGCAGCGTAGACTAAGACAGCAGACCTTCGGAAAACACACCAGCCTCACAGACATAACACTAGACAATGTCATTGCCCACTACAGGTTCAAAAGGACAACCATCCTCCGCATCGTGAACATCATAGCCCACAGGCTGACGGTACCAACACAGCTGGCAACCAACATCCCTCCGCAGACAAAGCTGCTGGCTGTGCTGCATCTGTTGACCTCTGGTACCTTCCAACCAACAACTGCCAGAGTCGGAGGAGTCTCACAGCCAGCCCTATCAAAGTTCATCACAACTGTCTTGGATGCTATCATCAGCTCGGTAACCCAGCACCTTCACTTCCCCCACACTGTGCAGGAACAGCAGGAGACCAAGCAAGGCTTCTACGCCATAGCTGGCTTCCCGCACGTGTTGGGGCAATTGACTGCACACATGTCATACTTGTGCCCCCTGCAGACAATTACCGCAACAGAAAGCACACGCATTCCTTCAATGTGCAGGCAATAGTGGACCACCAGGGACTCCTCACCAATGTTGTTGCCAACTACCCAGGCAGTGTGCATGATTCCTACATCTTCCGACAGTCCATCATCAACCAGCACTTCCAGGATGGCACCTACGGAAATGCACTGCTCGTTGGTAAGTACCAAATGAACACACCACACACCCCAACTCCACAATCACGCAACTCACAACTCTGGGAATGCACACATTACCTCACATACAACATGCCAAACAACATGCCCACCCACTATACACGACAGCACAACTGACTGTGGTAACCTGGGCTAGCCATGTACATGAGCCATCTACGGCATGGCACCTCAGCTACAGAATAGCAGATTGTGGGGAGAGGTGGGAACCAGGCATGTGTGAAGGAGGCAAGTGACCCATGAATGAGAATGTACACAATGCCAAGTGTGGCGTGGATGTGCTGGACAGACTGCAGTATGCAGACTACAGACATGTCCATGTCGACATATGCTGCTGGTGTTTGGAGTGCAGTGGACAGCGGACGCAACCATGTAACCTCAGCCAGTGGGGAAGATCACAGAAAAGTAGCTTGTTATGTCCTCCTCTGGTAGCGTGAGCGGAGTGGGCTGGCCCGGCGTATGCCAGGCTAGCGTAGGGGTGTGAATAAAAAGCACGTAGCTCTGGGCCTGGTTCTCTTCCGGAATGGCCAACGTGCCTGCCAGGGCAGCACCTCACAGCCCACCACAAGGCCGACACCGTGAGCAGCAGGGCATGCGATCATGTGCGCCTGCTGCACCCCAGGCCCCTATCTTGGCCGCCCCTGTTCAACCAGGCCACACCGCTCACCTGCCTACACTGGCGTGTGTCAAACAGGGCCCAACACATGCCTGTGCAAGCTCCAGGCCTGAAGCCCGCGACCATGGCAGCCTCCTCAGACCATCACGGCCTCCGCGACACAGGAACCCAGCACTCCTTTCTCGTTGATGTACTCCACCGGCCTACACTGCAGTCAAGTAGGTCACCCATTTGGAACTGAGTCTTGATTATGCAATGGCAGAGTACACACTTTATGGCTGAGTTCATATCACTGTACTCCCTTCGATGTGGTGCCACCAACTCTGTGCATAGCATCCGAACGACACCTGTCTGTGGTGCCTTGCTGACTACTGCCTTCGGCCGACACTGCGGTCCAGCAGGCCTCACACTAATCCAACCCAGTCCGGACCAGGCAGGACACGACATCGTCGCAGGCTGCAAATACGCTCAGCTCTGGTGCTCCTACCTCCGTTAACCACAAATCATCGCCACATGCCATTCCAACGTCGTGTGTGAGAGTTCCAGGAGGAGCTAGCTGGACAGCGGTTGGCCCTTGCTGACTGCTGCCTCCGGCCTACACTGCGGTCCAGCAGGTCACACATATGGAACTGAGTCTTGATTTCATGATGGCCGTGGTCATATGTTTATGGCAGCCTTTATTTCACTGTACTCCCTTCAATGTGGTGCCAGCGACTCTGTGCATAGCATCCCAACGACACGTGTCTGTGGGCCCATGCGGACCGCTGCCTTCAGACTACACTGTGGTCAAGTAGGTCAAACATTTGGATCTGATCCTTGATTTATTTATGGCAGAGTTTATATCATTGTACAGGCCTCATCGCAGACTGCATCTCCTTTCAGCCCTAGTGCCACTGACTCGGTGCCCCAAAATTCATGGACACTCTCTGGTTGAACTTTGGTGGCGTCTGAGTCTATGGCCTGCGGGTTGTCTTCATTATCATGTAGCTGATACTGACTTGGTGGTAAAAATGAGTCTGTAGCATTCTACTCCTCCATTTGCCTGTTACGGCTTGCTTCTGCCCTCTGCATCATGCCCTGGAAGGACACCTTCCACTGTGCCCCGAAACACTCCGCGACATTCACCTTCGACATCAAGGAGGACCCGCTCAGCTCACATGGCTCTACCACAGTGCACCACAAGTCACCGTCCCGTGGCGGTGTGTCTGTGCCGGCCACAGTGCATCCAGGGCCACTAACTCTGTGCAGCTCAAGAAATGGACCCTGTCTGATTGAATATGAAAACAAGTTACTTACCTGTAACTACAGTTATCCAGTATTGGTATCTTTCATAGATTCACATGCCTGAATCATTCCCCATCGCCGAGGTGGGAGTCCCACGGTAAATACAAAAGTAGTACCAAAAGTAAATAACAGTAGTAGGCTAAAAGAAAAACCCTAAGGCCTACATCTTAGTAGCCTATCTACAGCATTATAGTAAAAAGAACCAAAAGTTGGTTCCAACCAATCAGCTACCAGCACCCTCTAGACCCTTCCCAGCAGAGGCAGTTCTCCTCAGATTTTCCTAGCACAAGTGGGAAGTTAGTATGCCAGATTATAGAGAGCTGACTCGTCGGGGAGGAGGGTGGGTGCACGTGAATCTATGAAAGATACCAATACTGGATAACTGTAGTTACAGGTAAGTAACTTGTTTTCTTATCCAGTATTGGGGTATCTTTCATAGATTCACATGCCTGAATCAGAGTAGCAAGCAGTATACCAATATACTGTCGTTCGCGGATGGTTGGAGACACGTGCTCATAAACTCCCAAATAGCATCCACAAAGGTTGAAAACATCATAAATTATTATTATTATTATTTTTTTTTAAACCAAGCCTTTAAGAAGCAAAAGCTATAGAAAAGACATTATATAAATATATATGTAAGTATATAGAAATATTTACGATTTTAGGCATATAAGTCTGTATATTTGCATAAATATTAAAAGTAATGGAATAATACATAAAAGAGAAAAAGTACCTGAATCTGAGCTTAATGAAAGAGATAGCATAGAACAGCCTGTCCAACCGCTACATCTTCTTGATGCGAAGATTGAAGACAGCAATGCTTCGTGAACGTGAGGACATTTTTCCATGTCGCAGCACGACAGATATTTTCTAGAGTCACTCCAGAAAACAAAGCTGTAGAAGTTGATATAGTTCTTGTCGAATGAGCTTTGACTTTCCTCTGCAAAGGCTTGTTAGCCTTGTCATGGCAGAAATGAATAGCAGATTCCAGCCATCTGGCTATTGTTGCCTTTGTTACTGCATTTCCAAGAGTTGCTTGACCATAGGCCACGAACAGTTGGTTGGACCGTCTGATGTCCTTAGTTTTCTGTAGGTAGAATTTTAAACAGCGCTTAATATCCAGGGAGCGTAATGCTCTTTCAGCTGGAGTGGATGGATCCGGAAAGAATGTTCTTAATCTTACCGGTTCATTCAAGTGAAATTGAGTCGGTACCTTAGGGATGAGCTTGGGATTTATTTGAAGGATTACGTAGTCCTGAGTAAACTGCAAAAAGGGCTCCTTGATAGTGACAGCTTGGATCTCACTAACCCTTCTTGCAGTAACCAATAAAAGGGCGACCTTCCAAGTGAGGAATTTGAGATCCGCTCTGGATTTGGCCAAAATCTCACGATAGTCCTGTGAAATGTTGAGGTCCTTGAACTCTAAGAAATCAGGAGCCATGTGTGCAAGTGTAGGGACTGTGGGTCCGGATGAAGTACTTGCCCTCTGTCCCTCGATAACATTGTAGGCGTCGGAAGAAGGCGAATGGGCCTGTCTTGAGACAATAGGAGAAGTTCCTGGAACCAATATTGCCTTGGCCAACGGCATGCAATCAGTATTAAACGGCAACCCTCCAGCTTC
This sequence comes from Triturus cristatus, assembly GCF_964204655.1. NCBI lineage: Eukaryota > Metazoa > Chordata > Amphibia > Caudata > Salamandridae > Triturus > Triturus cristatus. The sequence continues at coordinate 538,021,069 of NC_140595.1, forward strand.
ATCTTGTGGAGCACCTTCAGAATCAATGGTATTGGGGGGAAAAGCATACGCACAAATCCCTGACCATCGCATGGACAGGGCATTCGCTCTTGATCCCTGTTGAGGGAACCTACTGGCATAGTATCAGCATTTCTTGTTCTCCCTCGTTGCGAATAGGTCCAGCGCAGGTTTGCCCCAGGCCTGGAACACTGTGTTTGCCTGCTCCTGCTCTAGCTCCCACTCGTGACAGTCTCACTGAGACCTGCTCAGCGTGTCTGTCAGGGTATTGTGGAGACCCCTGACATGTTCAGTTCTCAGTGTTATCTTTTGGAGTGTGATCCACTCCCACAATTCCTGAGCCTCCTACGAGAGTGTAGCTGATTTCGTTCCTCCTTGTTTGTTGACATAATACATGTTGGTGGTGTTGTCGGTACGGACTAGCACTGAGGAACCCGCAATCCTTGGAAGGAACGCTTGGAGAGACAGAAAAATGAAACCATCTTCCTTGAATCTGCAAATCCTGCAGATGACCTCCCCATCCTTCCATGGAGGCATCGGTCGTTAAAATGAAGTCTGGAATGGTCTGTAGGAAAGTGAGGCCTTGGGTTAAATTCTCTGTCTGTGACCACCAATGCAGAGAATTTAACATGCGCTGTGTGATCCTGATAGTATCGTCGAACAAACCCATGGCCTGTTGCCATTGAAGGTGCAGTTCTTCCTGAAGAGGTCTCATTTTGAGCCGTGCTAAGGGTATGAAATGTATCGCTGAAAAGCACATTACGAGCAGCGAAGCAAACATTCGGACTGAAACTGACTTTCTTTTTGCAATTAACTTTGCCAACTTCTGAAGACGCAACTGGCGGTCGTGCTACAAGAATGCTTTGCACTGGACCGTGTCTAACAGTGCTCCAAGAAAAGGCATGACTTGGAGAGGGTGTAACTGTGATTTGCTCTCGTTGAGGGTCAGTCACAGAGAAGCGAATAGATGTATACATTCTTCTGTGGCAGCATTGGTTTTGTGTTCTGAAGGACCTTGGAGCAGCCAATCGTCTAAATAAGGGAATATTTGTATTCCTCGAGATCTCAATGCTGCTGCTACTGGTGCCAAGCACTTCGTGAAGATTCTTGGCGCCGATTTCAGCCCAAACCGGAGCACCTTGAACTAATAGTGGACGCCAGCTACTGTAAAGCGAAGACTTTTGCGATGTTTGGGGTGGATAGGTATGTGGAAATATGCATCTTCCATATCCAGAGCAGCCATAAAATCTCCTTCGTTTAAACAACTTAAAATCTCGGCAAGTGTGACCATTCAGAAAGAGTAAAGATCACTGCTTCCTGCTAGTGTCTCTGCCTTGATTTTGTGATCTCTTCCGACCACTTTGAAGAGAGAAACTAGCCGTGGACTGTGGTAAATAATTTAATTACCGGTACTTAATTTGATGCGGAAAATTAATAAGAATAGCTCAGTAAAATAAGAGGCAGAATCCGTGGTATTAGAGATTCGGAACGGGCTTTATTCCTATACAAAGGAACATAATTCGAATTATGGGCCTTCTATTCCATCACCACGAAAGTTCAGGAAGGAAGGGACAATACATTATTGACAGGTAATCATTTTTATAGAAGAGGCATTACAGTGAAACAGATGCAGGAGGCGTAACAGTTGATAACAGAGATAAAGATATACATGCGTAACTAAAATGGGTGTAACTAGGCGTAACTAAAGAACGTCATTAGGTATGATGTCACAAATGGGTGGTTCCATGAAAGAATTTCGCAATGTCAGCAAAAATACTTGGCAGAGATGCGCGCGCAGCAGCATGACGTGTGATTTGACGTGCAACTAGGGGGAGAATGGGACTTGACATTTAGCTCTACATGTGGAGACAAAAGTCTGGGGTTATGTCAACCTAATCCCAAATCATATCTAATATCCTATGTTTAAAGAACTGTGTTATCCAAAAAGAGAGGTCTCTTAGGATAGAATCTTATTCTATACTGACTATACTGACTGTTAGTGCATGTACAAGCGTCTAAGTGTCTACACTAGATGCGAGGGGGTAGGAATATTCCATGGTAACAGGGTTTATGAATTACTTGCATGAGGGCAGCGAGGCCTGGCCCCTTTGCACGGTAGTTGGAGGAATGTTTACCTAAACTACTAGACAGGAATGCATCGGATGGGGAGCGGAGGAGATAATCTCGAGGGTGAAATACAGTTTTTGGCAAGCGACAGGCTGGATCAGGCACCGTTAGCCGCGCAGGGAGTAAGACAAAGTTCATGGTCACAGATGCGGGCTCAGACTGGAGCTTTCAGAGGCAGAAGGCAGGAAAAGGCTTGGTGGCAGAATCAGGGCCTACTCGCCTGGACTGTAAAATGGGATAAATGAACCATATAAAGCCGGTGGCCTTTCATACTTAGGAATAGAATATCCGGCCCATTCATGGCGGATCTGAAAGAGGACATGTTGACGGTGGACGCACATGTATTTGCGTCTTCATAACTGGAACTGGAGGGAACATACATGTACTTGTGACTTATACATGAAACCGTTGGGGTCCAAGATAGGGGACATAACCGACCATAAAAATCCATATTTCCACATTCCCTCCTTGTCCCCTACTTGCCCTTAGGAGATATCAATCTTCATCAATCCATCGATCTGTTCATATAACATCATTTGTTCTTCTTTCTTCTTCCGGGATCTCGAACGAAAACTTGGATGTGTGATACATGAGGTGGCACATAGACCACAAATCGCTGGCCCACATTGTAGACATAAGCAGCAACTGAATAGTATGAGAAAGCCAATACCTAGGAAGGAGAGCATTCTCCATCCCCAGGCTGACAACACGCCCCAGAACCAACCGGACCAAGTCCAGGTGCCTGGACTCTGGTGTATCTGGCTTACAATCTTATGAAGGCAGGTTATGGCTTTATATACTGACGGTGAATTTTCTGGTATGAAAATGCAACAACTTGATCCGATGACCCTACAAGCTCTGCCCCTATCGGCCAGGATGACGTCAAGGACAAGACGATTCTGAAGCACAACAATCCGCATAGCAGACTGCTCTTCTGTTAAATTGCCTAAGGCGGAAATAGTTTCGTTCACTACTGCTTCAAGGGTTCTAGTTAATCTACGTATCAACTTACTATTAGTGACTGTACCTATATAGGGGAAGAAACCTTTATTGAAATCTGTGTATTTTTCCCATGCTGTTTCAGTGTAATCAACGATTGGGAGATCTCTCTGCTGTCTATTGTGTACTAAATGAGTATTTCTATGATAATCAGGAGGAGCTAGGAAAACAGGTGGTAGAAGGAATGCTATGTAACAGGTACCATCCCAATCTAGAGGTAGGCGTATATATGCGGTCTGGCCACATATAAAGTAGGAATGACGAGAAGCTCTAAATGTAGACTTGCCTTGATCACTGAATTTTATCACAGTGGTGCATTTACTATGGCCCATGTGTATGGAGCCATTCTTTCTTATACATAGTTCCCCTTTTACTGGGAATACCGACATGGCGGACAATATTGGTGTAGCTTCAGATTCAACGTTCAGGATCATGAGGTTAAGTGTAAAATTACCTAATCCATATACTTCATTTTCTAGATCAGTTCCTGTTCTTTTGGGAAGTCCCTCCTTGTTAGGGTAGCAGACTTTAAGCAAAACTAAGTTCAGGTTTCCCCATACCCAGTTGTCTTGATAAGCTACTGAGTTTGAATCTAAGGAATTAATTAAACTAAACCATGCTCCACAGGAGCCATTGTGTGTGAACGGATATGGAAAGAGGGGCAAAACTCCCTTATAGTTCTGATAGGGAGGGAGTCGGCCACATATCCAACAATTTGTAGCATTGCTAACCTGATGGGAATGATGTAACATACTAATAAAAGTGTTGTTGCGCAGCGCAAATCTATATGACAACTCATGCGGAGGAAATTCACTAAAAGAATGTTCAGCAGTAACATTGTAAACATGTTTAGAAATAGGATAATATATGTGCAACAATATACTTGCAGCCATTATTAAAAGACATAAGAAAAACAAAATTAATAACGTCACTGTGCAATGACTACGCAGTGATTTACAGTACGCATGTTTCTTGAGCAGCATTCGATTATTTCTTTCTCTATTCCGGTCCAGAGGATACATGTCAGAGACAAATTCAACCGATTCACCTTGGAGAGGACTTAAACAATCAAATTGTCTGACTTATTGGACCTCAATTTTAGTTTATAGATTTCTGAGTTCGATTGCTCAGCCAAGGGGAACTTTGAGTCTGTCTTTGAGGAAATACAGGGTTTAGTCTCTATATCGGATGGTAGTCCATAAAATTTCTTGATATGACTCGAGTGCAACCATCCTTTTCTTCCCTCGATTTTCACGGCTGTCCTTGTGGTGAGTAGTACAAGTTGAGGCGATTTCCACCTAGGATCCAGCTGAGTCTTCCGGTCAAAATTCCGCACTAACACCAGGTCCCCAGGAACTACGTCATGGGGTTTCACCTCGGTGTTGTCGGGAAAGGCTGCAGCTACCTGTGAACGACAAGATTGTAGTGCAGACATCAAGGAAGCCAGGTAATCTGTCAGCATATTACAGTCAACATCAGTTATTTTGCGTGGTATAGGCGTCCCCCACATATTTGGTGGTCTACCGAAGATCACCTCATACGGGGATAGCCCTGTTCGAGAATGTGCTACCATTCTCATGTAAAAGAGTGCAACTGGTAAGGCTACTACCCAATCGACACCTTTCTGTCTACATATTTTGGACAATCTAATTTTCAGAGTTTGATTATGTCGTTCCACGAGACCTGCTGCCTCGGGGTGTCGGACACAGTGAAATCTCCATTGATAGCCTAACAAAAGTGAAACGTGTTTCATTAATTCGGATGAGAACGGCTGGCCGTTATCTGAGTAGACAACACGTGGTAAACCGTACCGTGGGAAGAATTCTCGAACCAACTGTTTGGCAGTAGTCGGGGCAGTGTAATCTGAGACCGGGTAGGCTTCTGTCCAACGGGAAAGAGCACAAACAACTACAAGAACATATTTGAATCCTCGACATCGTTCCATCTGGATATCATCCATCTGGAGGACTTCAAAAGGGTGATCAAGAGGCTGAAATCCACCCTGTTCTACGGGAATGCTTTTACCTGGGTTAAACTGACAACAGATCATACAGGTACGAACTTTTTGTTTAGCTGCGGCTCGCAAATGTTTGTTAAACCAAATGTGTTGAATGCTGTCTAGCATAGCTTTTTCTCCTAGGTGCGCTGGACTATGTATTGTATTAATGATAACTTGAACCATAGAGTCGGGAAGAAACCATATAAATTTTTCCTTCGTCATCCATCCTTGATTCGTTTGGATCCCTCCTAATTCAGTCCATTTCTTTATTTCATCTGGTGTAGCATGTGTCTGTATGTCAATTACGTCAAGAGCGGGATCCTTAACCGTCATGCAATGTGTTGGTGTCAGAACTATTGTCTTTGTCATGTCAGATGTGTGAGTTTGATTCTGAGCAGTCTGTTTAGCTGTTCTGTCAGCTAGGTCATTGCCTTGGGAAATGATATCAGTAACTTTCGTATGAGCTTTACATTTCATAATTGATATTGCAGTGGGTAGATGTATTGCATCTAATAAGGCATGAATGAGGGGTCCGTGCTGAATGTGGGCACCGTGAGAAGTTAAATAACCTCTCTCTCGCCACAGTACGCCGAAGTCATGTACAACTCCGAATGCATAACGTGAATCAGTGTATATGTTGACTTTCTTATTTGTGGCTTGAATACAGGCTTGTGTCAGAGCGATGAGCTCTGCTGCTTGAGCTGACAAAGTGTTAATACAATTTGTTTCAATGACTTCAGTGTCTGTTGTGACTGTGTAAGCGGCCGCTAACTCTCCTGTACTTGTTCTCATACATGAACCATCTACATACAACGTCAGGTCTGGATCTGACAATGGGACGTCTGTCAAGTCTTGTCTGGGTTTCGTCGTGATAGTAATAACTTCAATACAATCATGTGCTAGTGGGTCTGTTCCGTTTACTGGCAAAAGTGTGGCAGGATTTAACGTATTACAACGTCTGATTTCTATATGTGGCTGAAACAATGTTAATTCGTAACCGGTGAGTCTCGCTATAGTCAAGTGTTGTGTTTGTGTGCGGTTCAAGAGAACCTCTACTGCGTGGGGTACTTGTACTGTCAATTGATGTCCTAACACTATGGCATCGCTTTGTCTGATTGCTAAAGCTGTCGCTGCCACTGATTTCAGGCACGCAGGCAGAGCCTGAGCTACGGGATCTAATGTACTAGAAAAATAAGCACATGGTTTGTGTGATCCTGCTTGTTCCTGTGTGAGTACTGACAAAGCAGTACCTTCGCGTTCTGTAACAAAGAGTGTAAACTGTTTATTGTAACATGGTGTTGCTAGGACAGGTGCTTGACATAAAGCTTTCTTTAGGCTTTCAAAAGCTTGTGTATGTTCCTGAGTCCAAGGGAGGACAGTCGATGTGGCCGCCTCCTGTGTTGTCAACTGAATGAGTGGTTTTGCTAGAAATGCATATTGAGGGATCCACTGCCTACAGTATGAAGTGAGGCCTATAAAAGCCCGTACCTCCTTTTGTGTCTTGGGTATTGGCATGTTAGCAATTAACTGGATGCGGTCTGACGTAAGCTGCCTTCCCTCTTTGGACAGCGAGTGCCCAAGGTAAACAACTCGCTGGACACAGAATTGCAGCTTAGAAGGGGACACCTTGTGCCCCTTTTCGGCCAAAAATTGTAAAACCGTCAGTGAAGCTTTTTCACATTCAGTTTCGCTTCTAGCGGTGATCAGCAGATCATCGACATATTGAAGCAGGGCAGTGTTGACTGGCATGTGGATACTGTCAAGTTTTCTTTTCAGTGCTTGGCTATAGATGCTGGGGCTTTCTGTGAATCCTTGAGGTGCGCGTGTGAATTTAAAGCTTCGTCCATTTAAACTAAATCCGAACAAGTATTGGCTTTCCGGATCTATTGGGACGCTGAAAAAGGCATTCTTGAGATCAATTACAGTAAAGAATGTTGCTTCGGAATCAATGGCTGTCAGTAATGAAGAAATGTCTGGAACTACGGGGTATTGTGGTACAATACATTTATTTAATTCGCGCAGATCAATAACCAATCGATATACTTGCGGGGCTTTTGGATCTGTTCGTTTAAGGATCGGAATTATCGGGGAATTACATACATTGGAGTCAGTTTCCACAACCACTCCTTGGGTAATAAGCTCGTCAATGATTTGCAGTAAAGCCACTACAGCATCTGGGGGTAACTTGTATTGTCGCATTCGTGGTAGTACCACACCTGTCTTTAGTGTGACTCGATATGGTGTAATGTTCATGCAACCAACATCTGTAGGGCCTTGCGCCCATAAATGTGTGGGTAAAGTCTGCAGTCGGTGATCCATGTCTCGGGACACATAGTGCCCTTTGAAATCACGTAAAAACAATCTTACTCCTTCCGGAGAACAACATATTATAGCTCCTAGAGCTTTCAATGTTTTTATACCTAACAGGTTTTCTGGACATGATTTAGTAAGCAATAAATCTGTAGTTCGTGTCAAGGGACCAATCGTAAGTGGAAGAGGCTGTGATACTTCGTTAATGATAGGTTTTCCTGAAAAACCAAGGGAAATATTCTGTGAGCCTGAGAGGGGTGCCCCTGGAACTTCACTACGTTTTATGGTTGTTCGGCTTGCCCCTGTATCAAGTAAAAATTTTCTATCCTGGCCTAATAGTTCACTATGTACATAAGGTCCTTCTTGATCTACAGGGACCTCGATAAGGGGTAAGCCAACTTCCCTCTCTAGGCTGTTTCATGAGTATCGTTGATAATCAGGGTAGTCATACTGTGCAGTCTGGTCCATCTGTCGTGTCGTTGTTGGTGTGGCAGCAATAGACTGCGGTGGTGGAGCTGGCATAGACTGTTGCGGAGCTGGCATGGCCTGTGCATGCTGCGGGGCTCCTTGTTGGTTCTGATCCTGTCTAAGTGGCCGTGGTCTTTCTTTTGTATTACCTATGGCGATGTTATGTTTTAAAACTGGACAATCGTGTACATAATGACCTGGCTGTTTACAATAGTTGCATGTCCCTTTTACAGAACCTGCTGAAACACTGGACTGTGTCATACCCTTTTTATGACCGTCAGCTGGAACTGTCTGGGAAACTAGCATTTTCATTTTCGTGTCTTTCATGCGTCTTTGTTCATGTTCTTGTTCCTCTCTAATTCTATTGTGATGGTACTGTAGCATTTGTAACATTTGTGACGGAGTGTTACCTTGCCAGGTACTCTCGAATTTCAATACTCTATTCTTAACTTGGGGCAGGGCATTTTCAACTAATTTTGTCACAAACAGATGTGGATACGATTCGCTACTTGCTTTTATTCCACTATTTATACCAAAACATTTTTCGAATCGGGCATAAAAATCACTAGTGTCTTCATCTTGCTTTTGTTTACAGGCTGATATTGCACCCCAGTCTTCCTTTTTCGTAGTTAATAAACGTGGCAGTACCTGTACTAATAAACCTGGTAGTATTTTGGTCTTTTCCCCAAGCCCTAAACCTGGACCTCGAGCTGTTTCTTCGTTTTCTAATGCTGTCCAATCTATCTTTTGGTCTCCCACCTCCCAATCCTTTTCTTTGAGTTTTTCGTAAATGCCCGCAGGCATTAATACCTTTAATATTTTCATAATGTCGGGATAGGTATACTCTCCCATGAGCAACATGTCTTTAATTTCACGGTGGAAACCCGCTGGGTCTTTGTCATGACTGGGTACCACTTTCTTCATTTCTAATAGTTCCATTTTAGATATGGGTGTGTATACAAACACACGTTTAAACTGATTGTCATCACCTTTTATCGGGTGGACTTCGCGTAAGGGATTCTGTCTATCCATATAATACGTCGTTCTTTCCTTGATGGGCAGTGAGACATGTTCGGGGCATACAAAAAGAATGTACTGCTTTCTAGATTCTAGTATTTCTCTAATTAACTCAGTACCTGAACCTCTCCATTTATTCGTGAGTAATTTAGTTAATATATCAGGTAAGGGACCAGGATCGGAGTGTTGGCTTTTATATAATATAAGGAGTTGTTGAATCATGTAGATACCAGCTAAACGCTGTTCATCTGGGGTGAGGTTCAAAAACGTGTGTGCTAGTGTATCATCACTATATTTTCCGGGACTGTCAACCCAGTGAACGGCTGACCTGGCTAATTCTTGTTCGTCCATAGAATCGAGTATATGATAACCCCTTCGTTCTCGGAGTAATTTGTCAGCGGCTTGGAACGAATGTTCGGGGGACCTTATATTTATTATAGGGGTTTGGAAATTTCTGTTATTTTCTGGACGTATCGGACGTATCGGATCAGTAAAGCATCTAGTATTATTACAAGATCTTCCTCTACCTACATAGGCCATGGTTTCTAACTGTCCTGTGGGCAGTTCTAATTCTTCCTCCTCCTCATTTTGTTCAGGCTGGTCTACCGCCAATCTTTCTTCGTGTATTCGTTCTACTTCTTTGCGGATCTTTCGGCACATAGCTACTATACTTAGTAGTTTATCATGTCTCCCCTCTGATATATTCCGACTCCATGTGGTAAGAATTCGCATTTCTTCCGGATTTACCCCTGGTCTGTCTTGATTTCTGATCACACAATTTATGAGGAAACGTAACAGTTCCCCCTGTATCTCCACTTTCTGGTACTCCATGGCTCTATTAATACTTTCAGAATCTCGCCCTGACTGGACAAAGTGATATATATTTTCTAAATGTGTAGTCATTCCTGGTAGCCTCCCTAAATATATTGCAGCTCGTCGGATACGTAATGATGCCAGCAGCATTTCATCCTCTTTGCCGGGCACAGGGTCATATCTACAATCTACTAGAAGTTCCTTAAGCATGTCGGGAGTTACTAGTTTGGGCGTACGTTGGTGGGCTAATTCTTGAAAGGAAAGTTTATTTACTCTGGGTGGCGTGGAAAAAATGTTTGTTGTACCTCCTGTAGCACCGCCTGGGGTGCTGGATGTGAAAGGATTCGTTGAACGTGATATAACAACCATAGGTGTGGGTACAGCTGTAGAAACAGATGTGCTTGCCGGAACTTGTGTCGGAGTTTGTTGTTGCGGAGGTACAGACGGAGGGTCTTGGCGTTGAACCCCCTCGGCAGGCGGTCTATGTGGTGCAGTATTAGCATACTCGGGAGCTGCGTCGTCTAAATAAGAGGAAAGGAAAACATCTTCTGCGGTTCTGGGATGCCCTTTGGGATGTGATTTTATCGGAAACAACGGAGGTGGCAAGTCTTTTGGTATCTCCGGAGTAGCCTTAGGTAACCCTTCGGCCAGAAGAGGATACATACCATTCATAAGGGCATTTCTTTGTCTGTCTACTTGTTCTGCTTTTGCTCGGGTACCTTCTTCAATTAATAGATTTTCTCGGACTTTATTTGAATTCTCCTTACTCTTCTCTTCCTGTCTGAGTGCTTTTTCTGTACGTCTATATGATTCTTTACGCCATAATTCAATGGCATCTTTCTGTGATTGTCTAGCTTTCTTTTTCCATAATTCTTCCTCTACTTTCATGATGCAATCTGCATCCCAGGTCCCAGCTGCGGGCCACCTCTGACTTTCTGGTAATTCCTTGGTGTAGTCTACCCATAAATCAAGAAATAATATGGCGTCTAGGCCATGTTTATGATACATGAAGTACCCTGGAGTGTCCCTAGGAGGAATGGGAACAGCTTCTTCGAGTACCCCTTTTCTAGTTTTGATCTGTCTTAATTTCGAAAAGAGCGGCATATTGAGAACTGATCTGATACCTAATTTTGAACACATTTAATACAACAAAACACAATAATGAACAGTCATTCACACCACAATATGCAGAACGTATTTAAAACATCTAACATTTAACATAATAATGAACAACAATGATGGCCATTTAGGAAACTAGTCACTAAGCATAATATTCGGCACTAACTAGGTAATTCTGAATTATATACTAGACATACTAGATATACTGCTAAACAGTACAGATACACTGCTGAAACAGTGCAGACCGGATTTGTGTACCCAAACCCGTCTTGACCGGCACAACCTATGTGCACGTCAGAACGCCTCCCCGGCAATGGTACTCACCGGGTAGCTCGGAACGGAAGGCCTCGGAACTGAACTGAACTGGACTTGGACCAGACTGGACTCGACTCGAAACTTCGGAACTTCGGAACCTGGTGGGCCTCTGTATACCTCGGATCTTGCTCTCTCAGCTAGGCTCTGGTCGGGATACTTCGCACTTCTCACCGCCTCATCTGGGTGTTGATCGCAGCCTCAGTTACCCCCGCTCGGCAGGAGGGAGATACAGGAAATCCTGTGAGTACGCGTTGTTGTCCGTCCAGCTGTGGCAGGAGACCGGGCCTGCAACGCACCTCCGGCGCGTGAGATGAGAAAGTGTCCCTGTTCGGGCGCCATATATGTGGTAAATAATTTAATTACCGGTACTTAATTTGATGCGGAAAATTAATAAGAATAGCTCAGTAAAATAAGAGGCAGAATCCGTGGTATTAGAGATTCGGAACGGGCTTTATTCCTATACAAAGGAACATAATTCGAATTATGGGCCTTCTATTCCATCACCACGAAAGTTCAGGAAGGAAGGGACAATACATTATTGACAGGTAATCATTTTTATAGAAGAGGCATTACAGTGAAACAGATGCAGGAGGCGTAACAGTTGATAACAGAGATAAAGATATACATGCGTAACTAAAATGGGTGTAACTAGGCGTAACTAAAGAACGTCATTAGGTATGATGTCACAAATGGGTGGTTCCATGAAAGAATTTCGCAATGTCAGCAAAAATACTTGGCAGAGATGCGCGCGCAGCAGCATGACGTGTGATTTGACGTGCAACTAGGGGGAGAATGGGACTTGACATTTAGCTCTACATGTGGAGACAAAAGTCTGGGGTTATGTCAACCTAATCCCAAATCATATCTAATATCCTATGTTTAAAGAACTGTGTTATCCAAAAAGAGAGGTCTCTTAGGATAGAATCTTATTCTATACTGACTATACTGACTGTTAGTGCGTGTACAAGCGTCTAAGTGACTACACTAGATGCGAGGGGGTAGGAATATTCCATGGTAACAGGGTTTATGAATTACTTGCATGAGGGCAGCGAGGCCTGGCCCCTTTGCACGGTAGTTGGAGGAATGTTTACCTAAACTACTAGACAGGAATGCATCGGATGGGGAGCGGAGGAGATAATCTCGAGGGTGAAATACAGTTTTTGGCAAGCGACAGGCTGGATCAGGCACCGTTAGCCGCGCAGGGAGTAAGACAAAGTTCATGGTCACAGATGCGGGCTCAGACTGGAGCTTTCAGAGGCAGAAGGCAGGAAAAGGCTTGGTGGCAGAATCAGGGCCTACTCGCCTGGACTGTAAAATGGGATAAATGAACCATATAAAGCCGGTGGCCTTTCATACTTAGGAATAGAATATCCGGCCCATTCATGGCGGATCTGAAAGAGGACATGTTGACGGTGGACGCACATGTATTTGCGTCTTCATAACTGGAACTGGAGGGAACATACATGTACTTGTGACTTATACATGAAACCGTTGGGGTCCAAGATAGGGGACATAACCGACCATAAAAATCCATATTTCCACAGGACGATTGGCGGTATGAGGACAGGCTGTAGGGTTGTCTATACTAGGATTGATACTGCCTGTTCTGCTGGTTTTGGTATCCTCCTCTTGATGAAAAACCACATCCTCTTGCGCCTCTGAAATTTCTGCACCTGTACTGAAGGGTGCCCAATGATCGTGCGGTATCCGTGTCAGTCTTTATAGCTAAGAGGGCCTCATCAATGTGCTTACCGAACAAAGACTCTCCGTCATAGGCCATGTCCAGAATATTTGTCTGTACCTCAGGTCTGAAAGTGGTGGCTTTAAGCCATCCCTGGCGTCGCAGTACTGCCGCTCCTGCAAGCTGACGGAAGTTGGTGTTTACGATGTCCAAAGCGCAATCTATAGTTTCCGATGCGGCACATTCCCCTTACAGCAGAATCTTTCTTGCCTCCTGCCTACGGTCTTCTGGAATGAGGTCAATGAAACCCGCCATGTCTGACTACATTTGATGGTCCTAACGGCCGATAACGGCTAGAGAATTGGCAGCTCTGATAGAGGCTGCTGCCATGGTAGAGAATATTTTGCCTATAAGGTCCAGACGACGTCCTTCCTTATCAGGTGGTGTGGTGATAGGTGTTGCAGGATTCTTAGATCGCTGTTGGGCGGCCTGTGAAATCACCGAATCTGATCATGGGTGACCAATGAGGCAGGATGGGCTGTTGGCAGGGGCACTGTATTTTTTCTCTATGCGCTGAAGCACCGCCAGAATAGATGCAGGCGTCTTCATGATCTTAACCCCTTCATTCCAAATATAGTCTATTATAGGCACAGCTCTCGTGATTTTCCTGGACTCTTCCTTGAAATCATGAAGGAAACATTCTGTCTGTTCGACTGTTACTGGCAGCTGAAATCTAGCTTCAGCCCGTTGCATTAAATTATGGAAGCCCCCGATGTCCTCAGGGGGAGAATCAGACGGCAGAGGAAGAGGCGGAGAAGACATTGGTATTACGTAGTCATCCCAGGGATCCAGATATTAGTATTGTCAGGTACTTCACCCTCTTCAACCTCTTCTTCGAAGGAGGTAGTGTCATCTTGCACCCCTTCCGCTTGACCTGAAGGAGGGGCCGGTGTATCAGGAGCTTCAGGTTGAATCAATGGAACAGGAACCACCGCTGGTATGGGTGGATTCTCTGGAACTGCCTGCTGCGGGGGAAACCTCTGTCGGTAATCTGCCAGCATGGCCTGTAAATCCTGAATGAGCGTTGGTGGGAGGTGTCATTTCCCTCTGGCGTACTTCCCTGTGATGGAATCTATGATGTGGAACAATAATATCCTCTTGATAATATTGATCTTGGTAGTTGTCTCTCTTTGTCGTCATCCTGACACTTGATGTTTAATTCAGAAGGATGGTGAGCTGTACCAAAGGGTCCTTCATCCTCTTTGTCCTCATAGTCCTCATCTTCAGCGCAAGTGTCTAGGAGATGTGAAGGCATAAGTGGTGAGAACTTGCTGTAATCTTGTTGTCTTTGAAAAAATTTAAATTGGTAAAGACCTGATGACATAGGCGTTGACTGTTCAGGTAGAGCTAACCCAGCAGAAACTGTATATTGAGCAGGTAAATCCGTAGTCGATAGGCTCTTCGTCGACGGGATCATCGATGGGATCGTCGTTGACGGGCTCTTCGTCGACGGGCTCGTCGTCGACGGGCTCTTCGTCGACGGGATCTTCAATGTTGCCATCGTCGTCAACGGAACGGTTATCTTCGCCGACGAGGCAGACGGCGTGGGTTTCGTCGACGATGACATCTTTGTCGACGGTACTGCCGATGAGCTCGACGTCGATATGGTCGTCGACGGTGATTTAGATTTTCTCGTCGACGACTCCTCAAGAACTGGTTCCTTGGTAGAGATAGAGATTTTTGTAGACAGAATAGGCGATTGAATGGCCGTAGTTGAAATAGTAGCTGTAGATGATGAGGCAGAAGAGGTATATCAAATTAAGGAGGGAAGGAGAGGTTTACGAGGTTAGGTTCACCCTCCAAAAGTATACATAGGTAAATAAATAGCCTGAACCTTCAGGTTATAGGAACCTAACCTAGGGATGTCAGGAAGGCACTTGTTTCCCGAAAAACACCCAAGGAAAAGAAAGGGGCAGAACACTTCCTTTCTTGAGTCCCCTCACTCACCAGGGTTTCCCCACGGTGACATGCTTCATCATTGGGGTCCTCTCAGTCCTCTACGGACTGAGGCGTGCTGCAACTTGCGGATTACGTAGGAGCACTAAACAAAATTATGTGTGGTGCAAGTGTCGTGGTGTGGAGTGGAATGAAGTGAATTAAAATAATCAACTAGTGGGCCAAATATATTTTATTCTTGCTCCTAGCTAATTGGTTAAAAAAGTGGGTAATATGCTAGAATAAACTACTTTAATGGGTAAGTGTACCTAGCAAATGGTCGACTAGTTTCGAGCTTCCCTAGCTCTTCCTCAGGACTACACTGGGACCAGCCCAGTGCAAGTAGCACTCCTAGTAGACCTGATTCCGGTGCAAAGATAAGTGAAAAAAACGCTGCGCCTAATAAGCATGCGTTAGAGATAATACATACGTAATGTACGTCTATATAAATCTGTAGGATATAAAAGTACAGAAGTTAGAGGAAAAAAAGACACAATATGCAATATTTCTATAAAATACAATGGTGGTTACACTATACACCTGTGTTGTAATACTCGTTACTAATGTTTTCTTATTGTGCCACTATGTTGCTCTCCAGTAAATACATCCTTCATGCGGGCGTTTCGCTATAAGGTGAAAAAAGTGTTTGTGAATGCACACAGTGCACATATAATCAAACAAACAAAAACAGAAAACATGCGTCTGACAAGACAAACTACACCAAAAACGGACAATTGCAAGATAATACATACATCTTAAAAGGCAATACTGTGCCTCATGGTCGACTGAGGGTGTGTGGACACTCGTACACCTAAAGAGAAGGTACAAGTGATTTGGTAAAAAAAAATTTTGGAGCGCCGTCTTGTTTGTAGACCTAGCGCGGGAGAAAAATACGAAGAAAAACGATGTCCGTTAGTAAGGAGAAACGGGTCGGTCTTCCCTCAGCAGTATTGTCACTCACTTGTACTTTTCAAGCCACACTCCGGAACACCTAATGGAGACCTGCCTCGCCGACCGCATACTGTGTGGTTGCGAGCCGGGTGCCAAGTTATCTACCGGGGAGGTGGTTGAAAGGAAAGAAGGACTTGCCGGTTGCGCTCCTCTTTCGGGGCCGCCATGTTGGAAAAGGAAAAATACTTCATGCATGAGAATAAATGAAGAATACAAGAATAATAAACTAATGGATCATTCGACATAGGCGTCAAACCAACAATATTCGCAATGAAGTATGTAGGCATGTGGGCACTAGGTGTCTAACCTTTGATTGAAAAAACGTAGCGAGAGAATGGTTCAGCCATTTTGGATCGGGGAGAGTGTGTCAGGTAGTGCAACACACTCTTCCCATAAAGTAATCGTTCTCCTGGTTGTATGGGTTGGTCAAGAGTACCGAATGACCCATCGGTGCTAAAGTAAGTTATTAGGACAAAGTCCTTGTAAGGCCATGCCAGTTTCAAAATATATTGGTAACTAGGAAAGAAAAAGATGAAACGTGGGTCGCGTTTCAGTGATACATATCTCCGTTGAGTGATATCATATGACTATAACGGACCACCTGCTATGAAGAGTATTAAACATTTGTCATGGATGGAATAGTTGCCACGTTGATATTTCCAATAAAGATGGGTGTATTCACTATGTTCATAAAAAAAAAAAAATGTATGTTGGGAAACACATGGCCAGATGGTCATTTATGAACAAATTCACTGAAAAGAAAAAACTCAGTTGGAAGTGAAATGGCCCCATGGTATATCATCATTCAGGCCAAAATCATCTGATCGCAGTTTGAAGACCCAACGTTGTTCTTTTCCATGTAGATTTTTCTCACTGTTGGGATGGTTACTGATATGTTCAAGAATGACCCATCTGAAGTCATTCAGTGTGTGTTGTTGTTCCAAGAAATGTGTGGTCATTTTGGTGTTGTTATGTTTACATTTGAAGTTACTGCGGTGTTCAATCATTCTTGTGTTCACTTTTCTTGTAGTCATCCCTACATAATGGAGATTACACACGCAAGTAATGAGGTATATTACCCCCGTTGTGTTGCAATTCGTGAATGATCGAAGATTCCATGTCACGCCATTATTGCAGGTGACAGTTTTTGTTACACTAGTGAGGTGACATACGCTACAGTTGCCACAAGGGTAGTGTCCCTCTGGGAGCGGGTGGAGTAGGCGTACAGGGCCTACAGTCTGCGTTGGGTTTGGCCTGGTATGTACCAGGTAGTTCCTTAAGTTTTTCGCTTTTTTATGACTGAACATAGGTTTTTGCAAGTTCAAACCTCCACTATTCAGGATCCGCCAATGCTTCTTAATTATCTGATGCGGTATTGAAAGTCGTGATGCAGATTTGTCTTTTTTCTTTTTTGTCAGCTATTTTTACAGGTTTTGGTTCTAGAAGTGCATCTCGGTTATTGTTGGATGCTCTTTTTTGTGCTTTAGACACCAGATGTGGTGGATAATGCCGTCGTACCAGTTTTTCGGATAGATCTTTAGCTTGGATTTTGTAATCCTCTCGTGTGGTACAATTGCGTCTTAGGCGCAAGAATTGCCCGAAGGGGAGATTGTCTTTCAGGCTCCTTGGGTGGAAACTGTCGTACACTAGGAGGCAGTTCCTTGCCGTGGGTTTGAAGTGTGTGGTGGTAATCAGGCGACCCTCGTGTGCTGATATGTTGAGGTCACGAAAAACCAGCTTGGATCTACTCATGGTAAAGGTAAATTTAAAAAAAGGATCTTGTTGGTTGAGCCAGAGTAGGAAAAATTCAAAACCTGTTTCATCGCCTTCCCAAATGAGGAGCACATCGTCGATGTATCTCTTCCATAACTTGATCTTATGAATGTGCGGATTGTTATCATGGAGGATCTTGTGTCGTTCCAGATGATGTACGTAGAGCCTTGCCAGGCTCGGCGCAAAGGTGCTTCCCATGCTCGTACCGTGCATTTGTTTGTACAGTGAGTCATTAAATTGAAAAAAACATCATCTTGAACAAGAGGCGATTCAACAACTCTCAAAAGAAAAAACTCTCACTATTAAACCAGCCGATAAAGGTGGAGCAATAGTCCTACAAAACACATCTGATTACCAAACTGAGTGCCTGAGGCTGTTGGACGACAGAAGAAACTATCTAGCTATACATAATGACCCCACTGAACGGCTAAGGATAGAGATCACAAACTTGGTTGAAGAATCTCTTATCAATGACTGGATAAGTAAGAAAGAAGCGGATTTTCTGGAGAATAGGAAACCGGTTATCCCTTACTTCTACACTATCCCTAAAATACATAAGTCTATGGTTACACCCCCCGGCAGACCCATAGTATCAGGGATTGGTTCAATTTTGGAACCGTTGTTGAAATTTGCAGACGCATTTCTAAGACCCTTAGTCCAAGCGACTGACACATATTTACAAGACACCAAAGCTGTTTTGTGTCTGATCCAAAACCTAGATTTCAACCCCACAACCAGCATCCTAATCAGCCTGGATGTGGAAAGTTTGTACACCAGTTTACCACACAAGGACACACTGGACATTCTAGAGGAAGTACTCTTTGAAAACAATTGGGCTTACCACACGCCCAGACATGTGGTTCTAGAATGCTGTCGCCTAGCTCTAACCGGAATATTTTTTCAATTTAATGACTCACTGTACAAACAAACGCACGGTACGAGCATGGGAAGCACCTTTGCGCCGAGCCTGGCAGGGCTCTACGTACATCATCTGGAACGACACAAGATCCTCCATGATAACAATCCGCACATTCATAAGATCAAGTTATGGAAGAGATACATCGACGATGTGCTCCTCATTTGGGAAGGCGATGAAACAGGTTTTGAATTTTTCCTACTCTGGCTCAACCAACAAGATCCTTTTTTAAAATTTACCTTTACCATGAGTAGATCCAAGCTGGTTTTTCTTGACCTCAACATATCAGCACACGAGGGTCGCCTGATTACCACCACACACTTCAAACCCACGGCAAGGAACTGCCTCCTAGTGTACGACAGTTTCCACCCAAGGAGCCTGAAAGACAATCTCCCCTTCGGGCAATTCTTGCGCCTAAGACGCAATTGTACCACACGAGAGGATTACAAAATCCAAGCTAAAGATCTATCCGAAAAACTGGTACGACGGCATTATCCACCACATCTGGTGTCTAAAGCACAAAAAAGAGCATCCAACAATAACCGAGATGCACTTCTAGAACCAAAACCTGTAAAAATAGCTGACAAAAAAGAAAAAAGACAAATCTGCATCACGACTTTCAATACCGCATCAGATCAAGTGACCAAAATAATTAAGAAGCATTGGCGGATCCTGAATAGTGGAGGTTTGAACTTGCAAAAACCTATGTTCAGTCATAAAAAAGCGAAAAACTTAAGGAACTACCTGGTACATACCAGGCCAAACCCAACGCAGACTGTAGGCCCTGTACGCCTACTCCACCCGCTCCCAGAGGGACACTACCCTTGTGGCAACTGTAGCGTATGTCACCTCACTAGTGTAACAAAAACTGTCACCTGCAATAATGGCGTGACATGGAATCTTCGATCATTCACGAATTGCAACACAACGGGGGTAATATACCTCATTACTTGCGTGTGTAATCTCCATTATGTAGGGATGACTACAAGAAAAGTGAACACAAGAATGATTGAACACCGCAGTAACTTCAGATGTAAACATAACAACACCAAAATGACCACACATTTCTTGGAACAACAACACACACCGAATGACTTCAGATGGGTCATTCTTGAACATATCAGTAACCATCCCAACAGTGAGAAAAATCTACATGAAAAAGAACAACGTTGGGTCTTCAAACTGCGATCAGATGATTTTGGCCTGAATGATGATATACCATGGGGCCATTTCACTTCCAACTGAGTTTTTTCTTTTCAGTGAATTTGTTCATAAATGACCATCTGGCCATGTGTTTCCCAACATACATTTTTATTTTTTTTATTTTTTTATGAACATAGTGAATACACCCATCTTTATTGGAAATATCAACGTGGCAACTATTCCATCCATGACAAATACTCTTCATAGCAGGTGGTCCGTTATAGTCATATGATATCACTCAACGGAGATATGTATCACTGAAACGCGACCCACGTTTTATCTTTTTCTTTCCTAGTTACCAATATACTTTGAAACTGGCATGGCCTTACAAGGACTTTGTCCTAATAACTTACTTTAGCACCGATGGGTCATTCGGTACTCTTGACCAACCCATACAACCAGGAGAACGATTACTTTATGGGAAGAGTGTGTTGCACTACCTGACACACTCTCCCCGATCCAAAATGGCTGAACCATTCTCTCGCTACGTTTTTTCAATCAAAGGTTAGACACCTAGTGCCCACATGCCTACATACTTCATTGCGAATATTGTTGGTTTGACGCCTATGTCGAATGATCCATTAGTTTATTATTCTTGTATTCTTCATTTATTCTCATGCATGAAGTATTTTTCCTTTTCCAACATGGCGGCCCCGAAAGAGGAGCGCAACCGGCAAGTCCTTCTTTCCTTTCAACCACCTCCCCGGTAGATAACTTGGCACACGGCTCGCAACCACACAGTATGCAGTCGGCGAGGCAGGTCTCCATTAGGTGTTCCGGAGTGTGGCTTGAAAAGTACAAGTGAGTGACAATACTGCTGAGGGAAGACCGACACGTTTCTCCTTACTAACGGAGATCGTTTTTGTTGGAAATTACTCCACTCCCACACCGGAAAGGGTGGTGGTAACGGTGTCTCTCCAGACATACACAGTGGTAGCTTGGCTCGAGTGGTCAGGAATCAGGCACCGTGCTAAGCATACGACATACCCATACAATAACCATGCGTGCATCCGTTCCAAAAACGACTCTACACCGTAAAAATTATGAAAATATCTCTGTTTATCTTCTTTTTCTCTTAGTTGCTGATTAAATAAATAATAACACAATCACAATATACAAGGCTTTTTAAATAGTGCAGGTCAAATAAATACTGTCTTAATGATTCGATAAATAGGGGTGATCATAAATAATTAAGGCATAAATATAAGTGCATTACATACAGGCAATTAAATATTCTGAGGCAATAAATACTGCAAACCAATAAATATTGTGCGACAATAAATACTGTGGAACAATAAATACAGTGAAGCAATAAATAGGTTAAATACAATAAATACAGTGCTCTCAATAAATAATTAAAAGCTAACAGTGACACTTAGTAAATCAAATCACATTTAGAATACTAAGGGCTGATTTGGCCCAGGCACAGCTTGTGGTTAGGTGGATGGCTTGAGGGTGTCTACTCCCTGGCTTGGACAAGGCTGAGGCCTAAACTGAGGTAGATCAAGGGGGGAATACTAGAGACCTGGCTCTCTCACTCTACACAACCCCTCTGAATTAGTCTCAGCTCACCCCTGGCACAATCAAGCTGGTTCCAGCACCTCTCTAGCCCCTAGGGTAGTCTCTCAGGATTCCACAGGGCCTTAGGCGCCCTCTATTCCACTTACTGCCCTTTTTCTGAAGCTCCGACGCCGCTGGAGTCGTGTCGACGCCGTGAGGCAGTTCCGGTTCGATGTCGGCGGCCTCGGCGCAATGTCAGTTCTTGACGACGCCGGTAGGCGGTTCCGGTTCGATGTCGGCGGCCTCGGCTCGATCTCGACCTCCGATTCGATGACGTCGGGCAGTCTTGGCTCGATGTCCACTTCGGGCGGCTCCGGTCCGATGGCGACCTCAGGTTCGATGACGTCGGCCGGCCTTGGCTCGATGTCGACTTCCGGCGGCTCCGGAGTGCAATCCCCACTCCCGACCTCCGGTGCTCCTCTCCTCAGGTTCCGGCGACTCCGGAGTGCGACCTCCACTCCCGACCTCCGGCACGATTCTCTCAGGTTCCGGCGACTCCGGAGTGCGATCTCCACTCCCGACCTCCGGCACGCTTCACCTCGGTCTCCGGCGACTCCGGAGGGCGGACTTCACTCCTCCGTTGACGCCGCTCACTCGACCTCGGGTGACTTCCTCCTCGACCTCTGGTACTCTCCACGACCTCCGTCGGCGCCCTCTCTCGACCTCTGGCAGCTCCGGGTACGACGTCTGCTTTTCCAGTCAGCGCCGCTTCTCCACCTCGGGCTCCAGGTCTCCAGGCTACTCGACGTCGGACTCCAGGGAAACCAGTATCCAGGTCAGGATCTTGCTGTTCTTGGATTCTAAGGCCTGTTCCTGCTGTCCAGGTCCTTAAGATGGTTTTTCTTGCTCCTTCCCACACAGGGCTCCAGGCTGGGCTCAGTCAGTAGGGACTAGTATCAAGGGTGGGTTTATGGACCCCACTCCAGGCACAAGTTTCCACCCCTGCTGCTTCACTCCTTCCTCCTTCAGGTTTCTGCTGCTCTCTCTTCACCAGTCAGGTGCCAACTGCCAGCTCCAACTGCCAACTCTCTGTCTTAGCTTCCCAACATTCTAAACCGCCTCCAACTGTCACAGGGCTCCAGAATGTTGCAGAAGGTTCTAGTAGGTTCCAGTGGGTGCTGGTGATGTCACAGGTGGCCACCATTTTGTGCTCCAGGCCCTCAGACAGAAGTTCCAGGGGTAGCTAAAATGGCTCCCTGAATCTGCATCAATACGAAAAAGTCTGGTGGTTCCCAAAAAGGAAAAATACCAACAGGGCTTGAGGCAAAAGTGGGACAAAATAAATAATGATGAGGAGGGACCACCCAAAGGGCTGACAGGTCTAACACGCGTCCCCCCCAGCTGAAAGTGGGGAGAGCTACCCAACCCCTTGGGAGTTCTCATCACTAAGGCGGAAATACATTGAGAGACCGTCTGCATTGGCGTGGTCCACTCCAGGCCGATGTTCCACCTGAAAGTCCATTCCCTGTAGGGAAATAGACCACCTCAACAACTTGGGATTCTCCCCCTTCATCTGCATCAGCCAACGAAGGGGTCTGTGGTCGGTCTGAACCAGGAAGTGCGAGCCAAACAGGTATGGCCGCAACTTCTTCAGAGCCCATACCACTGCAAAGGCTTCACGCTCTATTGCACTCCACTTCTGTTCCCTGGGAAGTAGTCTCCGGGATAGGAAGACCACGGGTTGATCCAGACCCTCTTCATTGAGTTGCGATAACACTGCCCCAATGCCATGTTCTGATGCATCCGTCTGGACAATGAACTCCTTGGAAAAGTCTGGGGCCCTTAAGACCGGGGCCTCGCACATGGCTTTCTTCAGTCTCACAAAGGCCTGCTGACAAGCCTCCGTCCAGACTACCCGTCGAGGTTGTTTCTTGGACGTGAGCTCCGTGAGGGGGGCCACGATGGTACCGTACCCCTTCACGAAGCGGCGGTAGTATCCCGTGAGGCCCAGAAAAGCTCGGACCTCAGTCTGTGTCTTGGGGGGTTCCCAGGCCATGATGGCCTCGATCTTCGCCTGGAGGGGTTGCACCGCTCCCCTACCCACCAAGTGTCCAAGGTACACTACCGACCCCTGCCCGATCTGGCACTTGCTGGCCTTGATCGTCAATCCAGCTTGTCTCAGGGCCTGGAGAACAGCTTGCAGGTGACGCAAGTGATCCTCCCAGCTGTTACTGAAGACGGCTATGTCATCCAGATAAGCAGCAGAGAAACTCTCCATTCCGGTGAGGATCTGGTTTACCAGGCGCTGAAACATGGCAGGTGCGTTCTTGAGCCCAAAGGGCATCACACAGAACTGGTAGTGGCCATTGGGCATGGAGAAGGCTGACCTTTCCCTTGCTCCATCAGTCAAAGAGATCTGCCAGTACCCAGAAGTAAGGTCAAAGGTACTTAGATATTGGGCAGCTCCCAGCCGGTCAATCAATTCATCCGCCCTAGGGATCGGATGAGCATCAGTTTTGGTCACTGAATTCAGTCCCCGGTAGTCCACACAGAACCTCAGTTCCGGTTGGGCACCCGGTGGTGCAGCTTTTGGTACTAACACCACCGGACTGGACCAGGGGCTGCTAGAAGGTTCGATCACTCCTAGCTCCAGCATCTTAGTGACTTCACTGTGAATGCTGGCCTTCACCTTGTCTGACATCCGGTAGATCTTGGACTTCACAGGTGGGCTGTCTCCTGTGTCCACGTCATGGACGCACAGGTGAGTCCTACCCGGGACAAGGGAGAACAACGAAGAGTACTGCCCCAGGACCTGGCGGCAGTCCTCCCGCTGTTCAGGAGTTAGAGATGGGGAGAGAATCACTCCCTCCACCGACCCATCCTTCTCTTGAGACGCAAACAAATCTGGGAGAGGCTCGCTTTCCACGTCCTCTCCTCCGTCAGTCACCATCATCAAGATGACTTCGGGCCTCTCGTGGTGGGGTTTGAGGCGGTTGGCGTGCAGCACCCGTAGGGGCTGACGAGGGGTTTTAAGGTCCACCAAATAGGTAGCCTTACCCTTCTTCTCCAATACCTCAAAGGGTCCTGACCAGCGATCCTGGAGGGCGCTAAGCTCTCCTGGTTCGATCACCCACACCTTCTGGCCAGGCTCCAACTCCACCGGGTGAGCGTTGTGGTCATACCACGCCTTCATCACTGCTTGGCTGGCTTCCAAGTTGTCAGAAGCTTGCTTCCACAACTTAGCCATTTGGCTCCGGAAGGCCAGCATGTAGCTCACCACGTCCTGGGGAAGCTTTCTGGGAGTTCTTTCCCATCCGTCTCTCACCAGGTTGAGAGGTCCACGTACAGGGTGCCCATACAGAAGCTCGAAGGGGCTGAAGCCCACTCCCTTCTGTGGCACTTACCTGTAGGAAAAGAGTAAACAGGGTAGGAGGACGTCCCATTTCCTCCGCAGGCTTTCAGGCAGACTTCTGATCATGCCTTTCAAGGTTTTGTTAAACCTCTCCACCAGACCATTGGTCTGGGGGTGGTAAGGAGTTGTGAACCGGTAGGTCACTCCACACTCCTTCCACATGGCCCGCATGTACGCTGACATGAAGTTGGTCCCCCTGTCGGACACAACTTCCTTGGGAAAACCCACTCGGGTAAAGATTCCCATCAGGGCCCTAGCCACAACAGGTGCTGTTATGGTCCTCAGAGGTATTGCCTCTGGGTACCGTGTGGCATGATCCACCAGGACCAGGATAAACCTGTGACCAGCTGACGTTGGCGGATCTAACGGACCCACAATGTCGATGCCCACCCTTTCAAAGGGGGTGCTAACGACAGGAAGTGGTTCCAGGGGAGCTTTCAGCTTCACCCCTGTTTTCCCACTGGCTTGGCAAGACACACATGTCCGGCAGTAGGTATCGGACGACACTTTCATCTGAGGCCAATAAAAGTGTGGGACAAGACGGGCGAAGGTCTTGTCTTGCCCCAGGTGTCCTGCCAATGGGATCTCGTGAGCCAACTCCAGAAGGAAGGCTCGATAACGTTGAGGGACTACCAAGGCTCGTGACGATCCATGTAGGGGTGCCTTGGGTTCACTGTAGAGGAGGCCATCCTCCCAGTAAACACTGTAGTTCCCTTCAACGTTCCCTGCTGCCTGGGCTTGGGCCTGACGCCTTAGCCCCTCAAGGGTAGGGCACTCCCTCTGGCCCTGGCAGAATTCCTCCCTGGACGGGCCTCCCTCCACGTGCCACTCGGCCGGGATGGGTAGGTCCTCCAATTTGGTAACGTCCCCCACCGCAGACTCCTGGTCCACCACCTCCGGTGGCCTATCCGTCCTACGGGGTGTGGACGCCGAGGCAGGCTCCTCCTGTCCTCGGTTCTTCCCTTGACTGGCAGCTGGCTGGGCCTTTGTTCCAGGCTCCAGCCGAAACGAACTCCCTCTCCGGGTAGTCGAGGACCCTGTGCTCACACAGGCCCAGTCAGGTGTACCCAGCATCTCAGTATGAGTCCGGTATTCCACCTCCTTCCAAGCGTTGTGCTCCATGTCATTCCCCAGTAGACAATCGACTGGCACGGCAGGGCTTACGGCAACTCGAAGTGAACCTGCAAACCCCCCCCCCATTCAAAGGGAACCTCGGCCACTGGATAGTGGCCCGTTCTGCCGTCAGCCATCGCGGCTGGGTGGAGTACATCGGGAATTACCTGCTCTGGAGACACCAGTTGACTACGTACCATAGTCATACTGGCTCCTGTGTCTCTCAGAGCCTCCCCTCTTTGGCCGTTGATGGTGACCCACTGCCCATACTTTACGGTATTTGCGGGCACCTGGATCTTAGGAACCATCTCCCGTTCTCCCAGGGACACTAAAGTGACACCCGCCCACTCCCTTCCCTTAATTAAAGGCATCTCCTCCCCGAGCACTACACTAGCTACTCCGGGGGCCTTTCCTCCAATGGGAGGGGGTGGTCGTTTCGGGCACTTCGCGTCTCCCTTGTAGTGTCCAACGCCACCGCACTCGTAGCAATGGACAACCCTTGGCTGCTGACTCTGGCCAGGATTAGGGTTTCTGGGTGGGTTAGCCCTAGGGGTGAATCCTGTTCCCTTTCCTTGGAAATTATTTTGGGGGCCTTTGGAGAACTCCTTTTTCTTTTCCCCTCCCTCTTTCTTCTGAGGGGCGCCCTGTCCGGCCTTTTGAGTATCCCCTCCAGTCCCCCTTGTGGACACCCGGGTACTAGCCCAAATGTCCGCCTCCTCAGCAAGCTTCCGGGGACTGGTCAGCTTGCTATCCACCAGGTGTTGACGCAGTTCAGGGAAACATTTCTCGAGCAGGTGTTCCTTCAGTACTAGATCAAACAACCCCTCGTAGTTCCTCACTTCACTGCCCTGAATCCAACCCTCTAGTGCCTTCTTTGCATAGTCCAGGAAGTCCGCCCAATTCTGTGTGCCCAGTTTGTGACTACCCCTGAACTTCTGTCTGTACTTTTCGGGTGTTAGTCCAAACTTTCTTATGAGCGCCAGTTTCATGGTGGGGTAGTGGGTCTGCTCATCCTCCTCGAGGGCCAATAATGCATCCCTACCAGCTGGAGGCATGTACTTGTACAATCCCCCTCCCCAGTACTTCTCTGGAACCCCATGGGCCCTTAAAGAGACCTCATAGGCCGCTAGCCACTTGGCGATATCGTCACCCACCCCATAGCTAGCTACTATGTCCTTTGGCAGGTAGGGTTTGGGTTCCCTGGTGTACTCTCGTTCTTCGCTGCCACCGTTAGGTACAGGGTGTGCCCCGATTCTCAGGATCTGAAGATCTATCTCTTTCAGCCTTATCTCATGAGCCATCCTTTGTTCCTCCTTCTCTTTCTCCAGCCTTGCTAAGTCCCATGTGAGCTGTCTTTTCTCCCTCCGGTCTGTTAACTCCACTTCAGACAAGCCACCGCTAGAGGCACTGCTGCCCTTCCTGGAAAGTGTCCTGGGCCCCGCTAACAGGTTCCCCACCTCAGGTTGGTACAAACCAGCTCCCTCACTGTCGGGCTCTCTATCCCTGTCCTCCTCCTCAGCCTTGCTTTCTCGGCGTGCCTCCCCCCAAGCCCTTAAGCTGGTTTGGAGTGCACCCTTCTTTGCTCCTGGGGGACAATACACCCCCTCCCGCTGGCAAAACTCCCTGAGTTGGGCCACAGTGTACGTTTCTAAATTCTCCAGTACAAACTCCATCTTGCCCACTCAGGTCAGAGGACAGTTATTTGCAGTAACTATGCAGGGGGGTACCTTATATAATACCTCCTCCCACCACCAGAGTAAATTTGGAAAAACAAAAACTCACAATTAGGAAGGCCGCTTTGAGAAAACTCCCGGTGTAGGCCTATGGACTACCCACAGTTATTGTTGAGTATACGTAGGCACAGCTCTATCCCACCACTGAACACCAATTATGTTGGAAATTACTCCACTCCCACACCGGAAAGGGTGGTGGTAACGGGGTCTCTCCAGACATACACAGTGGTAGCTTGGCTCGAGTGGTCAGGAATCAGGCACCGTGCTAAGCATACGACATACCCATACAATAACCATGCGTGCATCCGTTCCAAAAACGACTCTACACCGTAAAAATTATGAAAATATCTCTGTTTATCTTCTTTTTCTCTTAGTTGCTGATTAAATAAATAATAACACAATCACAATATACAAGGCTTTTTAAATAGTGCAGGTCAAATAAATACTGTCTTAATGATTCGATAAATAGGGGTGATCATAAATAATTAAGGCATAAATATAAGTGCATTACATACAGGCAATTAAATATTCTGAGGCAATAAATACTGCAAACCAATAAATATTGTGCGACAATAAATACTGTGGAACAATAAATACAGTGAAGCAATAAATAGGTTAAATACAATAAATACAGTGCTCTCAATAAATAATTAAAAGCTAACAGTGACACTTAGTAAATCAGATCACATTTAGAATACTAAGGGCTGATTTGGCCCAGGCACAGCTTGTGGTTAGGTGGATGGCTTGAGGGTGTCTACTCCCTGGCTTGGACAAGGCTGAGGCCTAAACTGAGGTAGATCAAGGGGGGAATACTAGAGACCTGGCTCTCTCACTCTACACAACCCCTCTGAATTAGTCTCAGCTCACCCCTGGCACAATCAAGCTGGTTCCAGCACCTCTCTAGCCCCTAGGGTAGTCTCTCAGGATTCCACAGGGCCTTAGGCGCCCTCTATTCCACTTACTGCCCTTTTTCTGAAGCTCCGACGCCGCTGGAGTCGTGTCGACGCCTTGAGGCGGTTCCGGTTCGATGTCGGCGGCCTCGGCGCAATGTCAGTTCTTGACGACGCCGGTAGGCGGTTCCGGTTCGATGTCGGCGGCCTCGGCTCGATCTCGACCTCCGATTCGATGACGTCGGGCAGTCTTGGCTCGATGTCGACTTCGGGCGGCTCCGGTCCGATGGCGACCTCAGGTTCGATGACGTCGGCCGGCCTTGGCTCGATGTCGACTTCCGGCGGCTCCGGAGTGCAATCCCCACTCCCGACCTCCGGTGCTCCTCTCCTCAGGTTCCGGCGACTCCGGAGTGCGACCTCCACTCCCGACCTCCGGCACGATTCTCTCAGGTTCCGACGACTCCGGAGTGCGATCTCCACTCCTGACCTCCGGCACGCTTCACCTCGGTCTCCGGCGACTCCGGAGGGCGGACTTCACTCCTCCGTTGACGCCGCTCACTCGACCTCGGGTGACTTCCTCCTCGACCTCTGGTACTCTCCACGACCTCCGTCGGCGCCCTCTCTCGACCTCTGGCGGCTCCGGGTACGACGTCTGCTTTTCCAGTCAGCGCCGCTTCTCCACCTCGGGCTCCAGGTCTCCAGGCTACTCGACGTCGGACTCCAGGGAAACCAGTATCCAGGTCAGGATCTTGCTGTTCTTGGATTCTAAGGCCTGTTCCTGCTGTCCAGGTCCTTAAGATGGTTTTTCTTGCTCCTTCCCACACAGGGCTCCAGGCTGGGCTCAGTCAGTAGGGACTAGTATCAAGGGTGGGTTTATGGACCCCACTCCAGGCACAAGTTTCCACCCCTGCTGCTTCACTCCTTCCTCCTTCAGGTTTCTGCTGCTCTCTCTTCACCAGTCAGGTGCCAACTGCCAGCTCCAACTGCCAACTCTCTGTCTTAGCTTCCCAACATTCTAAACCGCCTCCAACTGTCACAGGGCTCCAGAATGTTGCAGAAGGTTCTAGTAGGTTCCAGTGGGTGCTGGTGATGTCACAGGTGGCCACCATTTTGTGCTCCAGGCCCTCAGACAGAAGTTCCAGGGGTAGCTAAAATGGCTCCCTGAATCTGCATCAATACGAAAAAGTCTGGTGGTTCCCAAAAAGGAAAAATACCAACAGGGCTTGAGGCAAAAGTGGGACAAAATAAATAATGATGAGGAGGGACCACCCAAAGGGCTGACAGGTCTAACACTTTTTCTTCGTATTTTTCTCCCGCGCTAGGTCTACAAACAAGACGGCGCTCCCAAAAATGTTTTTACCAAATCACTTGTACCTTCTCTTTAGGTGTACGAGTGTCCACACCCCCTCAGTCGACCATGAGGCACAGTATTGCCTTTTAAGATGTATGTATTATCGTGCAATTGTCAGTTTTTGGTGTAGTTTGTCTTGTCAGACGCATGTTTTCTGTTTTTGTTTGTTTGATTATATGTGCACTGTGTGCATTCACAAACACTTTTTTCACCTTATAGCGAAACGCCCGCATGAAGGATGTATTTACTGGAGAGCAACATAGTGGCACAATAAGAAAACATTAGTAACGAGTATTACAACACAGGTGAATAGTGTAACCACCATTGTATTTTATAGAAATATTGCATATTGTGTCTTTTTTTCCTCTAACTTCTGTACTTTTATATCCTACAGATTTATATAGACGTACATTACGTATGTATTATCTCTAACACATGCTTATTAGGCGCAGCGTTTTTTTCACTTATCTTTGCACCGGAATCAGGTCTACTAGGAGTGGTACTTGCACTGGGCTGGTCCCAGTGTAGTCCTGAGGAAGAGCTAGGGAAGCTCGAAACTAGTCGACCATTTGCTAGGTACACTTACCCATTAAAGTAGTTTATTCTAGCATATTACCCACTTTTTTAACCAATTAGCTAGGAGCAAGAATAAAATATATTTGGCCCACTAGTTGATTATTTTAATTCACTTCATTCCACTCCACACCACGACACTTGCACCACACATAATTTTGTTTAGTGCTCCTACGTAATCCGCAAGTTGCAGCACGCCTCAGTCCGTAGAGGACTGAGAGGACCCCAATGATGAAGCATGTCACCGTGGGGAAACCCTGGTGAGTGAGGGGACTCAAGAAAGGAAGTGTTCTGCCCCTTTCTTTTCCTTGGGTGTTTTTCGGGAAACAAGTGCCTTCCTGACACCCCTAGGTTAGGTTCCTATAACCTGAAGGTCGAGGCAGAAGAGGTCACAGAGATAGTAGACAAAGTAGTCACCGTGACAGATTTAATATGGCTTTTACTTACAGTTTTTGAAGTAGATGCCTTTTTTGATTCCTTGCCTGCTGTGGATGACGGAGACAGCGTTGACCCAGAGGAAGGTTTTGGTGACCTCTGTGAAGAGTCAGAAACATCATGGGAAGATTTAAGGTGTTTTCTTCCCTCACTTGAAGAGCTGTCATGGGATTTGGCTCTTTTGCCGAAAGTAGAAGCTCTGTCATCCTCTTCAGCTGAAGAAGATTTGAGCAACAAGAGCAGTCTTGCCTCTCTATCCCTAAGGGTCTTGGTAGGGAAGGTACGGCAGATCTTGCAATTTTTTGTCTCATGCTTGGGAAAAAGGCAATAAGTGCAGTCCTTATGTTGGTCATCCACATGGACCCTGTTTTTGTCACAGGTCCTGCAGGGTCTGAAAAGAGCTTTCCTGTCAGACATTCTGAAGAAAAAAATAGAAGAACTGAGTGGCACTCAGGGAGACTCCCTTCCACACGATGTGCGGTGAAAATCTGAGGAGAACTGCCTCTGTTGGTAAAGTTCTAGAGGGTGCTGGTAGCTGATTGGTTGGAACCAACTTTTGGTTCTTTTTACTATAATGATGTAGATAGGCTGCTAAGATGTAGGCCATAGGCTTTTTCTTTTAGCCTACTACTGTTATTTACTTATGGCACTACTTTTGTATTTAGCGTGGGACTCCCGCCTTGGCGACGGGGAATGATTCATGCATGTGAATCTATGAAAATACCCCAATACTGGATAATGGATGGCCTCTTTACTTGCTCTGGCTACCAACATGATGCTTCGCAGTTGTTTGTGTTAAGTTGGTGTTTTCTGTTTCCGCTTTAATAGTGAACACTGTTCAAGTTGTTGCCAGCACCAACCACTCCCTGAGGGCTGGCTCACACTCACCCCACACCCATCCAGCAAAGGCGTCAGTGGTCAGGTGACCCTGGTAATAAAGAGTGGCTGGGCGCACGTGCCCATAGCCAGTTCAACTGACTATCAAAGTGTGTCCGTGTGCTCATTACGTATGCATGATGATCCCGGGCCCTACCACATTACATTGTGCGGTGTACAGCGGACGCAACCATTTCATCCCCCGGCAGTGGGTAAGACCTTGGACATGTAGCTCTGTCCCCCCCTTCATATGCAAGAGGAGTGGACTGGGCCAGCTTACGCAAGTCCAGTGTAGGGGTGTGAATGATTGTCCCGGGGCTTTGGGCGTGGATCAGTACTGGCAATGTGCAAATGCGTGTGGCTATGTCGCAGTGTGTATGTCCGTTGGTGAGTGTAGGTGGTCCCTGATGGGAATTAGACACCTACATATGTAATCGTGTTTGGCTCGTATGAGTTCGAACCCCACCCGCACCTGTTCAGCCACCTTCTTCTGGCAGTTTAACACCTGGCTGTGGACTGCGATGTGTGCTTCGGCGAGGTGCTGGGAGCCATCCGTGGTGGTGTGTGCTTCCTGCTGTGTGGTCTATGCAGGGGGTGGGCTCTCCTGGATGCAGCTGGGATGCCCTGCTCCTGGAGGTGGGTTGCCTAAGATGTCCATGAGCTGTTGTAGGGCGTCGGTGTCGAAGGTGTGGAGGTCCTCTTCATCATCACTGATGAGTTGTCTCGTCTGCTCTGCAGGAGGTGTTGACTGTCCCTCTGCTATGTGAAGGGGAGATGCAGTTTAACTTTGTGTTGAGATGTATGTTGATGCATTGCTCATGTTTACATCGGGACTGCATGACAATGTACATTGTGACTGTTTGGGAGGAGCTGACTATTTGATGCGGACAGTGGACATTTGAACTACATCACGGATGTGAGGTTGTAAACGTAAATTTTCATCTCACAGATGCCAGATGTGATTGGCCTGTTTCCACGCACAGACGGAACCAGTTGTGTCCTCTGTTCTGTAGTGGAAGTGTTGCACTTTGTACCACATTGTTGTCAATGTTGATGTGCTGTTATTGCTATGTGTGTGTGCTGCATTTTGGGTGAGTCACCCATGCTGCTCAGATTTGGCTGCCCCTTATCCCTTTCAGGCGGTGTGCCTTTGACTTCTGTGCTTCGAGAGTGCTGGGATGTTTCGGACGGGTATGTCGGGCTCTTGGTCGAGTTGTGACTCTTGGGCATGGTTTCTCCGCAGATGTGCTGTTGACGTCAGGGGTGGTTTGTGCACGTGGATGTGTCAGAGTGTGGCCTGCTCCTTTCCGGATGTGGTAAACACTCAGCCACCTCCGTGTCATGGCGTACACAATGTCATGATGATTGGACTGCAGCCATGCTAATTGTCGTGTAGTGTCACTTGCATTGTCGGTGTGGCTCACAAATATGATTCTTTTCTGAGTTTCGCACATGTGCATGTGTTGGTTGTGATATTGGTGATGTGTGGGGTAGGACCCCTTTGGGCACATTGTGGACGGGGGCCTACTTGGTGTTTGTATGTGTGCTGCAGTGTGCCACGGGGGTCAGGGACATGATCCAAAGTAATTGTGGGTGTGCTCTGCTTAATTGTGCATGTGTGCCATTGTGCCCATCGCCCCCGTCCCACCAGTCCCTGGTCGGTACTCACCCTGTTGATGTTGTGTCAGATCATGCTGAGCAGTGTCCGGTGCCAAAACTCCTGGCACCGTATCCTGACTGCTGACTGTGGCCACCATTTTCTCCCTGTCATCCAGCTCCTGGTGTGCCGCTGGACCAACACCTCTAATCTGCGTTGCTGCTTTCATGTTGGCATCGAGTTTCTTCTTGTTTTTGGCCTTCACATCCTTCCTGCGCCTCTTAACCTCTTCCATTGTCCTCCTCAACGTTGTATCTGCATTCACATGGTCCAAGATAGTCTTTGTTGCTAATGACACGTTGGAGGTGACGAACAGTTGTTGGTAGTGTTCCATCACCTCCGTGACAATAATCCTGTTTTCCTGCGGACTGAACCGCGTCTTCCTCTAACTCTTCTCCTCGGCCTTCCCCCTAACCCGAGGTTTCTTGCTGGTCTTCTGTGGGGCTTGTGGGTTTCGCTTTGTTCTCTGCACTCGGTCCGGGTG
Organism: Triturus cristatus; assembly: GCF_964204655.1. Taxonomy (NCBI): domain Eukaryota; kingdom Metazoa; phylum Chordata; class Amphibia; order Caudata; family Salamandridae; genus Triturus; species Triturus cristatus. The sequence goes on from NC_140595.1 coordinate 538,054,776, forward strand.
CATCCATGGAGCTACACAGTTTATTTGTTTTTGTATTTTTTTAACTGCTTTTATAGTGCATTTTCCCGCATGAGGCGTGGGAATTGCAGACCTGTTGCTGGCTATTGCTGATTTTTGTATCGCGATTTGGGACATCGCAACTTTGTTCGCGTTGGTGTTTTGCATTTTTTCGGTGTTGCATTGATTTTAACGCGGTCATTTGGCGCGTTATCATGAGACTATCGCCTGGTGCTGCCGTGTTGAGAATACAACGTTAACACGGTGTTATTTTCCGGCAATAGACTGCGATGTGCAAAGTGTTAAGCTAATTTTGCGATTATTAACACACGTTCTTGAGAATATCCCCCTTAGATGAGTACATGTGCAGCAGAATATTTCATATAGAAATGGACGGAAAACTATCACTTCATTTTAGTTAAATATTGTAACCATTCCATTTTCTACTGTGAAGTCATTTCCTAACACCTGCCCGTTTGCAAGTTTATACAGTTGAAGCTTCAAGACTGGATTACATTGGTTTCTCAACCACTTAACACTTAAGGGCCGAGGGGGACTGGTGTTTGAAGTTTGGCAGCCGAAGCCTGGGTGCGAAGAGAGTTACAATTAAACAACTCCACAGCTTCAGGAGTGGGAGGGCGGAGAGACCAGGAGCAGCCTGTTGAGAATTTACCTTGTGATTTTATGTGTCCACTGTTGTTGCTTTGTGCTGCAATCGGTACTTAATATAAAGAAAATATTCTAATTTGGGAAATATAAATGTTCCTTTTGGTTACAACATTAACATTGCGACATGTGTATTGTTTTTGGCCCAGATTTGCAAGTATGTGTACGCAGTGAAAAAAAAGTTACACATAAACCAGGGCGGTATCGTAGAGGATGGGAAAGCATGTCAGCATTTCCTGTAAAATCATAGCTGTTTCAGAGAATGCAGGTTTCAAATGTTAAAAGGAATGACACAGCCTTACCTCGTTCGCCCTAGCTAACACAAGACAAACAGCAGACGCCTCTTGCCGATTAAGTCCCTGAAGTTTAGTGGGAGGGAATCTTAAACCTGCAGTCAATTGAATTAAATCTCCGCCTCCAGTGAGCTTGCCATGGAATCTCGATCATCAGGTACAGTCCAGAGCCTTTGTTAATGTTGCTTGCAGCTGTAGGTAGTTTTAGGCAGATAACAAAATATCTCAGAGAAACGTGATAGAAAGAATGAAAATGCACCTTTGGCCATCTGCTCGGAAGACGTGTTGCACAGTGCCACCTCGCATGTCTCCTGCTCGGAGTACCCCTTGATTGAACTGCCAAAAGTGCCCTCCCAGCGAACAGAGTAAAACAAATTGAGACACAAATCACAAGGCAGATGTCAAACCAAAGAAGTGTGGAGCTATTAAAAATACAAGCATTTACAATGCAATAGGTCTCCAATGTATGCGAGACCTATTGCATTGCAAATGGTTGGCAACTTGGCAACACGGACAATGGAGGGGTGGGGAGAAGACACAGATATCGGGAGGGAGGGATGGTTGGTGGGGGGCAGAAGGCACGGACAACGGGAGGGCAGGCAGGGGGGAGGAGAAGAGAAGGCACGGACAAAGTTGTGTGGCGCTACGTGTGCACGAAGGAATAGTACAAACACACAAACCAATGAAAAAATAAGGGCGGGGGAGTGGGCGAAGCTTCTCTCTGTATTAAAGTATCACAGCTCTTCGCAGAGCAGCGCTTGCACGCAGGCTCATGCTCAACCTAAAAAGCGGAAGGAGGCTAGGCTCCTGCCGCAGCCAAAACCTCTTGAGATTTTCCTAGCCAGAATTACCAGACAGAAAAATCGTGTCATGTTTGTCCGGATCAAGTAAAACTGGATGTCTTTTAATCAGGTGGAGCGAAATGAGCGCGTAACACGTGTTAATTACCCTCCACCTGATTTACAATCAGGGAACCAATGTGGTCCACAAGAAATATTGAAACATATTTCACCGTTAGTACCTAGTGAAAGATGTTTACACAACAGATTTAAAACTTGCGTGCTCATTTAAATTGCGGTGGACAACGGATGTCTGCTGTAACCCGGCAGGTATTCCATTCTGCCACACTCTCAATCCCAATGCCTCTTTTAGAAGCAGGCAGCTGCTTGGTTTCTTACATAGGAGATTGCGCTGGCAGAAACCCATTGCCCATGACCCCCCTACCCCTCCCCACCACAGGGCTGCCAGAAAAGCATAATACAAATGCTCACTTTATGGCAAGCCTTAGTAGGGCGGGATTTCTGCCGCTGCTTTTATCAGCTTACGACTTCCATAAAGGGAACAGAGGTTGCAAATAGGAAACAAGCATGTGCAATGCAATAGGTCTCGCATTTATAAGAGTTTGAGCTATTGGCATTGTAAAATTACAATGTCTTTTATTTATGTTTTGGTTTTAAAACAAATAAAAGGCATTGTCATTTACAATGTCAGTAGCATAAACTCGCATAAAAGCAGTGTGTGGAGTGCAGCAGTGTGCGGCGTGCAGCAGTGTGCGGCGTGCAACAGTGTGCGGCGTGCAGCAGTGTGTGGCGTGCAGCAGTGTGAGGCATGCAGCAGTGTGCGGCGTGCAGCAGTGTGTGGCATGCAGCAGTGTGTGGTGTGCAGCAGTGTGCGGCGTGCAGCAGTGTGTGGCGTGCAGCAGTGTGAGGCATGCAGCACTGTGTGGCGTGCAGCAGTGTGCAGCGTGCAGTAGTGTGCGGCGTGCAGCAGTGTGCGGAGTGCAGCAGTGTGCGGAGTGCAGCAGTGTAGTGCAGCATGCAGCAGTGAGTAATGCAGCAGTGTGCAGCAGTGTGTGGCATGCAGCAGTGTGCGGCGTGCAGCAGTGTGTGCCGTGCAGCAGTGTGTGGCGTGCATCAGTGTTTTGTGTAGCATTGTGCGGCGTGCAGCAGTGTGTGGCGTGCAGCAGTGTGTGGCGTGCAGCAGTGTGTGGCGTGCAGCAGTGTTTTGTGTAGCAGTGTGCGGCATGCAGCAGTGTGCGGCGTGCAGCAGTGTGCTGCGTGCAGCAGTGTGTGGCGTGCAGCGGCATGCAGCAGCTTGTGGCGTGCAGCAGTGTGTGGTGTGCAGCAGTGTGTGGCGTGTAGCAGTGTGCGGCGTGCAGCAGTGTGCGGCGTGCAGCAGTGTGCGGCGTGCAGCAGTGTGAGGCGGTGCAGCAGTGTGCGGCGTGCAGCAGTGTGAGGCGTGCAGCAGTGTGCGGCGTGCAGCAGTGTGAGGCGTGCAGCAGTGTGAGGCGTGCAGCAGTGTGTGGCATGCAGCAGTGTGAGGCGTGCAGCAGTGTGAGGCGTGCAGCAGTGTGAGGCGTGCAGCTTATGTGGCGTGCAGCAGTGAGTGGCGTGCAGCAGTGTGTGGCGTGCAGCAGTGTGAGGCGTGCAGCAGTGTGAGGCATGCAGCAGTGTTTCGTGTAGCAGTGTGAGGTGTGCAGCAGTGTGTGGCGTGCAGCAGTGTGCAGCATGCAGCAGTGTGTGGCGTGCAGCAGTGTTTCATGTAGCAGTGTGAGGCATGCAGCACTGTGTGGCATGCAGCGGCGTGCAGCAGTGTGCGGCATGCAGCAGTGTGCTGCATGCAGCAGTGTGCTGTGTGCAGCAGTGTCGTGCAGCATGCAGCAGTGAGTAATGCAGCAGTGTGCAGCAGTGTGTGGCGTGCAGCAGTGTGCGGCGTGCAGCAGTGTGTGGCGTGCAGCAGTGTGTGGCATGCAGCAGTGTGCGACGTGCAGCATTGTGCGGCGTACAGCAGTGTGCGGCGTGCAGCAGTGTGTGGCGTGCAGCACTGTGTGGCGTGCAGCGGCATGCAGCAGTGTGTGGCGTGCAGCAGTGTGTGGCGTGCAGCAGTGTTAGACCTGTCAGCCCTTTGGGTGGTCCCTCCTCATCATTATTTATTTTGTCCCACTTTTTGCCTCAAAACCTGTTAGAATTTTTCCTTTTTGGGAACCACCAGACTTTTTAGTGTTGATGCAGATTCAGGGAGCCATTTTATCTACCCCTGGAACTTCTGTCTGAGGGCCTGGAGCACAAAATGGTGGCCACCTGTGACATCACCAGCACCCACTGGAACCTACTAGAACCTTCTGCAACATTCTGGAGCCCTGTGACAGTTGGAGGCGGTTTAGAATGTTGGGAAGCTAAGACAGAGAGTTGGCAGTTGGAGCTGGCAGTTGGCACCTGACTGGTGAAGAGTGAGCAGCAGAAACTTGAAGGAGGAAGGAGTGAGGCAGCAGGGGTGGAAACTTGTGCCTGGAGTGAGGTCCATAAACCCACCCTTGATACTAGTCCCTACTGACTGAGCCCAGCCTGGAGCCCTGTGTGGGAAGAAGCAAGAAAAACCATCTTAAGGACCTGGACAGCAGGAACAGGCCTTAGAATCCAAGAACAGCAAGATCCTGACCTGGATACTGGTTTCCCTGGAGTCCGACGTCGAGTAGCCTGGAGACCTGGAGCCCGAGGTGGAGAAGCGGCGCTGACTGGAAAAGCAGACGTCGTACCCGGAGCCGCCAGAGGTCGAGAGAGGGCGCCGACGGAGGTCGTAGAAGTACCAGAGGTCGAGGAGGAAGTCACCCGAGGTCGAGTGAGCGGCGTCGACGGGGGAGTGAAGTCCGCCCTCCGGAGTCGCCGGAGACCGAGGTGAAGCGTGCCGGAGGTCGGGAGTGGAGATCGCACTCCGGAGTCGCCGGAACCTGAGGAGAGGAGCACCGGAGGTCGGGAGTGAGGTCGCACTCCGGAGTCGCCGGAACCCGAGGAGAGGAGCACCGGAGGTCGGGAGTGGAGGTCGCACTCCGGAGCCGGCGGAAGTCGACATCGAGCCAAGACAGCCCGACGTCATCGAATCGGAGGTCGACATCGAGCCGAGGCCGCCGACATCGAACCGGAGCTGCCTGAAGTCGACATCGAGCCAAGACAGCCCGACGTCATCGAATCGGAGGTCGACATCGAGCCGAGGCCGCCGACATCGAACCGGAACCGCCTACCGGCGTCGTCAAGAACTGACATTGTGCCGAGGCCGCCGACATCGAACCGGAACCGCCTCACGGCGTCGACACGACTCCAGCGGCGTCGGAGCTTCATAAAAAGGGCAGTAAGTGGAATAGAGGGCGCCTAAGGCCCTGTGGAGCTCTAAGAGACCATCCTAAGGGATAAAGAGGTGTTAGAACCAGCCTGGAAGTGCCAGGGGTGGACTGAGACTGATACAGTGACCTGTGTGAGGGGTTGTGTAGTTTGGGAGAGCCAGATTCCTAGATTACCCTTGATCTACCTCAGTTTTAGCCTCAGCCTTACCCAAGCTAGGTGAGACACCCTCAGGCCATCCACCTAACCACAAGCTGTGACTGGGCCAAATCAGCCCATAGTATTTTAAATGTGATCTGATTCTACAAATGTCATGGTTGGCTGGTATTATTTATTGAGGGTACTGTATTTATTGTATTTATCTAAATTATTCCTGTAATGTATTTATTGTCCTGAGCTAACTTATTCCTGCACAGTATTTATTCCCTCACACACAGTATTTATTTGACCTGAACCTATTTATTGCACCTGTAAAGTGTTACTATTTATTTGACCTGCACTTTTTAAGGAGAAGCTTGTGTACTGTGATTGTATTATTATTTATTCAATCAGCAACTAAGAGAAAAGAAGATAAACACAGAGATATTTTCATAATTTTTAAGGTGTAGTGTCGTTTTTGGAACGGATGCACGCATGGTTATTGTGTGGGTATTGCGTATGCTTAACACGGTGCCTGACCCCTGACCACTCGAGCCAAGCTACCACTGTGTATGTCTGGAAGGACCCCGTTACCACCACCCTTTCCGGTGTGGGAGTGGGGTTTTTCCAACATAATTGGTGTTCAGTGGTGGGATCGAGCTGTGCCTACGTATACTCAACAATAACTGTGGGTAGTCCATAGGCCTACACCGGGAGTTTTCTCAAAGCGGCCTTCCTAATTGTGAGTTTTTGTTTTTCCAAATTTACTCTGGTGGTGGGAGGAGGTATTATATAAGGTACCCCCCTGCATAGTTACTGCAAATAACTGTCCTCTGACCTGAGTGGGCAAGATGGAGTTTGTACTGGAGAATTTAGAAACGTACACTGTGGCCCAACTCAGGGAGTTTTGTCAGCGGGAGGGGGTGTATTGTCCCCCAGGAGCAAAGAAGGGTGCACTCCAAACCAGCTTAAGGGCTTGGGGGGAGGCACGCCGAGAAAGCAAGGCTGAGGAGGAGGACAGGGATAGAGAGCCCGACAGTGAGGGAGCTGGTTTGTACCAACCTGAGGTGGGGAACCTAGTAGCGGGGCCCAGAACCATTTCCAGGAAGGGCAGCAGTGCCTCTAGCGGTGGCTTGTCTGAAGTGGAGTTAACAGACCGGAGGGAGAAAAGACAGCTCACATGGGACTTAGCAAGGCTGGAGAAAGAGAAGGAGGAACAGAGGATGGCTCATGAGCTAAGGCTGAAAGAGATAGATCTTCAGATCCTAAGAGTCGGGGCACACACTGTTCCTAATGGTGGCAGCAAAGACCAAGAAAGAGAGTTCACTAGGGAACCTAAACCCTACCTGCCAAAGGACATAGTAGCTAGCTATGGGGTGGGTGACGATATCGCCAAGTGGCTAGCGGCCTATGAGGTCTCGTTAAGGGCCCATGGGGTTCCAGAGAAGTACTGGGGAGGGGGATTGTACAAGTACATGCCTCCAGCTGGTAGGGATGCATTATTGGCCCTCGAGGAGGATGAGCAGACCCACTACCCCACCATGAAACTGGCGCTCATAAGAAAGTTTGGACTAACACCCGAAAAGTACAGACAGAAGTTCAGGGGTAGTCACAAACTGGGCACACAGAATTGGGTGGACTTCCTGGACTATGCAAAGAAGGCCCTAGAGGGTTGGATTCAGGGCAGTGAAGTGAGGAACTACGAGGGGTTGTTTGATCTAGTACTGAAGGAACACCTGCTCGAGAAATGTTTCCCTGAACTGCGTCAACACCTGGTGGATAGCAAGCTGACCAGTCCCCGGAAGCTTGCTGAGGAGGCGGACATTTGGGCTAGTACCCGGGTGTCCACAAGGGGGACTGGAGGGGATACTCAAAAGGCCGGACAGGGCGCCCCCCAGAAGAAAGAGGGAGGGGAAAAGAAAAAGGAGTTCTCCAAAGGCCCCCAAAATAATTTCCAAGGTAAGTGAACAGGATTCACCCCTAGGGCTAACCCACCCAGAAACCCTAATCCTGGCCAGAGTCAGCAGCCAAGGGTTGTCCATTGCTACGAGTGCGGTGGCGTTGGACACTATAAAGGAGATCCGAAGTGCCTGAAACGACCACCCCCTCCCATTGGAGGAAAGACCCCCGGAGTAGCTAGTGCAGTGCTCGGGGAGGAGATGCCCTTAACTAAGGGAAGGGAGTGGGCGGGTGTCACTTTAGTGTCCCTGGGAGAACGGGAGATGGTTCCTAAGATCCAGGTGCCCGCAAATACCGTAAAGTATGGGCAGTGGGTCACCATCAACGGCCAAAGAGGGGAGGCTCTGAGAGACACAGGGGCCAGTATGACTATGGTACGTAGTCAACTGGTGTCTCCAGAGCAGGTAATTCCCGATGTACTCCACCCAGCCGCGATGGCTGACGGCAGAACAGGCCACTATCCAGTGGCCGAGGTTCCCTTTGAATGGGGGGGGGTTGCAGGTTCACTTCGAGTTGCCGTAAGCCCTGCCGTGCCAGTCGATTGTCTACTGGGGAATGACATGGAGCACAATGCTTGGAAGGAGGTGGAATACCGGACTCATACTGAGATGCTGGGTACACCTGACTGGGCCTGTGTGAGCACAAGGTCCGCGACTACCCGGAGAGGGAGTTCGTTTCGGCTGGAGCCTGGAACAAAGGCCCAGCCAGCTGCCAGTCAAGGGAAGAACCGAGGACAGGAGGAGCCTGCCTCGGCGTCCACACCCCGTAGGACGGATAGGCCACCGGAGGTGGTGGACCAGGAGTCTGCGGTGGGGGACGTTACCAAACTGGAGGACCTACCCATCCCGGCCGAGTGGCACGTGGAGGGAGGCCCGTCCAGGGAGGAATTCTGCCAGGGCCAGAGGGAGTGCCCTACCCTTGAGGGGCTGAGGCGACAGGCCGAAGCCCAGGCAGCAGGGAACGTTGAAGGGAACTACAGTGTTTACTGGGAGGATGGCCTCCTCTACAGTGAACCCAAGGCACCCCTACATGGATCGTCACGAGCCTTGGTAGTCCCTCAACGTTATCGAGCCTTCCTTCTGGAGTTGGCTCACGAGATCCCATTGGCAGGACACCTGGGGCAAGACAAGACATTCGCCCGTCTTGTCCCACACTTTTATTGGCCTCAAATGAAAGTGTCGTCCGATACCTACTGCCGGACATGTGTGTCTTGCCAAGCCAGTGGGAAAACAGGGGTGAAGCTAAAAGCTCCCCTGGAACCACTTCCTGTCGTTAGCACCCCCTTTGAAAGGGTGGGCATCGACATTGTGGGTCCGTTAGATCCACCTACTACAGCTGGTCACAGGTTTATCCTGGTTCTGGTGGATCATGCCACACGGTACCCAGAGGCAATACCTCTGAGGACCATAACAGCACCTGTTGTGGCTAGGGCCCTGATGGGAATCTTTACCCGAGTGGGTTTTCCCAAGGAAGTTGTGTCCGACAGGGGGACCAACTTCATGTCAGCGTACATGCGGGCGATGTGGAAGGAGTGTGGAGTGACCTACCGGTTCACAACTCCTTACCACCCCCAGACCAATGGTCTGGTGGAGAGGTTTAACAAAACCTTGAAAGGCATGATCAGAAGTCTGCCTGAAAGCCTGCGGAGGAAATGGGACGTCCTCCTACCCTGTTTACTCATTTCTTACAGGGAAGTGCCACAGAAGGGAGTGGGCTTCAGCCCCTTCGAGCTTTTGTATGGGCACCCTGTACGTGGACCTCTCAACCTGGTGAGAGACGGATGGGAAAGAACTCCCAGAAAGCTTCCCCAGGATGTGGTGAGCTACATGCTGGCCTTCCGGAGCCAAATGGCTAAGTTGTGGAAGCAAGCTTCTGACAACTTGGAAGCCAGCCAAGCAGTGATGAAGGCGTGGTATGACCACAACACTCACCCGGTGGAGTTGGAGCCTGGCCAGAAGGTGTGGGTGATCGAACCAGGAGAGCTTAGCGCCCTCCAGGATCGCTGGTCAGGACCCTTTGAGGTGTTGGAGAAGAAGGGTAAGGCTACCTACTTGGTGGACCTGAAGACCCCTCGTCAGCCCCTACGGGTGCTGCACGCCAACCGCCTCAAACCCCACCACGAGAGGCCCGAAGTCATCTTGATGATGGTGACTGACGGAGCAGAGGACGCGGAAAGCGAGCCTCTCCCCGATTTGTTTGCGTCTCAAGAGAAGGATGGGTCGGTGGAGGGAGTGATTCTCTCCCCATCTCTAACTCCTGAACAGCAGGAGGACTGTCGCCAGGTCCTGGGGCAGTACTCTTCGTTGTTCTCCCTTGTCCCGGGTAGGACTCACCTGTGCGTCCATGACGTGGACACAGGAGACAGCCCACCTGTGAAGTCCAAAATCTACCGGATGTCAGACAAGGTGAAGGCCAGCATTAACAGTGAAGTCACTAAGATGCTGGAGCTAGGAGTGATCGAACCTTCTAGCAGCCCCTGGTTCAGTCCGGTGGTACTAGTACCAAAAGCTGCACCACCGGGTGCCCAACCGGAACTGAGGTTCTGTGTGGACTACCGGGGACTGAATTCAGTGACCAAAACTGATGCTCATCCGATCCCTAGGGCGGATGAATTGATTGACCGGCTGGGAGCTGCCCAATATCTAAGTACCTTTGACCTTACTTCTGGGTACTGGCAGATCTCTTTGACTGATGGAGCAAGGGAAAGGTCAGCCTTCTCCACGCCCAATGGCCACTACCAGTTCTGTGTGATGCCCTTTGGGCTCAAGAACGCACCTGCCACGTTTCAGCGCCTGGTAAACCAGATCCTCACCGGAATGGAGAGTTTCACTGCTGCTTATCTGGATGACATAGCCGTCTTCAGTAACAGCTGGGAGGATCACTTGCGTCACCTGCAAGCTGTTCTCCAGGCCCTGAGACAAGCTGGATTGACGATCAAGGCCAGCAAGTGCCAGATCGGGCAGGGGTCGGTAGTGTACCTTGGACACTTGGTGGGTAGGGGAGCGGTGCAACCCCTCCAGGCGAAGATCGAGGCCATCATGGCCTGGGAACCCCCCCAAGACTCAGACTGAGGTCCGAGCTTTTCTGGGCCTCACGGGATACTACCGCCGCTTCGTGAAGGAGTACGGTACCATTGTAGCCCCCCTCACGGAGCTCACGTCCAAGAAACAACCTCGACGGGTAGTCTGGACGGAGGCTTGTCAGCAGGCCTTTGTGAAGCTGAAGAAAGCCATGTGCGAGGCCCCGGTCTTAAGGGCCCCAGACTTTTCCAAGGAGTTCATTGTCCAGACAGATGCATCAGAACATGGCATTGGGGCAGTGTTATCGCAACTCAATGAAGAGGGTCTGGATCAACCCGTGGTCTTCCTATCCCGGAGACTACTTCCCAGGGAACAGAAGTGGAGTGCAATAGAGCGTGAAGCCTTTGCAGTGGTATGGGCTCTGAAGAAGTTGCGGCCATACCTGTTTGGCTCGCACTTCCTAGTTCAGACCGACCATAGACCCCTTCGTTGGCTGATGCAGATGAAGGGGGAGAATCCCAAGTTGTTGAGGTGGTCTATCTCCCTACAGGGAATGGACTTTCAGGTGGAACATCGGCCTGGAGTGGACCACGCCAATGCAGACGGTCTCTCAAGGTATTTCCGCCTTAGTGATGAGAACTCCGAAGGGGTTGGGTAGCTCTCCCCCACTTTCAGCTGGGGGGGACGCGTGTTAGACCTGTCAGCCCTTTGGGTGGTCCCTCCTCATCATTATTTATTTTGTCCCACTTTTTGCCTCAAACCCTGTTAGAATTTTTCCTTTTTGGGAACCACCAGACTTTTTAGTGTTGATGCAGATTCAGGGAGCCATTTTATCTACCCCTGGAACTTCTGTCTGAGGGCCTGGAGCACAAAATGGTGGCCACCTGTGACATCACCAGCACCCACTGGAACCTACTAGAACCTTCTGCAACATTCTGGAGCCCTGTGACAGTTGGAGGCGGTTTAGAATGTTGGGAAGCTAAGACAGAGAGTTGGCAGTTGGAGCTGGCAGTTGGCACCTGACTGGTGAAGAGTGAGCAGCAGAAACTTGAAGGAGGAAGGAGTGAGGCAGCAGGGGTGGAAACTTGTGCCTGGAGTGGGGTCCATAAACCCACCCTTGATACTAGTCCCTACTGACTGAGCCCAGCCTGGAGCCCTGTGTGGGAAGAAGCAAGAAAAACCATCTTAAGGACCTGGACAGCAGGAACAGGCCTTAGAATCCAAGAACAGCAAGATCCTGACCTGGATACTGGTTTCCCTGGAGTCCGACGTCAAGTAGCCTGGAGACCTGGAGCCCGAGGTGGAGAAGCGGCGCTGACTGGAAAAGCAGACGTCGTACCCGGAGCCGCCAGAGGTCGAGAGAGGGCGCCGACGGAGGTCGTAGAAGTACCAGAGGTCGAGGAGGAAGTCACCCGAGGTCGAGTGAGCGGCATCGACGGGGGAGTGAAGTCCGCCCTCCGGAGTCGCCGGAGACCGAGGTGAAGCGTGCCGGAGGTCGGGAGTGGAGATCGCACTCCGGAGTCGCCGGAACCTGAGGAGAGGAGCACCGGAGGTCGGGAGTGAGGTCGCACTCCGGAGTCGCCGGAACCCGAGGAGAGGAGCACCGGAGGTCGGGAGTGGAGGTCGCACTCCGGAGCCGGCGGAAGTCGACATCGAGCCAAGACAGCCCGACGTCATCGAATCGGAGGTCGACATCGAGCCGAGGCCGCCGACATCGAACCGGAGCTGCCCGAAGTCGACATCGAGCCAAGACAGCCCGACGTCATCGAATCGGAGGTCGACATCGAGCCGAGGCCGCCGACATCGAACCAGAACCGCCTACCGGCGTCGTCAAGAACTGACATTGTGCCGAGGCCGCCGACATCGAACCGGAACCGCCTCACGGCGTCGACACGACTCCAGCGGCGTCGGAGCTTCATAAAAAGGGCAGTAAGTGGAATAGAGGGCGCCTAAGGCCCTGTGGAGCTCTAAGAGACCATCCTAAGGGATAAAGAGGTGTTAGAACCAGCCTGGAAGTGCCAGGGGTGGACTGAGACTGATACAGTGACCTGTGTGAGGGGTTGTGTAGTTTGGGAGAGCCAGATTCCTAGATTACCCTTGATCTACCTCAGTTTTAGCCTCAGCCTTACCCAAGCTAGGTGAGACACCCTCAGGCCATCCACCTAACCACAAGCTGTGACTGGGCCAAATCAGCCCATAGTATTTTAAATGTGATCTGATTCTACAAATGTCATGGTTGGCTGGTATTATTTATTGAGGGTACTGTATTTATTGTATTTATCTAAATTATTCCTGTAATGTATTTATTGTCCTGAGCTAACTTATTCCTGCACAGTATTTATTTGACCTGAACCTATTTATTGCACCTGTAAAGTGTTACTATTTATTTGACCTGCACTTTTTAAGGAGAAGCTTGTGTACTGTGATTGTATTATTATGTATTCAATCAGCAACTAAGAGAAAAGAAGATAAACACAGAGATATTTTCATAATTTTTAAGGTGTAGTGTCGTTTTTGGAACGGATGCACGCATGGTTATTGTGTGGGTATTGCGTATGCTTAACACGGTGCCTGACCCCTGACCACTCGAGCCAAGCTCCCACTGCGTATGTCTGGAAGGACCCCGTTACCACCACCCTTTCCGGTGTGGGAGTGGGGTTTTTCCAACAAGCAGTATTTCGTGTAGCAGTGTGCGGCGTGCAGCAGTGTGCTGCGTGCAGCAGTGTGTGGTGTGCAGCAGTGTGTGGCGTGCACCGGCATGCAGCAGTGTGTGGCGTGCAGCAGTGTGTGGCATGCAGCAGTGTGTGGCGTGTAGCAGTGTGCGGCGTGCAGCAGTGTGCGTCGTGCAGCAGTGTGTGGCGTGCAGCAGTGTGAGGCGTGCAGCAGTGTGAGGCGTGCAGCAGTGTTTTGTGTAGCAGTGTGAGGCGTGCAGCAGTGTGCGGCGTGCAGCAGTGTGTAATGCAGCAGTGTGTAATGCAGCAGTGTGTAATGCAGCAGTGTGTGCAGCAGTGTGTGGCGTGCGGCAGTGTGCGGCGTGCAGCAGTGTGGCGTGCAGCAGTGTGTGGCGTACAGCAGTGTGTGGCGTGGTTTGTAAACAACAAGAAAAGCGGACATCAAAGGAAGGGTGGGAGGGAACGAGCATATGGGGTGTGAGTTATAACGAAAGTTAATTGTTGTAAGAGGGGCTGCAGGAAGTGAGGCCGAGCGCGCGCTGGCGAAAGCAGTCTGCTGCTTTCAAGTCCGATGCCAGATGCCAGCTTCGCGCTTGAATGCCTCACATGCACTGGCTATAAACCGCATTCCTAAGGTCTTGTGCCCCTTACTAAATCTCTCTGAATGCGTGAGGCTAAATAAAAAAGGTGACTATGGTGGCGGGTTCACAATTTTTAGCCTGACTAGTTACTTAAGGCCTTCCTCTTCTGTTTTTCCCAAGGGTTAAGTCTATCCACCGTAGAGATTAACCAAAAAGAACAGGATTCAAGGATGAGGATAGCCACGTTAAGGCCGAAGTTTAAGAAAGATATCTGGCGCTTTGATATACCAGTTGTGTGATACAACCAATGAATCTTTATACTTACAGCATGCAAGTCTGGGTCGCATCACACTTCCTGTTACACTGCCATTGAACGGATAGTGAGTGATGTTGAAGACGCCATACCAGATGTCTCCCATATGGTTAAGGAAATTAAACAAGTTAAAAAAACGACAGAGGATTTGGAAAACACAAACAGGAGAAATAATCTTTGTCTGAATGGTATAACAGAGGGATCTGAAGGTTCCAACATGATCTCATTTTTACAAAAGGCTATTTCCGCAATTGTTCACCTGGGAGATCGTGGTACACTCAGCATCCAAAGAGCTCATCACTTGGGCCCTACAACCTCTTCTTCATCTAGCAGAAGGCCCAGGGGCATCATCATTCTCTGCCTGCAGTTTACAGAACTGATGGATGTTCTTTCAGCAGGTAAAAGAAAATCTGAGAATTGTTCTGGGCAGAGAACAAAGTTTCTTTTCTCAAGGTGTCTCCAATACCACAGCACTGAGAAGGAAACAATGTCTTGCATTTAGCCCGCAATTCAAATCTATGAATGCTAGATATGGTTTAGTTCACCCTTGTTTTTTCAAGGTCACAAACAAAGATGAGACTTTTGCAATTGATGACCCTTGCAAACTCAGAGATTTTATCAGACAGCACAGACCTGAAGATATGGAACAGAGTTCTTCTGGTACTTTATGATTTTGTAGTTCTATTATCTGCTTAAGAAAAGTCTAATTGCATTGAACATGTTTCTTCTTACCTGGTTTTAAGTGATTGCATGGATATTCATAATCTGTGTCTCATTGTTTTAAAAAATGTTTTTTTTATATTTCAGACTGGATTGTTGTATAGTTCCTTGTTCTGTATCCACCGCCTCTTGTTGTGTGTCTGCCGGTTCGTTTTGACCTATCCTTCTGTCATTATTGGTACATCAGGAAACTTTAGTAAAATTGCCATTGTGTTGTTTTTCTATATTTCAACTGTTCAGTATTGAGCTGTGTGTCGCCTGTTTTCCTTGTGCTTCCTTATGTGTATTTCTTTTTTTTAATTAGAAACTCTGGCATATACATTTTCTCTTTCCTTTTCCATCCGTTAGAATCATAATCTGCACGTCCGCATTTAGGTGTGCCACGACTCTCACATACTATGGGATGTTTTAGTTCATATCCATATTGTGTCCACTACGACTAGGGAATTTTCTTTTCCCCTTCGTCATCAGTCATGTCTTTGTTAGTCTGTTGGGGATTTTCCGCCACTTTTTGTTTTCTCTCTTTCCAATCACTCCTTTCTGTTTTTCTTTTTTTTTTTTTATAGAAGTGTTACATACTATGCGTTTATTAAGCCAACTTTTTATAACCTTATTTTTTGTAAAGAATCTCAGAATTGTTATGCACAATGTAAAGGGTTTATACCCCTATTAAGAGGTAAAGAGTCTTGTAAATTTGGCTCGGCTCAAGAGTCAAATAGTTTTATTACAAGAAACACATCTTTCTGACATTGAGGTTGTAAAACACAAGAAACAATGGGTTGGTGAAGTACTTTTCTCCTCCTCTATCTCCAATGAGAATAGTGTTGCTATACTTGCTCACAGGAAATGATTCTGAGGGACAGTGGATTTTGGTTAAACTCAAAATAGAGGATTATATTCTTTCAATAGTAAATGTATATGGTCCTACTCATCCAGATCCACTTTTTTGGAAACTCATTTCACAGAAAAAAACGTGAACATTCTGGTGATAATTCCCTACTAGGTGGGGATCGTACTCAATTTATAGAACCCTTTCTTGATAGGCATACCTCAGCTGGATTTCTTCCTGACAGTGCTAATAAGGCATTTTCAATACCATTTCACAGAGCTCCCTCTCTGAATCCTGGAGTTTGTTTAACTCACATATTTGAGATTTCTCCTTTTACATGGCCACTCATAATTCTCAAACTAGAATTGACTATTTATTTTTAAGTACAAGTATGGTTCAACTTTTGGTTACATTGGAAATGAGCTCAATTCTGATTTCTAACCATGCCCCGGTTTGGACAGACTTAGATATTCTGCAGAGCAATAACAGAAAATCTCAATTGAGATGTAATAATTCCCTACTTTCAGATAAAACTTTCATTAACATTTACGAAAACTTTGTTAAAGAATATTTTGATAATAATAATACAGGGGACACTCTTTTCCACTTTGTCTGGGGTGTGTTTAAGCAGTCTCCGAGGTTTTATAATTAGTTATGTTTCCTTCAAAAAGAAAAATGCTGAAAAACAATCTGCACATGATTCTTGACATTAGGAGGTTAAAACATAAATATTGTACTTCAAACAAAATATAGCTGATCTGGATACTTTGACAGAAACTAAAATGCAGTTTAACAAATACACTACTGAAAAAGCTTGTGGATGTCTTCTTAAAATTATTGCTTTATTATGGTGAGAGGAGCAGAGCTGGTTCTTTATTGACTAATTATCTGAAGTGCAAGAGGGAGAAGTCAGTTGTGAAATCTTTTGTGAATGACTTGGGCGAGAAAATATTCTGATATTTCTGCTTGCTTTGCGAACTACTACCAAATGTATATTCTCCTGAGACTAGTCCTTCTGAGGTGCTCAATAATTCATACTTCTCTAGGCTTAAGAAAAGGAATATAGATATTATAGATATTTCTCCTCCAGAAAACCTGTTGAAAATTGAAGAAATGGTCCAAGATGATGCCACAGTGGTAGCAAGCTTATGGAGCTCCACCGCCCACCTCACTTTTAATGGAGAAGCAGAATGCCCTGAGTTTCCTCCAGCATCCATAAGCCTACAGAAGATGGTCAGGATGGTTAGGAGTGATTTACAGACAGACCTGAAGCGATTCCTCACTGTTTTGAAACCCTAGCTGCCCCGCGTCTCGGTCTGCATATTTCCAAGATGACTGCAGAAAGCCTCTCTATGCTCCCATCCTAAGCGGAAGGCATGAATGAGCGAACGGAGTAGCCCTAACGTGCCAGCGAGTGCAACCAAAGCATGCCTGAAGGGGACGTCTAGCCAGAATCTCCATGAACCACGCTGCATGCTTACAGTGAGCAGGTAGAGCACCTGACCTAGTGGGACAGTGGTGCGGCCTTCGGCATGCCCAACGAGCGCGACCTGAAGCCCGGACTTCCACGGAGCCCAGTTGTGGGTCAGGGGCTGATTCCTGATGTGGGTGGCATGAAAGGATTGGGCCACCCACGAGAGTTGGCCTGCTGTGCCTGTGTGCTCCCTGCTTTGTGCCAGCTCCCTGAAGCATGCCATGCTGGAGTGACATGGGACCCAGAGCTGACCTGCATCGGTGACACTTTGTACCCGCCTGGCCCCCTACATGACCAGGAGTGGTTGGGGCCCAATGGGACTATGACTGCCCACGTGGCCTGAAACCATAAGGTAAGTCAGGGATATCCCTATTCCCTCCACCCTCGAAGGCACTACAATACGCAGCCTGAGCTCTCTCCTTGTGCTGCTGACCCAGATCTCCCATCCACCCGCGATGCACGCTTCACCTCCTCCACCCCTTGGTATAATCTGCAGCATCACTCCACGCTAGAGGCTCACCCTCATTGTGCATCTGTAATACGGGGGACTTTCTGGCTACTGTGATTTCCCAGGTTGGGTAAGCAAAGGCCCAGCTACATCAAGGGAGTAAATCTGCTAATTGAGACATCTGACTCACCCAGGCCTAGCGGTTCGGCACCCCTATCCCCTATCATATGCTTTTGGCACCCTTCTTCATCACCCTGAAAGCAGAATTGCCCCTCCACTTGTGGTTGACCTTGTGAGGGTGCTTCAGGGTGAGGCATGGTGAATACTCAACCTCTCACTGTTGGGACTCTCATAACCTAGAGAGCTGAGGCCCTCCTCCAATCAGTGCTACACGTTTGGCCCTCTTACAGCCTGTTGGCGCAACCATGGCAGCCCCACATACGAACAAGAAGGACAACTCCATCAAGGACCTACTCACTAAGACCACAGGCAAAATGCCAGAACACCACAGGAAGGCCTCTTCTTCAGCATTGTTCATGGTGGATGACACCAACC